>NW_022111373.1:58557599-58576082 GCF_000313985.2 Echinops telfairi
TTTTCTCTAATCTTGCACACATTTTTATTTGTGGGCTTCTCAACACAGAAATCTGGTTGGATTGAATTGGGTTCTTGCATTCCGGAACTATCTTGCTTGCTCCAAAAAGTAGTTTTACAAACTGGCTTTCTGCAGCCACACGTCTCCCGAATTTCCATCTCATTGTGTGAGAACAGGTCTCTGTTAAGCAGGAGACGAGTCATTCTTTATTCTTTTACTAAATTGGTCAGCTGAAGAACAGCTTTCGGTGAATAAAAGATATTCCCAGTTTAGCAAATGAAGGGGAAGTTCTATTCCCTCCAGTCCAATGCAAAATGTTTTTATTCCTTAAAAATGTTCTAAGTGCTGGAAACTGTTCAGAACATACCGCAGAACCCAGTTCTTCCCTACATTCAAAATGTTTACGTTCTAAAAATGACAGGAGAGGGAAGGTTGGGATGGTAGCTGGATCCGGAACAGATGGGCACATATGCCCTCTCTCCTTCCCAAATGCAATCCCATGGATGGCTCAACAGTTAATGTAGATTTTCTCTCCACTAAGTTTTATAAGTAACTCTGCTGTGCACCGCCAAATGACTTGAAATGTGAAGATGTATTGCCTCTTTGCTGTGCCCTGCTGTTCAAATGTTCTCAGCTTTGACAATTTATCTTGCTGGGAAATGTCTTCAGAATGTCAATCACTTCACTTTCCAGTTTGCCATTTGCATGTTGCACACCTGCTGGTACCTTCGGTTGTGATCTATTGTTATTTTTCTGTGGGGGTGGAGGAAAGGACAATATTGTACATGCAGACTTGGCATTCGGTTTGTGTGCAGTCGGCAAATGATTCTTGGGAGCTCCGCTCTTCCTTCCAATAGCGATATCACCTATGAACAAGTGTTTACTGAGAAGCTGGTAAAAGTGTAAGGATATTTGGGCGTGTAATTAGAGGAGAATGATAAGCCAAGTTCCTTGTCCCCAAAGGATTAGTTTCCACAAGAGACTATACAAACACCGAGGTCTACAGAATCACCAAGGGCACTCATGAACAATAATATTTTGGTAAACATAGATACAGGTAGTCCCATGATGCTTAAAACAAAAAGTACTAATAGTGATTCCCCCACTGAGGGAGTGGGGTGGGCTGAGGATGAGGAGCAATGGCTTATGACTTAGGTTCTCTCGGGTTTTTGTTTTTATGCAAATGCGCATGTCCTTACTTGTTCAATAAATATGTCATAACTTGTTTAATGAAAAAAATAATTTTCAACGGCAATGAGTTTTTGGTGCTATTGTATCAATTAGGATAATTTTAGCCAAAATTACCAAACAACAGAAAACTCAGTTTAAAAGTAGCTGAACAAGTAACACATTTATTACTCGACAGAGTAAAATCAGAGAATAAACTAGCGTCAGGGCTGGTTAGCCCAGTGGCTTCTGTGATGCCTTTCCTCTCTCTGCTCGGCCACAAGAAGAGTGTTGTCCTCTCCTGGCCACCGAGATGCTCCAGATGGAGCAGGAAATGGGAACACGTTCTCACTTCTTCCAGTGCTATTAACTGTGTGTCAATTGATATCATTTGTTCATTCCCCCACTTTCTTTGCTTGAGGTTAAAAAAACATGTTAAGTGTAAATACTTCGGCATCCATTTTTGACAAATACCTTGCCACTTTGACTATAATACCATTAACCTATAATTCATTAAAATCACGTTCTGTAGAAACTCCCTGCCATCCAGTCAATGCTGACTCATAGCAACCCGCTATGGATTCCTGAGACTGTAAGTGTTTATGGGAGGAGAAAGCCCGTCTTTCTCCCGAGGAGTCCCAGCCCTGAAAAAAAAGAAAAGAATTCAAAAAATGTCCATATATTTTGTTTGCTTGTTATGTTTCTCTGTGTCTCTCTTCATCTGTAACAGCCTTTGTGGGAGACTCTAGGACATCGGTCCTGTAGACCACCACACATCCTGTAATTGGGTGAATGCTTCCTTGTCATGCCATTTAATTTGATTCTCTCTCCTCATATTTTCTAAAAAATGGAGATTTAAATCGAGATATTTGAAGGATCAGATTTATTTTGGGGTTGCAAGACTATAAGTGGTACTGTGCAATTCCTAAAACTTCATTGACACCCCCCCCCCACCCAAAACAAAATCTCAACACTAAACCAGCTGCTGTTGAGTTGGTTCTGCCTGATAGCCCCGCCCTGTTGGATAGAGCGGAACTGTCCAGAGACCTTGCAGTTAGCAACGGCGTGCTTAACAACTGCACCACATTGCTTGTTCTGTTTTTTGCACAATATTTTTAGTATTGGTTGATGATTTTATCTAGATCCAATATTTCTTCAAGGGGTTGTTTTGTTATTAGAATCTCGCAGAAAGAAGAAATTGTCCCCATCAATTACTCATAATACATGAAACAATAACTGATTGGCTCTTCCTTTTCCCTTAGTTGACTTTTCTTCACCCGTGGTCCTTTGGAGGCGTGACAAAACTTGCTCAGTCTTCCCCACAAGTCTTCTCCTTACCTCTTATTGTCCACTTTTACATCACATGCCCATGCTTAAAGGATCCACTTACAAGAAAATCGGAACTATGCTGGTGAGCTTAAACTAAACAAGTATCACTCCTTGTGGTTGAAGAGAAGTCAGTCAATTTGGAAGCACATTTGACTGAATTGGGGCACGATTCGTGATGAAGAGTTGGAGAAATCACTAAGCTCTACTGGTGGCTAGTGCATTAGCACTGGGCTGCTAAATGCAAGGTCAGCATTTGGAAATGACCGGCTGCTCCCGGGGAGGAAGAGGATGCTTTCTGCTGCTGTAAAGATGTGCAGCCTTAGACACCCATGTGGGCACTTTTACTCTGTCTATAAGGTCACAGTGAGTCAGAGTTCACTCAATGGCCGTGAGTTTTCAGCTTTATCTGCATTTGATGAGCCCTTCCTTATTTTAAATTATCAATGTTAGTAAGATGAACCCTATCTTTTACTTGTAGTCAGACTTCTCTTTAGCTTCTTTTGAATTTTTATTTTTACTTGTTAGCTAAATTCATTGCAACTTTTAATGAAAAACAACTTCAGCATGTCACTTCCTCTGTTTCTATGACCTGCCATAGTTTTCTGCTTTCTTTGTCTGGCTTTGTTCCTGTAACCAATCATAGGACTGCCGAACCTTTGCTGGGCAAGGCACCTTGATAGTACTGGGATCTTCTATGTGAGATGGTAAAGAAACATTTTTCTTTGTGCAAACACAGTTTGGGACTTTTTGAGGTTTTAGGAAGAATAGTGTAAAGATAACTTTTCACCTCCTCCAAGTCTAACCCTGTAGCCATTGAGCCAATTCCACTTCATTGTGACACCATTTATTACAAAGGAAAACTGCTTAATAGAGTTTTCTTGGCTGTAATCTTTTTTGAAGCAGATTGCCAGGCCTTTTCTCCTTGGTGCAGCTAGTTGTATTCAAATTGTTCATCTTTAGCTTAGCAGTACAATGTGAAACATTAAGCAGTTTGGGAGAAAGTCAAGATCATAGTCCAGAGACATTAGTACACATTAATATATATTGGTTCCAAGACGCCCATACCAAAATCAAAGGATGTGCAAGACTTTGATATAAACTAGTGTGGTATATGCAATGATCTATACACCTACTCCCATATAGTTTAAATCATCCCTAGATCATATATATTACCTAAGACAATGGGAATGCTATGTAAATAGTACCTTACACTTCTTTTTAGCCTTTGAGGGATTGCTTTGATCCCTTTCGCACTCTTTATAACCATCTCTTTCTCCCACAGAAACAAAGCATGGGCACCAGGAAGGGATGAACAAGATGCAAGGGAAGCTGTACTCACACAGCAGTGCTGGAGACAGACGGAGACTCTGTGAGCTGGTGGGAGGGCATGCCCACTCATTGCTTTGTCATTGTGGGAACCGTGCCATGTTCCACACAGAGCACATCCTTCTTTGCCTTTGTAGACTTTCCTGGAACTAAAGAAAATTACATATCGTATATACTCATGTATAAGCTGAGTTTCTCAGCACATATTAAAAAAATAATTTAAAAAATCATTTAATTGGGGGCTTATACAATTCTTATCACACTCCACACAAAGATCTATTGTGTCAAGCACATTTGTACATTTGTTGCCATCATCATTCTCAAAACATTTGCTTTCTATTTGAGCCCTTGGAATCAGCTCCTCATTTTTTTCCCTCCCTCTCTGGCCCCCTCCCTCATGAACCCTTGATAATCTATAAATTATTATTTTGTCATGTCTTACAATGTCTGACGTCTCCCTTCACTCACTTTTCTGTTGTCCATCCCTAAGGGAAGGGGTTATATGGAGATCATTGTGATCGGTTCCCCCTTTCTACCCCACCTTCCCTCTACCCTCCTGGTATCGGTTCCCCCTTTCTACCCCACCTTCCCTCTACCCTCCTGGTATCGACGCTCTCACCACTGGTCCTGAGGGGTTTATCTGTTCTGGATTCCCTGTGTTTCCAGTTCCTATCTGTACCAGTGTACATCCTCTGGTCTAGCCAGATTTGTAAGGTAGAATTGGGATCATGATAGTGTTGGAGGAAGCATTAAAAAACTAGAGGAAAGTTGTATATTTCATTGTTCTATACTGCACCCTGACTGGCTTGTCTCCTCCCTGCAACCCTTCTGTAAGGGGATGTCCAGTTGCCTGCAGATGGGTTTTGGGACTCCACTTCACACTCACTCTCATTTTCAATGATATGATTTTTTGGTCTTTGATGCCTGATAACTGATCCCATCGAAACCTCATGATCACACAGGCTGGTATGCTTCCTACATGTGGGCTTTGTTGCTTCTCAGCTAGATGGCCACTTGTTTATCTTCAAGCCTTTAAGACCCCAGATGCTATATCTTTTGATAGCTGGGCACCATCAGTTTTCTTCACCATACTTGCTTGTTTACCCACGTTGTCTTCCGGTTGTGTCGGGAAGGTGAGCATTATGGAATGCCAGTTTAATAGAACAAAGTGTTCTTGCATTGAGGGAGTACTTGAGTAGAAGTCCAATGTCCATCTGCTACCTTAATACTAAACCTATGCACATAGATCTATTTCCCATTGTCATGTATAAATATATTTACATATGTACATGCCTGTATTTAGACCTTGATTAATGCCCTTTGCCTCCTAGTTCTTTCCTCTATTTCCTTTACTTTCCTCTTGTCCCACTATCATGTTCAACCTTCATTTGTGTTTCAGGAATTCCTCTCGGTTTCATTGCCCTTCATCAAGCCCTACCAGGCCTCTTACACCCTCTTCGCCATCGATTTTGGATCACTTGTTGTTCCCTTGTCCTGGGTTTGTTAACACCCACTTCCTTTCCCCGCCTCCACCTCTCCTATGCCTCCCCTCTGTTTTCTCCTCCAAATTTTTATCTCGCCTGTCTTATCTAGATAGACCTGCAGAGATAATAATATGCACAAAAAATAAGACAAAGCAAAACGAAGCCACAAAAGAAAACAACAGCAACAACAACAAAACCAGTGACCAAAAAAGAGAAAAGTCTGTAAATAGTTCAAGGTCTGTTTGTTGACCTTTAGGAGTGCTTTCCAGTAGAATCAGATGGGGTGCCACACCCTGGCCCCAGAGTCTATTTTTGGTATTCTCTCGGGACTTTCCTTGCTCTGTTCTCCTTGCTGTTCTGTTGCATGCCCTGAGTCTTTTGCCTCATTGTGGTGGATTCAGATTGAGCTCAATTCCCACACTGTGTCTCCAGTGTTGTCCCCCATAGGGCTATATGGGTCAGTGAGGGATGTCATGTCTCATAGTGGGGCTGGCCATGTATATAGTCTTCTCTGTGCATTGGCTACTCTGAGCAAGGATACTGTCCTCAAGGCTTGGTGAGCCAGGCTTTGCTCCACTCTCTCTTCCTCCCCCTTCATTTGCTCCTGTGTGCTCTGATCAGACATGTCCCTCGCTCTGAGCTTTAGCTTCAGTGCTGTCCTCTAAATTCTTCAGGGGTGGGTGGGGGGTAGGCAGGGTGGACTGTCCACATAGTTTGGATTGGGGTCGGCCACTAAGACCTCTCTATTGGTTCCCTGCTTCATGCTGGTATGTTGCATTCACATCTTGGAGCATTGGGTTGAAATTTCAGGACATTTTTTACAAAATGTGGTAAAATTAGGTGCCTCGGCTGAGATGTGGGTCGGTTTATACTCCAGTACATATGGAATATTTTCTTATCTGGGTAGGTTGACTCAACTGGTGTGGAACCAGCAGAACAGAGGGTGCCTGTGTATACAGGTTGAAAGCGTGAGAAGTCACTGCAGTGGTAGAATGGGTAACAGGTATATATCAGGAGAGCTGGAAGAATGATATCCAGTTAGTTTTTTTTTCTTAAAGCAAACTATGAACAAAGCATCCCAGAACTCTGTACATAGTTCTAAGAAACCAAACAAGTTATCAACCATTCATAAAGAGCAAGTGACAATGTACTCACTTCCATAATAAGTAAGTGTGGCGGGGAAGCAGTGATGTAGCATTTGTTGCTTTAGGAAGCTTGCATGGTAGTATTGTCTAAGGGGGAATCATTAACAAGCAGAGTTGACTAATACAGGGTGTGTTATGAGTTAGAGATCAGACAAACTAAATGTTTAGGGAAATGAGATGGAATTTGGAGTTGGTACGGGGGAAGCAGGACTTAATTTGGGACTTTAAGGAGAGCCTTGCTCGGGTAGACAGAGTAGGGAAGAGCTGAGGGGAATATGAACTAAGGCCAAGCTACAAAGTGTTTAATACCAGGAACAAGATTAAAGGGATAGAGGGCTTTATGCTTTGCATGGGTTGATTTAAATATTTGATGTGTGTCAACAATCGTCTCTTTGTACTGTGTGCCTGTTGGTATCTGCCAACCGCAGTTCCTTTTCAATATAATCTTCTAACTTGTTTTCATGTTGTGTGGGCTTTATGATTTTACTTCGTGGTAATGAAATAATAAGATTGCTTGGTTCTTCTATTGTTTCAGGTGCAAATGTCAGCATTTAGCATAATACCCGATATATAATAGGTGCTCAATTTATGCTATTTGTGGGATGGTTAATCACATTAGGATATAAGGCTTAATCCATGACGTTACAGAATGATTTACTGAGGTCCCCGCTTTTAGACAATCAGCTAGATGTTACCTCGCTAGTGTCTGAAGTGAGAAGGTTCAGAGTCAGGTGTTTTCCACCATCCTGTGTACACCTAACGGTGCCGTCCTGCGCTGTCCTGGGGGACTTCAATGAGGCAGCGGTGACTTGACAGCCCCCAGCAACAGTGACTGTACGAGGGGCTTGAAACATTTTCTTTTCTTTTCTGACTCTAAAGAGAGGGATTTGAGGACAAGGACACATCTGGCCACGAAGAGAGCTAGGGAGCCCCTCAGTGTTTGAGGTGAAATGACAGGAAGGTGCTGTGTTTTGCTTCCATTTGGCCACAGGGCAGTGTTGTGACAAGACACAAGATACAGCGGCAGAACTGTGGGTGGTCTCACTGGCAAATACCTCTGAGTTGGGCTTACCTCTGTAGCAAGCCATGAAATCAAATTTTGTTTGGAAACTGACTTATATGACTATTTGAAAGTAAGCCTATCACAGGTATTTATTTCCAGCATAAAGCTTCATCAGCCATAACTAATAAATTCTTTACACTGAAACCAACGTTACTAAGCGCTGGCATGGGTAGGAAGTGCTCCTGGAGTGAAGACATTTCAAAGACATTTTAATACAGTGGCGCCATGCAGAGGGCATTAATCTTTCTTGTGATTTCTTCTTATTGTAAAAATGGAAAAGACTTCTAATGTGCAAACCTCGTTAAATCAATCATGTTGGGAATTTAGATGCGCAGTGTGATAAAGGCAACAACTTTCTCTACCTTAAGGCAATTTTCCATATGTTTTGGAAGTTGGGATTTAGGAAAACAAGCTCTTGGATGAATTTATGATTCAGCTTCAACTGTAATGTTTGAATTTCACCATAGTAGCCAAAAGAAATAGAGTCCCAAACAGTTATTTTTAAACGTGTCGTTGATTTAAAAATAATATTTATTGTCTAAACAGCTACTTTGGGTACACCCTTTTATCATTTAAGTTTTAAGTAAACTGAAAGTATAGGATGTGTATTAATTTGGAGCAAGGAATTGTTTATAACTATTTAAAAAAATTTTTTTTAACAAAAACCTCTGTTATTTTTCTTTAAGAATTTGCTGTTATTTGACAAAGCAGTTTTATTTAAAAAAAAGGCTAAAATGTGTGAGGAAAATGGTGAAGACAAAAAGTCCTCAGAGATTCAGCTTTTGCATGGACTTAACTTCTCTGTTCGTGCATAGAGGGTGCATGGGGAAGAGTACTAGCTTCCAGTGTCATTTAAATGTGGACCTGCAGGCACACAGGTGATGCCCACACAATGACAACATTAGTCGTGGCAGGTGGGGGTGACAGAGTTGTAGGAGGCACTGTTTTAATGCTAGAATGAGATCAGCCAGAGGAAAAGCAAATGAAAACATTTGCTTTACATCACTCTCTGCTGCTATATTTGGGAAAGAATGGATTCAAAATGTTAACTTTGCCTTGCTTTTATTAAATGCCATCCATTATTTACCTAACTGAGAATATCTGGGACTTTCCCAGCAAGCTACGCAGGATGGGAAATTCTAAGAGGACAGGGGCACAGGTTGCCACCATTGTGTGGACTTGTATCTGAACCATCTTGGAGCTAATTCAATCAAAGATGATCTCTGCTTGAGCTATACCTATGGGTTCCAGGAATACCTAGATTGGATCTCTGTCCAGGTGGGGAGCGCTTGCTCTGAACTCAAGAATTCCACAAATCAGTATCAGATGGAACCAGGATTTTCACTGCTTTCCCATGGTTCCCGGTTTGGTATTTTGGTAAGTGACATTAACTCCTTCAGAAACATCGATGCACCATCTAAATTAAACAGGTATTTTCTAATGATATCAGACTATGCTGTCTAACTCTACTCTGATTAAAATGGCACTCATTCTATGGCACTAAGGTATTAAAAGCAAGAAGAAATAAAAAGGAATTGATTGAAACAGAGCTGTTATTAAAAACGTCACCCAATATTAGTATTATGGAGTTGAACATATTAAGGAAATCCTGCTTTTAAAGAAATTATATGCGTGTGTCTATATATTTGAGAAATACTTAG
The DNA here is from genome assembly GCF_000313985.2 of Echinops telfairi. NCBI lineage: Eukaryota > Metazoa > Chordata > Mammalia > Afrosoricida > Tenrecidae > Echinops > Echinops telfairi. The sequence goes on from NW_022111373.1 coordinate 58,566,775, forward strand.
CAGAAATGAACTCTTGTTCAGTAGGCTCAGGAAGAGGAACCTAGAATCATTTTAAAAAGTTAGTGTTGTTACTTTACCTCCTAAAGGACAACTGACACCATAATCTTCAACTGCTTGTCAAACACTGGAAACAGAAGTTTTGAGGAAGCACCCACCACAGCCTTGGAAGAGAATTAGGGCATTGTAAGTGTCGGCTAAAAGCTTACACGACATCTCAGTAAACTTGCATTATCTCTTACTTGACCACTTAGATCTGTGGCTCAGAATAAGTGGCAACCCTGGGGATGAACTACGCACCAAGATAGTTGGCCTCCGTGACTAGAGTCCCAATGAGCAGCGGTCTTTCCCAAACTTACCTAGTCTTTGAAGGTGTTTTCATGTAACTGGTATTATATGCATCTTCAAATAAAGGTAGCACTTCCTTCTTTCTTTTCTTTGTTTTTTGGGGGCCACGTTCTGTTCCTTTGCACCTTCTCTCATCCTCAGACTTGCACTTTCTCCCACAAAGTTTGATCTAAAAATACCACTAGTCGGCTATTCTATGGACTTCCTTTGACATCAGCATTCCACACAACTTCCCTTAGTGATGACCTGCTTATGAGATTAACTGAAGATACTGACAGTATAGCTTATCTTTTGTTGATACAGCTGCCTGAGGGGTATGGGGTGAATATAGATCCTATTCTCTCTTTACTTGGTCTTTGCATATTTTTGAGATTTGAAAATTTGAACTGATATTTACCTGGTTACACACGGGCAACCCTGCAGTATGTTTAATTTTATTAGGAGGACTTGGAGAAGATCCGAGAAATGAATGGCATGTATCCCTGAACAACATGACTGTGATGTGGCCAGGAGAAGCAGCCCTCTCAGTGACGAAAGAAGTGGTCTCTCTTCTTGGTAGTGCAGAGAGCAACTACAAAGCAAACCTTCACTTGGTGGAGGGGAAGCACCTTAATTGTGCAATCCCAGCACAGCCAGTGGGCAATATGAGCAACTTAGGACCTCAGTGAAAGCAGAGGGAGGAATAAAGGCAATTTTCTTTCTTAAAAAATCATTTTATTGTGGGCTCGTACAACTTTTATCACTATCCACACATACATCCATTGTGTCAAGCACATTTGTACATTTGTTGCCATCATAATTTTCAAAACGTATTCTTTCTACTTGAGCCCTTGGTATCAGCTTCTCAGTTATCCCCCTCCCTCCCTCATGAACCCCCAATAATTTATAAATTATTTTTTCATGTCTTACACTGACTGATGTCTCCCTTCACCCACTTTTCTGTTGTCTGTCCTCCTGGGAGGGGGTTATATGTAGATCATTGTGATTGGTTCCCCCTTTCCCCCCCACCTTCTCCTTCCCCTCCTGGTATGGCTACTCTCAATATTGGCCCTGAGGGATTTATCTGTCTTGGATTCCCTATGTTTTCAGCTCTCTTTTTTATGGATTCAATACATTTATTTAGTATTTTGAAATGTCATTCTGATACAAAATACAACGTAAACACACTTTAGCTTTAGGTGTATATATTAATTTTTTCAGATCTTATCTGTACTTGTACATGCTCTGGTCTAGCCAGATTTGTAAGGTAGAATTAGGGTCATGGTAGTGGGGTGGGGGTGGGAGGAAGCAACAAAAAACTAGAGGAAAGTTGAATGTTTCATCGGTGCTATACTGTACCTTGACTGGCTCGTCTCCTCCCTGCAACCCTTATGTAAGGGGATGTACAGGCAATTTTCAAAGGCTTGATGATAAATACTGTTGTATAATTGTAATTCCTTTTATATTGTCTATCATTATATACAGTATAATCATGAATTTTATGAAATTGTGTTATAGGATAATTAAATACAATATTTTGCTTGTGGTGCATGAATTATGTGATATAGGCCTTTTAGCCAGCTATGGTCTTGTGACTCCCACACAATGATCTGTTGAGAGTCTGCAAATACGGTGCTGTGGCTCACCAGGAAATTAGACAGCTTGGTAATAGTGTACACAACTAGCATAGAAGCCCTGTGGCCAGGCAGGTGCATAAGGTGTATCCAACCTTAAGAAGGCGTTAATTTTGTCATCCTATTAAGTTTAAAAAGTGAGGCATTCCTAGAGCACAGGGGAAGTTCACTGTCATCTAGATAGAAGAACACAGAAAGAGCACATCCTTTGGACCCACGTCTCTGCTCTGAGAACCTGTTAGACCCAGGACACACACAAACCCGACACCCCCACCCCCCTGAGATAGGATGAGATGGTAAGAAGCACTAGCAGAGAAGTGGGGCAGCCAGGAGACCAGAGCGAAATGGTTGTAAAGGGCTTCCTGACAGCTACAATGGATGAGCTGATCTGTGGAGCAATAGGGCTGAGTACATTTGGGTAGGAGGAGTCTTAATTGAGTAGGTTTCCTTTGGGCACTTGTCAATGGTGCTACATTTGCCATTCAATAGATTTAAAGAGCTGAGTGCTGTTGGACCTAAGCTTACAGGTGAAGTGCATCTGGATACTTATTGTTGGAGCCTAAAGAGCTTTGAGATTTGCCCAAGCTGGGCAGAGTCAGGCCCTAAGTGGGGCCAAGAGCAGAGAAAGGAGACCTGCACCGAGGGACTAATAAGCAGGAGCCTGTCTTCAGCAGGTTGAGGAGAGAGTCCTGAATGGCTAAGAGGAACTGTGAGAGCTGAACAGGGGGACTTTGCCTATGTTTTCTGATCTTGATCTTGAGTTGCAGACTCTGACTTCTCCCATAAAATATATAGCTGTGAATATGGTTGCTGACTCCTGAGTGGCCACTGTCCTGACTTACTGAGCACAACAGAAGTAGAGCCTGCCGTGGAAAGGATGACTCTTGTCAGAATTGGCACAAGGCCTGCAGAATGGGGGGGTAGGTTGACCACTACCATATATAAATCAGTCTTGGGTTGATGATGAGAGTCATTCTTGCTCCTCAGGAAGGTAGAGGCAGTCAGAAGTCCAGTACACCAGGTTTTTTTAGTTGCCATCATTTTTCTATATTGCCAAAACCATTGATAAAGTATTATATACATATAATGATGGTATTATTGCACTATTATCTTTCCCCCCACTGCCAAATGCTACCTTTTTGTAAGAAACGTTCACATTTAATACATTTTTCCATGTATCTAATGCTGATTAAAAATAAAACCAGAACTAATGGTGTAAGAGTATGTGCCAATCTATGACAGTGGGATTCTAGACTTATTTTCATTAGGAACATAATTCATTATTTAGCATAATAGTCTTACTTCCCCTTCCCCTCTGCTGTGAGGGCAAGGCCTTGGCACGCTCTTCTGAACTAGGGCAGTTCTATCTATTCCTGGATCTCAGACGCCATACAAGGTGGGGAGTGCTGTCACCCCCTCCCTCTGCTTTGCACTGTCACCTTGGTTACTCAAGTTCTGCGCATTGTTGCTCTCTACGCAGATGCTGTCCCTGGTAACTAACTGTTGCCGGCTTTCACACCCTCTTTGATCAGAAGTGAAAATGTTTTCCAGGATCCTGTGTCCTCAGTTTGATATAAGTACCTTCCCCCCCCCCTCCAGGTGGTTCTATATTTCATATACTTTTTGTTATTAATTTCTCCTCCTTTGGTTTTAGAATGCAATCTATTTAACCAGCAGACCCCGGAGAGAAGCTTAGGTTCATCACTGACTTGTTTCTGCCATGTTTATAAGGACCTTGAGCATGCCCTCAAGGGTTAGGGAGGGCTCTGGGTGCATGTGAGCCAGGGCATTTCCAACCTGAGATCTTAAAGTGTTACTGGCTCTGGGGAAGCTAAGGTCTTTAATATTGTTGAATGGCTTTGGGTGGAATGATAAAGCAGGATGTGCTTTGCAAGGGAGGGGTAAAGGTGTTGGCAGCTTTCTGGAAACTGGTAAAAACTGGGAAGAAAGGATGAAATTTAAATTAAACCTGATAAAGTGAAATCTTTGGGTAAAAGGATTATTAAACAGTGTTGAGGCCTGGATGAGGTTGGATAATATCCAGAATTAATCCTCTTGTGAGTAGATAAGGAAAAAATCATCCGGTTGGGTAGCTTCTGGTAGACAATGGAGATAAGATACCTTTCAGTGGCTGCCATTCTATATCTAAATCAAAGGTGAACAGAGGAACCTTAGCTTAGTGAGTGTACAGTGCCATCTTTCAAACAAAACAAACATAATTAAAGACACAGTGCCAAATAAGAATAGTTGCAGTTAAAGCAGTTCAAATCCAAGAGGCCTAGGGGGGTGGAGTAGTCATCCAAGACAGGGCAGGAAGGACTGCAGAGCCGACAATCAGACAGGTGTTGTTGTTTATTCCTCGACCACATGTTGGAAGTTAAACACAACTTGGGGAAAAGTCATGCGGTATGAGTTTGCAGAAGCCAATCAACGTGGCTATCTGACTGTTTTCCGAACTGTTCTCCCTGGGGCAGAAGACACAGAAGAGAACAATTAAGGGTCTTTGGCTTTGGCATTGTTTTGGCAGACATTGGAAGAGTTTGGTGGCTGGGGAGGAGGGTGGGTTGGGTTGGCGGGGGAGAGGGGTGACTAAAGAGATTGGTGAGCTAGAAAGACTATGGCTGACAAATTAAGGCTCTAACTTATTTTAAACAAAGTCAGTTGCCATCTGTTGAGTAGATTCTGACTCATGGTAACTGTGTGTGTGTGTGTGTGTGTTCTCTATGTGCTTTTTGGTGGCTGACATTGCTGACTGGCTTTCCAAGGCTTTCTCCCAAGGAGCCTCTGAGTGCACTCAACTCCAGTCTTTCAATTAGCAGCTGAATGTGTCAACCCTTTGCACCACTCAGGGACTCCTCTGAGTTACTAAAAGCCCATGGAGTTCACTGTCCAGGAATCTTGGGTCCAGAAGATGAACTCTACTTCTGGCTCTTGCTGGTAATGAGATTTCCCCCTGTCACGTCTCAGAGGGCTCATTTTATGCACAGCAGGATGGCATTCCAGAAAATCTTGTTTCCAGTTACTCACAGGTGAATCTTACCAGTATCTTTTTCCACCTTCTTACCAGAAAGACCCGGGCAGGGAAAGGTCGTTTGGTGGGAGTTAGAAGAGTTGGGTTAAATAATCCATTGCCCCTGCACTTATTGATCCCTAGAGGTATTTGTCTCTACATAATAGAATAATATCTTTTACATAAGAAAACCCCATGGTCATTCAGTGGATTCTGACTCATAGTGACCCTACAGCACAGATTAGAACTGCTCCTTAGAGTTTCCAAAATTGTAAATCTTTATAGGAGTAGAAAGCCTCATTTTTCTCCTGCAGAGCAGCTGGTGGATTTGAACCACTGACTTTTCAGTTAGCAGCCCTACACTTAACCCACAGAGCTACCAGGGCTACTTTTTAAGGTTAGAGAGTGGTAAAAGTTACAACAGTTTAAGATGGTTTTGTGAGGCAAAGGACACATTGGGAATCATGTCTGTTTATCACTAGTAAGGAGCCCAGGGGGTTTGTCCATCACATAGGCAAGCAAGCAATTAGTCCTTCCCAACTAAGAATGACTTCTCTTGTGTAACGGGCTAAATTCCTTTGGCTACCAGCCTGTATTTCTGCTTGATGCAGATATCTAGTAATTCCTTCCCAGGTGCCTGCTCTTTGTGGTTTCCATAGACTTTTCATCCTCAGTGGCCACCTGGTTTATATTCCTTTTGTTTGCCTCTAGCTCCCATCTCCCTCAGTTCTGAATGGTTTTGTAGAGATCAGCATATTCTATTTTTTGCTGAAAGCCTCTCTTTCTCTGAGTTACATTTTGTTGTTTTTGTACTCTTATTTAATCTTTCTCTTGCCTCTCTTCTAATTAACTCCATCGTTGCCTCCTTCATTTAGCTTGTAATGAGGTCACCGAGGTGTTCCGAAATTTCTGATTTCCCCATCTGCTTCAGGGTTCCAATTAGTTTTCTTTGGAAAGCTAAAGTTTTTTGGTTTTTTTTTTTCTCCTGCTTAGTAGAAGCTTCCAAGAAAACTAACTCTAGGATAGCTTATTTTCCTTCATCAGTTTAAAATTTTAAGATTATGCAGGCTCTCAGTCCTGTGAAAGGTATCATTTTCTCTGGCTAGGAATGAAGTTTAAGCAGGGGCGATTACCCAATAAGCAAGGTAAGCATGGGTTCAGTTGTACTCATTTACAGTAATGAACAATTTCACAGGCATTTCACCACTATGAAATAGAAGAAAGTTAAACTGTACCCAAGTGAAATTGTTCACTGCAGATCAGATCAGTAAGCACCGACAGACCCATGTTTACCTTGTTTACTTTGTACCCTTTCCCTGTTAAAACCCAAACCAAATTCATTGCCACTGAGTTACACAGAGCACACTGAGCCATCCCTGTCAGGGACTGCACATTTGAAAAGAGACTTTGATTTCATAGGAAGGTACTGTGGTGTTTGGAATGAGATAGATGCCAACCATACCTAGAAGTAAAACATTTAATGTGGTCCAAAAAATGTAAAATTGTTAACTACATTAAAGATGAGGTAGCCCATGTTAACCTTACTTATTGGCTAAGCCGACGCGGAGTTAGCGACAACATTTAGCTACACGGAAAATTTAAATATCTTTTGAAAGAGTGTGAAGTCTGTTTTTCCAGATTGCAAGTAGATGCAGGTGAGAGATTTCATAAAGACACTTTTTATCCACACTTGGACGTGAAGGATATGTAGCTAGCACAACAAAATGAATTTTAAAGGAAATTTGCAAATAATGTATTCTATAAAAAGTTTCTTAACTTTAGTATTTTACTCTTGATGCATTATGTTCATATAGACTTTTGTTTAGCTACTAAAAGGAATGATTTAAAAGAATGGGTAATTTATGGGGAAACATTCATCAAATTTATAAGGCAGGCCACAAAACAACATGTGTAAGCTCGGAACTGAAAAAGCATAGGCGAAACTGGAATCTTTATATGCTGTTGGTGGGAATATCCACTGGTCTAGCCACTTTGAAAATAGGTCAGTAGTTCTCCAAAATGTTAAGCATAGAGCTACCATATGACTAAGCAGCACCACTGATGCACAATGGGGCTTCAAAAAGTTCATGGAAAAATATCCATTCTCTTTTAATTTCAAGATAGAATTACAAGAGAATCAAATTTCCCCATGAACTTTCGGTTGCCCTTTCATATTCAAGAGAAATGAAAACATATGTCCTCACAAAAACTTGTGTATGAGTGTTCAAAAAGTGAAAACAATCTAAATGTTCACCAGCAAATGAACAGATTATTAAAATTACATATATGCATACAATGAGAAAGTATTGACTCTGAAAAGGAAAAAATTACATGCTATAACATAGATGACCTTGAAAACATGTGAAGTGAAGGAAGCTAGTCATGAAAGCAACCTATTGTAAAGCCCACTTTCACGAATTGGCCAGGACAGGGAAATTCATAGAAAGAAAGCAGATTAGTGATTACTTAGCTTTGGGGCTCCTGGTGGTGTGGTGCTTGTGCTTTGGACTGCTCACTGAAGGTTAGCAGTTCGAAATCACCAGTCACTCCGTGGGAGAAAGTTGAGGCTTTCTATTTCTGTAAAAAGTTAGTCTCTGAAACCCACAGGGGCAGTCCTACCTTGTCCTATAGGGTCGCTATGAGTCATAAATGACTTGATGATAGTGAGTTTGGAGCGAGGACTAGGGAAAGGAGCCCTGGTGGTATAATGGGTTACACATTGAGCTACTAAGCACAAGGTCAGTGATTCAAGCCTACAAGCAACACTGATGGGAGGAAGATGAGGTTGTCAACTCCCATAAAGGTCTAAAGTTTCAAAATCCCAAAGGGGCAGTTCTGCTTTATCCTATAGTGTTGATATGACTTGTAATTGACTCGATGGTAATTGAGTTTGTTTTTTTATTGAGGGTTGAGGAAGGAGGCCTGTTGGCTCAGTGATTAAGTGCTCAACTGTTAACCCAAAGATTGACTGTTTGAATCCACCAGATGCTCTGGAAGAAAGATGTGGTAGTTAGTGCCCATAAATATTACAGTCTTAGAAATCCTATGACTTTTTGTTCTTGGTAGGATTGAGGGGTGCATGGTTAAGGGAAATTGGAAGTGACAGCTAGTTGGTGGGTTTAGGGTTTTTTGGGGGGAAGATGAAAATTACCTAAATTAGATTGTAGAATAGTTGCACACTACTTAGATAAATTCTATGATATATCGAATATATCTAAATAAAGCTGTTAAAACATGTACACATCCAAGCCTACACTCATACACAGAAGCATGCCAGAAGGAAACACATCAATATATTTAAAAATATTTCTTCTATTTTTAGCTAATTTTTCACTTCTTAAAAAAATATTTTCATTGGCATAGAACTCACATACCATACAACTTAATCATTCAATTATATCGAGTGTGCAATCACCACTACAAATAATTACAGAACATTTTCTTCTCATATTTATTGTTATTAGTTCCCATTTTCCCCAAAGCTCTCTTGCCATGCCTCCAGGAAATTTTTAATCCGGTTGCTCTTTCTGTGGTAATTACATAATCTGTTGTCAATTTGAGATTTAAGAGTGAAGGGGTGGAGTTTAGCCTGTCAATCAGGTCACAGCTTGATGACCTCATTTGGGAGGGCTAGAGTGATAATAGCTTGCGGGAAGTGTTACCCATGCTCACTCCTTGCGGGGCACTCCTGCGGACAAGACACATGGAGCTACGCTGGAGACCTGGAGCTAAAGGAGCCACGTGGAGACTTCTGCCAGCGCTGTTGCTTACAGTGCCACAGGACTCACAAGACTTTCCACCTACTGGACCATGATCTTCCTGCATTCAGTGTCATTGCATGGCTACATGAATCTAAATAGGAATGTATGGACTGCTCTCGACACATGGGGTAATATCAGACTTATGGCCTTTATCTGGACTGGGCTGGGATGTTTTCTTAATACACAATTACTCTTTTATATAAAACTCTTATACACATCTGAGTGTCTATGAATTTGTTTCTCTAGTCTACCCAGACTAACACACTTTCTGTAGATTTACCTATTCTGGATTTTGCATACAAAAAATCATACAAGACACAAACAAATAAACCCAACAATTGCAAAACAAAACAAAAATCTCAAACACAAAGAAAGCAGAAAATATTAAAAATGGAAACAACTTTGACATGGATCAATGAGTGATCAAATGATAAGGTAGGGTATTACATTTTTAAAAAACTTAGCTACGTCTTCCATAACTGACTTTACAATGTTTCCTGTCTGATAGCAAAGCTATTCACACACTGGACTATTGTGAGAGGATTCAGCAGAGGCTGAAAGCACAAGGATTTTACACTG
>NW_022111373.1:58577991-58586636 GCF_000313985.2 Echinops telfairi
CAACTATGAGAGTTTGATAGACTATTTCGAGGGTCTTTCATTAGGTACATACTGTATGGTTACTAAGGTTATGTGTTCCTAGTGTATTTTTCCCATGAATAATTATATAGTCTCTATTCTTCTCGCTCGTGTAATTTGCCTTGAAGTCTATTTTTATCAAAGATTAATATTGCCACTCTTGCTCTTTTAAGGTTGCCATTGGCTTAGCAGATATTTTGTCATCCTTTGATTTTTAGTCTATTTTTGTTTTTGAGTTCAATGTGTGTCATATAGACAGCATATGTTGTTAGGTGTCATTGAGTCAGCTCCAAACCATAGTGACCCCATACACAACAGAACAAAACCGTGTACAGACCTGCACCATCCTCACAATTGTTCTTATGCTTGAGCCCATTGGTATAGCCACTTTGTCAATCCACCTTGTTGAGTGACTTCCTCTTTTTTGCCACCAATCCACTTTATCATGATGTCCTTCCCCAGGGACTGGTCTCTCGTGACAATATGTCCAAACTATGTAAGATGAAGTCTTGCAGTCCTTGCCTCTAAGGAGAACTCTGGCCTTACTTCCAATACAGATCGATTTGTCCCTTTAGCAGTTCATGCTACTTTGAATATTCTTCTCCAGCACCACAATTCAAATGCATTGACTCATCTCCAGTTTTCCTTATTCAGTGTCCAACTTTCACATACATACAATGCACTGGAGAATACAATGGCTTAGGCCAGGTACATATTAGTCTTCAAAGTAACGTCTTTGCTTTTCAGGTGTCTAAAGAGGTCTTCCACAGCACATTTACCTAATGTAATAAGTTTTTTTATCTCATGACTGCTGCTTCTATGAGCATTGATTGTGGAATCAAGTAAGACAAAATCCTTGACAACTTCAAATTTTTCTCCATTTATCATGAATTTACCTATTTATCGAGTTGTGAGAATTTTAGCCTTCCTTAAATTTTGTTATCATCCACATTGAAAACTACAATCCTTCATCTTCATTAGTAAGTGCCTAAATTCCTCCTCTTAGTCAGCAAGCAAGGTTGTTTCATCTGCATATCACCGTTTGTTCATAAGCCTTTCTTCAAGCTTGATGCTGTACTCTGCTTTATATAATTCAGCTTCTCTGATGATTTGCTCAGCATACAGATTGAAGAAGTATGGTCAGAAGATACAACTCTGATGCACACCTTTCCTGTTTTTCAACCATGCAGTATTCCTTTGTTCTGTTTGTACAACTACCTCTTGATCCACGTACAAGTTCCAAAATGAGCACAATGAAGTGTTCTGGAATCCCCATTCTTCTCCAAGTTATCGATAGTTTATTATGGTCCACACAGTTGAACATCTTTGCTTAGTCATGAAACTCAAGTAAGCATCTTTCTGATATTTTCTGCTTGAGCAAACATCTATCTGACATCAGCAATGATATCCCCTGTTCCGCATCCTCTTCTGACTCCTGCCTGAACTTCTGGCAGTTCCCTATCAATGTACCACTGCAACCTTTGTTGGATGATTGTAAGCAAAAATGTACTTCTGTGATATATCAGTGTTCATGTTGTATAATTTGAGCACTGTTGTGTCACCTTTCTTTGGAGTGGGCACAAATATGATCTCTACCACTCATTTGTCCAACTAGATGTTGAGTTAGTTTATTGTGCCAACCTGGCCGATAAACACATGTGGGGTTAATTGAAGGATGGAGGGATAATTGACTCAGTGAGCCTCACCTTTCTAGTTCTCGGGTCTCTTGCTTTGTCATGGTTGTACCAGGGTGCAGCTGCCTTAGAAGTTCCCTGCTTTTGCTTGCAAGACTGACTTCCTGCAAGACATCCCCAAGGAGAAGCCACATGGACCTACCCCGATGCAGCCCTGGGTGCTGGAGCAGTTGTGTGGAGAACCCTGCCAGCACTGAGATGCTTACACATTCACTGACTCAGCTTTCCTCCTGCAGTTGGCATTGTTGTGTCTGTTTTGTGAGATGGAGGAGGACTTTGTGGACTGGTGGTGGACATATGGGTTAATGGGCTAATGTTGGACTTATGGGCTTGGGCAGCACTGGGTTGGGATGTTTCCTTGATGCACATTTAACCTTTATGTAAAACTCTCTCTTATACATGAGTTTCTGTGGATTTGTTTCCCCAAAGTACCCAGACTAACACAGATGTCTTCCAAATTTCCTGGCATAGATGTATCAGTACTTCTAATGCTTCTTCAACTTTCTGAACATTTCAATGGGCATTCCATCAATCTGGAGTCTTGTTTTTGCCTAATGCATTCAGGGCAGCTTGAAAATTCCATAGGGAAAATATTGAATGATGCAAGGAACATCAAGAGAAGATGGAAAGAATATGCAGTCTCTGTACCAAAAAGAAATAGTAGACATTCCACCATTTCAGGAACCAGCATATGGGTCAGAATCAATGTTGCTGAAGAAGGAAGGCAACATCTAGATAGGTCTTTGTTTTCTAATTGTCTGCTATTCTATTGACATTCAGTGTTATTACTGACACATCTGGATTTGTCACTGTCCTTTTGCTGTGTTTGTGTTATTTATTTCCCTCTATATTTGTGGTCTTTGTTCTTTCTCTATTTCTGATTTTCTTCTTCTTCAGTGCTACGTTCATGGGATTCCTTTCCGGGTAATCTTGTGCTCTGTGATGCTCTTAGATGTGTCTGCTGCTGTTGCTTCTCTTCCCGTAGTGATCCAGTAAATACTTTTTGTAATGATGATCTTCTTTTCATAAATTACTTTAGCTTTCCCTTGCTTTGAAAATCTTTATTTCATATATATATATATATATATATATATATATATAATCATTTTATTGGGGGCTTATACAGCTTTTATCACAATCCATACATACATTCATTGTGTCAAACACATTTGCACATATGTTGCCATCATCAATTTGTTTTTTTTATCATTTTATTAGGGGCTCATATCATAATCCATACATACATCAATCGTGTAAAGCACATTTGTACATTCATTGCTCTTCTCCCTTATATTTAAGGGATACTTTTTCTTGGTTGACACTGTTTGTCCTTTCAGACTATTATATATGTCTCTCTGTTGTCTTCTTGCCTGAATAATTTCTGCTCAGAAGTTCAAGCTTATGATTCGTTTTCCTCTTTCAGGTTGCTTCTCTGGTTTTTCTACCTGTCCTCAGGAATTTCTCTTTTTCTTTGAAATTGGAGAGTTTGACTACAATGTTTTTCTTTTGGGATCTTTCCTATTTAGGGCTCATTTAGTTGTTTGAATATTTATTTTCTACTCCTTTGTGATGTTGGGGAAATTTTCTTCCATAATGTTTCATGCTATTTTCTCTGTCAATTTTTGTTTTGCTTTTCTTTATGCTCTGGGATCCTAGTAGTGGGATTTAAAAAATTTAACAGTTGGTTTGCTACCATAATGATCATTTTAAGTATGAAAAAGATATGCCAAAATGTCATTTATTATTTCCTACAGTTAATACTTTAAAAAGAACAATAAAATATACACAAAAACTAGTTGATGTTATAAGAAAGAGTTTAAAAATAATTAATGGAAAAATATTAAAAATATCTGACAAACAACAAAACTTTTATTTGTTTCAATATTGTTTTTTGATTGACATCCTCATTTGCATTAGTCTTCACTTTTATCCAACCGTCACGAGCTATGTGATTTATTCTTTACTTTCTTTTCATTGCATAAGTAGAATCCTGTTCCTTTAGAGGTAGACCAATTAGACAGTAGTAATTGTGTTTTAGATATTAGAAACAGACAACCTCTTCTCTGAACATATTATGTTCACCTTGAAAAACCCCTTTCAACTGTTGCTGAACTTACAGCAATTGTTTTGACAATATTTTTAGCTCTTTGAATCCTTTCAGGAATTTATAATTAAGGAAAACTGGTACCCATTAATACTTTTCTATTATTTACTATGTACTAGATTCTTTTTCTAGGTCCTATAAAGCCAAGTTAAATGAAGTATATACACTTTTTGAGGACAGGTACTTCATTTTTATTAGCCATTGTAAAGAAAATCTGCCCTGTGGTGAATTAGACAAATGAATGAAGATATTACCACTTCTTTCTGAGAGATCCCTATCTAGTTGGAAAGTTAAAAAGTAACCATGCAATGGTACAGCTTGAGAAATATAAAAATAGGGTGTTGTGGGAACAAAGCTGAAGATAGTGAATTTAGGACAGACTTCTTGGGGAAGGTGATTTCTGAGTTCTGACGGATTATTTGGCAGGAGAGGGAAAGGAAATTCTAGGCAAAAGAGAAGTGCATGTGAACCAAAGCCCAAAGGTGAACTGGAGCTCTGTCCTCAAGAGACTATGAAATCTGTAATTTGTTTGCTTGGAGTGTTGAGTGAGTGGGGATTGTAATGAGAGGAGAGGTTGGAGGAGTGAGAGAGTCTAATTATAAGAGGCCTAAATGGAACAATTAGAAGTTTGTATTCCATTTTGAGGAATGGTGAGTTGTTAGAAGGTTTATTTTGAGGGAAATTGTTTATTCAATAGTGCACCAGTGGGAGACAGATACGGTGTCAAGGCACTTCAAAGTGTTTGCTCTCATGTCTGAAAAAGGATGAGATTTTTTACAGGTAGGTTTGGGATTACACATGTGTTACGAATTAATTAAACAGGGTTTTTTTTCCCCATCAAAGACTGGGTGTATTAGTCTAGGTACTTTGGAGAAACAAATCCACGGCGACTCACATATAAAAGAGAGTTTTATGTAAAGAAAAGGTGCATCATGAAAACATCCCAACCCAATGCTGCCCAAGCCCACAAGTCCAACATTAACCCATTAACCCAACACCAGTCCACAAAGTCCTCCACCTCACAAAACAGAGGCAATGATGCCGACTGCAGGAGGAAAGCTGAGTCCGTGAACGAATAAGCATCTCAGCACTAGCAGGGGTCTCCACACGGCTGCTCCAGCACCCAGGGCTGCATCGGGATAGGTCCATGCGGCTTCTCCTTGGGGATGTCTTGTAGGACGTCAATCTTGCAAGCTGAAGCAGGGAGCTGCTAAGGCAGCTGCATCCTGGTGCGACCATCACAAAGCAAGAGACCCGAGAACTAGAAAGGCGAGGCTTCACCACCCATTTATCCCTCCGCCTTTCAACCAGCACCACATGTGATTATCGGCCAGGCTGGCAATTAACTAACTCACTGGGCAATCTGTGTATGCACATGCCCCTCGGCTCTGCCCGCCACCCCCCTCCCCACCCCCGACATGGTGATGGTTAGATTTCGTGTCACATGGACGTAGCTGGTGAGGGTGGAGCCCTCATCTTTCAACTAGACCACAGCCTGATGATGCTTCCTTGAGACATGCTCTTTTTTTCTTGTGGTTGCAAATTTATTTTTCGATTTAAAAAAAACCACGTTTCATTGTCACTTAGTCTACCTATCGTACAATTAGAGGAGGATTATCTTTATCATGTCCAATGGTAGAACATTTTCTTTTCCCCAGTACTCATTGTTTAGAACATGTTTTAGGTTGGAGAATGACTTCATGACATCTGTGCGTCTCTTGGCTTTGTAGGAAAATCCATGTAGGTCCCTTTGCTATAGCCCATCGTTACCTAGAGACAAGCTAGTAATAAGTTGAAGATTTAAGAGCAAGAAGTTTGGGGGCCTTTCAGTAGGCATTTTTAAAATTCCTGTTTCCCCCACATCTTGACTTTCTTATCTTGTTGAACAGGAAGTTGGCATTCTGGGTCAAGAAAAAAGGGTGAATATTGGCTTGTCATTCTTATCTTGTTTTGC
Source organism: Echinops telfairi (assembly GCF_000313985.2). Taxonomy (NCBI): domain Eukaryota; kingdom Metazoa; phylum Chordata; class Mammalia; order Afrosoricida; family Tenrecidae; genus Echinops; species Echinops telfairi. The sequence continues at coordinate 58,583,762 of NW_022111373.1, forward strand.
CGGCAAATGGAGAGTGCTGCCTCTCACGGAACTTTTACTCCAGGGATTTATCTATTTATTTATTCATTTTACTGAAAGCTGTCTAGGTTGTTAGGTGTGATATCAACTTGGCCAGGCTAGGATTCTCAGTAGTTCGGCAGTTAAGACAGTCATCAATTCCATAATGGGATCTGCTATGAGCAGCCAATCAGTTGTAAGATTAGGGTGGCATGCAACCTCCTTATTCGGGTCATAGTCCTGATGCAATTGAAAAGCTGTTTCTTCAGGGCCATGGTCTTCTTCAAATTTAAGTGGATGCTGTGGAAGGGCTTGTTTGTTTTTTCCTGGGTCTGGATCCCGAATCTGACTCATCAACCTCAGTTGTTTGGACTTGAACAAATGGCCTGTCATATTGCCTGGTGATCCTGAGATTCAGCAGCAGCCTGCAATCTTACCTACAAACCATAGATTCATTCACTTTTCCAGCCACCAGTCTATGGTCTTCCTGCAGATCTCAGGTTCATCAAGTCAGGAGAAGCCTCCTGGGAACCTGCCTGGCCTTGGACTTGCTCGTTTCTATAGCTCTGTGAGCCATTTTCTTGATATAAATTTCTCTCATTCATACATACTAATAACTGCTTTTCTAGTGAGCCCAGTCAACCCAGCCTAAGATGCTATAAATATTTAATTACTCTGGATGACATGTATACCTTTTATTTAAGATTTATATTTAAGCTCATTACCAGTGTCTGAGATAGTATTGACATTGCATTTTATTTCTATTTTGATAGTATGAATAACTTAAAAATTTTAATTTTATAATTTCCTCAGTCAGTAAACCATATCTTATACCAACACTATCCCACAATAACTAACTAGAGGTTTAGTCATTAAATACACTCATGTAGAAAGATGAGGCAATTCGGGGTTAAAAATAGATTTGAATGGTGCGATTGTAGTAATCTAAGGATCCCTGGTGGTGCTCTAGGAGAATCATGGGGCTGGTAACTGTAAATACAATAGTTCAAACCCACCAGCTGCTGTCAGGGAGAAATATGAAAGATTTTCAATCTGAAAGATTTACAGTCTCAGAAACTCTATATAGGGTCACTATAAGTGGAATTGACACGATGGCAGTGGATGCTGCAATAATTTGTGTGAGGGATGATGGCGACGTGGCATAATGTAGTGACAGAAAACTGAAAATAATTCATGTTTGAGCAGTAGACATGGCAATGGCAAACGATGACTATAATAGTAGCAACCACTAAAACCTCTTTATAAAAACCAAACCGTGTTCCAAATACTTTATTAGGATTATTTCATTCAGTTTGTTCATCTTTATGACAAATATGTGAGTTATAACTCCATTAGCAATGCAGTTACAACCAAATGGTGACTTGGCGGTGCTGTAGGTTGGTTTACCTTTGGAGTAGTTTTGGTCTAGATCATATTAGTTTCCTGTCAGTTCATTCAAAATACCTTATTCTTTCCTGACTCAGGGCCTTTGCACATGCTGCTTTCTCAGCTCAAATATTTATCAGCTCACGTAATGATCTAGTTATCATCTACCGTTAGATTTCAATTCATATGTCTCCCGCTCATAGAGACCTTTCTTGTGCCCGAAGTCCCTGACTTTTTTTAGCACCATATACCTTTCATCGCAACAATAATTTTCATTGTAAATGTACATATTTATGCATTTATTTGATTCAGTATTGCTTTCTATACTAGATTATAGATTTCATGAAGGAGCAAATCAGGCCTATTTGTTTATATTTGATCATCATTCCATCCTTGGTGCCTTGTATAGCAGTTTGTAAGTAAACATGTAGTTAATACTTGGTGGGTAGATTATGAATTTGAGGAATTTCACACTGCCCTGTTTACTTTTCCAGAGTTAATTGTGCACAATGCTGCTCCCTCAACCAGGGTGGTGTCCCTTTATGACACTTTGCGTGGACCACAGCATTCCAACAACTCAGTCCACAGGGCATCTTCCAGGCCATAACAGTCCCTATGTTCCTGTGCCTTTCACTTCGGACTGCCTCCAGGACGCAGTCCTCTCCCCTTTACCAGTCTTACTCCAATGAGAACAAAGGCTTTTAATTTCGTAGATTCATGATCAAACTCAAGAGATGTGTGCCTTTGAGTTGGCTACGAATAAAGTCAAAACTTGGAGCAGTTTTCTTGAGACAAAAGCATGGGAAAGGATCAAAGTCCGGGAATCTTTAGTGCAAAGAAGAGTTGGTTCTTGCATTTTAAAGGCATGACATTCATAATATCAGAGTGTGCGATGAAATTGCTAATGTAGAGATTGCTGTTCAAGAAGGTAGCAAAGCTTTCTGCTTCAAAGGCAAGGGAAAGCAGCAACTTGATCACTTCTCTCAGTTTGCTTGAGGGAAATTTAAAAAGAGAGACAGAAAAGGAGGTATCTCTGAATTGGATTTTCAAAAAGTCAAGAAATGATAAAATTGAGTCTACTTTATGATTGTCATTATGTAAACATATTCTATGTGTATAAAAGGAAAAATGACAAGGTGATTTATTTTTAGGTCAAAAGATTACAGATGGATTGTTTTTCTCAATTTCATTTGGATTTCCATTCATATTGTCATTTGTTTCTGCAATATAGAGTACATTTTCCAGAAATGTGTAAAATTTCAAGTTATAATTAAAATACTTCTAACCTAAACCCATCACTAAGGAATCAATTCCCACTCATAGCAACCCTTGGTAGGGTTTCTGGGGCTTTGTAAATCTTTCCAGTAGCAGACAGCTTCAACTTTCACCCAGGGAGCAGCTGAGGGGTTTGAACTTCCACCATGTGCTTAGCAGTCCACTGGTTACCTGACAGTTCTAACAGGGTTCCTCTCTAAAAGCAAACAGAACAGAC
>NW_022111373.1:58587703-58589702 GCF_000313985.2 Echinops telfairi
ATACAGAGATTTTAAAGCCAGAGTAAAGAAACGGATATTGGTTTTAACGGGCCACTCTAAGGGACAGAATAAAGCTCCCTCCTAGACTTCCCCAGGTTGTCGCCTTCATGGCAGCCGACTACTACATCTTCCTCCCGGGGAGCGGCTGGTGGGTTCAAATGATCCATCTTCGGGTTAGCAACTGGGTACCGGGCCTCCCAAGACGCTCAAGAGAAAGAGTTATTATTATCACGAAACTGAAAGATAAAGACCCCGAGGTTGAGAGGATAACTTGTTTAAAGTCACATAGCTCAGCATGATAGAGCTGTGATTCAAACTGGAATGCTGTTGAGTTTCAATATAATTTAGAAAATTTTATTCTGTATAAGTGAGAAATGTTTTTTTTTACATACTGCCTTTTTAATAAAAGGTTGAGAATCAGGTGTAATGAAAATCCCACCCCACCTCTACTTAGGACTTTACCTCTATTGAAAACTTTAAATTCAATTTGTTTCAATTGATATTTTCTTTTTCAGGAATGTATTCTATTATAGGCACGATATTTGCCTGAAAACAGCATCTTCTCCATGGAAATAACTAGAGTTTATTTCACCGCCTACTTTGAAACATAAATGTTAATAAATTAGTCATATGGCTGAAGATGTTTGCTTCCTTTGAGAGATTATTTTTGCTTCTGAAGAAAGGGCATATTTCCATACCCTTGAGGTCAAACGGTTTATTTACCTTCCTTCCCCTTCCCTTGTCTAACATCTCTCACCTCGTCTCCTGTTCTTCTCACCCTCACCGTCCAAAATGGTGCTCAATGGCAGCAGAGGGAGAGAACCAAGGTAACGCAAACAGGCAGCTCCAATGCCAGGTAGACCTTTATCTTCTTTCCTCCCTCCATACGCCTCCCTTGTGCTTATTACACTCCATCTTCCTGAACCTGGCCTGCTGGCAGAATCCCTGATTGTCTGCACGGGGGACCAGAGAGACGAGAAAGATAGTCTCTTACCACATGAAATTTCACGGGCTTTTTCTTTTGCCTAGAGTAACCTTCTGGGGTTGTTTTCTTGCTATTTCCCCCTAAGTCTCTGGATGAAGTATTCCTTTGAATAATTGATAAACTGAATAGGATGGAGATACTGAGGAACCTGTTAACTGAATACAGACCCTTTGAGGGCAGAGAAGTGGCTTTGCTAAAAGAAATACATTATTTTACAGTTACATATTATGCTAGGGAGTTGTTTAGTGAGTATTATTCACTTGAAATATTCTGTAGAAACTGCTTTGTAGACTGCAAATGTGCTATAGCTCCTGCTGGCTGATCTTTGTTTCTGTAAAAATGGATTTTCAAAGGTACTTTTGTGTTTATAAAACACAAAAGTTTATTTTATGAAAATAAGGATATTTAAAAAAATTAAACATCTTTTAAGGTATGAATTAATTTTGTGCTTTGAAACAAAGTGTTTTGAAAATATAAACAAAGAAAACTGGTGTGTTTTTTAAAAAAATAATGATTTGGATTAATTAGAAAAACAAGAAGGTCCTGAGGTGGTCACGTACATAGATAGAAGTATAACATGATCAGGGCAGGGACACTTCTGTCCCTAAATATGTCCACAACTGTACAGGGCTGTGATTGTGTCACTGGGTTGACTCCCACTGATAGCAACCCTACGAGAAGCAGAATAAGATATCGCTTGGCCTGGCGCCATCCTCCTAATAGTACAGATATGTTCCTAGCACACTAGCTACATGTCTTGTCCCTAGATACAAGGAGCTGCTTATTTAAATGCAGTCTCTTGGGAGTAACATCAAGTTGTTATTCATTAACAATTAAGGCTGGACACTTTAGATCAGTTGAAAGTAAGAATTAATGAAAATGGGGCCTACTGACAGGAAAATGACAGGCATTCTAACTGATTGCATGATCAAGACCTTCTTCCATGGTCCAAGCTGTCGATCTTAAAAAGAGGAGGGAGAGCGGCGAGTCCCTGACACACCAGTCCACAGAGAG
>NW_022111373.1:58590627-58591718 GCF_000313985.2 Echinops telfairi
ATACCAAGGGCTCAACTAGAAAGCAAATGTTTTGAGAATGATGAAGGCAACAAATGTACAAATGTGCTTGACACAATGGATGTATGTATTTACATGTTCTGGATTTCATATACAGAAAATCATGCAAAACAGAAACTAGAAGCAAATGAACACCACCCCCCACCCCAATAACAATGAACAAACAGAACAGAGAAAAACCTCAGTCAAAGAAAGCAGAAAATATTAAAAACTAAAACGACTTTAACATAGGTCAAAAGGGACATCAAAATAACCTAACGACCCCTGCCACTATGGACTTTACAATGCTCTCTGTCTGACAGCAAGTCTGTTGTCGACGTAGCAACAAAAATAGTTTTATGGTGTGCGGCCTTTTGTGTCCAGCTTCTTTTACTTAGCTTGATATATTCAAGGTTCATATTGTAGCATATACAGAAATATCACATCTTGTCTATCCATTTTTCAGTTAACTTATGACTATTGTGATGCTGCTGCAATGAACATTCATGTATACATTTTGTTCAGACACACTTCCCTTCGATTCTTTTGGATATATAGCTAGAGGTAGAACTGCTGAGCCAGATGGCAACTCTATGTTTAAATTTTGAGGAACTATGTAATTCATTTTGTAGACAGTTGTAAGAATTCTCAAGGAGGAAGAATTGGGAGTCACCAGTTATGGATGGATTCATTTTGTCAAGAGGTTGAAGTCTAAAAGAGTGTATCGCTGAGATTTTGAGAATCCATTTGCTTATTCTCAAGTTAGGCAGACTTAAAAAGGAAGCCACAACACCTCATTCTACCACACTACCAAGTATTGATTTAATAAAAATAGCTGAAATGTTGGGAATTCTAAGACACCTGTTGCTCTGTGAGAGACATGGCAGTCTGATTCCACAATGGTTTAGCGGTCCTCAAACTTTTTAAACAGGGGGCCAGTTCACTGTCCCTCAGACTCGTTGGAGGGCCGGACTATAGTTTTAAAAAAAACTATGAACAAAATTCCTATGCACACTGCACATATATTATTATTATTATTATTATTTTATCAATTTATTGGGCTCATACAATTCATCACAATACATAGATCAATT
>NW_022111373.1:58593159-58604377 GCF_000313985.2 Echinops telfairi
GGCTGGATAAATGTCCTCAGCGGGCCGCATGTGGCCCACGGGTCGTAGTTTGAGGGCGACAGCTCTTGGAAACTCTATGAGACAGTGCTACTCTAGTGGGGCACTATTAGTTCTACTCACCTTGATGGTAATGGTATTACCTTATATACAAAATATTGGAACACATGAACATTTATAATCGTGATTATATAAAAATTGATTTGTAGCATATTCTATGCTTCCTCACACCACGATAGCCAATGGAAAATAAAGACTCTGTCTTTTATGAAAAATATTTTCATCTTGTCATTATTATAGTACTTATTTTGTAGAACAAATTAACTTCCCATTTATACTCCCAAGTGATATATCTTTATTGATTAAATTTGACAAATACAATTTTGCTTTATTAAATTTCAAATGTTTCCTGTGTTACAAACTAGTACAGCTTATACATAGTAATACAAAAGTCAAGATCATAATTAATAAAATGATCAGAGGAAATGACAATGAGAGAAATAAACTAATGAGCAAAACTAGTGCAGGCAATATTTCATGTAGACAGAAACTGTGTATCACATACAAAAAGACCTTGCAAAAATATTGCTTGTTGGCACTTTGGCCTGATAATTAATTTTTTATCATTTCAGAGGTTCAAAGTAGTCAGATTGCATCTGTGCTTATTATGTATTCATATATATGGGTACATCATATATACAACACATATGTTCAGACACCTGACCCATGCCTCATATGCATGTGAAAATTGGACACTGAATCAAGAAGACTGAGAAAAAGCAAGGCATTTGAATTGCGGCGCTGGAGAAGTATGAAGAACAAGAATGTTTTGAAATTGATGGTGGTAGCAATTGTACAATACTGTTTGATGTGATTGAACTATGGAATGATACATCTGTATTAGCTCCCGATAAAATGGTTTTGAAAGAAAAAAAAGTATCATGGACTGCTAAAAGGACAAAGCTCTGTCTTGGAAGAAGTATGGCCAGAGTGCTCCATGGAGGAAAGGATGGTAAGACATCATCTTACATATTTGGGACATGTTGTTAGGAGAGACCAGTCCCTGGAGAAGGACATCCGTTTGGTAGCAGGGCAGGGAAAGAGGGGAAGTCCCTTGAGGAGACAAATTGACACCATGCTGTGACCATTGGGCCCAAGTTTAGGAAGAGTTGGGGGGATGGCCCCAGACTAAGCACTGTTTCATTCTGTTGTGCACAAGGTCCCTGTGGTTTGAACCAACTTGATGGCACCTAATATCAAGAGCACGCAAATGTGCTCATATATAATCTGTGCTGCATTTTGTTTATTCATTCATCCAGTGATAGGCGTTGAGATTGTTACCTCCTTTGGGCTATTCTGAATAGTGTTGCCATGGTGACTGGCCTACAATTCTCTTTTTGAGTCTCTGCTTTCAAATCTTTTGACCATATACCTCGGAATGGAATTGCTGAGCCATACACAATAGTTCTATTTTGTAGTTTTTTTGAGGAACCAGTATATTGCTCCTCATTTTCTATTTCCACCAGTAATGGATAAGGGTTCCAGTTTCCCCATGGCCTTGTCCATTGCCACCACCACCCCACCCCCCCACTCCCCGTCCTTGGAATCTAACCCTATTGCCTCGTGGGAGTGGAATAGTATGTCATTTCTAATAACTAATGCCTTTTTTTCAGGTTTGGTGAACAGCTAAAAGTCCTCTTTGCTGAAGTGCTCTTTCAAGTCCTTTGCCCGTTTCATAATTGGGTTATCTTTATGTTAATTTAAGATAGAGTTATTAAATTTTTTGGATATACACTTTCTGGAGATAGTCTTCAGTCGGTAGGGTATTTTCCCCCACTTTTTTGGGGAAAGAATTTTGTTGAACCAAAGTTTTAAATTTTTGTGAGGTCCCATTAGTGTATTTTGTCATTTAAGATTAGTGCTTTTGTACTATATTAGCTATTTCATTGTTGAAAACTAGATCTCACAATGTTGTCCCTCCTTGTTCACTTCAGGATTTTATGGTTTCAGTTTTCACATTTAGACCTTTAATCTATTCTGAATTTGTTTTTCTGTATGCTGTGAAGTGTGGATCTTGCGTCATTTTTCTGTATGGGAAAAATTTAATTTTTCCAACACCATATACTGAAGAGACTCTTCCTTCTCTATTGAGTGGACTTCAACAGTGTTGTCAAAAATTAAATGACCGTAGATCTGTGGATTTGTTTCTGATGTGTCAAATTATTTTGACGGAGAAGGAAATAAAAATAACTAGGAAGAGAGAAGGGCAGCAGAGGCACAGCATCTGCCTCACTTCAGGAACTGCGTCTGGGGACCCAGTCAGCGACACCGGCGGCTCCGCGGCTTGTGGGCAGTTGCCTTTCCCCGCATTCAATTGGAAAGAGTGAGATAGGGAGAGGGCGAGAGAGCAGGAAAGGCTGAGGAAGGGGCCTCCATTATGTCTCCAGTATGTCTTTCATACTCTAGCACATTGGGTAATATCTACTAGAGGATTGTAAAATTTCAGGCACAGTGATGTATTTTTGAGCATCTGAAATACTACACACTGAAAACACCACGAAATAAAAATAATCTCTTCACACTTCCTAACTGGCTGTTTATCAACTTTTTCCTTTCCCACATTTGTGCATGAAGTGTCCCTTCACAGCCAGAAATCCTGTGGTGTTTTTGGCTCTGATTTGGACAGTAACTTGCTTATTTTCAGAGTTAACGGCAGAAAGCAAAGAAAAATGTAGTCCATTAGTATGCTATATTATGTAAAGAAAACAAGATTGCTAAATACTGCCATCCAATATACTTTCCAAGCATTCATTTAAACCTTTCCATTTAAAATCCAACATTGAGTCAAACAGTCCACAAATATTAGAGTAAAATAAAAGTTAAGAATTCATGGATGCTTTGGAGGGATTGACTTACTTTTAAAAATTTTCTGTAAACCCATCTTCTTCTATCAAGTATCACACAAGCTACCTCCAATGGAGGAGGGGAATGCTTATAGAAGGAAATATTGAATATTAACCTTCCTCTTTCTCTTTCACTTTTATTTCCCCTTAGGAAATAATATTACAGAGCTTAGTTCTCTCCATGGGTGCATGGGTATGAGTGTGTAAGTTCTGTGTCCCAAGTTTAACAGGAAATGACAATAGAAGTTGAGTCAAGTAGACTGTTGGACCAGAATGGTGTGTGTATTTAAACTCGCTGGGAACAAGTTTTAGATACACTGAGTGCAAATAACATTGCCATTTTGGAGACATGGTTTATAGGCTGCAAAGGACATGACAGGGCAAGTAAAGCAGATTTTTCTTCCTTACCTAGGGAATACTTCTGCTTAATATGCTAATTCAGAAGCAAAACTCCCTGTTAGCTTTCAGGCAACAGTTCCAAAGAAATGTTTACCACCCCCACCTCAGAACAATTAAATTATGCAATCCTATAATTAAAAGTTAGCCTCTTTCCATTTATGTAAAGCCCAGTAATATGTAGTACTATATAATAATGTGATAAAACACATACAGGCAATTATGCCACATGTAAATACAAATGGAAATAACTTAGAAGCACACAGCTGTAACCGGTAATAATGTTGGCTTTGGGGGAGCTGATTTAGATTAGACTAATGGTCAAATGAGAATTTCGAGTTCTTTGTAATGTTTACATTTAATAAAAATGCATTCGTGCATCACTTGTGAAATTAAAAATTTAAATATATATTTAAAACTAGTTATACTTTTGAGCTCTTGCCTTTAAACCAAAAATCTATGCTATTCAAAATTGCCTATGATCTTTCGTCTTAAATTTCTAGTGTTAGAGCTTCCTTCTGCGTTAATTCAAAAACCACCGTCACTGCTATGGAGTTGCTGCTGATGGCCTCTATGGGTCCTGCCAGACAGAGTGGAGCTGTCCCTGTGAGGTTACGAGATTGTAACTCTTTGTGGGAGTAGAAAGCCCTTCTTTCTCCACCGCAGCACCTGGTAGTTTAGAACGGCTGACCTTGCAGTTAGCAGCCCAATGCATGATTACTACACCATGAGGGCTCCTAATCACATGCATGTTTTCCCAGATCTCAGGACTGATTTTCCCCCTTTCACAATCAAGCTAAATTCTTCATTGATGCCTCTGATAAAGTGAAGAACCCCGGGCAACCCTAGGGAAGATATCATGAAACAGTAGGATGCTGTTGAAATTCCCATGAAGTAAATAATAGCATTCCTAAGGACACAATGGACTAAATTATCAGAGCAACAGTATGAAAAGCCCTAGGCTGAGGCTAAAGCCGGACATATCAGACTCCCAAAGACTGGCTTTGCAGGTAAAGATGCACACAGGCTGTGAGTTGTGCAGTGGGCCTTCCCCTTCATCAGTGACCTGCAGGGAAGGTATTTTTTTTTAAAACAGAAGGGACAGTATCACAATATATTACTTATGTAATTGAGATAAACCAATTGGCTGGACTCTTCATGCCAGGACCATGCCAGACTGACGAGGACCTATTCCTTGAGGAGGGGGCACCAGGTTCCCAGAACTCTCTATCTGTCTGTCCATCAAGGATTTTTCTTTTAGTTCAGCTTCATCTGCTTTTCAATTACCTTTCACTCTTTCTCATGTTTACTTGGATTCCCATTTCTTATTTTCCTGCTTTGACTCTCCAGGTTACATGATTTGAAAAACAAAAACCAACAAAAACTCACTGAATTAAGTAAATTTTGACTCATTGCTGGCCATCACTTCTTTTTAAAAACGGTGCAATGACAATAAAACATGTGTTGGAAAAGCTGAAGCCATATTTTTGGTCTACATACTTTGATAATTTAGCATGGATGTTGCTATATCATCTAAGAAACTCTAAATATAAACCTGACAATAATTGAGCATATTAAGGAGCAATGGCTGTCTATGTATTTTGTATTAATTTCTTCCTTGATACAGCACAGTGTCATTGAAAGAATATGTGTCAACTTAAACTTGATACTATTGCTACTTGTCTGCCCTTATCTCTCCTCTGCTGAAAGGGATTTTCCTGGATAGCAAATAAGACTCTAAGTTCAAAAACTAGATTAGGTTGATGCTATCCATAACATCTATATTGCTTGGGCCATTGTTTTTTCCTTATAGCTAACAATCCTGTTGTAAGGCTTCAACATTAATTTAGTTTTCCCTTTATGCAACATCTAACTCCTTGAACTTGAACCCATAACCATAGTGCTTTTTTTGTGTCACAACAAAGACAAATCAACAAGACCACTCTCCCTCAGAAACAAATTTGCTAAAGAGAAATAAGGGAAAAGGCCAATTATCCATTAGCAATGACATACATTTTCCTAAACGGAACTTTGAATTATGTTTTTTAAGTAGATCTACAATAATGCTGATCAGTGAGGCTCATACAGCTATGGATTCATCTCAAGTACTTTTGTTGATTTCCCCCCCACCCCCATTAAATAGATGTCACTTCTGACACTTGGTAGACTGTGGCTTTGAAGAGTTAGTATGGGCCTTCTGTAAGAATTTTTATTTTGATAATGAACTAAAATTCATTTTGTCATTAAATGACAATGATACTATTTGACTGCAATGACTAAATACCAAGTGAAAACTTATAGGAGTGAAATTCCATAAATCCTGCCTACACTAAATTTTTTTTTCATATTAGCTCTATTCAATCTGTGTGTTAAGCAGTCATCTAAGAAACTGGACTAGATAAAGGCAAACATGTCATCAAGGTTGGAGGAAGACAAATGAACAACCTGTGATACACAGATGACACAGCTTGCTTGTTGAAAAGCAAATAGGACTTGAAGCACGTAGTGATGAAGATCAAAGCTACTGTCTTCACTGTGGAATACAGGTGTGATAGGTTTATTGTGGAAACCTGACCAATAGAACATGTGCAATTAATCAGGTTGCAGTTTGATTGGAGGTCAAATTGATAAATGGCTCCCAAGGCCCTGCCCCACCTCTCTTGCTCTCGGCTGACCAGACCAGCATGCTGCTGTAGCTAGTTTTCTGCCTCAACCTGTGTGCTACACTATCTGTGGACCAATCCAACCTGTGGATCATGTTTCTAGAGCTTGAGGCTCTTTGAGACCTGCTTTGCCACACTTCTGGTGCCTACATTGCTTGAGCTTGAGGATGATGGATCCTGTCAACTTGGATTGCTTAAGTTCAGTATCTCATCAGGGCCTGCTTTGCTAAGCTCTGAGCTACTAACTGTTGCTGACCCACCCTTCTGTATGCTGCCTGTGGGCAGATACTATCTGCCTTACACAAGGGAGGACTCCCTGTCTGCTTCCTTGACCTTGGACCTGGCAGCCCATATGTGTTGAAGGACTTCCAGTATATTAACTGTGCCATGAAAGTGAACTGAACTGAGCCCTCTGTACTGCTGTGTCGACTAATTAGCTGTTATATTCCTTCTTGCTGTATAAACCTATCTCTCTCTCTATATATATAAATATATATAAAATATACATAAAATCATAAGTATCCGGGTTTTGTTTCTCTAGAGAACCCTGCCTAACACAACAGCTCAGCATAAGAAAGTAAAAATCCTCACAAATGGATCAATAAGTAACATCAAGATAAACAGAGAAGAAATTGAAATTGTCAAAGATTTCACTTCATTTAGATCCACAATCAATGTCCCCCAAAAACAGCAGTCACAAACTCAAACAACATAATGCACTGGGCAGATCTATCTGTTGCAAAAAGACCTCTTTAAAGTATTAAAAAGCAAATGTGTAACTTTGAGTACTAAGATACATCTGACCTAAGCCATGGTATTTTTAATTGCCTCATATACATGTGAAAATTGGGCATTGAATAAGGTAGACCATTGAATAAAGAAGAATGTATATGTTTCCTAAGTCTGAAGAGGACTTTATAGATTGATATTGGACATATGAGCTAATATTGGATCTATGAACTTGATATGGACTGGGTTGGAATGTTTTCTCAATATTCAACTGCTCTTATATAGAGAGCTCTTTCTTACAGATACACACACAAACACACACACAATGGATGCATTTGAAATATGGTGCTGGAAAAGAATAGTGGAAGTACCATAGACTTCCAAAAGAACAAACAAATGTCTTGGAAGAAATACAGCCAAAATGCTCCTTAAAAGCAAGGATGGTGAGAATTCATCTCAGGTACTTTAAAGAGATCAGATCCTGAAAAGGACATCATGCTTGGGAAAGGGACAGCAAAAAAATAAGGCCCTTGACAAGAAGGATGGCATCGTGGCTTGAACAATGGGTTCAACATAACAACTGTGAGGATGGTGCAACACTGGGCAGTATTTTGCTCTTTACACAGAGGGTCGCTATGTGTCAGAACCTGCCCAATGGCAACAAATAGCAACAGCAGTTGTATACACTTCTGAAGGTGGCGTTTCATTCTCTCTAACCCTTTTCAAGAGAATTGTGCTCTTCAAGTTATACCATTTAAAAATGGCAATTTTGGCAAATGCAAGAGGCTCATTTTGAGTTCCTTTTCTTATTCTTTGAGTTTGGGGAACAAAAGGGCATCCCAGTAGCCCAATCAGGACTATAGCATGGATGGGGTGATGCTTCCCAAAGAAAATATCATTGGGAAGCACTTGCTACCTTGCAAGAAAGAGCAGGTACATTGTCATGACAGGAAAACAATTTCGTCTATGCAATATTTCTTGGCCTTCATCTTAATTAATGCAGTTTTCCATTTTCTTAATATATATAATAAGACCCCTGATTATCCTGTGTTCTTCAAGAAAATCGATCAAGATGATCCCTGAGCATTCCTCAAAACAATCAGCATAACTTTCTGAGCTGACATATCTGCCTTGAACTGAACCGATCCATCAGATTTCCCTGGGAAGCCAGTTTTGATTGGTCCATTTTTTTAAGGTCCCCTATGTGTATTGTTGGGAACACTTGTCAACATATTGTGCTTTCTTGTACGTAAGGTCACTATGATTCAGAACTTACTTGAAGGTACCTAACAACAACAACAACAACAACAACAGCAACAACAACATATGCATGCAAAAAGCTGAATTATGAATAAGGGGGACCAAAAGAGAATTGCTGCATGAGAATTGTGATGCTGGCGAAGACAACTACTGAAGGCAGCCTTGCTGGCAGAAATCAAGGAGGGCTTGAAGCCTATGCCTATTAAACAAAAAGACTGCAGCCTACAATATAAAGAAAAAAATTTCTTACAACTGGACCCATAGATTATACCATGATAAACAGAGAAAAAGCAGGGTGATGTTGTCATGGATTTAATTTTACTTGGATCCTCAATCAATACTGATGGCAGCAGCAGTCAAGAAATCTAGCTATGGATGCACTGGGCACATCGCCTGCACAAGACCTCTTTAAAGTGTGAAGAGTAAGGATGTCACACTGAAGACGAAGGAGTGCCTGACCCAAGCCAAGGTATTGTCAGCCACTTCACCTATGAATGCTGGACAATGAATCCAGATGCCCACAGAAGAATGATAAAGCTGAATTAAGGCGTTGAAAAGGAATATCTAGACTACTGTGGCCTGCCAGAAGAACACATTTATCTTGGGAGCGGGACAAGCAGAATGATCCTTAGACACAGGATGGCTAGACTTCAGCTCACCAACTTCGGATATGTTATCAGGAGAGATCAGTTCTCAATTCCTAATAATGGAAAGGGGCATCATGCTTGTAAAGTAGAGAGGACCAGTGTAAACGAAGAATAAGCTCACGTCGGAATAACACAGTGGCTACAACAATAGGCTTAGACATAACCAAAACCGAGAGGATGGCACAGGGTAGCCAGTGTTTCATTCTATTATGCCATCTCAAGGGCATCCAACAACAACAACAACAACATGGACTGCCCGAAGAATAGACAGATCTGTCTTGAGGAATACCATCTGAAAGCTAGAAGTCACGATGGTGATACTTGATCTCATGCACGGTGGACATGTCATCAGGAGGGACCTGTCTCTGGAGAAGGGCATCATCCTGGGTAAAGGAGGAAGACCCTCACCAAGCTGGCCTGAAACTGTAGCTGCAACAATGGGCTCAAGTAGAGTAGCAACTGTGAGGGTGGCGCAGGGCCACCCGGTATTTTATTCTGTTGTTCACGGTGTTGCTATGAGTTAGAACCCACTCAACGACACCTAACAACAACAATATCTTAATTGTGAAATGACATTGCATAGTTTTTTCAAGTGATTTAATTATTAAGGGAAAAAAAAGAACGAGATGAAATGATCAGTGAGTGGGGAAGAGGCTGGGCTGAAATGGACAGATAGAGAAACTTCCAACCTATAATTTTATCAGGCATGCTGTGCTTTATAAACCTTAGGCAAATGACTTAATTTCCTTGGAACTTGGTTGTTTATAGACTTGACGGGATAAGGTTATTTAAGGTCTCTGTCAGCTCTTCTAACTCTATGAAATTGAGCTTCTCCAATTTGATTTTTCATTCAGTAAAAAACTAGAACAAAGTGAATCTGTGAAATATTTGACAAGCATGAATAGATTTGAACGTATTTTAGACTTTTGGTGATCTGTAGAAGAGAACAGTTAAGAAGCAGCTCTGCCTTAAAATGTTAATTTGTATATCTTTAAATTGAAAAATGTGCAATTGCTGGTTACTCTAATCTGGTTTTATACTTCTTGCCATAAGGACAGATAGAGAAAATTCCAACCAATAATTTCATAGGGTGTGCTGTGCTTTCTAAACTCAGTGGGCTGAGTAGGTGATCTGGATCTTGGATGTTGTATAGTCCAGACCACCAGATTTATCCTTGATACAGGATCAAAGGTATTACTGAATTTCACCCCCCTTATGGGTAGTGGGGGTGAGGGGAAGAGACAGAAACACAAAGCATCTTACATAATTTGAACACCTGCTTTATTAACTCTTCCCCAGGGAGGGTTTTTATTAAGCTCTGAAATATAAGAGCTTACTTTAAATGGCAGATAGAAACCAGTCTTCTCTTTGTTTGTAGCATTTATATTATACTGATTTCTTATTGAAATTGACCAATTGACTGACACAGACACACAGTATACACTTTGTAGATCTTACAGGAGTCTGTAGCATACTGTACAGTAACTAGTCACGTGTTCATTACTACACTTACCTCCATGAGACAAAATATGCTTACTTTTATTGCTTCTGCATTTCTAGAGTCTATCTAAGATAACAGGCAAAAATACCAGAGAGAACATTTTAGAAACAGGTAAAACAGACTTGCTTAATATATCAGAATATCTTTTTTTTCACTCTGATAAAAATAGTATATACACATATATTTTGAACTGAAAAGGTATAAATAAAAGTGCAGCAGGTAAACAGAATTAATAAAGACTATTATTTACTCGCCTCAGTATTCACATGAAGCTGCTTTCAGTTGTGTGCGTTTTGCTAATAACATTTGAATTACAATACTTGAGCACACATTTAAACATTTTATTTTATTGGGGGCTCTTACAGCTCTTAACACAATCCATACATATATCCATTGTGACAAACACATCTGTACACATGTTGTCATCATTATGTTTTTCGAAACATTTTCTTTCTACTTGAGTCCCTAGCATCATCTCCTCACTTTGCCCCCTCCCTCCTCCATGTCCCATTGATAATCTATGAATTATTCTTTTTTTTTCATGTCTTACACCGACTGCTGTCCACTTTTCTGATGTCCATCCCTTTTTGAAGGGGGCCATGTGTCGATCATTGTGATCAGTTCCCCTTAATCCCCCACTCCCCTTTACACTTACCCTCCCATTATCGCTGCTCCCCTTATTGGTCCTGAGGGCTTTATCTGTTCTGGATTTCCTGTGTTGTGAGCTCTTATCTGTACCAGTATACATGTTCTGGTCTAGCCAGATTTGTAAGCTAGAATTAGGGTCATGGTAGTGTGGGGGGCTGAGGGGGGAGCATTAAAGAACTAGAGGAAAGTTGTGTGTTTCACCAGTGCTATGCTGCACCCTGACTGGCCCTTCTAACAGGGGGTGTCTAATTACCTATGATGGGCTTTGGGTTTCCACTCTGCCCTCCCCCTCATTCCCACTGATATGCTTTTTGTTTGTTTTGTTCTGGGTCTTAGATGCCTGATACCTGATCCCATTGACACCTCACGATCACAGTGGCTGGTGTGCTTCTTCCATGTGGGCTTTGTTGCTTCTCAGCTAGATGACTTGTTGTTTATCTTCAAGCCTTTAAGACCCCAGACCAGTGGTTCTCA
>NW_022111373.1:58605947-58620654 GCF_000313985.2 Echinops telfairi
CTTCCCTCCTGGTATCGCCACTGTCACCCCTGGTCCTGAGGGGTTCATCTGTCCTAGATTCCCGGCATTTCCAATTCCCCTCTGTACCGCTGTGCATCATCTGGTCTAACAAAAAATTTTAACTGGGCGCCATTCCATCTCTTCCATTCTTTCCTCACCCTCTTGTTCTTTCTTTCTTTTCTTTTTTTTTCTCTTTATCTCTCTCCTTCTTTCACTATTAAGAAATAAGTATTTTGTAGTTCTAAAGAGAAGAATCATATGCCCATAGTCTTTCTTTCTGAATAAAAAGTTCAAGTATGTCACTTGATGATTGAAATACTAAACAACGCCTGCCAATTTTGATCTAGCCCAATGAAACCTTGTTCAAATGAGGACTTTTCAAGGCGTCCAAAGGCTGTGGTAGACAGCGGCATATATTGTTCCAAAGCCGGGACTGGAAATGAGAAGGGAGAGTGCCGAGAGCTGGAACCATTGGGGGTTATTAATGGCATGTCTGGGTACAAATGTGGTGGAAACAAGGCGTGTTTGGATCCACAGTATATCCAGGGATGTCTTGCATGCAACTGTCAACATGACCAAATGGTTGTCAGCCTCTCTGATCTCGTTGGTTACCTGCCAAATGGGCACAAGGGTAGTGTAAGCTTATAACACCAGATAGATTTTTAATCTATGCATTCACTTAGAAAGTCTAGAAGTAGTAATGTTAATTCGGGTGTGGGGGAAGGGGTCACTCTTCATGCTCCCCCAAATGTTATTTTATTTATGGAAGGCATTGGGATGAAGCTTGTATCATGAAATAACAATTTTTAGAAGACTGATAGAAGAAGATTTACTAAAATCTTACAAAAATGATATACCTCAGTGTGCATCATAAAATATACATCATAAATGATTTATATACATATATAAATCTTTTTGCCAGAAGACACTTTCATTTACTAAACCAATACTATTTAAAAGCAGTATATATATAATATGCAACATAATATAACATTTTAGTGATCTAGATTCATCGTAGTCTTCTCCAAAATTGGAGGAAAAGACATGATATTACAATTATATTGAGTAGGTTTGTTGAATTCTGTACTGTGTAATCAGGAATGGGAAAATGCCCAGGTGAAGTTCTTCTTGACTATATTTCTGTTCTTCTGAGCGGGTTCCAGTACTTGTGACGTACTCTTTCTCGCTCTTAAGATCTAACTTTGCTAACACCCCATAGGCAATGAGAAGTTGCAGTTTTATTAATTTGGTCTGAAAGCATTATTTCATTTTAGGGACTGAAAAGAAGGTAAGTTTCGGTTGCAGTCGGAATATTCACAGCTGGTGGATAAAGGCAGTGGGGAATAAGGCCATCTCCCCCAGACTTGGCCAGCCAGATGCTGTTATGGTTAGGGCTAACTGCCCGTAGAGGCTATTTGATACTCCCAAGATCAGCGTGTGACCATGGTAAGGCATACTGCGAAAGCTCTGCTTAGAAGTGATGGAGTGGAGCTGCTTTGAGTATCATTCGATAGAGCACTTCTGTAAATGGATGCGGAGCGATGGGAAGAGTTGATTAATCATGAAATTAGCATTTCTGGGCCTTGTTTGATTTGGCATGGCTTAATCTCCCTTTACCCTTTGTGTTTTACCTGAGTTGGGATGGAGGTTCACCTCAGGAACCCTAATCTTTCCATGCTTAGGTCTCTAAATGCCTTCATCTCTAATTTGAGTCTGGGTGCGTTGCCTCCTGCCTCCCTCCCTTCCCTTTCAATTAGACTTTTCACACTGTAGACATGAACTGGCCATTTTCTTAAAAAGAAGACAACAGAGTAACATGGAAAAATCAAACTTGAGTTTACTTTGCTCATCATGATGAGAAAAGTTATTAGACCTAGGATAACAAGAGCTAGAAAATGTCCACCCCAATCATGTTCAACGTGTGGCCTATGGCCTGCAACAGCAATATCACTTGAGAACGTATTCGAAACGTAAATTCACAATCCCGTCCCCGACCTGGTGAAGCGGAACTCAGAGAAGAGACTCAGCAATCTATATCTTGAGACATACTCCAGGTGATTCTGGGTTATGCTAAAGGATCTGCAGAGACACGGAGAAGCCCAGCCAGAGTACTCCCTGGAAGTGAAGATGGGAAGACTTTGTCTCATGCACTAGGGTCATGTTACCCGTAAGCACCGGTCCCTGGAGAAGGACATCGTGCTCAGGAATGTAGAGGGTCAGCAAACAAGAAAAAGACCCTCAGTAAGATGGATTGACACAGTGGTGCAACAACGGACTCAAACACAGCCACCGTTGTAAGATGACTCTGGACTGGACCCCGTGCGTTCTGTTGCACACGGGGTCACCGTGAGTTGCAACCAACTCCACAGTACCTACTCGAGAGAGATTGGGGTGCTTATTTCAGCATCTCCACTTTCTAACTATTAGATTTTGGTAAGTGCGTTGAACTTCTCTGAACCTCTGGTTCTTGCATCTGTAAAATGAGAGATGATCAACAAATAGCCCCTTCAGTTCTCACTTTCAGTGAGTCTGGGATTTTAATTACTTGTTAAAAGGGAATTCCTTAGGGGAAAATAATGCCTGTACATGCCGCTACAATGATCACTCTAATGTTACTGAGTCACATGCTACTTTCACATGTTTAATGGGCAGCAATCCTTCTCAATTCTCATTAACGCCATATCTTTCTTATAGCAGTTGCTGTAAAATAAAACGAGGCTGTTAAATAACTCAAGACCGACTCAATTGCAACTAAATAGAATCGATTACAACAGATTCACTTTTCAGTGTTGAAGATGACACACGTATCAATGACATTATGAAATGTGATTTCGCAGTACACAGCCTTCGTAAAGGAGGAGCTCAGGAAGACCAGAGTTAAGTCTATAAGTGAAGATAGAGTGAGACAACCCCTCCATTTACCTTGTATAATTTATGAAAGTTTAAAAAGGCCTAAACAGAATTTATCTTAAGATTCTACCAAATCATACTATTGACAGTTTAATGCATATTAGTTAATTCCAATGACTCAAGAGAAAATATGTCTTTGGTCTGTGGGGAAGGCAGTGGGCGGCGGGTGGGAGCTGGTTCCCATGAAAGAGGAACCCGGGTGGCAGAGGGGTTTACTGTGGGATGCACAGTCCTCCCTCACCAGCTGCTCCGAGGAAGCAGAGTGAAGCGAGGCTTTCGGCCAATAATAAACATTCCCACCCTCAGAAACCCAAAGGGGACTTCTATTCAGTCCTCGATTGAGTCAGTATCGGTTGGAATTGACTCGGTGGCATTTTTTTTTCTGGTAACTACTTCTATATTTTCTATTTTCCTGAAACAATTTTCAGCATACTTTTCAATTCCCTCACAGGCTAGAGCTTGAAAAATTTCATCTCTGTGTATGTCTTTATACCTAGGACATAGAGGTGTGCATATTTATGTCACATGGAGAAAGATCTATGCCAGCCCTCAGACTCTATGAGCTGAGGCGTGCAGAGGGGTCACTGATGTATAATTTGGTTAGGTCAATCAACCCCAAACCAAATTCGCTGCCATCAAATCCATTTCAACTCCTATTGACGCTACTGGACAGGGTTCAACTGTCCCTGGGGCTTTCCAAGGCTTCAACTTTTTACAGGCTCACAAAGCCTCATATTTCGCCAGTAATCCACCAAGTCTCCAGGGCTCCCAGTTTGGTAAATGCTGCACACTACAACCAAGCTCTATCGATACTATTGTGCTAATAGGACTCCAAAAGCTTGTGAAAAAAATGGAATTGAAAGATAATGGAATATTTCCATAGACTCTTTTAGAGAGCCCTTGTGTGTATGTGTGTGAGTATACACACACACACACACACACACATTGTCGCTGAGTTGCTTTTGCTTCACGGTGACACACCATGTGTAACAAGACAGAAATGTTCTACAGCTGTAGAACATTAGGCTTTTAGACCAGCACACCACTGGTTGGTTTTGGATTGCCGTTCTTGATTAGCAGTTATGTGCAAACTGTGTGCAACATCCCAAACCAAGCTCATTGCTTTGAGTGGATGCTGACTCATAGTAATGCACTAGTAAGGGGCAGAACTACCCATGTGAGTTTCTGAGTCTGTAACACTTTAGGGGAGTATAAAGTCCTGTCTTTCTCCTACAGAGCTGTGGTTTCGAACTGCTGACCTTGCAGTTAACAGCCTTGTATAAGTGAAAGGACCTCAAAAAGTTTGTTGGAGAAAAGTTCATTATGTTTTACTTCTCTCCCCCCCTCTTAAAAATGAATTTTAAAAGTCCAAGTATATATAGCATTTCAATTTTAAAAACTGACACCATGATAAATATGCTTTGTCTAACTTGAACTAATTGGACAGAAGATTCCTGATGCTAAAGAAAAATGTAGCTACCAGGTGAGGATGGCATGACCAGATCAGACTTTCCTTGTCCACCTCTGCTTATCGTCTCATTCAATTGAGCTAAACACAATATACACTCGGTTGCTTTGTTTAAAAGGCTCCATGTATATGAGTGCTTTTTACTTTAAACAATAGAACACTAATAATTGTAAGCTTGCTTATGGTATCAAGAAAGGAATATGAATATGAAAATGTCTATTATTTTGCTGCTGATGCTCCTGTTATATATACCTATCAAGTAATTATTTAAAAAAAGAAGATACTTGTAAATGAGATCTTAGAGAATCTTCATTAAAATAATTGAAAACCAAATTCAATTGAGGTTGTTTATCGTGCATTTTGTAAAGTGTATGATTTCCCTTACAATCAAGGATACGAAATTATTTCCCTCTGGTTTCAGGTGGACACCGAAATTCTTGGCATCAAAACCTGTTAAAAATATGGAAGAAGACAATAAGTGAGCGGCCAGATTTTCTTTTGGAGTGGCAGTGCTGTTTGTCCAGAAGGGGGAGCTCTCAGCCCGCATGCAGCAGCGCAAAGCAGACAGTCTAGGATCTGATCTGCTGCTTGGAAATTGTCTGACAGGAAAATATCAACACAAACCATGCGATTTGCCGCTGGAGCACGCTGGACCTCATCTGCTTAAAAAGATGCACGGATATAGTCATCACAGTTCATAATTTAATAAACTGCTAAAAACACACACACACACATTTTCATTTTAGCGACTTTGGTCCTCACAACCACATTCGCATTGCTACAAAGACATTTGAATTTTGCACTAATATGTCATGAGCGCTGCACCCATTGCAAATTAATGAGTCTCTGAATAGCACTGTGCATTTGTCATTTGAATTTATGCTAATGCAACGAGGTCTCCTGGCGATGCTGATCGTCCTTAGCAGCTGCTCCAACCACAGACGACACCAGCACTTCCTCTCTACTGGATACGGCCCCCTCTTTTCGGGGCTTTTCTGGCCTGTCACTTAGGCGGCAATTCTGTAGCTGGTTATTGATAGGACTACTAATTATCTTTGACTTTACACTCTCGGCCTGACCCCCAACGCCGAGCAAAAGTAATGGATCCGTGTTGAGAGAATTATGGACATCACACAGGGACAGCTTCCGACTAGGAGGTCAGAAGTTGAGAACCAGTGGTATTTCCAAGGGTCGTGGGATGGAAATTGGTGATGTTTTCCTATGATATTCTGTAATTTGTATCAATAAGAAAGAGCTCTGGTGGTGCGATGCTGAAAGCGCTCAGCTGCGAACCCAAATATTTGTGCTTCAAACACATCAACTCTTTTGACGGAGAGAGAGGTGCCGAGACTGCTGCCTCAGGTTCACAGCCTTGGAAACCCCGAGTTTTCCAAGGTTCGACGCTGCCCTCTGGGTAGCTTCAGGTCGGGACTGACTCCACAGCACGGGCCTTGATTTGGTTTTACAGCAGTATGTCAAGCTAAGAAAGTGACTGTCTTTTTTTTGCCACCATACTAAGCATCATTTGTACGTGGATGCAAACATAGAAGAGAGTGAGCTTAGAGTTCTTCCTATTGCATTGCGCTTGCAAGCGAAGAAACCAGTCAGGACAGCACTTCTGGGTTTCCAGGGGCGGGCTCTTCGCTGCACACAGGGTCTGTGGGTCAGAGGGTGCGATGACACACTTGAATCTAGTTGTGGGCCTGCTGGCCTTGGGGATATATGCAGATCTGCACAGAAACCATCTTCAGGGGACACTCGGCAGTGACAATAGGCTTTCATTTCCTGATGCTATTTACTTTCCTCAAATCTTAATTATGAAATCAATTTCCCCCCTTAGACGAGCGCTTCCACTTCATCTGCTTCTAGAGTCAAGAATAAAAGTATGCAGATCATATTCTAATAGAGCCAGGGATTGAGCTTCGGTGTTTAGAAATGGCATGGAAAGGTTGAGCAGAAAATTAAAAGCTCAAAGACCAAAAAAACCCCCAAAAAACCAAACCACCAGATTTATATTGTGTACCTTTTGAAAATGGTTGCGAGTTTTCAGAAATGTGCTTTGTTTTCTAGTGGCAAAGGAAAGCACGCACGTTCTTTCAAATCAGAAAAGAACAAACAAATACACACCCGGGTTAAAACGTAGCCCTGTTAGCACTCACGTCTTTGGGTGGTTACAAAGATGAGACGAGGGAGTCAATTCTTGAATTATCTCCAAGGGAAACGATTCCCGGGCCAATGGGTATAATTGTTCGTCAAGTGAGGTCGGCAAGTGGAAGTCAAAGTGACCCGAGGGTCTCACATAGTGTGCAGAGAAAGGGGTCTCTGTCTGCACCGGGAACTCACGCCAGGGAGAGGATTCTGTCCTGACTCCCCAGCTCGGGAAGGTGCTCAGCACATCACCCCAGGAGATGCCAATGTTTCTCCTCCCTGTTGGCACCCCTCTAAGGGCGACGGGGTCACTCCGGAGAAGGACGCTGGACGGAGCAGCCGGCCAGCAGCTGCACTAGCGCAGCTCCTCCGTTCTCCATCAAGGAGGGGAGTCGCTTTCACTCCTCCTGGAAAAACTTTGAAATGTAAACTGTTTCGATTGATGGCTCCTTCTGGCCCTGGCAACTCTGTTTGGTAGCTGGTGCTCTTTCTGTAATACTTGTTAAAAACGTCTCCGTAGCAAAGATGTTGTTTTTTATGTGATTTCCCCCCCCTTCTTCTTTTAAATCAGCGCATGTGTGAGTACAGACAGGCTCTCATCTTGCTCGGCAGAGACTGGCAGGTGCACACCTACTCCCGTTGCCCTTATTCATTTGCAATCCTTTATAAGATTAGTCTCTTTGAAAGCTGTTTTCAGTCTAAACTGTCAATCCTCTTCGAACGTGGTCCCTCCCACTGAGCATGACTTCTCAGAACTTCTGAGGGTGCTGTGGCCCGGAAGTCCCTTTCCTAGCCCAGAGATCTTCCACGTGGGGCTGCAAACCTGCCCCTCAACCTTCTACAACAAGGCTGCCTGGGGGAAGCTTTAAAGAATGGGAATACATGTCCAAGGCACATGCTTTAAAGCACTCTTTAAACTACATATGCCACGTCCACCACCACCACCACACATAACTTTAGTAGTTTTATCTTGTGATAGAAATTCCATTTGTAGTCAATCATCTATGAACTGCCTGTGTGTATTTGCTTTTTTACATTCTTATAGCTTTCTCGAACTATAGCCAGGTGGAAAGAATTCGGGTGATAGAACTGATTAATCTGCTTCACCCAATTAATTGAGACTGGTATTAGGTAAACTGAATAAACCAGTCTGAAAAATAACAATGGACACTTCCATGTAGACAGTATGTATATGTTGATCATGCTCAACATGTTCATGAATTTACAGTGATTTGATTATCTTCTTTAGCTAGGTCCATGTTCTTATTTTGGTGCACTGTATTATCCTTCCTTGTCTTGCTGCTGTTGTATTTCTAAAGAATTGCACACCCTTATATGCACCATCAAGAGGAGACTCTTGGTGAGACTTGTGTCCAGGTAGAGCCTCCCCTGCCCCTGGTGTTTTGTCACGTCCGGGGACTCCATTTGGTAGCCACTCAACCGACCAGTGGCACATCCTGAGGCAGTGAGGCTGCAAATCTGCAGAGATGTGGACTTGCCGAGCAACACCTCAGGCGCTGGTGAAGTGAACGTTCCTCAGGTCCAGACGCCATGCTGAGGGTGGTCCCCTTCCAGCAAGTGACGTTCCTTCTCTCCCTTATTGAGTTTAATATTTTAAAAACGCAATTTCGAGTAGAATGGTAACCATACCGTCATTTTCAGGTTTCAAAATTTAAAACTAAGTAAGCAAGAAAGATTTGTGTAAAATGATTCCCCCACCCCAAAAATAAATAAATAAAAAATAAATCTCAAACATACTTTCATTATCCCTTACTGAAATCTAGGCAAATATAATATCACCCCACCCCAAAAGGAATGTGAAATGACCCATTTGTTTTTTATTCCACTAATATTTTAAGTACTGATTAATTATATTCAAGTACAAACATACTTGCTGTATTATAATTTCAACATAGTGTGTGCAAGCCCTATATTGGGGTCCCTGCTTTCAAGAGGCTTATAATCTGGTATGAATATATGACTGCTCCGAGCCATCGAGTCGTTCCAGCACATGTGGTAGTCCAGTGCCACTGAGTCACTTACAGTGGCCACCACGCTCAACAGAATGAAACCGTGCCCGGCCTGCAGCACCCGCGCAATGTCCCTCTGCTTGAGCCCATTGGTGTAGCCTTTGTGTCAATCCATCGCATTGACGGGCTTCTTCTTCACTGTCCCTCTACTTTACCAAGCAAGATGTTCTTCTTCAGGACTGGTCTCTCCCGACGACATGAACAGTCTCACCACCCTTCCTTCTAAGGAGGACTCTGGCTTTTCTAGTAATTTGTTTGTTTTTTTTGGCAATCCATTTTACTTTCAATATTCCTCACCAGCACCACGACTCATAGCGACCCCATTTGGGTGTTCAGGGTTCTACATCTTTATAGAAGCGCATAGCCTCATCTTCCTCCTGAAAAAACAAGATCGTTGTGCCATTGAGTCAGTTCTGACCCATGGTGACCCTGTGTACAACTGAGGAAACACCGCCTGGCCCTGTGCCATCTCACAATTGTTAGGTTTGAGCCCATTGTTGCAGCGCTGTGTGAATCCATCTTGTCGATTAGATTAGGAACAATATAAATAATGTAATATACATCTAAATACACACAACAAGCTTAGACAAAATTATTATTCTGCATCAAAGGGAAACATACCAGGTATTATTTACCTTTTCAGATCAATGGTCTTGATTTCTTGCATATAATTTTTGTATTCTTTGTTTTTCAGAATATGTGAAAAAAATTAGAAACTGAACTACTGAATTGATTGTAAAGCCCGTAATTAATGTGTTTCTATTTCTCCCACCCCCTGTTCCTTCTGTCCTTGGTCCTATCGGCATCTGTAGTGAGATCCGACCACTGCACTGGGTGATATAGAAATGAAACAAGTGAGATCGCTCCTAGCCCCAGGTGAAAGTCTTGCAATCTGCCGGCTCCTCTTTAACCGCATTCTCTTTTCACGAAACTTCTGTTGGGACTAAGCATTCTCTCTTCTATTGGTCTAAGGTTTACTGAAGAAAACAATCATGATGCACTATAGGAAGGCCTTAATGTTCCGATGTATATATCGTATAAATCTATAAATGTCTGTATATAAAAAAATAGATGGTTTCTAAAGCCCTTATAAAGTGAAAATTATTTTCTGTGCTTCTCAATGATAGTGCAGTGGAGTTCTGATTCTGATTACTTCAGGGTCCTGGGGTCAAATGTATAGTAAAACAGACAAACAAAGCCCAAACCTCCCCCAAAGCATTTAAATTAAAATTTATTTTGCATTTAATGAAAAACAATGAAAATGGGTCAGACCTTTTGTTATAGGTCTCAAAGGTTACAACAAAAAGAGAGAATGCTTTTACTGCATTGCCTAGTGTCTTTGGGGCGCATGCGCGTGGAAGTGAACTGTCTCTGCCAGCTCTCCTCTGAAGAGCTTCCTCGATGCTGGAGCTTCATGTCCAAGGTCTTCAGCTGTGCTCTCTTTTATTGGATCGACCTTTCTGATTCTTTCTGCTACAGTCAGTGAGATTTTAAATCAGACAGGCTCTTGAACTTCAAAGGTGCAGAATTCGACTGCCCCAGCCCGGTGATGTAGTCTATCTGGATGGATGACACCAAGACCTTTCAAAATGTCCTTCAAAATATTTACATGATAATGCACTGACAAGATTGCTATTACTGAAGCAAGGGGATTTGAGGCGATCATTGTGTATTTATTTACGGTCAGTCCATGCAGCTTTTAAAATTATAAAAGTGAAAGAAAAAAAAAGATTGAAATCCTGATATTTAAACAATGTCTGCATAATGTCATGGCAGGGCAATTGTGAGGCCAGGCCTGATTTATGGGCGGATGTAGGGATAAGTCTCAGCACTCATTGTGTTGACCTAGGAAGGGAGGGTCACATGTGCACTAACGCGCTAGACGGGAATGGAGCTGGTCCTGAAAATATGAGTCATCACCCTTCATTTTTAGCAAAATGACTAGCAAACTTCAAATTCAGAAGCTTGGGCAGTCCGTATCACATTCTTTCCCCTTGTGGGTTCCCTGTAGGACCCGGTTTAAGGCGAAGGTCATTACAGGCAGGCATAGACGCTGTTTGCCAAGTAATTTATTTTGCTAAAATATGATAATCAGCGTAGTCAGACTGGTAGCTTAAGAAAGTCATAAATGGCATAGAAAATTTGTCTACATTTTTGCATCTTTGAAAAAAAAGTCCTCCGGGTGTCTTAGATGGCACTATGAAAACGGATGCTCGAGAAGAGTCTTCTCCTTCCTCCTCCCACTCTCCAATTTAAATAAACTAATTAAGAACGAATGTAACTAGAAGGGGGATGATTAACTCATTACTTTAATCATTGTCATACTTGTGAATATGGACTTGTACAAGAGTTAAGAGGTTAATGAATTCAAATATATCGTCAAAGCTGCCTGTGTTTCTCAAGGGGCAGAGTTTCATGTTCTATGGTTTACATGGTTAGAAGGCATAACTGAGCACTGATGAAGTCTGACATGAAAACAAGTTGCTGAAATTGTGCAGCTAAGGGAGGGTAACAAAACATAGGAAACTGTATCATTTTTCCAACATCACTGCTGTGTTTAACACTACTGGAACCCATACTATCACATTCACCTTTCTTTCTTTCTCTCTCTCACACTCTCTTTCTTTCTGGTAGCTGGAAAATTTACTTACCTGCCATAGGCTGCCCACACAGAGGGATGCTGTATTTCCCTAGGATTCAGTCCTTGGCTGGCTTCTCTTTTTATGTGTGTTAGACTGGGTAGACTAGAGAAACAAATTCATAGAGACACTCATATGTATATAAGAAAGAGCTTTCTATACAAGAGCAATTGAGTATTGAGAAAATGTCTCAGCCCAGTCCAGATCAAGTCCATAAGTCCAATATTAGCTCATAGGTCTGATACCCATCTATAAACTCCTCTTCAGACTCATGAAATACATGCAACGATGCCGATGCTGAATGCAGGAAGATCACAGGCCAGTGGGTGGGAAGTCTTGTGGGTCCAGTGGTGTTGTAAGCATGTCAGTGCTGGTAGGGGTCTCCACATGACACCTCCAGCTCCCGGGGCTCTGGCTGCATCAGGGTAGCTTCATGTGGCTTCTTGTCAGAAATGTCTCGCAGGGAGTGAGCAGAGAGAGAGTGTCTCCTGCCTCCAAGGAGGAAATACAAGATTTCCCAGAATCATCAGAAGAAGGCCATGCCCACAAAGAGGCCTCATTGGCTATGACCTGATTGACAGGCTAGACTCCACCCCTTCACTCTTAATCCTCTCAAATTGACAATCGATTATATACCACACTGTGAATGTTCTCTAGCAATTTTCCCAGTTCACTATATGAGTGTGGTAAACACTTGTCTCCAACCTAGCTCTCTTTGAACCCACTATTCATTTGGCCCTTCATCAAAGGTAAAGCATTGTACTAGTTATAGGAGAGACAGTGGTCTCTCTTCTGGCTGTGCTTTCAACCTAGGGAGAGGCATTTAGTAAGAAACACTACAAATAAATATGTAATTATAAATGTGATTAGTATTCCGTACAGCACAAGAGGTGATGAGAAATTATTTTCATGATGGGACCTGATGTTGATTAGGGAGGTTTCCCTAAGAAAGGAGTGATTATGGTGGAAGTTGAAGAATGAAGAAGAGTAGCGTGGTGAACTGCTAGAGGAGAAGTTACTTCCAGACACAGAATACAGCTGGCAGCGGACACTTGTGGCTGCAGACTAGTGGGAGAGAATGAGTGGTGTAGGCAGACTGGCCGAGCACCAATGGTGGGATTCGTCTGGTTTGCACCTGTTTGGCAGAACAGAGAAAACTCCCTTTTTTTGTTGAGTTTGGTGAACCAGTTGTTAAAATGGTACTTGTAATAGAGTTCTCTGTAAGGTGGGTGGCTGGGCAGTTTCCCACTGTGTAAATCACAAATGTGCATTCTTTACTCCTTTTTAGTGTTCATCAGCCAAACAGTATAGGCTAAGAACCCGTAGTAATGTTCATACTGTCCATTGATATAAAAAATTAGGTGGAATTAGACTTGTAATATTTACTTATTCATTTCATAAAACTCTTATATTTAAAAATCATTTTATTGGGGGTTCATGCAACTCTTATCCCAATCCATATGTACATCCATTGTGGTCAAGCACATTTGTATATTTGTTGCCCTCATCATTCTCAAAACATTTGCTTTCTACTTGAACCCTTGGTATCAGCTCCTCACTTTTTCCCCCTCCCTCCCTGCTTCCCTCTCCCTTATGAACCCTTGATAGTTTATAAATTAATATTATTTTGTCATATCTTACCCTGCCCGACATCTCTCTTCACCCACTTTTCTGTTGTCTGACCCCGAGGGAGGAGGTTACATGTAGATCCTTGTTAAAAAACTCCTTATACTTTTGATGAAATACTACATTGTGTTTGTTGCTTTAGGAAACAAACATATCACATCAAGAGAAAAACAAATATCATGTCAAGCAACCAGAGGGTGACATGCTTTCCGAATTAGGTTGGGTTGACTAGCGAAAGGAATCCAATGACACTCATGTATGTGTAAGAAAGAGCTTTATGTAAAGAAGCAATTATATGTCAAGAAAACATCCCAGCCCAGTCAAACTCAAGTCCATAAGTCTGATACTAGTCCATAAGTCCAGCATCAGACTCCTGCAATGATGCAGAAGGCAGGGGGATCACATGCAAAGTCATGTGGACCTGAGGCTGGTGGACACATGGCCGTGCTCCAGCAGCTCTCAGGGTGGCCAGCAAGCAAGGAAATCAAGGCAGAGAGAAAGGGAGAAGGCCACCCACAAGGAGGCACCATCAGGCTATGGCCTGGTTGACAGGTTGAGTACCACACAGATGCTTTTATACGTCTTCAAGTTGACATAAACCATGTAACTAACACCATCATTTGTTTAGCTTTGTGTTATGCCCCAAATTCCAATGAGATATTATGTGTGGATTATGCAATTTCTGACAGTGTTCAAAGAGCTAAGAATATTGTCAGAACAATTTCTATAAGTTCAGCAGAGGCAGAAAGGTGTTTCTCAAAGGCGAACATAATATGTTCAGAGAAGAGGAGTCGCCTAACTTTCTACAATATCAAATACAATGACTATTATTGAATTGGCATACCTCTTAAGAAATGGGATCCTACTCCTACAGTGAAAAGATGGTTAAGGATAAATCACACAGCTGACGATACGCTGATAACAATGAATATTATAAGAGAGGACTACAATCAAGAATATGGAAAATCTTAAATAATACATTGTTTTTTAGTCAGGAATTATTTAGTATTTTTCATTAATATTTTAAAACAGCACAATTTGGCTTTGTGTACTCTTGGATTGTTCTTATTTGTTTATTAATTGTATGAAAATGTTTGTCGTGTCATTTTTAATGCTTAAAACCATAATTAGGGCAGAGAAACGGTTGTTGAATTATTTGGATCCCACCACTGGAGAAGATCACACAGACACTTTGTAGGCTATGGATTTTAGGAGTGAATTTCAAGAGCAATCCGAAATGACTGAAAGATTTTGAGAAGGAATGGCATGATTAGATTGTTGCTTCAAAAAGCTCACTTGGTCATTCCCAGTTCATGTACTGGAAAAAGGAACCATACTGGAAACATGAGAATAGCCATCTTGCCACAAGAGGATGGTGCTCAGAAGAGAAAGTAGAGATGAAGAAGCTATCTATTGAAGATATAATTTGGAGATAGACTAGCTAGATCTGATGCTTATTGGACAATCCGGAATAAGAGGGTGAGGTAGTTAGTTTATTGTGCCAACCTGGCCGATAAACACATGTGGGGTTAATTGAAGGACAGAGAGATAAATGGCTTGGTAAGCCTTGCCTTTCTAGTTCTCGGGTCTCATGCTTTGTGATGGTCGGACCAGGGTGCAGCTACCTTAGCCAGTTCCCTGCTTCAGCTGGCAATGCTCACTTCCTGCAAGATATTCCCAAGGAGACGCTGCATGGACCTACCCCGATGTAGTCCTAGGTGATGGAGCACCCATGTGGAGACCCCTGACAGCACTGAGATGCTTACATGCTCACTGATTCAGCATTCCTCCTGCAGTTGGCATAATTGCCTGTGCTTTGTGAGATGGAGGAGGACTTTGTGGACTGGTGTTGCACATATGGGTTAATGTTGGACTTGTGGGCTTGG
>NW_022111373.1:58621544-58623771 GCF_000313985.2 Echinops telfairi
GGCATCACTGCCTCTGTTTTGTGAGGTGGAGGACTTTGTGGACTGGTGTTGGGTTAATGGGTTAATGTTGGACTTGTGGGCTTGGGCCGCATTGGGTTGGGATGTTTTTGTGATGCACACTTTCTTTACATAAAACTCTCTTATACATGAGTTGCTGTGGATTTGTTTTTCTAAAGTACGTAGACTAATACAGTTACCATTGGGCTGATTCTCATTAGCTCAATGTTTATTCATCACAAACTTACCTCGGCAAACCATACAAAATGATACCAAGCAAAGTGTGCAAAAAAGTGTTTGTAAATTGAGGATTGTTGTAGTTATCTAATGCTGCTAAAATAGAAATGCCATAGTTGATGGCCTTAACAAACAGAAATTAATTCTCTGTGTAGGAGAAGTCTAAATTCAAGGTGCCAGCTCGAGGGAAGGCTCTTTCTGGTGGCTCTGCAAGAAAGTCTGTGTCTCCTGAGATGCTGCAGTCTTCCTGTAGCATGGCAGCTCTCTTCTCCCAGCTCTGCTTCCTCACTTCCCTTTTGACTCTCTTGTATTTCAAGAGACGGATTCAGGGCAGAGCCTACACTAGTCATGCATCATGAATGAAACTAGGACCATGCATTCCTAAATGGGATCATAACCACAGACATAGAGATTAGAATTTACATGTCGTTTAGCAGATACAATTCAATCCATAAAATTCTACCTTTTGCCCATTCAAAATTTTATATTCTTCCCACATGAAAAACACAGTATCGTATTATCCCAAGTCTTTAATCAACTCCAAATTCAAAATCTCATCTACCAAGTCATCTCAATCAAACATGGGAGAGATTTTATGTGTATTTTATCCTGGGACAATACTTCTTTTTATTGATAAGCCTATGAGATGGAGAATACAAGTCATTTGCTGTGCATATGTAATGCAGATAGCCACTTTGTATGTGTTCTACCAACAGATTCCCCCCTATGTAATGCAAACGTCCACCTTGTGTCCTTTGGCAGAACAGATACAGCATGGACATTTGCATTACATATGGGACAAATTGGAGGGGAAAAAAGAAATAATGAATGCCAAACAAGTCCAAAGCCCAGCAGAGTATTTTACATTAGCTCTTAAGGCTTAAAACAATTCTCTATTCTTTGAAAAATCTAGGCAAGCACCTCATCCTACAGACTCTGGGTACTGTGGTCTCTAGATTCTGGATGGAGGCCTCTCAACCTTGTCTTACAGACCTCCTGGGATGGCTACGCTGAGCCTCAGCTTTCAGCAGTCTCAGATCATCTGAGTGGTAAACCTATATATTCAGTCTTGGCAGGCCCATTCTTTAGGCCCTAACTGGGCCAATCATGGTAAACAAATGCACCAAAAAATAAAAATAAAAAAAGAGATCGAAGCTGTCAAGGATTTTGTCTTGTTCTAATCCACAACCAATACACATGGAAGCAACAGTCAAGAAATCAAAGGGTGCATTACATTGGGCCAATCTGCCAAAAGACCCCTTTATAGTGTTGAAAAGCAAGGATGCTACTTTGAAGACTAAGGTACACCTGGCCTAAGCCATGGCATTTTCAATTGCTTCCTGTGCATGTGAAAGGTGGATAGTGAATAAGGAAGGCTGGAGAAGAATTGACGACATGGAATAAAAGTGTCATGGACCGCCACTAGAACAAAGATCTGTCTTGGAGGAAGCATAGTCAGATAGCTCCTTAGAACCAAGGATGGTGAGACTGTCTTACGTATTTTGGACATGTTATCAGGAGAGAGAAGTCCCTGGCGGACATCATGCTTGGTAAAGTAGAAGGGCGGAGAAAAAGAGGAAAGGTCTTGAAAAGATGAATTGACTCTGGCTGCAGCAATGGGCTCAGGAATAAAAATAATTGTGAGAACAGCCCAGGACCAGGCACTGCTTTAATTCTGTTGTATTTTGGGTCTCTATGAGATGGAACTGACTGTCTAGCAACTAATAACAACATGCCCCGTAGGAGTCATTCTTGGAATTTCATCAACGCTGTGATCTGATCAAGGGGTTTCACTCTACCCCGCCTTTGACTTCTCCCAGAGTTGCCTGTGTTATGTTCAATCCCACCTTATAGATTAGTTGTGTCCTGTCATGTGGGATTACTTGCCAAACTACTGAGAACTCTAGTTCAGCCAACTTGACAGAGAAATTAGCCATCACATCCTTCTTTGTGTCTTATGGAAGATTTTGCCTTGAAAATCTTTTTTTTTTTT
>NW_022111373.1:58627660-58637851 GCF_000313985.2 Echinops telfairi
TTGAGGGAGTACTTGAGTGGAGGCCCAATGTTCTCATGAAGATGTATCTTAACCATTCTTTCATTTGTAGTCTATTATTGTCATTGTAGCTAAGGTTTTTTGATAAGCAGCATGTTTTTGGGTCCTGTTGTCACATCAACTCTGCTACTCTCTCTCTCTTTACTGGTGCACTGAATCCTTTTACATTCAGCGTCAGAATTTATTGCTGTCATTTTGTCCTATATATAATTTTGGTGTGTGTGTGCTTGTGTGTAGGGCTGATGGTGGTGATGTTAATGTCTTTGTTCCTTGTAAAGAAACATTTTTGTTTTTGGTGGGTTTTTTTTTGTGTATGTGATTTTGTGATTTTTCTTTTTTTCATTTTAATGAGGTTTCCCCTGTTTTTTGAGGTTACCTTATTTCTTATTTTTTACTTCCCACGCTTAAAACATTAGCTTCTTTCTTGAAAAACGATTTGACTTCCTCTTTGTTATAATGTTTTACAGCTACTCATTCCTCTACTTTGTGAATGTCTTCATTGAAGAATGAAATCTCTTACATCTATTTTAAGTCTTGTAGGGTTGTTTTCTTTTGAATATTGCTTTAAGTGAGTTTGGGTGATGGTATCTTCCATGTTGATATCAGGTGGGTGTCTGCTGTGGCTGTTGATTCTCTGTCCAATGAACTCTTGTTAGTATTTTTTGTAATGTTGGCTTGTTGCTATACATTCATCTAGTTTTTCTCTATCTGGAAATTCCCTTATGTCTCCTTCATCTTTGAGGGATACTTTTTTGGGATATAGGATATTTTTTTTTAATTTCAGAATTTTATATAGGTTATTCCATTTATTTCTTACCTACATGGTTTCTGCTGAAAGACTAGAGTTTAGTTTCCCCTTTTGTAGACAACTTTTCATCTTTCCTGACCTGCTCTCAGGTTTCTTTCCTTGTCTTTGCCATTGGAAATTTTGATTATTATTGATTGTGATTTTTTTGTGGGGGAGGGGTCAACACTGTTTTGTGTTGTTCAGCTTCTTGAAGCATAATTTTTCCCTCTTTCAGGATGCTAGGAAAGTTTTCTTCTATGAGTTCTTGGACTACTTATACTGTGTGTTGTTTTCATCTTTTATAATTCCTATTAGGCATATGGTTTTCCTTTTGTTTGGATCTCACCTAATTTTTAGCTGTTTTTTTTAATTAAATCTTTTTATGGATTTTTCTTCTCATAGATTGGCAGTAAGAGATTTGTGTTCAAGCTCACTCATTTGGCTTCTCATTGCTTTAATTCTCATGCTTTGCTCTTTCAAAGTGGTAATTGTTTTCAATATCTCAGTATTAATATTCTGGATATCTATTTGTTGTTTTTGTGTGTTTCTGATATGTCATTAATTTTATTATTGCTTTATTTTCTGAAGTGCTAATGATTCTTTTTGTAACTCCTCTGTTCACCTGGTTGGTGTGGGAAACAAGGAGGGTCTAGGTCACTGTTCTCTTGGTTGCTTTGTACTGTGGGAGATGCTGTTAGGCTCATGGCTGGCAAGCAGATGATTTGCTGGTTTCCTTGATCTTTGTGTGGTCCAACCCTTTAATTTCCTCTCTAGGTATTTAGCTCACTTATCTTTCTTTCCTCAGATATTCAAGGTTATAGCTTTTCTTCCATATCCACCCCCCACATCTTTTTTGTAGTGACTTGGTGCACCATGTTTGGGCTGCAATCTTTGCAAGAAGTCCAGAAATCTTAATGTTTTTATAGTTCCTCTCTCCTTCTTCCAATCTTCATCAACCCTAGGGGTTGAATCCATCTTTCTGCCATACCCACAGGGCAAAAGACACTTTGAAGGATTTTCTTTGAGTGAATATTTGTTTGTTTCATAGCTTTGCTTAAAATCACTCAATGAGTTTCTATTTGCTTCAAGTTTCAAATTTATTGGCTACTCAGACCAGGTCTTTAATTACAACTGAGGACCCCATCTACCTATTTGTTTTCATTTTCTGCCATTCCCATTTACGATTTGTAGAAATATATTATGCAATGTAGATCTTGATCAGGCAAAATAATTTAAGAATACAGATGTCCGAAAGAATGTTTTTAGTTTGGAGCTTGCACAATAATCCTGTGTCTCCTCCTCTATTATCAGCCACATAGCCCTTGATATGTGGTCACATTATGTGCAACACACTGTGCCATGTGTAGTAGTGCCTTTTATTATTGATATTTTGGGGATTAATTATTTCAAAAGGGGATTTCACTTCATAATTGTGTCAAATTGGTGATTAGGAGAACAATAAACATGCAGAGACCTGTTAGGATGGGTGGGGGGTGGAGGGGTGTTTCAACACTGGATTCACCATTTTGCTAGATGACATCAATTGTGTTTATTTTTTTAAAAACTTCCAGAAAAGGAATATTGACTCTAGAA
The DNA here is from genome assembly GCF_000313985.2 of Echinops telfairi. Lineage (NCBI taxonomy): Eukaryota > Metazoa > Chordata > Mammalia > Afrosoricida > Tenrecidae > Echinops > Echinops telfairi. Next base: position 58,630,059 of record NW_022111373.1, read on the forward strand.
AATTGAAAGAGTTGAGGATACCTAGGTTCTTAACCAAAATATTGATAATTATGTATGCTTACAAAAACAAAAGCATATGGTTGTGATGAGGAGCTTTTGAATTTGTCTGATTATGTTGTAATAGGACAATCATTGCTGTTATTGTTTTCTGCATTATTTTTGCAGAAGCAGGTCTTCTAGTACATCAATATCACTCTTGAATATTGGTTTTCAGAACTGAACTGACACTCCAAAAGTTTTTTAACAGTGGAAAAATAGATGATTACCTTTCTTGTTTTAGGATTTCCAGTTTTAAATGATTTGAACATAAGATCTGAGCATTGCACTCTTCCATTGTCTATGACTTCATTTCTTACATAGTTGCAAATCATTTCCTTCATTACGATAGTCCTTCTTTGGTGGCTCCAAAGAGGTGCTGTGTAGGAGGGAAATACATCAGACTTGGAGCTGGAAGAGCTTGTCTTTATTATCTTTGCCAGTCATAACTATAGAAATGCTGGAAATGTCACACAAGCTGTGTTTCACTTTCCTTACACATAGAATCAGAAATAAAAAATTGCTTCCCTCTCCACATTATGGAATTGTGATGGTCAAATACCATGATTTGAAAGCATCATATATACCCAGATACCTCATGCAAATATGAAATAATGTAAGTCTAAGTGTTTAATAAAATATGATGGGGCATATGGAATACTAAAAGTATACTAGAGGCATTATTTTTATTATTTAAAAAAAATCATTTTATTGGGGGCTCTTACAGCTTTTATCACAATCCATATATACATCCATTGTGTCCAGCACATTTGTACATATGTTGCCATCATCATTTTCAAAACATTTTCTTTCTACTTGAGTACTTGGTATCAGATAATCCCCACCTCTCCTTCAGAAACCCTTGATAATTTATAAATTATTATTATTATTTTTCATGTTTTGCGCCAACTGCTGTCTCTCTTCACCCACTTTTTTATTGTCTGTCTTCCTGGGAAGGGGTTCTATGTAGATCATTGTGATCAGTTCCTCTTTTCTCCCTCCACCTTCACCTTACCCTCCTGGTATTGCTACTCTCATTATTGGTCCTGAGGGGTTTATCTGTCCTGGAGTCCCTGTATTTTGAGCCCTAATCTGTGCCAGTGCACATGCTTTGGTCTAGCTGGATTTGTTAGGTAGAATTTGCGGTTGATAGTGGGGGTTGGGGGGAAGAAGCATTAAAGAACTAGAGGAAAGTTGTATGTTTCATCGGTGCTATACTGCACCTTGATGGCTCATCTCTTCCTTGTGACTCTTCTATGAAGGGATGTCTAACTGTCTACAGATGGCTTTGGGTCCCCATTCTGCCCTCCTCCTCATTCCCATTGATATGATTTTTTGTTCTTTGATGTAGAGGCATTATTTTTGAAAATGGTGAAATTTAAAAACAGCACAAGTGGGATAAATGGAAATAATATTGACTTGTAAACCTGTGGCACATTAAATAAAATAATGTTTTGGCAGCTATAGTTTTGTAACTCTGTGATTGAGTGAACCATCCAAATAACTAATCTTCAGTATTCTAATTCACATATTCAATCAACAACTTTCTTCAGATAAATTGCATGTCCTTTTAAAAATTGGAAATTATGCTCTATAATTTATTAGTTTAGCAAAATAGAGACTCAAATGTTGAGTAACTTTTTTCCTTGGAGAGCTACCAAGTGGTAGCAAAAAGAAAACAACAACAACAACAAATCAGGAAAATATCCCCTAACTCTAAGCAGTTTAATCAATATTTTGATTAGAAACATAAACATAAAATTTACAAATCATACAGAATTACAATTTGACACCATGGCCAGCTAAAGTGTAAGACATACTAAGAGAAGGTTATAAGAGGGAGATCAGACACATTGTCACATGTGGGAAGAGATTCTACGAAAAAAAGAAAGGACGATAGAGAAGAGTTTTAGGCAAGATCTTTCCCTCATTTCTTTGAATCCTTAGATTTCTTTCCCCCAAACTTGGAAAAGTGTCTGACCTAAGTGACAGCTATTCAAATACATTCCTCTTCACGTCCTCTGTCCGGGACACAATGTTTCCTACTTGGCCACTCACTCTACTGCTGTTCGAAGCTGTGCCTCTGCCTTTGCCAGCAAGCCTAGCTTTAGCTGAAGGGCAAAGTTCTCCAGGTGCTCCTTGTGGATACCTCTTGAGGCCATCTTTGAAATAGGGATATAAATCCAATTGCTTTTCTAATGTTCATAGTTTCCTTTTCACGAGCCACCTTAACTGCTGAAACCAATTGTCTGGAATGTATCCATCCTTTTCCTGAAAACTGCAGGATGGAGTGCTTCGTTTGATAGGGACCTCAATTAGAATTTTGTTTTGGACATTTGCACAACTGGGTGAGCTTCTCAATCATGAAAGGAATGTTGGGTAGGCAATTAATAAGGAAGCTTGCTGGGGGGCTTAATGAAATGAATTTCATGACTGGCTTCAGTTTATTGTCTGATTCTGCACCTCTAGTCTAATTAAAGCAACGATTTGAGAGCTAGGGGAGCAAATTGAACATTACCTTGCTTAACTTTCATGTTTGTAAAAGCTTGCACTGATTTCTTTCCTTTTTGGGTTTAAAGGGCTCTGGCTGCAAACTGAAAGACCCTTGGATGGAGCCCTCCGGCTGCTCCTTGGGAAGAAGTTGTAAAGATGTGGCAGCCAGTGTTCGTCAGTCTCAGTCAATCCTATGGAATACTTCTACTCCAGTCTTCTGGGTTTCTATAAGTCAAAATTGATGGCAATGAGTTTGGTTTTTTAAATCCACAATAATGTGCCACACAGGTAAGAACTATCTAAATGGTCACTTTTGCTTGAATTTGAAGTTTCCAGAAAGCATAGTAGATGGCCACCAAATGGATAGGCTCACCTGCAGTCTAAAAATATCAATGCGACAGAGTCAATACAGACTCATAGCAACCCTGCACAACATGGTAGAACCGTCTCTGGGGGTTTCTAAAACCATAACTTTATGGGAGTAGAAAGCCTTGTATTTCCCTTATGGAGTGGCTGGTGGTTTGAATGAATTGCTGACCTTGTGGTTAGCAGCCTAAGGCGTAACTGCTATGTCATCACCTGCATTGGTAGGTTAAAATCCCAGTCAATGTCAAGGGCCAACAGAAAGTCCACTTAGTGATCATGGCTGACTGTCTCATCCAGCATGCTGGTGTTGAAACAGGTTTCTTTTGGCAACAGGCCAGAGAATTCTGTCTCTCATGCGGTGACTCAGAATTCTTTTTATGTTGTATATTGATGTTTATATGATCAGTACATTTTCTAATTAAGTGGTAATTAATGTGTTAAAATTATTATCTTTACACACAAATCTAGACTGTAAAATATAACTTCCAAAATTGTATGTAATGACAATGATATATAGTACTTATTATATATAAGTATTGTTTTAAGCACTTAACTTATATTAGTTCATTTAAGTCTTACAACAATCTTATGAGGTTAGTGTTCTCTCCTTCACCCTATTTATATACCAGCATATGAAGGCAAACAAAAATTAATTAACTTGCCCACATTATTCAAAAACTCATCACTATGCATAGTTGATCTTTTTTCTCCCCTACCCCCATAAAGTATCTGGAGAAATTCAAAAGCACTCTTAAATGGGCTGATGTTCCGAGGTGTTTCTGTAAGGAAAGGTTTTCAGGAAAAGCATATCTAATTTAGAAATGTCTTGAGTTTTGATTCAATGAGTAGGAAAGACGGCCAGAGATTCGATGTCAGCGTCAATTTCACACAAGTCGGGAAATGATTTGCAACTATGCAAGAGATAGAAAGCATAGAATTTCTGCTGTTGTTGTTGTTAAGTGCCTTCAAGCCAGTTCTGACTCATAACAACCCTATGCACAACAGAGTGAATCCCCGCCCAGTCCCGCACCATTCTCACAATTGTTCTTATGTTTGAGCCTATGGCTGCAGCCACTCTGTCAATCCATCTGCGCAGCGGCCTTCTTCTTTGTCCTACCGGCCCACTTTACCAAGCATGATGCTATTTATTAAATAAATAATAAAAATATAAATGGGCTGCATTAGGTAAATCTGCTGCACAAGACCTCTTTAGAGCATTGAAAAGCAGGAATGTCACTTTGAGGACCGAGGTGCACCTCTCCCAACCATCGTGTTTCCAATGGCCTTGTATGCGTGTGAACGTTGGACATTGAATCAAGAAAATGGAAGAAAAAAATCAATGCATTTGAGGTGTGGCACTGGAGAAAAATATTAAAAGTACCATTGATTGCTGAAAGGAAACGGATCTGTATCGGAAGAAGTAAGGACAGAGTGATCCTTAGAGGCAAGGATGGCAAGACGTACGTACTTTGGCCGTATTGTCAGGAGAGACCAGTCCCTGGAGAAGGACACCATGCTTGGTAAAGTACGGGGCAGCGAACAAGAGAAAGGCCCTGCAAAGATGGACTGATGCCACAATGGGTCCCAGCAGAGGAACAATTGTGGGGATGGCACAGGTCAGGCTAGTGTTTCCTTTTGTTGCTCATATGGTTACTATCTCTGGAACCTACTTGATGTCGCCTATCAAGTACAACAATAACAGAAAAAGATATGCAACAAGGAATGCCATTGCTGATGTCAGATGGATCTTGAATGAAAGCAGAGGACACCAGAAAGATGTCTACTAATATCTTATTGACTAAGCAAAGGCATTTAACTCAATAGATTCTAACAAAGTATGGGTAGCATTTTAAAGAATAGGATCTCCAGAACACTTAATTGTGCTCATGTAGAACCTGTACATATACCAACAGACCATCATTGCAACAGAGCAAGGGGATGGTTTAAAATTTGGTACCAAGGTCATACCCTTATTCCATCTCTATGCTGAGCAAACACTCAGAGGTGCTGTACTATCTCATATGAAGAAGACCAGCATCATGATTGGAGGAACCTGCGATAGGCAAACTTGCGGGCTAAAAGCAAAGAGGACTTGCAGCATCTCCTGATGACCATTAGAGGGAGTCTTCAGCATCAACCACTTCTTAACACCGCAGCAATCTTTAGGCGTTCCTTTTCATTTGTTGATCACTTCCTATTTTCTTAAATTCACATTTTGCAAATACCATGTTCCAATTACTCATAGATGTTTATAACGGTTTCTTTTCATTTTTGAACCACGCCCCTTCAGCAACTAAAGATTCCCAAACCTTTGTTGCATCCACATCCTTAAGGTCCACTCGACTTTGAGGAGCAGAACCTTTCCCGCGTCTCTTTTTCAGTGCCTTCCCACCCGAGGATCTAATCTCCTCACACTGTTATCAAAGAACATTCTACTGCCATCGATAATGCTTTTAGTCGCTGGTCCTTCAACAGTGGATCATTTATGCTTCTTTACCTTCTGTCTTTTGTCTGGAAGCGCCAATGAAATCTGTCCATCATGAGTGATCCTGCTGGTATTTGAAATACCAGTGGCTTAGTGTCTCAGGCTAGGTTCTCTAGAAAAGCAAAACAAGTGGATAGACATACATACATATATACAGTTGCAGTTAGATTTTAGGTCAACTGGAGTCCAATATATCAACCAGGTCACAGTCTGCTGATACCTCCTTGGGAGTATGGCCTATTCTATAAGAAAGACAGTGAGAAATTCTCTTCCTCTCTCTGGCCCTTAGCCTTCCTGCTTGATGGGACAGTGTTTCTGCCCCCTGGGCCCCTGTTGGCTGCAGATCTGCCCTGCTATTGGCCCTTGGCCATATTCCACTGACCTTGGATCTTTATGACTCTGTACCCAACCCCCCTGTGATCTCCCAGCATCCTGCTTCTCCTTTCTGCCTCATGGGTCTTCAGCGACATGGATCTGAAGAAGGCTCCAGCTAGCATCAGACCCATGGGCTTGGGTTGGGTTGAGCTGAGATGCTTTCTTGATATAAAAACACTTCTTGATATAAAGTTCTTTATTATACATCTAGGAGCATCACTGACACACACACATACACACACACTTCAAGAAATGACTCACACAGTTGTAGAAATAGGAAGTCTGTGGGTCAGATGTCAAGCTGGATGCTTCTCTTATCGTTCTGGGGACTGTTTAACCCAAGACAGGCAGGAAGACCTAAGGTTGTTGGCTGTGCAGGCAGATTAATCCAAGGTCAGCATGTCAAATGGATGGCTTCCAAGATTGGCAGGCAAGATGACAGGCCATTGTCTTCTGTCCAAAGAAACAGGTCGATGAGCCAGATGCAGAATCCAGATGTAACAGAAAGCAAACAAGCATTTCCACAGAATCTACTTACCTGGGAATTAGACCACAGCCCAGAAAAAAACTGCCTTTCAATTGTATCCGAACTATGACCTCAGTGAGGGGCGTTGCATCCTACTCTAATCTTAAAACTGATTGCCTGTTCACTGCAGATCCCATTAGGAAGTTGGTTGCATGGTGTTAGGTTCTATCAGGGGGCATTAGTAAGCTCTAACAGCCAACCCATTGAGGAGTCTGACCAAACCAAGTTGACACAAACCCTAAGTCTCACAATAGCTTTCAGCATCACGATAACGCTTAAGCCATCACAGTATGACAAAATGACAATCAGAGATAAACTCCATAGAGAATATACAAAATACCTATGCTACAATTGTTACATAAAGGAAAAATAAAAGTATTAATAGTTAAATAATATGGAAATTTTCTCACAAAGTGACACTAGAAGATATAATGAGGTTGTCTGATGCATGTCCCTGTTTGAAGAATTCCTGTGGATTTGCTGGTACAAATGTAGATTGACACAGGTGTGTTATACCAGCAGCCCAAATACCATGATTGGCAGTGCTGTCAGTGATGTGATTTTCCAGAATAATGAACAAGTGTAAGTAAACTTCCAAACAAAATAAAATCTAATCTTCTTTCACATTTCCACAATAGCTGCATTCTTTAAATTGCTAGGCATACAAAAACAGCAGAAACCATACTCTGTGTTTATATAGAAAGGGCCTTAAATTGTAGGCACAGGTTTTTCACCTGATCCCCTATCTGGCATGATATTCTCAAGCAAGAGGGATGCTGAATAATTCTTGTGGTAAAAGGGATGCTAACGTGTGTCAGTACCACCCCAAAATGTTAATAGCACCCTTCGTCATTGTGACAATGAAAAAATTAAATGTCTGATCTAATGCTGAACACTCCATTTTGGGTCTGTGGAAGTATAAAGCTTTCAGTAGTGTCTCTGGGTGATCAGAAGACCATTTTCAGCTCCTTAGCCCTTTCCCTGGGCCAAGTGAAAGTTCTTTCACAAAATACACCCAAGATGAGTGTCTTAAACAACAGTGATACGTTATTTCTCAAAGTGCTGTGAGCTGATTAAGCAATTTATTCCTGTGAGTTCCAGTTGAGCCCTGGTAGTCATGGTGACAGCCCAAAATGTCTCTGTACATTTTCAAATTTCCCCGGTCCACTTCAACTCACTCTTCAAATCTCAGTTTATGCATCACGCTGTCAAAGAGACTTTCTCTGATAACAGACTATACTGAATTCCTTTTGTAATAGAGTCCCACGGCACTTCTTTTCTACCACTTATCACCCATTTCATTGTTCAGTGGGCAGTTTTGCTGCAACAGTAAAAGGTCACATGCCTCCACAGTGTGGGAATTGCGCCTGATCTGACCCTGCCACGCCGAGGCAAGGCACTGGGCAGGGTGCAGTGAAACAGCAGGGGAGGGAAGTAGCAAGATCCCCAGGGAATGATGAGGGTGGACATTGGAGACAGGGCATGGTGCCCCAACAGGCTAGACTGGAAAAC
>NW_022111373.1:58639337-58651547 GCF_000313985.2 Echinops telfairi
GGGAGGGGGAAAATGAGGACCTAATGTTGGGGGTTTAAATGGAGAGAAAATGTTTTCAGAAACGATGTACAAATGCGCTTTACACAATTGATGTGTGTATGGATTGGGAAACAGTTGTATGAGGCCCTAATAAAATGTTAAATAAATTAAAAAAAAGGTCACATGCCTCACTTGCCACTCTATACACTGGGCACCTTGTACCAAATATCTTTAAAGGATTTGTGTTTGCATTAAATTTTATTGAGTTGATCTGAGATGAATTTTGTGAATCAATTGCAAACATATATGTGATTTAATAGTGTCAGGAAACATGGGTGCGTTGTTTAAAATGGTATTGTGTAAACAATTCAGAAGCTTATCCTTGGAGATTACATGAAACGAAAAAGTTGATCCATAGGAACAAGTTCCGCAGTATATAATGGGCATGCTTTAGTCAATGAAGCATTACATAATTCCATTTTCTGCTAGCGGGTGCTTAGGATTTTTGGACATACATGTTTATTGTCTGTATTTCTAGGGTATTTCTGAAGTCCTACACTAAAGCACCCATCTTGGTTTGAGGCTCTTACTATTTGGACCCAAACCATGGCGATCTTCTCCTTCTAAGGATTTACCAGCAGTTTGAATCATCCTGAATTTCAGTCTCATTAAAATCTGCCCATCGCTCAGTTACTCACCTTACCGCTACTTGATTTGTACAACGAAGACTCTCAGTCTTCACCAAGGTGTTCGCTTTACCCTGTTTTGTCCTGAACTCTCCTGGACAGTGGAACGCATAACACTGCTTTCATAAATAAGTCTAGAACAGGACTGTCCTGATTTCTTCTTCCCAAAGCCAATCACACAGCAAACAATATTGGTTTATTCCTGTTAATAATCCATTAGAATACGATCTTAATACTAATTGTTGAGCCCTTACATGATTCTAGAAATACAATTTTAGAATAATCTGACTCTAATCAAAGTCCATTTATCTTCAGCTTTTTAGGATTCTAGTCAATGTGGTTTTATTGTACTCTGATCTTAGTGTATCTTTTGAAAACAAAAATCTGGGCTGGATTTTTTCTGGGGTGTCTTGCAAATATTCAAAAATTCCGTGAATTTTTCTTCTGCTGTTTGCACCCCATAAAACCCCTGAATTGTTGGCTTCTTCTCTCTCTTCTTGGTGCTAAACCAATTCTTGTACAAGAAACTAAAACCCAGAGGAGAAGGTAGGGCCTGAGTAGGTAATTTTTTTTTATTTGCATGCCTGCATTACACATATGCTTAATCAGCCTTGTAGTTTGAATAAGTAGCAGAAGCAATATTATGTATTTGAGCTATTTTGAGACATTGAAAACATTGCGTGTCTTTCAAAATTGGCCATGTCTTTTTTTGATTCTCTTCCCGCTCTGAACATTAAACAGGTGCACCAGTAATAGTTGGCACACAGTGGAAAAGTTTTGCATTGAAGACTGATCATTTCTTGTAGTTCACTACCTCTTAGTCATCAGTGTTGATTCAGAGATATTAAGTATGGTAATAATTTGAAGCCAAATTATGCAAGATTTGGCCAGCACTAACCAGGGTTTGCTTCAGCTGTGGGAGGAACTTGCAAAAGGCAATATTGATTATGTCTGGGATATGCCAATTATAATTTGACATTCTGATTTCTGCTTTTTGTTTAACTTAGAAGCAGATTCTTCTTTGCTCTATTTGTGAAAGACAACTGGATGACTGAAGAAAACCATTTGCAACAAGACTAGCAATTTATATGAAATTAGAGGCACAGAAAAAACAGTATCTACTTTGTGCTCATTCTAACATTGAGACTATTGAGATACCATGATGACCAGGTGGCATCAGGGCCAAGCCTGATCTCCGGGTACATAAGAGGGCAGGAGAATCAAAGGTCAGATGTGCCTCCCCCCTTCTGTCCTTCTTTATCCTATTCGGACATCGGCCCTTCCTTCAAGGGCACTCTACTTTCTGCTGGGCTTGAACATTCATTGAGATGGTCACATGGAACTCACAAACAATACTCACAATTATGGGGTTTATCAGGATGGCTAACAGGTTAACAAGGTACGGTTCTTTGGTCTGCAATGTCTCTTATCAGCCATGCTGGCAAGCGTGTCTCCTTGGTTCTCAGTCTCTCAGTCTGTGGTCCTTTGGCTTCTGCCTCACTGTGGACCAAGATGTTAGCCCACTGCTCTTTGCCTCATGATCTGGACTATACTCCTTTGCTCTATCTTATTGTCTCAGTTCTTCTCCTCTGCTTTGTCTCATGTTATCAGTGCTGAAACCTCCAGTGTCTCTCTCACTCTATCCCTAAATCTTAAATTCCCTCTGCTGGTGGCTTTTCTTACTTGAAGGTCAGCCTGAATTTACATATGTGTTCCACAGGTGACTCCTTGGCCTGGTCTTAGCTGCTGAGATTGAGCTTCACACAGATATAGTCGATTTGATTTCTGTGTATTCCATCTGGAGAAGTTCACAGGTATTGGAAGAAGGAATTTTCAATGAAGACATCATTGGTCTTACAAAATTCTATCGTGCAATCTCCAGTTTCACTTCTATTATAAAGACCATATTTTCCAACTACTGTTCTTTCCTTTTTGTTCCCAAGTTTTGCATTCCAATTGCTAATAATTATCAGTGCATTTTGATTGCATGTTTGATCAATTTCAGACAAAAGATACCTTCTTTAGAATTCAATTTCTTCATCAATTTCTTTAGTGGTTGATTCATATGTTTGAATAATACTTGTATTGATTATATTTCCTTGATTGTGCATAGTCATTAACTTATCACAGATGGTATTATACTTCAGAATAGATCTTGAAATGTCCTTCCAGAAAATGCATGTAGCACCATTATTCTTGAATCTGTCATTCCTGACATAGTAAATTATATGTTTTTTTAATTCAAAATGGCCAATGCCAGTTTATTTCCGCTCACTAGCATCTAGAATATTTATCTTTATGTATTGCATTTCATTTTTTTATAACTTCCAATTTTCCTAGCTTCATACTTGCTACATTACAAGTTCTGATTATTGATTGATGCGTATTTCCATTTCTTCTCATTTTGAGTCATGCCCTATCAGCAAATAAAAGTCCTAAAGGCTTTACTCCTGAAACTGTTACTCCGTCCATGTCGTGATGGTCAAATCTACTTTGAGAAGGCAATTCTTCCATCACATTTTGAGTGTCTTCGACCCCAAGGGCTCATCTTTTGGCACTCTCTCTGACAATGTTCTGCTTTCCGGTCAGGAGGTTTTCCATAGCTGCCAGTGTTTCTATGCTATCCATAAGGTAGTTAATTCACTAGAAGTGGACAGTCTATTCTTTCTTAACAGTCTGACTTTAGTCTAGAAGCACTGCTGGAACCTGTTCCCTTTGGGTGACCTTGCTGGTGTTGAAAACACCAGTGACATAGCTTCCACTGTCACAGCAACACACAAGGCCCACAGTAAGACCAAACTCACTGACACGGAGTTAATTACAACTCTTAGAGACCCTAGCTGAGCCTCCATGACTTTAACTCTTTATAGAGTAGAAAGCCTCTTCTTTCTTCCACAGAAGCGCTGGTGGTTTCAAACTGCTAACCTCACTGTTCGCAGCCCAACTCATTACCCACAACACCACCAAAGTCCTCTTTTTCTAAGTACGTAGCACATAGTATAACCTAGGGGAAATCTGTGCTGGAGCAGAGGATTTGCATAGTTTTGCTTCCATTTTCAGGAGGTGGATTGGGGGAAAAGCAGTTGGTGAGAGATTCTGATAAACTGATACATTCTTTAGTTTTGAATTTGTTCTACAATCAAATTGAAGACAGAAGGCTCTGGAGTGAGAGTATGAAATCCAAAGTATTGTTTGAGGAAAATTAGTCAAATTGTTAAAGTTATTGGCTGATTAGCGAGGAAAGAGCCTGGACAGAAACAACAGATATTATTTATAGGGTTTGCAGTAGTTGAACCATGAGGATCTTGAACTTGAAAGTTACAATGGAAAGAAAGGAATGAATTATAATGAGTGACAAATTTAAAGGCTTCTGACAACATTCGCTTGTTCAACGTTTGTTGTTAACAGCTATTGTCAAATGGATTTGAACTCCTAGTGACCAAGCATGTGCGTAGTACAGCAAGGGTTTCCAAGGTCTGGCCTTTTGGAAGTAAATTGAGAGACCAATCTTCTGAAGGAATCCTAGGGATTTAAGCCACCAACCTTTTAGCTGGTCAGCAAGTGTTTAAGTATTTGTACCTCTGATTGCCAACCAGCCCACTGCCATCAAATCCATTCTGACTCATAGTGATTTAATATAGTTTTTCCGAGGCTTTAAATCTTTCAGAAGCAGGTTCCCTCATTTTTATTTTGCAGAGTGGCAGCATTCGAACCCACATCTTTGAGATTAGCAGTCCAACCCTTAACCAACAGGGCCAGCAGTGCTCTTCCTAGGGACCTTCGACAGAGCAGATGTTCCAAATCAGCACTATCCAGCAAATGTTCTGCGATGCTGACAACGGTCTCTGTTCTGCTCAGTAAGGTTGCCGTGACCGAGGGGCTGAGCACTTGAAAAGTGGCATTTTCAGTTTTGTTTAATGTTAGTTGTTTTAAATGTAAGTGTAATAAGCACATGTGGGTAATACCGACTCTTTTGGACAATGCAGCATCTTTTCCAGAACAAATCGTGTTGCCCACCCTGACTTGCTAACTGAGTAGTTTGAGCCTGGCATCGGGAGTGCTGCTGATGAGTCAGTGATTTGATTTTTCTCTGTTTTGCAAGTAATGCAACTCATTGAATATTTTATTACATTTTCTCAGTTTCAAGAAAATAGGAAAATGAAAATTCGGTCATGTCTTTTAAAATTGAACTTATTAATGATTATTATTAATCTCTTTGAAACAATTCTTATGTATGCAATGACAGAAGATAATGTTGTAGTATTTTAGTATTTCACTTCCATTTGTAATTGAGAATGTGTTGTATATAAAAGTAAGCATCTTGTCTATATTTTGCTTCCTGTACCACTGACACTCATTGCAATCTTTATTAAAGAAGAAAGTGTGACACCTTAATAAAGTCAGTCATTATTTCCCAATTTTCATTTTCTACAATAAGTAAACATGAATCCAAAAAAATCCTTAATATTTTAAATGAAACACACAAAAAAACTCTTAAAATATCAAATGCAATATAGCCTGTCTTTTAATATTATAACCTTGCTTCTTTTGACAAGACTCATTTTCATAATATTAACACTAGATTTAATCATCTATAGTAAAATTTTTTTTTTAATGATGTCACTTCTATTAACTTTTGAAGGTTTACAGCAGTTAAAGTACTTTTGCTTCTATGTATGAAGATAAAAAAATCATTTGTTTTTTTCCATAAAATACAAGAGCAACCAATTTTCACCATCAAGTAAAAGTAAAAACTGGGATTCTTTTTTAAATTAGTCCATAGTGACCTTCGGGAACTTCTTGTAGGCTGCTGCGCTGACACCATGACAAACCAGTGTGGGGTCGGGCCTGGTTGTGTTTCGGTTTTCATTTCCATATCCAGTGCTCATGGAGTTAAGCTCTGAGAAGGGTCCAATCAAAAGGTAGGGATCTGTTTGGATTCCACCACGGGTATGCTCCTTGGGTTGGATGCTGGAGGGTGAGGCACGGTTTGCCAGACCCATGTCGACTACCTAGTAGTCATCAAGGTCAAAAAATTCATCATCTCCTCCTTGATATTCCATTCCCTGGAAATCTACTCGGTACCGTAAGATACCTCCAATTCCACCAAATCCTTTCACAAATTGGGATCCTTCTTGTGACTTATCTGTGACAATTTCCAATGTAGCTCCAAATTTTTTGTAGTTGTTGGCAAACCATTCCAGTAGGGGCATGCTTTCAATCAGCTCATGTTCCTGTCCTGTCTCTTTATCTGTGAAATGAGATTTATCCTTCTCTTGTTCTGGAGTTAGATAGAGAATTTTCTCCTCTTCGGTGCCTTGGCAATGAAGAACATATCTCATTATATCCAGATTTTCATAGACTATTAGAATCTCTACAGCTCCCATTTCCAAAGCCTTTAGTGTATCTTCAACTCCAAAACAGTACTTGCCCGTGTCCTGGCTGATTTCATCAAAGTATCGTCCTATTAATTTCTTCTCTTGAATGAACTTCACGTTGGAGAGGACTTCAGTAGATAATTCAATAGCTTGGTTGAATCCATTTTCACCACCATAGGAGATATCAACTAATTTTAAAACTTTTGATTGCAACCTCTGATCAAACATATCCGATTGGCTTAGTTCAGTTTTAAAGTCAGCTGATCCAGCTAAAACGAGACCAGCCACATTCACTTTGTCCCCAGAAATAAACAGTTGCACAGCAGTCTCGGCTACTTTCCGAACGTAATTATGTCGTTTTTCCATTCTTAAACGGGCAAAACGCAAAGCAGACTGACCTCCTCTACCGTGTTTCTTTGGAAGATCCACAGTGAATTTGTGAAGGACTTCTCTTGTGTTTCCTTGGAGTGTGCCAAAAAGCGCACCACTACCATCTATTACAATGAAACCAAACTTGCTATCATCCGAAAGTAGTGCTGTAAGAGCCTCTGTATGGAATTTGTTGTCACACAAATACAATGACGTATTAATTGGTTTGAAAGGCTCAAAGTCAATGTTGACTTTCTTTTCCTTTCCTTCTTCTGTTACAATTGTTCCACAGTAAACAACCAGACCATTTGGAGGTACTTTGTTATAAAGTTTGAGTCTTTGTTGTACAGATGTAATGGCTCCCAGGACTGAAAGGCAGTTTACTCGTGATTTAATATTAGATGCGGTTCCAAACTCATCAGCTAACATTTTTGCCACTCCTGATATCTGGTCTTTGGGAGGAATGATCAACGATATCATGCTGGTGCCATTGCCGCGGGCCGCCTCCAAGCTCTTGATGAGCTTCTTGATCTTCCAGATCTCCACATTCCTGTCGGCAGCACTGGGGTCGTCCACCATCTTCTCGCCTCCTCCTCCCTAGGGGCCCAGTCCTGGGCGGCAGCGGCTGCTCCTCCCCGGCGGCTCCCAGTAAAATTGTTTTTAATGATTTGATGACTGTTTTTAAAAACAATGAGTTACTAGAATGTTAGTAAGTGACATTTAATGTTTATTGATAGAGTTAAAATCTTAATTTCTTAAAAAGATATATGTCATTACTCTTAAAGTATAAGAGCTTTAAAAAGCTCATGGAAAAATTTCATTATGCTTTAATTCTATTTTTTCCACAAACTCCTTGAAGCCCCCTCACGTGAAACTAGAGTAATATATATCAGAAATACTAATTGATCATAACCATCCTTGTTGTCTGATAACAAAAAAAGGTTCTTTGCTCCAAATTCACATAACAAAATACAAGAATGAATTAGTCTCTGATCTGAGTTACAAGTTGTAGACAAATAATCATGAAGCTGATTGTAAACACTTTGTAAACAATCATCAACAGGACCTCACTGGTATTCATACTTCTGGAAGTCCAGTAATACCTACAGACAAACAAAGCATAGCAACAAAATGCCAAACTCATTGCCATGAATAATCATGTGCTTGTTCTCCAGGGCCACGGGTTAAATTTTCAAGAAGTTTTTGAGCTAGTAGACATCACATTGGTAGCCTGGACTTGGCCTTGGTAGGAGTACTTATTGACACCGTGAACATTGGCCAATAGTAGGAAGTAAATTTTTCTCCATTAGAACTGATTTTCTTTTTTTTTAAAGCATTTGTTTTACCTGTTTGTCTCTTGTGTTTAATTTTTCTTGTCTTTAATTTTGTTCTTTGTTGGAAAGTAGATTTTGATATCAGTTTTTATGAACCACATGGATCCCATAATAAGATACAATATTCTTACTTTTTGGAGTGGAATAAACATGGACAAAGTTGTTATTTATCTGAATACACTGAAGTAGAAGTGTTTAAAGAGTCTGCAATCAGCTTTAAAAAGAGACCTGCCTTCACTTCCAGACAATTCACTCTCTTGCTCTAGAGATTATAGGTTTGGCCTATTGTTCTCTTTCAGAAAAAAACAAAAAACAAAAAGCCAAGATAATAAACTCAGTGGCATGGTTTTGTACAATAGTCCATAAGCCAGGATAACATGTAGCTACACGCCTTTGCACCGGGAGGCCTGCTTTAATGACTTAAGCTTCAGCAGTTCAAAGCCACCCACCTCTCTGAGGGAGAAGATGGAATAGAGTTCAGGACAGTGAGTTTAAGGGTTTTGGATTTGCCTTTGCAGCCCCTTTGGGTGTCGCATCATCACAGCGACTCTACAGAGCAGGGCAGAGCAGAGCTGTGTCTGTGAGTTTTCTCCCAGAGCGCTGCTGGATCCCAGCCGCTCACCTTGCTCTAGCAGGCCAGCACAAGCCACCGAGTTGAGCGTTTTTGGATGTTTCAGTGCCCCCGCCCAGGGCCCATTACCGCCACCTCTGGGAAGCTGCCCTAGCTACGGCATCATGCGTGGCTCTGTCTGAACACTGGTTCCTGGGGCATGAGTTGCAGCCCATCGCCTGATATGGTTAAACAACCTCCTTGGCCGTGGGCACCAGGAGGATTCTTCCGTGGACGTCTGAACTTTGCATTAGAGACTGAACAGCCTCCACAACCACGTGAGCCAGTTCCTTAATGGTTTTTGAGAGTCCTGTGAGACTTTGCAGCAAATATACTAACAGGAGTGATGGTTGATATCAATGAAAATGGAAGGTAGCACATTTTAGGCATTTGGGGCATCTTTAATCTCCATCTCATTGGGGCCAGTCTTGGATATTAATTTTGAAGAAATTGTTTTTGCACAACTGTATTGTGATTAACTTTTCACCCTGCATATTCCAGAATCATGATGACTGTTAGTGAAGTGTGAATTTATGGGTCTGGGAGCAAAGGATTTCATTACCTTAATGAATTGCAAACAGGTAATACATTTGTAGCAGAGATGACCTTCTTTTTTATAGCTGTACCTCCCAGGTCATTATCAACATAAAAATAATAAACAAGCATGTAACTGTCGTATCACCGCAATAAAAATAATAAACAAGCATGTAACTGTCGTATCACCGCAATCTGTGTGATCTTTGATTATTTTGGATTCAGTTGAGTTCGAGCAGAAATGAATGCAGTACTCATATCAGTACTGGGTAGCATTGTAGTTCAGATGGAGGCTGAGGAAAAGGGTTGATAATATCTTAGAATATTCAAACATACCGAAAGATGTTTAGTTGTTGATCCATGTCATACAGAGTCAAATGATAAGGGCTTTCTGTTGTTTAGTTATACTTGGCTTATATTGTTAAAGTTCTTTTATTTCCTTTTTGGTGTAAGCTGTGTTCTGCAGAGCTATTTGGAGCCACCAACTCATTTGTCTGTTTATATTTTTCAAAGTAACATATCTGTTCCCAAAGTGTCTACATATTACAATCATCTGTGAAACTAAAAACAAAGCAAAACAATCGATGCCTACCCCTTTTCCCAGAACACTTGACTTTGAAAGCAGTCGATGAGGACGACTTTTCTGCAATGTAAATTGCCCTGGGAGCACAAGGAGCTGCTAACTCTCAAGGTCCATGACTCAGACCCGCCAGCCACTGCTCAGGACAAAGATGAGGCTTTCTGCTCCAGCACTGGCAGCCCGAGAAAGGCCCGGGAGCGGTTCTGCCCTGTCCTACAGGGTTGCTTTGAATCAGAACCCACCGGGATGCGGTGAGCATTGAGCTTCTCTACAATGTAAACTTTTGAGGCGACCAGGATGGCTTCGATTTAGATTGGTTCACCATTTAAGAATTGATTTCTCAAGTGACTGTGTTTCCAGTTGTCACATCCTGCTATGGCTCTCCTAACTTGCTCCTTTGGTGTCTGTGAGATATTTGGGGGGCGGATAACACCTCCTGGAAGAGCTGCTGCTTTGTCTGGGACATCAGTGATACAAGCTGTAACTTGGAGAAGCAGTGAAATGTGTCTTATTTGCCTAGATATAAACATATATACACCTATTGAGGCATCAGCACATCTGGGGGGAAATGTGCTGTTTAATATTTAGGTTATTATTATTCACTTTGACTACAAAGCCATCAAACTTGCCATATGCATCTTTAAAAGACAGAAATGAATCCTGGAGGGTAATAATGAATCTGATTTTGAAAAGAAAGTCAACTAGGCACAGAACCTTATAGGGTTTTTCTTATTGCCGTTTTATAGCAGGAAAGGACCTCTGAGGATCTTACACTTGACTCTTGTCTATTGACCTCATAAGAGACACAGCACCTGTTAAGTCTGGTTGCTTTATTTTTACACAGCAAGTTTGTTGACAAAAAAAAGTCCTCACGACATGAGGTAAAATGAATGCCATGCTCTGGTGGCTGGTATATACCAAACTAGAGGCAAAATTCACATGAGAAAACTGCTCAACAAAAATATTTCATCTAAGATATTTTCCAGCCGAGTTGCCCTTCAAATTCTGTTCCCACCACATTCTCTGAATTGCATGGTGGAAACGCTGAGACATTTAACTTGTGCTCTACATAGCACTGGAAACTTGGGCACAGAAAATCAAGTCCTTAAAAAATTATTGCTGTCTTTCTGCAAGGGTTTAATTCTTTTTTATATTGTTTATATAAGGCTAGGGCAAATTGAAGAACATTTTACTATCTTTAAGATCTGTTAGCTACCCCAGTTATAGGAGTATATTCCCATGCTATACAACATTGTATCTTGTTATTCTTGTTAAGTTATATAGAAAAATAACTCTTGTAGTCTTAATTCGGAGTTTATCTATGCTGCAAGTATAACATTATAGGGAGCCTAATGTTGTATCTAAGAAAATATTTAGTAATAGCATATGTGCCAAGAAAAACAGAAAAAAGTATACTTTATTGAGAACACATTGTTTAAACTTTGACTACCATAATAATATTACTTATTTCATGCCAACTGTGTTTAGATCTTTACAATAAGCATAAAGATAATGTTTCTTCCCTAAATGCTTGCCATTGAAATTGCATATGATTTGGTGGGACAATCCAGGCATGAAATGAACATGTTACTAGACTCCTCTGTGTTTATATTAGTTCTTCCTCCCTAATTTAGAACACGAACCATATGACAAGAACCATGCCCAATCCTATCAGAAATTACAGAATAGTAAATAAAATAGGTCCTAGCCAATTTAGAAAATATTCCATTTGGGAACACAAAGCAGGGTTACAAGAGAGATTGTATAAGATTCAAGAAATCTCGAGGCATTTTGAAAAATGGCTGATCGAGAAAATCATGGTTCATTAATGAAACCTTTATTAACTAGCAATTATACATACAATTATACCGCATGGTTTAAAATCAGGAAAGGTGTGTGTCAGGGTGGCTTCTACTCACCATTCTTGTTCAGTCTGTAAGCTGAGCAAATCATCAGAGAAGCGGGCTTATGTGAAGAAGAGTGTGGCATCAGGATTGGAGGAAGGCTCATTAACAGCCGGTGATACACAAAGACATAACCCTTCGTGCTGAAGGTGAGGAGGACTTGAAGTATTTGCTGATAAAGGAACGACGCCTTCAGTGTGGATTCCGACTCAGTGTGAGAAAGAAAAAAATCCTTACAACTGATCCAATAGGTAACATCATGATAAATAGAGAAAACGTTGAGGTTGTCTAGGATTTTGTCTTGCTTAGGTCCATAATCAATGCTCATGGAAGCAACAGAAAAGAGATAAATAGACATTGAATTCAGTCATACCTCTTCAGAGTATTGAAAAGCCAGGGTGTTACTTTGAGGAGTAATGTGCAGCTGACCCACGGCAGGCTATTTTCCATTGCCTCACACACACGAGAAAGTGGGGCACAATAAAATAGACCAAGGAGAATGTGTGCATTTGAATTGTGGTGCTGGAGAAGACTACTGACATTACCATAGTGTGCCAAAAGGACAAACAAGTCTGGTTTGGAAGAAGTACGTCCAGAGTGCTCCTTTAAGGCATGGGTGGCAATAGTTCATCTTACATAATTTGGGCATTTTGTCAGGAGAGACCAGTCCCTGGAGAAGGGCTTCATGTTTGCTAAAGTGGAGGGGCAGAAAAAAAGAGGAAGACCCTCAAGGAGATGGATTGACACTGTGTCTGCAACATTAGGCTCAAGCTTAGGAAAATTGGTGAGGATAGTGCAGGGCCACTCAGTGCTGCACGTAGGGGAGCTATGGGTCT
>NW_022111373.1:58652454-58667285 GCF_000313985.2 Echinops telfairi
CCACCACCACCTCCACCTCCACCACCTCCACCTCCACCTCCACAAGTCATATACTAAGGGACCACACACTAGACTGGGAGGGGAACATGAGTCTATACATTCAGTTTTATGACTCTGGAGTCTAGTGGGGAAGATGAGATGAATGCCAATAACCATCAAACAAGAGACTGAAAAATACCTGATGGAAATGTACACATATTCCTGCCTCTTCTAGAAGACCAAAAAGAATCAATGCATTTGAAATATTGAAAATACCATGGACTGCTGAAAGGACAAACAAATCTGTCTTAAAAGAAATATGGCCATCATGCTTGGTGAAGCAGAGAGGCAGCAAAATAGAGGAAATCCCACAGTGAGATGGACGGACACAGTGGCTGCGACAATGGGCTCCAGCACAGGAAGGGTTAGGAAGATGGCATCCGACGGGGCAGTCTTTCTCTCTCTGTTGTGTGTGCGGTTGTGATGGGTGGAACCAACTCGCTGGCCCCTAACAAGAACTAGGAACTAGATATGTGGCGGGAGAAACAGTTTGTACAACATTTCTGGAACTCAGTTTCCCAGTCTATAAAAGGTGACTGTAAACTACTTGTTTCCAAGATCCGTCTGGTTCTTAAATAAATATTATTCAAGAGAGAGCACATTTATGTGAAGTAGAGTTCCACGCGTTGAGAGCATAGCTATCTTTGAGTAAGAACTTATCATTGTAAAGCCAGAGCTAGAAAAGACTGACTGATGAATCAGAAGATCTAGATAATGGAGAGAAAATCGTTATCAGGGTTTTGTTGGTGCTCCTACCCAGAGTGATGTTTCTCAAGATCCTCACCGGACCCCCTTTGCCCGATGCCCAGGTCACTGAGAATAACATGTCTCTGAGAGAAATCTTTCATATTTTCAAAAGTCTCCCTACTCAGCATCTCTCTCTCTCTATACCCTGCTTATTTTTTTCCTTATAGTTCTTACCACGATCTGGCATCACAGTACACATTGGTTTAGACAGGTAATTATCTGTCTTTATCACTACAACATAAGTTCTAGCATGAGAGAAATGTTCTTTATCTGGGCATTGCTGTTTCACCAACACTTAGAATAGTGCCTGGCATATTGAAGGTACTTTATAAATATTTACTGACAAAGGCCATAAACTTCTTTATAATGACTCCTAATTTTTCTCAAATACCTATTTACTCTCACACCAACTATCCTAACCAACCTGGTCCCCAAGGTGTTCTAGCATTTGCAGATGAAATTTCTCTTCTTCCTTCTCTCCTGTCTTTCTTTCCTTCCTTCCTTGCCCCTTTCCTTTCTCTCGGAACATGGAAAGTGATTTAGGGTTAAATAATAAAGACTTTAGAGCCTTTTCTTTTCCTGAAATTGTAAACTTACAATATTGGATTTGCCAGTGAGTTTTCTATTATGCCCAAGATTGATTAAAGCAGATATAAAAAGAAATTTTTAAATAGATTTTCTCTTATTTTTAGGAAAACCTGAATGTAATGAAGTTATATATATCTTTTCTAATTTTTAATATTAAATTTAGCTTTTACATTTTGTAAATGATTTGTGTTTGCTAAGGTCAGGACAACAGATTGCACTTTTATTTTTGATTAATTCAAAATAATGTGTCAGTACAGGGAAAAGCTGAACTGCAGCTAAATTTGGTTCACATCATGAATCATTAGAATATTTAGACAGGCACATTGTCACGGCTACAAAGTCAGCGAGAGCAGTTGCACAGTGTGAGCGAACGCTACAAGGAAAGTTTCCTTGGAATTCTGCAGCTGAAAAATGGTTTGCTTGGCTGTTTTGAGTGAAAAATGACATTGAAATTCTTACATTAAACTTCCCTCCCCTCTAAACAAAAGTAAAGTATGTTAAAGAAAACAGTCTGGTTGCTTCTATGAACTTAAATTACACATTGATAGCAAAAGTTTGAATTATTTGTTTGAAGACAAAAAGAGGAGCAGTCAGAGTCATTTCATGAAGCTCATATTTTCTTCTAGTTCCAGAATAATGTGAGACCTATAGCCTATATTTTATTAGAACATATTAATAATAAGAACAAACACATTAATGAGTGCCTGCTTTTTTATCAATTATCAAATTCATTAGTGACTTCTTACATTTGTTATAGTTGAACTTGCATTTGTATTTTGAGTTTATGAATTGATATAAATATAAGTAAAATACAGTAAACAGATGGAATATCAACTTCTGACGCCCTAAAAATATGCCACTAGTTTCTGGTCAAGAAAGTATTGTTAGTTGTCTTTGAGTTGGTTCCCCATCATTGGGACCTTATGTACAACAAACAAAACACCCTCCTATCTTACACCAGCCTCACAATTACTGTTCGGGTATTTGAACCCATTGTTGCAGCCACCACGTCAATCCACCTCCTTGACAGTATTCCTCCTTTTCACTTAAGCCGAAGGATGTAGCCAAGCACAAAAGCACTTTGTGTAATTTGGTGCTATTTGCTGCTTGACCCACCGTGGTTTTAATGTTGCTTCTGTCAAAGGAAGCCTTTGATGTACTATGTGCATACTTAGAACTGTCTATTATTGACACAAGAGAAAATGAGAGGCTTGTTTCGTGTAATATGGGCTTCTTCATGTTCACAAACACAAACAAAGTCAATTAAAATATTATACTTGTTCACCCTCAGTATTCAGCATGAATTTCTGTCCTTTCATTAGCTGAGCAAACTGGATTTTAGCCCTGGTAATGGTGCTAGTGCGAGAAAGGGATCCCAGTTGTAGCCCGGTTTGTTTCAAAACTGATTCACGGCTGACTTATGAATGGACTATTGGTCTAGTACTAACGGTGGGTGAATTTTGGACTAGTATCTCCTAGCTGCAGCAAAGATGGAATGTTTGTTATTGTTGTTCAGTTTTGAAAACTGTTCATGAGTTTAGGACAAGCATATTATATAATCCTATTATTTTATAACTTAACAACATTGACAAGATGTACTTACGTCGCTGAGACCAGTCCAATTGGACTTTGCTGGGTCTCAGCTGAGCCCAGGCAGCTACCTGGCATGGCTACAGATTCCTCTGTATGCATCCAGGCTAGTTTCATAAATATCCCTTTTCAAGAAAATCTTGGTGGTTACTGCCACACCCACCCTCTTGAGAATGGTTCCAAAGCTTAATACTTTTCAAAAGAAAACTACATAGTGGTAATTTGATGCAAATTCAAATTATGCAAATTCATTCTGAAGCTCTTTAAGGTGTTTCAACCCAGTGGATTATTAGCATTTTAAAATTCTGCCTTTAAGCAAACCACGAACAATCTTTCTTTCTGTCTGGGTTGTAGAGCCCTGAGGCGTATCCTAGGCGTCATCTATAACTTTATGGATTTAATGATTGATTTGAATAGTACCTCTATTCTTTCTTACCGAGAAGGTTTGGACAGAAGTTGTTCTTTCTTCGTTCTTTCCTCTTCTTAATCTAGCACCTTATAACGAAGCAATCACCCTGCATGCTTTGAACATCATGGCTTTCTTGTGTTCTTGCTCTGTATCTTGCTGGAGACGGAGAGTAGGAATAAGAGACAAGTAGAACGTGTCTCTTCAGTGGTTTTCGTTAGTAATGACAGCTCCATCTATGATTTTAATGCTCTCAGTGAGGCAGGAATTGAAGGCTAGTTCCTCTGAATTTCTTCTGAGCCTTTCGTCAAAACGCTCTTGTGAGGAGGGCTACCTCAACCCCTGTTTCTTGCTTTAGGGGTTCAGTTTTGAATGATAGCTTTCCTCTAAGGTAGAAGCCAGGCCAGGTAGGTCAAGCCTAGCTACTGTTGGCAGTGTTCATTTGAACCACAAGCAATTGGTGTGAGCCTATCAGATGTTCCCACCCAACCATTCATCTCTCCAGTTGTCTTTTTCTCTTCTAAAATAGGCAAGAGGCAACTGAGCGAGTGAGTCTACTGCCTCAGAATTAATCCAGGGGAGAGAAGACTAGTGTCCTCTTTCATGCAGCCTCCTCTGGACTTCAGAGTGGTTCCCTTGATTTATCTGGTAGTGGAGAGGCACCTGTGTTAGCCCGGGTTAACTAGAGAAACAAATTCAGACACTCCTATGTGTGTAAGAGAGAGTTTTATATCAAAGAACAATTGTATATTGAGAAATCATCCCAGCCCAATCCAGATCAAGTCTATAATTCCGATATTAGTCCATATATTGATACTAGTCCATAAGTTCCTCTGTAGACTCATGCAGCACATGCAATGATGCTGAATGCGGGAAGATCACAGGCCATTGGTGGAAAGTCTCGTGGATCCAATGCCAGTGGAAGCATCTCAGTGCTGATTTCTCCAGCTCTCTGAGTGTGGCTCTTCAACAGGAAGGTGAAGCAGATAGTGAGAGTGTGGCTCACCTCCAGGGAGAAAGAGAGGAAGTTCCCAGAATCCCCATGGGAAGGCCACACCCACCAGGAGGCATCATCGGGCTGGGACCTGATTGACAGGCTAGACTCCACTCCTTGACTCTATTTACCAAGTTGACATGAAATTACGTAACTACCACAGTACCCCTTCCCCTTCCCCACAGAACTGTAAGAGACTCTTTCTGTACCACGAACTCTGAATTTCCCATAAGCCTGATGGTGATATTCAGGACTTCTTCATTTCTTTTCCTGGACCATGTCTACTATAGATGGCAGAGTCAATGGTAAAGTAGCAGTAGTTAATTGAGTAGAGGCTTTTGAGTAACTTTTGATGAGCCTTGGAGAGCTATCTGTCCTCAGTTGTTGGTGAATCTCTTCCGAGTTTGGGGTTATTAAGGTCCTCCTTTTACTTAGTTCTATGACAGTTGGCTTGATTTTTTTTTTTTATATTTAGTATTGGCCCTAGTTACTCAATTAAGAAACACAATGTTCAAAATTTGAAGTAATGGCTTGTCTGAATTATTTAAAATTCTGCTCCCAGGTTATGTAACCTTCTTATCTTGCCATGCAAACAAGGTAGAGAGACTAACAGGCACCCCTGAACCATATCTTACCCCCTCAATATGTGCATCTTAAAGACCATTTTGACTAAGGATGACTCTTCACTCCAGCTGGGGCCAGTTTTCCAAGATTCAAAGAGAGGGAGAAGACCGTTCAGTTGCAGCCACGCAGAATTGTACAGTGTTCACCTCAAATCAACTGACAGTCCTACTAGAGTGATAAGCAAACCTTACTGGAAAATCAAATAAAGAAGGATGGACCATTGTGGGGCAGGGGCGGCGGTGGGGGGGGTCATGTATGCCTCAGAGAAAGCAAGTACATTTCTGTTGGTGGATAAACAGGGAAGAACAACCTCCCACTGGGGAAAAATGCTTAATAGTACTTATATGGAAACCAAGGGAAAATATGCTTGGTACTATGTTCCTAACTGGACACTTTTGATCTCGTTTCTGTCCAGCCCCTGGTGACCTGGGCAGTGTGCAATAGACTCCTGGGCTTTTGAGGCATGCCACATCTTTCACAGGCTATGCCAGAAGGACTCGATGTGGAAACCCCGCTAAGGGCACTGGGCTTTCCCTCTCACACACCTGCAGCCCTTGGCCTTAAGGCTGAAACTCCCTGGTGTAGAAGGAAGCAGATGACTGCTGTCCCAACGTTATAGAACTGGCGGGTGTTGAACTTTGGTTCAGAGAGCTTTCCTTGAGTGCTCAAGGCAAGGTGGGCCAGGGCTATGCATTTTAATGCCCTCCTTGCTTTAAATGTGATATGGATTAGTTTGATAGGCATGATTTTGCTTTTGTGAAGGAATATTATTAAAAGTTTTGTCCTATCACCAACACTCATTGTTTGTGTAAATAGTGTCCAATCAGAGTTTTATCTGTGCAAGTTAATTATTCATGTGCTGTGGTGCATAGTTGGCCTATACTTATGTAATTCCTTTTTTTCAACTGTGTTTTAAATTCTATACCATTGGCTAAATTAATGACACTATCAATAAATGTTTTTCTTTGTTTTACTATGTTATTATTGTTGTTTTTTGGGTATGTTTCTCTGTCTGTGAAATCCAGGATAGGTAAATCCATAGAGACGGGAACTGGATTAATGGTTTCTGGGTGGTATGGCAGGGGAGGTTGGAGGGAAATGAGGAGCTAATAATAATAAGTATAAGGAAGAAGAAAATGTTTTAAAGCTGATGTGGTGGTGATTATACAACTCTTTTAAAATTTATTGAACTAATAAATTGTATAATATATGAATTATAAGCCAACAAAACTGTTAAAATTCTGCCAATAATTTCACAATTCAAATATGGTGAATCAGTAGACTAAACATAATAAAACTTTTATTTTCCTTATATCTACACAGAGGTAACAATTTAACAATAACCAACAATATTTCAACTTTAAAAAATTATATGACTGCCAAATTAGACAAGCTATTTATAGATCTGGTACATAAAATATGACCAATATATTTCCTAAGAATCTGAAAAAAGTAGAAGCAATATTTTAGATATTCAAATGCCCAACAATGTTAGATCAATCTTTTGATAAACCGAGCATTTTGAATAAAGTTAAGTCACAAATTTCATGGCCTTAATGATTCTCCAGGTTGAAAATTAATACTGTTATTCATATGAGTGACAATATTAGGGTGGGGAGGTATTTATTATTCAAATATTACACTCCAATATTAAGTTGGAAGAGACATTTCTAAGCGATATGTGCTTATGCTTAGTCTTTGTCCATGCCTTTTGGTGGCTCTGAATGTAAACATAGGAGTTATTAGATAACACAAAGGTAGTTGTCCTCGAATTAGATTTATATGACTGAGTTATGTGGAAAGTATTATCCACCAGTAGAGCACTCCAATAAAGTGGTAAAATATTTGTGGGTACGGTTACGAGGAAACTTGTTTAAGAAGGAGGGAAATCAGTGATCCAAGAATAGAAGTGATAGAAGAAAGAAGGTTAAAAAAAAATAGAACCTGCAAAATATTCAAGACTTGTAATCTGTGTGGTTTGGGCAAGTGAGAAAGGAGCAAAATTCATGTCAACTCTAAAACTGCTGTCTGGGAACATCTGGAGAGGTGCATATGTGGTTGAGAGATGAAAACATGAACATACAGATGTATCTGCTAATAAGAAAGGGCCAAGTGCGGCTGTAGGGACAAGTCAAAGGGGGATATGTAGGCGTTTTGTCAGTGTCACGCTGGGTCTGATCTGGCTTGCCATTGGTGATCTGAAGTGAGCCCAATAGTTTTTATCACTGTGCAGGAATCATCTGTTTCCAAGGTGGTCTGACTGGATTAGTTCAGCGCCTCCCCTGCCCCCCCCGCCCCCCTCTCCCGACAGTACTTAGGAAAGGAAAATGAGGTAAAGAAACTGCAGGCAGGCTTCGAATCTAATGAGATTGCAATGAGCTCCAGACAATTAGGAACACCCTGCTTCCCACCTCCAAGCTCCCTGACATCCGAGTCCTGTCTTATGACTGCCCTGTGAGTTTTCCAAGACTGTCTAGGCGACTGCAGCCCAACAAGTAATGGCTGTGCCAACTGGGCTCCTGGGGGGCCCTAGTTGTGGGAGAAAGAGGGGAAAGTGGCTGCTCGGGAGTTCTGTAGTACTCAAACGTTTGGGAACTCCCCCTGAGTCCTACTCAACAGAGACAGGCCAGGGGGCAGTGTGCCTTGACTCCATTTTCTGGCTGATCCCCCTCCTGAAATTGCACTCGCCAGCTTCGCCAGAGCGTCTCCCAAACTCCCCGCTGCTGAGTGGATTTGGCCTCCCAGGGCTTTCCCACAGCAGAAGAGAACTGCCCCTTTGCATTTCTGAGGCTATACATTTTTTTTCTTCTAAACAATGAAAAAAATACATTATGGTTGGGTGAATTGACAGGGTAGATCAGTTTTAAATTCGGCCTTCAAATATTTAGTTTCAGCTCCTTTATGGAGGTAAGTTCGCAACACTTACCCTACCTCCTCCTTTTCTAACCTCTGAGCATTGTCCTTGTGTGAATGCTTTCCCTCAACCTTTGCAGTAGAAAACCTTGTCTTTCACCCTAGGAACAGCTAGGGGGTTTAAACCATCCACCTTGTGATCGGCAACTGAAGGCATAATAACCACTAGGCTACCAGAGCTCCTTTATAGCAGTTAAGCAAAAGACAAAAACAAAAACATCCAAACACCCACACTCATTTGCTGATTCATGGAGACCTGTAAGACAGGGTAGACCTGCCTCTTTGAGTTTCTGAGCTACCGTAACTTTTTAGAAAGCCCGTCTCCTACAGAGCAGCCAGTGGTTTCTAACTTCGGACCTTTCTGATCATAACCCAGTGCCTAACCACTGCACCACCAGGGCTCAGGTCCTGTTAAAGGTTGAAGGTCATCAGTATAGAGCTGATCAGGGACAGGGAAAACAGAGACTAAATGTGTCCTTTCTTTTTACTGACACCAGGCCACGCTTGTTTGTAGTCTTTCCTTTTTTATTTTTTTAAGACTTGCATTTGTGTCTTCTTACCACATAGATGAATAAAGTCTTTCGAAGACAGAGTCTGGGCTAGTTGGAGCAATTTACTCTATGGCCCAGAATTTAGCAAAAGGAGATTTAACCCCTTCCAGATTAGCACTCGGTGTCTATGCACAACGTTGAAAGCAGGTTCAGAAACATCCTCCGCTGGCCACTGCGGCTGCTTGTTTTTCTTCTTTAAGGATGATTTACTCCCATCTCAGAAACTGAAACAGAGTTCCAGGGGGGTTGGATCTGTATTTTATTTATAGTTGATAGGTACACTTTTACCCTGAAACGCTCTGGCTCAGAGCTGGGCGGGAGGACGATCTGCCATAAAAACATGCACGGTGGTGAAAGCTCTCAAGAAAACTCAGGACAAAGGCACAAGCATTTGCATTTCGTGTTCGTAAATGACTCAAAGTCATGACACCCTTTACACGGGAAACTGAAGTCAAATGCTTCTCCCCGGGTCTGTCCTCATCTCCATAGCCCCCAAAATATCATAGCAAATTTTGGTGTTCCCTAAAAGAGGGGGGTGGGGGACTTCCTTGGATCAACAGTAAAGGAAGGGAAAATTAGTTACTTCTCTTTATTGCGCGGAAAGTAGAGGTTGCTGTAAGGACAAACATAGGCAGGCCAAGGGAGCTTGCCGAGAAACCCACAAGCTTGGGTTCCGTGTTTGGCCTCAGGCCAAAGGCTGCAACTCACAGAGAAGTGTCAGCATCTCAATATAATTGCATGTCCTGAAGCCCATTATTGCACTAATAAAAATGCTTTTCAATAAATCCCAGAAAGGAAGAGGGGAGAAAAAACTAGGAAGAAAGGAATTGCCTGAAATATTTTATTATACTTTATAAAATTCTCATTAATGGAAAGAGTAGCTTTCTGCTAAATGAATGTGCTTTAATTTTATTTTCTGATTAATTTGATTTAAGGGAGAATGCAAATAATACCCTTTTTCAATGTACTGCCTTAAAAAAAAACACACAAAAAAACCCAGAAGCGCCAAAGCGAGTAGGCATCATTATAGGGGAATGCGTTTCTCAAGGAGACAGAGGAGACCGGAGATGGAGAGTTTTGTTAGTATTTCTGTCACTAACGCATTAGTGACCTTGGGCAAGTGATTTAACCTTTGCATCCTCATACATAAAATGTCAGGGTTTCATGTTTACAAAAACTTTGGAGCAAACGGAATGTCAAAAGTATTCTAAATGTGCACTCTTATTTATAATCGGGAGTGTGGAGGGCAGAGTGTGGAGTGTCCACTAACAACTACTTTAATCACACGCAGGAGCACATCTGACATATATTTCTCCAGATAGTGTTCTTATCAACAATGAATATTTGAAGCACCCTGACAAAAGGCATCAACTGATTGTGAAGCAATTCCTTGTTCCTAATCGTGCGAGTGGGTTTCTAATCTTGTGCTTCTTACAAAACAAAGAAATAACAACAGGACTGATGGTCACCGACTTGTGCTGCTCACCTCCCATGGATGATGTGTTCGTAATCATGAGAGAAATGAAAAAGCAAGAGCTTGTATATTGAGCTTCTACCATGAGCTTTATTCATGTTATCTTTCCCCACCTTAATTTTAACAAAACTTCTGACAACTGTTAAGTGCTCAATAAATGTTTTGTTGAATGGATGAATATTTCTTATTCCACTTTTTAATTCTCAAAATAACCTTATTTGAAAGACAAGGAAACAAACAAGTTAGGTTGTCCATTGAAAAACTTGATTAAGACCATACAATTATTGGGCTGCAATTCTCAATGTCTGCAGTTTGAAACCACTGCTCCGCAGGAGAAAGATTGGCTTTCTACTCCTGTAAACAGTTACAGTTTTGGAAACTCACAGGGGCAGTTCTACCCTGTTCTATAGGGTCACTCACTATGAGTCGGCCTCGACTCGATGGTAGTGAATTTGGTTTTGGATTCTAAATTGGATGTTCTTAATCACAAGAGTTTGACAATATTTTGATTAAGACTTTTTCTCATCGCATTTGTAGATTATTCTAATGGCTTTATGGGTTAATAAAGAGGCTGAGATGATATGATCATGTGCTCACGTTAGTTTCAAAGGTTCTGATTAGTTCCTCCCATCAAAATGGTGTTGTCAGCTGGGAAGCTCAGGCTGGCAAAAGGAAAGAGCAGCAGGTGAGTAGAACATCATTTGGGCCAAACCTGAAGACTTTTTTGTCCTCTTTCCAATGTGTTCTTTTCTCCTTGTACCTGTAGAGAAGGGGAGCACTCAGGGATGCTCACAATCCTGCAAGTTTTACCAGTGCCCCCAAGAGTCTCCCCAGGGCCACTTCTTGGAAAGATCTAGAGCACCCCAACAAGTGATTTCTTAACAAGTCCTGCTAGAATCCCAGGGGGCAGCTTCTCAGGTATCGGCCTGGTACCTCAGAAGATCACTTCCTAGTGAGTGTCTTTGGCATCCTGGATTGTGAAACTTAGAATTTCAAGTGCTGCCCGTGAGCCTCACAAACTCCCCACACCCAAAGGCCTTATCCTGAGTACTGCTACTCTCCTCTGACAGGCCTGTCATTTAAGAGGAACACTCCATCTGGCCAGGTCCCCTAGCAATTACATTCACTACGTTCCATCGCCTCCTTAACTTAACAGAGTCACATCTTTACAAACCCACAGAGTTATCCGAACAAGCCCAGTAGCATTCCCTGTAGGGAGCACTCCATCCTCCTGCCACTGCAAAACCTTCTGGATTCCTCCAAACAACATTGCTGGATCCCCTTGTTCCTGAGTGCAATCTTCATTCGCTCTGAGTGTAGTGCAGCGTCTCTTCCCTGACCTCTGAGGATATGTGACCAATAAGCGCTCAGTATCATCATCCAGTGTCAGTGTCAGGTGTTGGGTGCTCAGTTGTCTCCTTCTCTTTGTGGTAGGGCACCCGTCCTTCACAAATCAGGTGAATAGGAGTTGACCAGAACACCCTTCCACAGGCACTTCTTGCTTGCCAGTCCTCGGCTGGGGTACGCCAGCTAGTTTGCTGTCGCTACATCTTCTCTAATGAGACTTGCTTGCATCTCAGTCTTGGGAAAGGCTAAGCCCTAGAAGTAGTGGTTGCTTTTACTTGATATTCCTATGTTCTTTAGAATTCTCTTACTTCTTTTAAAAAAAATCATTTTATTAGGGGCTCATAAAACTCTTATCACAATCCATACATACATCAATTGTGTAAAGCTCATTTGTACATTCATTGCCCTCATCATTCTCAAAACATTTCCTCTCCACTTAAGGCCCTGGCATCAGGTCCTCATTTTTTCCCCTCCCTTCCCCCTTCCACCTCCCTCATGAGCCCTTGATAATTTATAAATTATTGATTTGTCATATCTTGCCCTGTCCAATGTCTCCCTTCACCCACTTTTCTGTTGTCTGTCCCCCAGGGAGGAGGCCACATGTAGATCCTTGTAATCAGTTCCTCTTTTCCAACCCACTCTCCCTCTACCCTCCCAGTATCACCACTCACACCACTGGTCTTGAAGGGATCATCTGCCCTGGATTCCCTGTGTTTCCAGTTCTTATCTATACCAGTGTACATCCTTTGGTCTAGCCAGACTTTCAGGGTAGAATTTGGATTATGATAGTGGGGCAGGGGTGGAGCATTTAGGAGCTAGAGGAAAGCTGTATTTTCCATCATTGCTACATCGCACCTTGATTGGCTTGTCTCCTCCCCAAGACCCTTCTGCAAGGGGATCTCCAGTGGCCTACAAATGGACTTTGGGTCTCCACTCTGCACTCCCCCACTCAATCACTATTGTAAGATTTTTTTGTCTGATGATGCCTTATACCTGATCCCTTAGACACCTCATGATCGCACAGGATGGTGTGCTTCTTCCATGTGGGCTTTGTTGCTTCTGAGCTAGATGGCCACTTGTTTACCTTCAAGGATTTAAGACCCCAGACGCTATACCTTTTGATAACTGGGCACCATCAGCTTTCTTCACTACATTTGCTTATGCACCCATTTGTCTTCAGCAATTGTATCATGGAGATGTGCACACAATGATATGATTTTTTGTTCTTTGATGCCTGATAACTGATCCCTTCGGCACCTCGTGTTCACACAGGCTGGTGTGTTCTTCCATGTGGGCTTTGTTGCTTCTGAGCTAGATGGCCACTTGTTTACCTTCAAGCTTTTAAGACCCAAGACGCTATATCTTTTTATAGCCAGGCACCATCAGCTCTCTTCACCATATTTGCTTATTCATCCGCTTTGTCTTCAGTGGTTGTGTTGGGAAGGTGAGCATCATGGAATGCCAATTTAATAGAAGAAAGTATTCTTGCATTGAGGAAGTACTTGAGTGGAGGCCCAATGTCCTTCTGCT
This sequence comes from Echinops telfairi, assembly GCF_000313985.2. Taxonomy (NCBI): domain Eukaryota; kingdom Metazoa; phylum Chordata; class Mammalia; order Afrosoricida; family Tenrecidae; genus Echinops; species Echinops telfairi. The sequence continues at coordinate 58,665,258 of NW_022111373.1, forward strand.
ACCTTAATACTAACCCTATAAATATATCCACATAGATCTATTTCCTCATCCTCATATATAAATATATTTGCATATGTACATGTCTTTATCTAGACCTCTATAAATGCTCTTTGCCTCCAAGCTCTTTCCTCTATTTCCCTTGACTTTCCTCCTGTCCCACTCTCCAAACCCAGACTCACTGCCACTGAGCCAGTCAATTCTGATTCATCGGGACCCTGTAGGTTTATGTAGACTAATAAACTGGAGGTCAGGGTAGAAGTGCCTCAGTGGATTTCCAATACTATAAATCTTTAAAGGACTAGAAAGGTTGCAGGTTTCAAACTATAGCTGCTGCAGTTAGCTACCCAATGTGTAACCATGACATCACCAGCCAATAATCTTTTCTCTTATAGCTTCTCCACTCAAATTGCTATTGTAGCTTCAGTTTATTGACCGGAACCTGATCAGGACATCAGGTTGTGCTTAATAGTAGAGCCTGAAGCCAATGCTGATGTGAGAGATGTGCATTTGGGAATATAAATGTAGGGAGTAGAAGACAAGGATGGGGAGTAGAGGTAGAAGAAACAAGAGTCAGTCCAATAATGTATTATCAAGTTGGTCATACCAACTAGAAACTGTGCGATCCTGAATAGCCTTCTGAGAAACCATATGGAATATGTCTCAGAACCGAAGTGGGACATGACTACCCGCTCCTCCATCCCCCACCTCCCCCAGCCCATCAGATCTTATCAGTGCTGCAGTGGTTGAACTTGCAGAGAACTGCTCGCTCCAAAGTACCTGGAGTAAGATGAGAAGCTGATATGTGAAATAGTTTGTGAGAGTCTTCTAGCATACTGGTTAAAATAAGAAACATATATTTATGAATTTTATTTTGAATGTCTTTTCCCCCCTCACAATTAGGGGGTTCATTAGTGGAAGTAAATATTACCACAAGTCAAAATCAACAAGTAGTAAGAATACAGTCATGGGTCTCCTCAGCCAGCATACAAGTCTCTCTGTGGTCCTCAGCCTCTCAGCCAAATGGTAGCCACGTCTCTCACGAGTCCTTAGCCTCTCAGTCACATGATGCCCCGGCCTTGGCGCCCTTGGGCCATGAAGCCAGAACGCCTGTCGTTCTGTCTCACAGTTCCACATCTTTTCATTATGATTTCATGGTCAAAAAATTTAGGTGGTAATTAAAAAATGTATGAGCTCCAACTTGGTCTCATAATTTCATTACGGTGTCTGTGATCTAGTGGGGATGTGAGGTAGGAGGTCAGCCCTGTGTAAAACAAGCACTGATTTCCATTCTTTTTATTCATTAGGGAAATGCAACAAAACACCAATGACATGCTCTGTAGCACCCAGTAGAAGGGCTATAGGCGTCCCTTGGAAATGTAAGTGACCGGCGTTCCTGGCAGCTACCTGGAGGTGGAAGGATAGTCTAGTGATCTACTTTTGAGAAAGATCAGCCATGTAAACACCATAGAGCCTGCAGCTGCTGGGAGAGGAGCTGCAGACAAAAGGATTGTGTCCTTAGGCTCTTTTCTGACCCTGGCTGTGGTAAACTGTTAGCTTCCCTAATAACTCGCCCAATTATGACTATTGTCTGTGAGTTCTGTGTGGTCACTATAATAGAGTGTCAAAGCCAGCAGAGAAGTAGAGTGCCACAGGAAGGAGAGGCGGCATCAGCACAGAAAGGTGGAGGCTTGGAAGTGCGTACGACCTCTGTTTCCCAGAATCAGCCTTGCACCGCTGTGGGGCTGGATTATCCTCCCCTTTTATGTAGCAGGAGATCAGGCATGGCCTCCACATCACTTCTTGTCATAAAGAGAAATTTGTTGCAATACATGCCACAACTTGGATGAACAGTGAAAACATTATGCTAAGTGAAATAACAGACTCAAAAAGAGAAATGTCATATCATTCCACCAGCTTAAAATATCTAGATGCACATTTTCAGTGGTTACCAAAGCCCACATGGAAGAAGCACACCAGCCTGTGTGATCACGAGGTGTCGAAGGGATCAGGTATCAGACATCAAAGAAC
>NW_022111373.1:58667909-58672085 GCF_000313985.2 Echinops telfairi
ATGATCCCCCAATAAAATGATTTAAAAAAAAAGATTATGGATAGAAGAGCCATACCAAGTAGTTAATGTGTGCCACATGGGCCTATATAATGATATATGTATATATGTTTATCTTTTACAATATAGATACAATTACACTTTTGTTCTGTTTCAGTTTTTCCTGTAAGCAGGCTACATTACATGGTTAATTGTGACAAGTATGAGAAACTCAAAAACTTCTTAAATTTTAATAATTTGTCATAATTAAAACTTTAAGAAGGTTTATATAGTATAAAACCATTTACTATTTATTAATTGGTGTTTTACATTTGGTTTCTGAACCTGCATGCTTATTCATGGATGTGTATAATGGTTTCTTACTTTTCAAGAAAATTTAAATGAGGATAATAATCTTCAGATTTGGAAGCCAACTTACAGATCTATATTGCAGAACAATACTAGAGAACTTTAGCAATATTGATTTGTAGAATTACATTTCTAGGTGATTTTTGGATCAAGAATAAGCCTACCATATAATTCTGTCTTTGGAGAACCTCAAAACAAATTGCGAATATTTAGTACTTGCACAACATCTGGTATTTCCTGATGTAAGAACTTTAAACTGCCTTTAGATGAGGATATTAATTCAGGGAAGTCACACTGTGTGCTAGCTTATGGTTTTCAAATCCAGAAGGTACAAAGTGCTATGCATCCTATATATCAATCTCTTATGAGACAGAGGTAGATTTGAATATGCAGTGATCAATAACATAAACAGGAAAGAAAGAAAAAACCTTTGTTCCTATTCACAACATAAAGAAGGTAATTTGCAGTGTATTTCCAGTACATGAGGTACTTAAAGCACATTTGGCAACACTTAGCAGTCAGTGGCAAATCATTGTTCTGTCTCTCAGTACCCTATGTGCCCTCATCTATCCGGTGTTGGGGCATTAAAGCTGTTCTGTGGCTATGTCTCCTCTGTAGATCGTGCCAGTCTTTTGATTTGAATTTTGCCTTAAATCAACTGGTCTCCTTTTAAAAAGTTGCATCTTAGACATAACTGAAAGCTACTAGTATTAGCTTCAGTGAAGGAACAAATGAAACAGAGGTGGGCCCTTATTTTACCAGTATCCATCTGCCCATCCATCCATCCGCCCATCCATCCATCCATCCATCCATCCATCCATCCATCCATCCATCCATCATCCAGCCTTTCTCTGTCTACTCTCTGGTCTGGTCTCCATACTGATTTCTCAACGGGTTCCACTCTCTGATCTCTAGTAGAAGTTTCATCATTTCTTAGTTGAGTGGAATTTCCTGTTTGATGTCCATCTAAAAATAAAATCCGAGGGGAAGAAAGGAGAGGAAGTAAAGAAAGGTCAAGAGGAATGCTCTCAGGGGGATTTCCTATTCTCAGACATGGCAGATTCAAGTTTAAACCAAAAGCATCAGACGAGCAATCTCCTCAGGTATGTTTTCAGACTGTTTTTCCTGTCACCATGATTTGAGAACTGGTAGGCAAAAAAGAGTATTTTTACCCCAGCTCCAAACAATTCCTCCCCAAGAACAATGGACAATGGGTTAAAGCAATCTAATGAGAATATCAGTTATCCCCTAAAGAAAGTTGTTAGTTGGGAGAAATAGAGTTTCTCCCCAACTCCCAGAGTTGTGTACTTTTATACCTCAACAATTTCCTGAATAATTATACCTCTCTACTAATGTTTGCTATAAGGCATTGGGTTTGGGGACCAATATAAGGATGACGCTTTATTGGTACATGAACATTTTTAAAGCACTGTAAAGCAAAACTGTGATTTAAAAAAAATGAATAGCTGATTCAGTGGTCCACGTATTTTAGAGTAGAACTATCCTCTAACTGGTGTGCAATGACTCCTGGTTCAAAACAGAGCCCTATAGAGTAGAACGGCTGCACTAGGTGTCCACAGGTGTCCTTTTTCAGAAACATATCACCAGGTCTTTCTTCTGAGGTGCCTCTGCATGGATTTAATCTTCCACACTTCTGGCTACTGACTGAACACATTATCCATTTTCACTCCCAGGCACCTAATAAAGATAGTCTTTATCAATTTTATTTTACCATGTGTTAGGCACAGTGGGAAGCATTTTACATACATTTAAGCATTATGTCACTCAAATGAGGTAGGGACTATTAACACCATTCCCAATATAGGTGAGGAGAATGACTCACCACAAGTGGGATAGCTTGCCTATGGTCTAACAGTTAATGAGTCGTGGACAGGAGTGGGTCCTAGGCAGTCTGTTTTACAGAATCATTGTAAACCTCTTAATGAATACTATCTCTTGAATATTAAGAATTACAGATCAAAGAAATTATGTTTTTAATGGATGCTTGAATCTTTCACTAATTATTTTATGTATCATATCACTCAATGTTAGTGAAAGAAGAATTTAACAGGGGAACCGCAGTAAGAACTAACAGTAACTGAAGACCTACAAAGCCCCAGGCACTTTAGATGCACGAAGAGGTCAAGATTGGTGTACTCGGCATGGATGTGTGGGTGCTTCGGTTGGGTTAGAAGCAGGCAAACTTACATGGTAAAGGATTGCGTAGTAAGTACTTGAACCCTGGACAACCACATTGGCTTCTGTTGCTGCTGCTGTTCTTTCTTCGTGTTCATGTTTTCCTCTTTCCCCTTCACACTTCCCACTCTACCCTTCTTCCTTCTCAACTTCCTAGTTCTTCTTCTCCTTCTCGGTCTATGTTCTACACTTTTTTAAAAGGAGAAGGTATCTGGAAGTAGTATAGATCACAGTTGACACATTGGCTATAGTTTGTGCACCATATATATTTTATATACTTATATATATTATATATGTGTGTGCACTATATATATTTAAATAGTTATACAATAATTAAATTTGCTTGCTTATGCTGTTGAAAATGAACTGTGAGCTCCAGAGGACAGTTCATCAGAGTTGTTGATAAACTCTGGTTCCATTCCACTGAGATTCACTGACACTCCCTTGGTATTAGATTTCTCCGCAGGTTGTCTTTCTTTGTGATCATCAGATGCGTGCACAGAATAACTGGGATCCATACTTCTTTATTCCTATTTGAGGCAGATTTGGCTCAATGATGAGGGTTTGTGTGTGTGGGGAGACAGGGCTTCTGCTGATAAACACTAACCCCAATTCTAAATCCCACTCTAATTGGATAATCTTGAGATTGTCCACATCCTAAACTGATTTTAGATACAAGGAATGCATAGGACTAGTTGGCTTAGGCTTGGTGATGCAAACCCTTGTAGCTGATACAGCATGACTTGTGGATTCAATGCCGCAGTATGGCCTGGACCTAGGGTATTGCATTTTTAATAAGTTCTCACGTCATGTTGACAGTGGCTGGTTTATGGACTATGCTTTGAGTAACATGGGGGTAAGTAACATAACTGCTAAATAATAAGGGGCTGATAGAGATAGAAATATAATCACAATGACTAGAGGGTTTTTTTTGACTTTTCATTTCCACAACTGTTACTAATAAAGAAGATGAATTTTATGCCCTTAGGATATGCATGCTAGATAGTATTAGGTTTTGTCCTTCATAATAGAAGGAAAAATATTTAGAACACCCAGGTCAGTTCTGGAGGGAGATATGGAACATAATTTTAGATGTGGGAGAAAATGTCAGAAGTCCCATGTCTACTTATGAATGTCCATAAAACTGCTGCCCGCAGGCTGACTTTCAAGGTAGAATGATGCAGAAGTCACATTTGAAGAAGCCAGAAGACAAAGGACACAGGAGACCATGGAACAGAATATCCTGGAATGACCAGCACTTTGGAAATGGAAGGGCTAGTGGTGACATCAGGTCCTAGGACTGGATGCACAAAGCACTTTTTTGAAATCTCATGGCATAGGGAAAGCCACCCAATATTTACGTTTTGACATTGGAGTTATACGTACTATTTAATCAACTAAAGTGTTGTGAGATAAATGTTATTATCTTTGGGTCAGAAATGGATAAACTGAGGCTATTAAAAAAGCATGCTGCTCCCACTACCATGACTCGAATTCTATCTTGCAAGACTGGCTAGACCAGAGGAGGTACACTGGTACAGATAGGAGCTGAGAATGCAGGGAATCCGGGACGGATGAGCCCTGTAGGACCAGTGGTGTGAGTGGCAAAACAGGGAGGGTAAAGGGAGAATGGGT
>NW_022111373.1:58672594-58674053 GCF_000313985.2 Echinops telfairi
GCCCTGGCAACTTATCTTGAAGCTGTACATGCATTGCAAATACACTATTTCTTCTTCTTAATTTTTTTTTGGTTTGGCAAATGCACTATTTCTACTTTACTTATTTGCTTGTATTGGGTGTTTTCATCCAAATCTTTTCATGGGGTCTTTTTTAGGACCTCAATACTAAAACAAACAAATAACAAACAGAAAACAATTCTGTATCCACAAGTTGATTTAGACTCACAGTAACTCTACAGGACAGAGTAAAATGGTCCTTTGGGATTTCTCAGGCTGCAGCTCTTCATGAGAGCAGAAAGACTCATCATTCGCTCACAGAGAAATGGGTGGATTGAACCTGTGATCTTGAGGTTGCTAGCCCAAGACAGAACCCAGTATGCTATCAGGGCTCTTAACATGTCTTGTGCCTCTGCAGCATCTCTAAAACGCCTTAAAGTAAAAACCACTGACCTACATAAAAAACAAGAAAACAAAACCAGTTTTCACCATGCCAATTTTGGGCTCATGGCAACCCCATGAGGGTAGAATAGAACTAAACTCCAGAAGTTTTCAAGGCTGCCACCTTTCAAACACTGATCACCACACATCTTTTGATTAGCAGGAAAGCGCTTGATCCTTTACACTCCCCAGGGACTGCATTGACCTGTATACTTCTTGTGAACACGACTGAACTGTGTTGTTCACGCTTCCCCTAACTTTATAAAGGAGGAAACTGAGACCCAGAGATTTAAAGTGAATTGCAAATGTTGTTGAACAAAACGTGTAGAGAGCAACCAACTTATTCAATTTATGTTGAAAGTACAAATTGAAATTAAAGCAATTGTTTTGAGTTTTGAAGTATTTTAAGATTTGAGGCAGGACTCTATTTAGACTTAGACTGGTGTCTCTATGGAAGCACAAGCATTTAAGGCAGAATACGATATACTTTCAAAGATTATCTCAGTAAGTGGAGTTTGCTGTTTCTTTCTGTTTTATAATGATTTTATTTGTTATACTATTTGAAGGTTTTAAATTAGAAGGTTTTGTTAATGTTCTAGCAGAGTGATGCTATATTTCATTTTAATTTTTCATTTTATATAACTAACTACATTCTTTGGTATAACTAATACTCTACACAGAGGCCACATTTTTACCAGCAGAGTACATATCTGAATTTAGAGTCGAATCAAGGTCAGGTCTGAAAGAAATTCACTTTAGATCAGAGGGGTTATTTTGTTGCTGCTGCTGTTGCTTTGCTGCATTATTTAAATCAAATGATACCTTTATTGATGCTATTTTGATATTATAACTGTGAATTTTATTGCACTTAATCGCCAGTAGGTGCTTTTTATATAAGGGTCTTTAAAAAATATTGAAGAATAAATTTATCTGAATTCAGTATTGACTCTTTCCTCAATTGGGCCCTTAGCCAAAATATGACTCAATAGAGTGAATACAGTAGTTGGAGCAATATAATCGC
>NW_022111373.1:58674628-58682826 GCF_000313985.2 Echinops telfairi
TTTCCTATCCTTTTGAAAAGTACACTGAGAGCTTTAATAAATGTGAAGATGTCTTGGTTGGCAATAAGAGAGAGTATTTACTTACAGAGAAAAAAAACCTTTTTATTTGGTAATGCCAGAGTCCAAATGTTCATTTCTATAATTTCCTAGTGATATAAAAAGACAAATATAATAAGTTAGTCAGATATCCTCAGAGTATACAGTTTACCATTATTTTGCTTTTTCTTAATCAGTTTATTTGCGCTTTCAAATCTTCTGATCTTTCATAGAATCAAATATATCAGTTTATGAAAAATTAAATAGAGTCATCAGTTAGAGGACTTTTTCCATAATCCAAATCTTGATGTATTCAAACCTTACCATTTCAAATGTACCCAGATGCTTTCCTCATTATATTTTATGAAAACTTAAAAATTATATTCTATGAGGATGTTTGTTGCTTATATATATTGTAGAACTCTACATTCAATCTGGTCAACAGTAAAACCATTTTGTAAACTGATGACTGGTTACATAGTTTTTAGCAGAAAAACAAAAACTCAAACAGTACAGTATTTAGCTGGTTCAAAGATCAAATAAAGAGAAATGATGTGTTTTCTATGTTAAAGTTTCTCTCCCTTCTCCATGGGAATTTACCATCTTTATTAATCTTTTCAATAAGATAAACGAGGGCATTTAATGAAGAGAGAGTGAGATAGTGAATCTAGTGTGAAGAATGATGTGTTGACTAGTAGTTTGGAGATCTGCCTTCTCTCTGGTTCCTTATGACATACGTATAGTGGGACCGGGCACTGTGTGCATCTGGAGGTCAGAGACAACATTTATAGCCAACAAATGGACAGCAGGGGGCTGAAGTTCAAGGGAGAAGTGAAGTGCAGTCTACAAGAAGCAGAGGGTGAGGGGGAGGTGGGTTGATTGAGCAGGGAGCCCTGCTGAGTGTAGGACAGGAGGGGTGGATGAATGGGAGGCAAGGTTGCAGAATAAGGGAGGGCAAACATGGGTTTCTGAATTGGACAAAGGTGCTGGGCACAGGGAGGACAGACTTCAGTACTGGTTTTATGCCCTGTGTGAATTTTTGTTGCTGCTTCATAACTGTAATTTTGCTACTGTTATGAATTGGGCGTCCTCTGTGAAAGGGTCGTGTGACTCCCAAAGGGGTCATGACCCACAGGTTGAGAACAACTGCTCTAGAAGACACATTGGTGGTATAGTGGGCTAAGCGTTGGGATGCTAGCCATGGTTGGTGGTTCAAAGCCAACAGTTACTACTTATGGGAGCTGACAGTGAAATCTTCCTCCTGCTGAGCTATTAGTGGGTTTGGACCTCTGACCTCACGATTGACAGCCCAATGCTTAACACCTGGTGTTACCAGGTCTCCTTTCTTAATCTCAAGTAGTAACTGTTGGCTTTGAACCACCAACCATGGCTAGCGTCCCAACGCTTAGCCCACTATACCACCAATGTGTCTTCTATAGCAGTCGTTCTCAACCTGTGGGTCATGACCCCTTTGGGAGTCACACAACCCTTTCACAGAGGATGCCCGATTCATAACAGTAGCAAAATTACAGTTATGAAGCAGCAACAAAAATAGATTAAAAAAATCATTTAATTGGGGGCTCATACAATTCTTATCACAATCCATATATACATCTATTGTGTCAAGCACATTTGTACATTTGTTGCTATCATCATTCTCAAAACATTTGCTTTCTACTTGAGCCCTTAATATCAGCTCCTCATTTTCCCCCCTCCCTCCCTTTTCCCCCCTCCCTCATGAATCCATGATAATTTATAAATATTTATTATTTTGTCATATCTTACACTGTCCGATGTCTCCCTTCACCCACTGTTCTGTTGTTCATCCCCCAGGGAGGAGGTTATATGTAGATCCTCGTAATAGGTTCCCCCTTTCTACCCCACCTTCCCTCTACCCTCCCAGTATCGCCACTCTCACCACTGGTCCTGAAGGAATCATCTGCCCTGGATTCCCTGTGTTTCCAGTTCCTATCTGTACCAGTGTACATCCTCTGGTCCAGCCTGATTTGTAAGGTAGAATTGGGATCATGATAGTGGAAGGAAGAAGCATTTAAGAACTAGAGGAAAGTTGTGTGTTTCATCATTGCTACCCTGCATCCTGACTGGCTTGTCTCCTCCCTGGGACCCTTCAGTAAGGGGGTGTCTAGTTGCCTACAGATGGGCTTTGGGTCTCCACTCTGCACTCACCCTCATTACAATGATATGATTTTTTGTTCTTTGGCCTGTGATCCCTGATCCCTTCGACACCTCGTGGTCACACAGGCTGGTGTGCTTCTTCCATGTGGGCTTTATTGCTTCTGAGCTAGATGGTTGCTTATTTATCTTCAAGCCTTTAAGACCCCAGATGCTATATCTTTTGATAATCAGGAACCGTCAGCTTTTTGGGGGATTTGAACCCTGGGAAGGCATTTATATTCACTACTGAAAAATTCGTTTTCTATGTTACTTCCATTTAGAGTTTAACAGAATTACTAGAATTTTGTTAACTCAATCTATACTCGAGAGAAGGTAAGTGATAATTTTCCAAAGGAATTTCATCCCCACTTTTTCCAGATAATTATTTCCAGAAGTGTTACAAAGATAATTCCGAATCTTTCATTGTGGATAGCCTTGGCCACTCAGAGATAATAGTCATGTTCGACCACTGTGTGGGAGGCAGGAGTAAATCCATTTGGATTTGGCATTTAGAGAGCTTCATCGGCTGATGATGCAATTAGACAGCTCCTGAGTTCTAATTCCTAGAGTTCCCAAGTTCCTCCTACTTAAGAACATTCATGTTCATGCACTTCCGACTCTGTAGACATTAGAATTACTCCCTCATCTCAACTGCAGATTTCCTTTCTCATTCTGTTTCAGAAAAGATGTCTGTATTTTTTTCTCTGGGTTGAATGTTTAAACAAGAGGCCAGCAGAGTCCTTGAGTGATGCGAAGGGCGAACGCACCTGACCGCTAACCCGGAAACTGGAGGTAAATCCACCCTGAGTTCCCTTCAAAGAAAGGCTGGGGTCTACCTCTGAAACGAGCTCCGGGAGCCCCTGATATGCACAGTTCTAGTCCAAATCCCACGAGGGAGAGTTGACCCAGTGCAGCTATTATGAGGCAAACGCTAATGCAGAAATGAAAAAAAAAAAAAAAGAATTCTTAGCTCTCCAAACACACATGGCTAATCTGTTGACAAGTATTCCTGGGCATTTCCTCTGGTAGGACTATCCCACTGTGAATTCCAAGTACACCCCCCCCCCCCCTTTGTGGAGCAATGCTGCTAACAAGAAGCTCTTCAAAGGCTGGTTTTTCTTCCTTTGCTTCTGAGAATAACAAAGTAAAACTACACATGCATACAGTAGAACATGTTTATATATTAAACGATTACAAATGGGCACATTCCATTTTGATGTAGGCATAAATATTGTTTACTGGTAATTTTGTTAATTTATAAACTACCTGTATTTATTGTTATGTCCAAGAAAACATAATAATGACTTAAAAAATCTCATTTATTAATGTAGAAAGCAAAACGTCAATATTTCTTTATAGCGTTAAAAGGCAAAGAATACCGTTAAAGCCCTCCAACAGCTTCTATTTCTTTAGTCACAGAATGAAACGGGCAGGAGCGGTGGGCACTTTAAAAATAAAAGCAATATGAAAAAGCGCTCATCTTTCTGAAACCGCTATTGTGTTCAGTAACGCCTAATGGTAGACATTAAAGGTTTGCATGTTCATCATCATATTTTATTGAAGTTGGTAATAATTTACTTATTATCTGCAATGGGCTTCTGAAAAATATTTCTCTTTCCATTAAGGATTTCATTTTCAGCATTTGCTTGTCAGTTAAATCCTCACATCATTAATGTAACTTCTCATCATAGGCAGAATTGAATATTCATGTCTATCTCAAATCACTGTTATTTTGGCCTCTTACTTTTTTCCCCTGAAAGTGTAGACTGTTAACCCATCACGTTACAGCTGAGACTATTGAATTTCCAGAGACTGCCTTGGTTTGTAAGTGTAATTTGAAATTCACATTTGATTTTTTTTTTTTTTTCCTAGTGTAGAGAGCCTTGGTTTGTAAGTGCAATTTGAAATTCACATTTGATCTTTTTTTTTTTCCTAGTGTAGAGAGTAATAACTGGTGATAACCTTGGTCAAGTCTGGTCAGCTTGTTAAGTCTTTTGCTTTTTCTTACCTAGTTTATTAATGCCTTGCTAGTATTGGGAGCCCTGGTGACTTAGTGGTTATGCATTGGGCTGCTAACCAGGAGGTTAGCAGTTTGAACCCACCAGCTGCTCCAAGGGAGCATGATGAGACTTCCTGCTCTGGTGAAGAGTTACAGCCTTGGAAGCTCACAAGGGCAGTTCTCCTCTGTCGGATACGGTCGCTATAAGGTCTATATGAGTCAGAATCAACTTGATGACAGCGATTTTTTTTTGTTGAGTAACCACAATAACAAAGAGATAAATACATAAGCAAAATTGTCTAAAACTTGATGAAACCTTGGCAACTAATCTACAGCTGAATCGAGGAAGACAAAACCGGATGAGAGGGCGCATGGTAAATAGATGAGCTTTGGTAACTACAGGACCTTTCAAGGAGGAAGGAGGATGTAAAAACAGGATTCTAGGGCAATCATGTAGACAGAGACCAGGCAAGCCTGATGCACTTGTTTAGGAGGAAGGGTGGCAAGGATGAGTTGAACATGGTGCAGAAACATCACTGTGGAGGATGCTGTGCTGATTGTAGTATATTATTTAAAGTGGATTACACTCAGAGAACTTGTGCATGCTATTGTGAATTAAAAGTAAGGAAAATCATTGTTCTTATTTTGTTAGTGCATTCTAGAGTCATGCCTTTTTATAAAGGTGTTGTAAGGGGATTATGGTATTAAGATGCAATTAATATTCATTTAAGAAGTGTTTCATATTAAACCATCTGATAAATGCCAGGTCTCAGACTGTAAGCGCCTAGAAAATAAGCGTAGAGCATGTTCTGTAGGATGTTTATGGGACTCAGCTTATCCAATTCATCCCTTGCTTGAATTACTCCCCAATGGTAACGTCTAGTTTTAGGCCATACTCATCTATTTAATGGTCGATTTACTATCACAGACTTCCTTAGAGAACTCAGAAAGAGAGAGCCTAATTAATATTAAACATCAACAATAATCTGGGCTTGTTTTTTACATTACCTGGTAAAAATAAATGCCAAACCTGGGTTATCAGTGTGAATTAATGGTGGCTTCTTATGCTCCTGGCCAGAATCATTATAAACTGGTGAGCATACAAATTATTCTAGAAAACATTTTTGATATAGTTGAATGCGGCTCATTCGCTTCACTCATCTGCAGATCCAATAATTCTCAAATCAACTTCAGCAGTCTCCCTGTACTCTCAGTAAAGTTTATTAATAGCAGAGCACTGTCATGAAATCTCATATTAAAAATACTTCATTATTTTTACAAAAGATCCTAGAGTACATATATCGGTCCATTACCAAACAATGTAATAAAAAATTAAAAGGCAAGTCCATTTATCAGGTAGAAAAAGCAGTACTTGGTGTATGTGTGTGTGTGTGTGATATGTCAGCATAGCAGTTCACCCTGTTCATATGCATAGGCAGTGCTCCCGTTGACTAATCTGAAGTGATCTTTATTAAGACTCTTCATTAATATGGTGGTAAAACTTTAGAAAAACAGTTCAGGAGAAAACTAAGCCTGTTTTATTAGGAAGATAAGAAGCAGTAGGACAAATGGTAAGATCATTATTCATGTGTCTAATTTTTGTGACCCTATCCTCCCCAACAATCCAATGTAATCCCGTCCCAAATTTACAGTTCATAGAACAAGCTGAAAAGAGAGGGTATAAATGGCAAACTGTAGTACATTTTTCACACAAATTATGGGTTAACTATCTGAGAGAATTAAAAAAAAAAAGCTACGGGCCAGAATAACAGTGATTTGAGCTAGGCATGAATATTCAATTCTTCCTATGATGAGAAGTTACATTAGTGATGTGAAGATTTAACTGACAAGTGAATGCTAGAAATGAAATCCTTAATGGAAAGAGAAATATTTTTCAGAAACCCATTCCAGATAATAAGTAAATTATCACCAATTTCAATAACACATGATTACAGCATGCCATCTAATTTGTTATATGCTACTAAAGAATTGGTTGAATAATAGTATTGTGTAATTCGAGTCAACCGTCCATAGTACAAGAATTTACTATGTGTGTCTTGTGTATGGATATCCTAGTTCAAATTGTGAAAGAAGCCGAGCTATTTCAGGACTCTTCTATTTTGCTTTAATCAATTAAAAGAAGTGCTAAATAAATGCAAGAATACTACATTTATTCAGCAAAGATTTGTGGAGCACCTGCGAATTTGCTCTTGTAACTGTGTAACAAGATGTTTGATTTGTGTTTCAAGATATGATAATAGCATAAACCAAGGAGTGGTACAAAAGTATCAGGCACATTTTCTATAGACATGATGGAGACCAAGCTGTATTACTCAGGAACATTTGCTTATTGTGCATGTACGGAAAAGTTATTGTCGGCTCCAACTCATAGTGATTGCATGCACACCAGACGTGAAAAGGTAGAGCGTCAAAAATAAGAGAAGATTTGGTGAGTAGGAATTCTTTGGAAAAACCTTAGCTATACTTACTTTTCCTTCCCTTGTCCTCAAAAATACGCACAAGAGAATGCTTGTGAGGTTCCCTGAATTGAGGAGATACCATCAATGAGGTCTTACATCTTAGAAAATGACAAGAAGGCTCTGACAGCTTAAAGAGGTGCGACATAGGAACTTTGATACGTTACTGCTCTCCTCTTCATTATGACAAAAGCAATGGAATTTGGGGCTTTTTCAATAGAGAAGTGACCTAATGAAAGGACCACTTAAGTGGGACACTTCCCAAAGAGGAAGCCCTGAGGTTAAGACACCAACCTCAGCATGCATTATTGGGAGCCTACAGCTGGGGAGTGATGAGTAGCATTGGCCCAAAGCGAGGCACAGTCTGTGTAAAGGGAATTGCTATCAGAGTGGCTTGGATAAAGAGATTGAGGAGAATCTGTGAAAGTGCCAATAGGAGAGTCAACTTTCAATATCTTCCAGTTTTAGAGCTTATGTTACAATTTTGTCTTTCTTTCCTTTCATGATTTAAACCACCGTGGGGCCAAGAACAGTGCTTATCTTTTTTGTGGATGTGGCAAAACCCCAAGACAGGGAAAGCAAAGCAAACTAGCAAGAAGCCAATCACTCTTCTTTTCTTAGAGACTTTAGCTGGGAAAGAAAAACATTTGAGAACATACCTGAGGCCTAAAACTGTTTGTGACTTGGAGGAAATATACTTCCAAAAGGATTGAGTAGGTGTATTTCCCCCCATTCCTTTCACCAAGAAGAGAAGATTCTGCAAATTGAAGAGAATGCAGATGAACTTCAGATCCTGCCACCTGGAAATGGCATGGCAGGGAGTTCTAGGAGTTTTCTCCTTGCCTAAAACAACCAGACTGCCTACTGGAGAAGTTAAATAACCTGGGAAGGCAAATGGGTAAAGGCAAAACATGAGCAACGGAACCGTGTTCTTTCTGGCCAAAGGAGAAGGGAATCAGAAGAAGCCTATCAAGTCCGAGACCTTCAAGATAGTAACGTTTCTACTCCATTCAGCCCCCCAGAAGTCAAAGCACAACAAAACGGGCATCAGCTGTGTCCCGCCTGACACCTCTGAGGTTGAGTGGAGAACCCAAATGCTCACCTGACAGCCACACTGTAATTGTGTGCCCCAACAGTCCTCTTGGATGGTGTTAGACGTTCATTACCTGGTAGTGGTAAATGAGCTCCCCTTCAACTTCCCAGTGTCAAGGGAGACCACGAGAAGGCCTGGATATTCACCTGACAGGGTGGTGCCAGGAAGGCTTAGTAGCCTCAGCACTTTCACCAACACTCAGCAAAATGGAGGGACGCTTAGTGACCCCATGCACACATGACAGAATGCTGCTGGTCCTGTTCTAAAGTGTGGAAAAAGAGAAGAATATGTACCTTCAGCATTGCTGTTCATAGTGCTGGAAATTCTATCCAGTGTAGTCGGGAAAGAAAATGAAATAAACAGCATACCAATCAGAACAGAAGTAACAAAATGCCTCTCTTTCAGAAACCATGACGGT
>NW_022111373.1:58684281-58687156 GCF_000313985.2 Echinops telfairi
CCCCCCCAATGGTGTCCTGCTTTACCAATGTTAAAATCTGGTCACCTTAATGTTGCCACCCGTGGATTTTCTGGCAAGGGCCTATTCCACCAGGACCGGCGAGTCTGGCCCTGGCCGAGGTGCCACCTGCTGCCAGAACGTGCAATGGGCACGGAAGGACAGGGGGGCTCTGTTGAGGATGTGATTTCACAGAGGGGCCCGCAGGGTGTGAGCGGGCCAGCCATTCCCGGCTCTTCGAGGCCACCTCCCCTCTTAACTTGTGCTTCTTGGTAGTTGGTTCGGTCTCTTCTCCTTTCTACAGCGAGAAGAGGGACATGTGAAAACGACCCCTGTTGTGTCTTTGGGGAGAAAGCAAGGTGGACAGGGTGGCTGGCCAGAACTCACCGGGAAACTCCGGGAGGGAGCCTTTGGGAAGGCAATCCCCACCCAGGCCAGGCCGGGTCAGCTTCTGCTCCCACCCGTGGAGCCTGGCAAGTTTCCTGGGGCGGGTCTCCCTGATGAAGTTCAGGCGGTGGCCGCGTGGCTAGAGGCTGGCTGGGGCTTAGGCAAGGACGTGGCCTCGCTGGGCCAGGCTCCCTGGGAGTCCGTGATGGTGGACCCGCTGGCCATGCTGGCCAGGTCTTCGGTGGAGAAGTTGAGGCTGTCGAGCTTGGCCAGCGAGTGGGAGCGCTTGAGCAGGGAGGAGATATAGGCAAGGTTAAGATGATTTCTATCACTATACTAGCATGATTTTTGTAAATATAGAAAAAAGTATTCTAAAATTTATAAAATGGCAAAGGTAGGAAGTAGTATAGCTTAAAATAAAATAGGAAAATAAGAATCATGTTGGAAGTTGATCTGCTTACAGTGATATCAGTACACATTATATAGCTACATTATTCAAGGTGCTAGTATAAAAATGTTCATCAATGGAATAGAACAGGTACTTCAGAAATAAGCTCATAAAAATTCTATAGACCCGTGATTTAACAAAGGTGCAAACGTGATTCAATGGAAGAAGAATCTTTTCATTGAATGGTGCTAGACAATTGGATATTCATAGGCCAAACAGAAAAAAAAGAAACTAGACCTAATCTCACACCAGATGCAAAATCAATCTCCGAATGAAGCACAGATTTAAATGTCCAAAGTAAAGCTATAAAATACTTTCTTGTTGTATTTGTCATATGTCTTGGAGTTGATTCTGACACATAGCAACCCTACATACAACAGAATGAAGCTCTGCCTAGTCCTGCACCATCCTCATATTTGTGATTATGTTTGGACCTATGAGGGGGAACAACCCCCCACCCCCCACCCCCCCCACCCCCGCCAAACCTGAAAAAAGCTCCACTGGGTGGAGCTTTCCTAGTATGCATTCTTCCCATTCGGCAAGCATCAAGTAACTCCCTCTGAGTTAGTGCATCCAGTGGTGTCGCTTGGGAAGGTTCTCTAGGGCCACAGATATTTTTTTCATATACATAGTTTTGCTCAAACGTCATTTTTTTTGTGATGGCCAACTTAAGAGAACAGCATGTGGCTGTGAAATTTTGTTTCCTGTTCAGGAAAAATGCCGCAGAAACTGTGGTGATATTGAACGCAGCTGACAAGGACAGCATTATGGGAAAAACGCAAGTGTATTAGTGGTTTTCTCGTTTCGTAAAAGGCGAAATATTGATTGATGACAGCCTTGCTCTGGATGTCTGTCAACTTCCCCGACAGATGAAAATGTCGACAAAATTCATGCACTTGTACTCAAAGACTGATGACGGACCATTGAAGAGACTGATGACGGACCATTGAAGCTATCTGGACTGTCTTGGAACTTGATTCAGCAAATTTTAATGGAACACTATTGTTACTTCACCCCCCAAAAGCACATCAAGTAAAATGAAAGATCAAGATGATGCTCATTTGCTTTTGGATGTGTGTGAGGAGGATAGTGCATTTGGAGGTCGTTCCACCAGGTCAGACTGTTGATCAAGCTTCCATTTAGAGGTTCTGAAAAGCTTGCATAACAGTGTGCAACAAAAAAGACCGGATTTGTGGCAGACAGGGGACTGGTTTTGCTACCATGACAAAGCACCTGCTCAGGCAGCTATCTCAGTGTGCCAGTTTTTGGCAAAAAACACCATTCATCTCTTGCCCCATGTACCTTACTCACCTGATTTCACTCTGTATGACTTCTTTTTGTTTCCGTGAATGCAGAGGGACATGAAAGGACAGCAATTTGATGATGGAGAAGAGGTGAAGGAAAAATGAAGGAGATGCTGTCAGCTGTCCACACAGATGAGTTTCAAAAATGTTTCCAAGAATGGAATAGCATATTTGACAAGTGTATTAAGTGTAATGGAGAGTACTTTGCAGGTGATAAAGTTGCTTTGTTAAAAAGAAATTAAATATTTAGCTTTCAAAAAAATTTCTATTTTTTTTTTTGGTATACTCTCTCATATTGCTGTAGTCAAATATTTACCAGGACAAAATGCAACAAAGTCTTGGGTAGGTTTTCTTAGACAAAAGAGCATAAGCATGATCTATAAAGCAAAAAGGAAAAACATATTATGAATTTAATTTCTTCAGTACAAAATGCTTTTATTTTGTGGAGGATTGTGTTGAGTATGAAAAGACAAAGTACAGAAAAAGGAAAATATTTGAAAACAGGTGGTGTGATTATAAAAGGGCATAATTTTGGTGATGGGATAGTTCAAATATCGTTCTTGCAATGGAGATTATACAAACTAATGTAGCTCGATGCACACATGCACCAAATGGAAGTTTAGAGTCAGCCTCTACTGGATGGCAGTGAGTTTGGCTTTTTAATTTAATTTTTTAAACCAGAGTTATGTAAGAATATAATTTTTTTTATTTGGAAAAAAATTTAAAATAAAGAATTTTA
>NW_022111373.1:58687256-58688456 GCF_000313985.2 Echinops telfairi
CAAAACCAAGCAAAGCGATAGAATTTCCTGATTTCTATCCGGAGAGGAAGAATTATTGCTTACTGAGGAAACTTAAACAGAAAACGAGAAACAAAATCGAGTTTCTCGAATGGCTACCCTAAGTGATGACTGCATATTCAAGATTCTCGTGACATAAAGTCTCTTTTTCTAAGGCTGTTTCTTTCTCTGGGTTTTGATGGCATCAGACTCTTCCTTCATGTCCATGTTTCTTCGCAAGTATTTTTCAAAGTATTTTCTCTCTCATTTGCTTATTCCAGGTAGTCGCCCAAGTCACAAACCTTTCATTCGAAGACTTTTGCTTCTTTCCCAGCATCACCACCCGAATTTCCCCTCTCCTACCAGAAACAAACCCTGTTGACTTTACTTTCTTACAGTTTCCCCAGTACTACTTGCCCTATTGAAGCCCTTATTCTTTCTGACCTGAATTAAGGTAACATCCCAAGACTACAACCCTGCAGCCATACTCTCTTAACTCTACCCTCTAACATGCAGTCAGAATGATCTATCAAAACTATATCAGGCCCTGCCCAAGATCCTTAAATAATTATTCACTCTTTATAAATATTTTGAAGCACTTAACATGCCAACCAAAATTCCTGGTGGTCTGGTCTCTGCCACACTTAGGCTAACCTTCTCCACAACTTTATGCCTATATGCTATGCAGATTCTCATCCTCAAACTATTGTTCATGCTCCTGTCCCTGACTTGAATGTTCCCATTGCTTTGAGTACTTAGACCCATTCATATATTCACTCCTGTAAGTATTAAGATACAATGCAAACCTCAAGGCTTACAAGAAATCTCCTTTGACCCTCTTAGGCTAGGTAAGGTTCCCATCTTAGGGCTCCCCATTACTCTATCACGTACACTGAGCCTATGGTATAAATACAGTCTTACTTTAGAAGTAGAAAAGTGGATGAAATGATCTCCAAACCTTGCAAATTTTTAAAATGAACTCACAAGTCACCTTGTGTCACCTGACATGGATCATTCATTACTCTTTCAAGTACAACAAAGAGTAGTTATTGCATCTGTGTAAGGTATAGGAATCACCCTAAACCCAATGATGTCCAGTTGCTTCTGACTCATAGACTCTATGGAACAGAAGAGAACCTGCCCACGTGGATTCCAAGGCTGTACATCTTTATAGGCAAGGTTAAGATGATTTCTATCACTATA
>NW_022111373.1:58688949-58694202 GCF_000313985.2 Echinops telfairi
AACTACCACAACCACTGAGCCACAAAGACTCCTTAGGAATGATATTAAGCAACAGAATAAAAGGTTTGTTATCATCAATTTATTCCTTCTAATGATGACCCTGGATGTGGCAGAGTAGAAGTGAGCTCCACAGGGTTTTCTTAGCGGTTTTGTCTTAGATGAGTACTTGCTAGAAGTAAGGATGGCAAGATGTTTTCTTCTTTCCTTTGGACAATTCATCAGGAGAAAGCTGGAGCACAGCATGCTTGGTAATGAATCTGAGAAGCGGGAACCTTTCAATGAGATGAATTGACACAGTGCCTGCAGGGATGGGCTTGGTCATCCTAGTATTGTGAGGATGGTCCAGAACTGGACAGACATTTGCACGACTATCCATGGAGTTGCTGTGGGTTGGAGCTGACTTGATAGGGCCTAACAGCAATCTTTATGGAAGCCTTTCTTCGGAGATGCTGCTTGATGGATTTGAACTATCAATCTTTTGGTTAACAAGAGAAAACTACTTAAGCTACACAGGTCTTCCTTAGGGAAGAGGGATGTAGAATTAAATGAGGCATGACTCTGCCCTTACTTACACCAACTTGTACAAGTGTATTTTAAGATTTGTGGTCAAGTAGGGAAATTGGAGCAAGCGTCTCTTGAATAAGTCGTCCACGTATTCACGCTGTGTTAACCTTGAGGGATGATCTGGCGAAATGTTCTGTTGCTGGGTCACGTGCGAGCAAATGCACGCTGGTGCAGAGGTCTCCTGTGGGCATCGCATCCATGCCACTGGCATCTTTAAAGCTGTATCGAGGCACAAGCTCTGAGCATTAGTGTGCGCTAGTCAATTTATCCTCAACATTACAGCAGTGAGATCAGCTACAAGATGAGGGATTTAGAAACCCGATCTTTCTCTATGGCACTATCCATAACATATTAAAAGAGTTTTCTAAAGAGTGAGAAGGATTTGCAGCAGCAGTAATGTCAGGGGTAGCTTGATAAAGACAAGACTTAGAATGTTTTCTGACATCCATGAGTCATGCTTTCTACCACCATTTTTTCTATTATCTTGATTCTAAATATTACTCTCTGTTTATTGTTATTTTGGTTGAAAAGATTAGGGAATGCTACAGTAATGTCTTGTTGGAATTACAGAAGGCTGAAAGTTCTTGATATGATGCCTGTTCCTTTGTAATATTAAACAGTGTACAGAAACAAAAAAGGGTGTCTGCGATTTTGTTAGCTATCAAAGGGACCCTTAGAAGACAAATTGGAGAAGCAAGGCTGCCTCTCTTTTTATAACATGACAAAGAGCTAATTCAGCTTCTTGAACAGAAACTCCAATAAGCCCAGCCCTTTCAAAAAGCCTTTATAGTCAATGTAAAGGAAAATGTGTCTTCAAATTCTCAGAGCTCAGCTTCCACTGCTTTCAATGGGAGTTGTACATTCAGAGCCAAGGGCTAATTTTGGTCGATGTGTTTCCCCAATCAGTTCTCTTGGGTGAATGTTTTAGATTCAGCAAAGTGTTTCCCCTAGCTACGAGAGCCAGTGTTTAAAAGTTTAAAGCGATGCGAATAAGCCAAAATCTAAATCAATATTTCATAAAACAAATAAAGAAAAAAGAGACTGAGGCGGCAGGAACATGGCATGTGCTCAAATCCCTGGTAGGCAGATCAAGGTGGCTTTAACAAGAACTTAAAAATAAGAGAGTCTAAAAAGCAGATGTTAACACAGCTCTTCTCTCCCCTTCAGTGAGAAATGACTGATGAGGTTATCAGATCAGGACATTGGGGCCTAACAGGGAAGTGCCATCGTGTAGTGTCAAGTAAGAAGGAAAGGACAAAAAAAATCGGTTCAATAGTCAGAGCTTGCTTTTCTACCCAATGAAAATGACTTTATTAGCATTCCCAAGGATTTTGTCGAGGTTTTGGCTACCCTGCTTCTGCTAATTTGGTAGTGTACGTGGAATGCACGTGGCACGGATGCGGTTTTCTCTTCTCCTTCACCTCTTCTTCCTCCTTTCAACTGCCCTTTAGAAGTCTTGCAACAACTGGCATTTGTGGGGAGACTCCCTTGCCTGCCAATCTCTAGGCTTCTGAAAGTTGCTCCTTATCTCCTGCCCTCCAGACTTCAAACTGATGACGGGAAGACATACTCCTCTGAAAGAACATCCCAAAGCAAATCGAACAGAGGCTCTGTTGATTGTAACACTTCACTTCACTGTACCAGTAATCTGAGATGTCATGGCAGGAAAAACAAACCACAGCACAGTACTTTCAATATTCTTTTAAGGTCGAGTCAGTACAAGGCAGTTTAATTGTTGAAATGCCAAGTGCATTTTATTATGAGAAAGCTTTGCCTTTGAAGAATAGTCCATCGTAACTGCAGCAGTCATAGCAGAAAATAGATGGAATTTTTAGTGTGGTGTATGCTCTTGAGCATAATTTGACATCCTTTATCTCAAAAACCTCTAAAGTAGCTTATAAAAAGGACTCCCAGTTTCTTCCCCAAATAAGTCTCTAGCAGGTAAGTGCAAAAGCCCAACAAAAATTTTTTAAGTGAAAAAAAAAATAGAGTGAGAGGAAAACTACGGAGAGGTCTGAACTACAAAGGCACCCAGTCTTAAAATATGGAGCAACTTTAACTAAAACTGCACTCTGTACCTGTTCATAGCTCAGGAATGAATCCTCCTTGAATACTAAGGACGACTGAGTCATTGCAACGGTGTTATAATCCCACTGCTGATGAGTCATTTCTGACTCATGGTGATGCTATAGGACAGAGTAGAACTAACCCATGGGGCTTCTGAGGCTGTACACTGGACCAGTAGGACTCCTTAACGGTGTTATCTAAATAAAAACCAAACCCATTGCTGTCAAGTCCATTGCGAATAATAGAGACCCTATATAGAGCTTCCATTACTATTAACAGGAGCACAAAGCCTTATCTTTCTCCTTGCAGAAGCTAGTGGATTTGAGGTTAGCAGTTCAACGCCTAACTTAGAGTACTACCAGGAAAGGTCCACCATCCTTCCAATATGCTTCTTTTTCTATTTTATTCTTTTGTGGAAACTAGGGGGATTCGTGAATCCTCCCTATATTTGAAGATACTTGTTGCTAGGTGCCATCCAGTCAATTCTAAACCACCATGACCTAATGCGCAACAGAAGCTGAGGTGGTTCCGTCCTGAGCCTTCCTCCCAATTGTTCCTATGCTTGAGCCCGTTGTTGCAGCAACGGTGTCAGTCCATCTCCTTGAGGGCCTTCCTCTTTTTTGCTGACCCTCTACATTTCCAAACATGATGTCCCTTCTCAAGACTGGTAACCTCCCAGCTTTTCACTGCTCTCAAGAAGTTTTGTGCAGCAGACTTACCCCATGCAACATGTCCTTAGTTCTTTTGAATGCTGCTTCCATGAGCATTGAGTGTGAATACAAGCAAGACAAAATCCTTGCCAGCTTCAATAGTTTCCCCATTTATCATGATGTTACCTATTGGTCTAGTTGTAAGGATTTTGGTCTTCTTAATATTGAGTTGTCATCCATATCAAAGCCCTCAATCTTTATCAGCAAATGCTTCAAGTCCTCACTTTCCACAAGTGAGATTGTGCCATCTACAGATCATAGATTGTTAATAAACCTTCATCTAATCCTGATGTTCTATTATTTTTTATATAATCCAAATCCTCTGATGATTTGGTCAGCACATGGTTGAATAAATACGGTGCGATGACACACACCTTTCCTGATTTTAAATCATATACTGTTCCCTTGTTTTGTTCACACAACTGCCTCTTAATCCATTTATAAGTTCTGCATGAGCATAATTAAATGTTTTGGAATTATCACTCTTCTCAAGAATATCCATAGTTTGTTATGACCTTTAGAGTCAAATATGCCTTGGCATAGTCAGTAAAACACAAGTAAACATCTTTCTGTGATTCTCTGCATTCGGCCCTAATCCATCTTACAGCAATGATGTCCCTTGTTCCATGTTCTTTTCTGAACCTAAGAGGAACCTCTGGCAGCTCCTGTCCATGTACTGCTGCAACCGTTGTTGGATAATCTTCAGCAAACATTTCATTCCATATGATATTGTTGTAGAATGTGAGCATTCTGTTGGGTCCCCTTTCTTTGGAATAGGTACAAATACGATCTCTTCCAGACAGTTGGCCTGTCTTCCAAATTTCCTGGCAAAGACGAGTGAGGGCTTCTAGTGTCTCATCAACTTGTTGAAACATTTCAATTTGCATTTCATCAATTCCTGGAGTCATGTTTTTGACTAATGCCATCAGTGCAGCTTGGACTTCTTTCATCAGCATCTTTGGTTTCTAGTCATATGTCATCCCTGCAAATGGTTGAATGTTCTTTTTGGTACCATGACTCTATATTCTTCCTATCTTTGTTGATGCTTCCTGCATTGTTCAATATTTGTTCATAGACTCTTTCAAAATTGCAACTTAAAGCTGGAAAGTTCTCTTTAGTTTTTTGTTTAATATCTACTGAGCCTGTTCTTCCTTTTGTTTCCTAACTCTAGGGCTGTGCACATTTCATGGTAATATTTTACTTTGTCTTCTTGAGCCACCCTTTGAAATGTCCTGTTCATCTATTTGACTTCATCATTTCTTTCCTGTTTCAGAGTCTCTTCTGACACCCACTTTGATCTTATCTCTCTTTCGTGACTCCTTAATGACCTTACCTTTCCTTCATGAATGACGTTCTTGATGTCCTCCCCATAGCTCATCGGGTCTTCTGTCATTAGTGTCCAATGCAGCCCCATCTTTTCTTGAGAAGTTCTCAAAATTCAGGTAAGATATCCTGAAGGATGTATTTTGGCTTTCTTGGACTGGTTTTGATTTTCTTCAGTTTCAGCCTGAACTTGCATATGAGCAATTGATGAACTATTCCTCAGTCAGCATCTGCCCCGATTTTAACTGCAGATATTGAGTTTCTCCAATGTCTCTTCCTATAGATGCAGTCAACTCGATTTCGGTGTATTACTTGTATATAGTTGCCATTTATGTGATTGGAAAAAAGGTTTTTGTTCTGAACAAATAATTGGTCTTGAAAAATTTGATCATGTGATCTCATACTTCTTTTCTATCACCAAGCCCATACTTTCAAATTACGGTGCCTTCCTCTTTGTTTCCAACTTTTGCATTTCAATGGCCAGTAATTAAAAAAAATCATTTTATTGGGGGCTCTTACAGTTCTTATAACATACCTCAATTGTATCAATCACATTTGTGCATATATTACCATAATCATTTTCTTTTTT
>NW_022111373.1:58695031-58697027 GCF_000313985.2 Echinops telfairi
CTGAGGTAGGGGTGGATTATATGTTGATCATTGAGATTGGTTCCCCCTTTCTCCCTCTTCTCCCCCCACCTTCCACCTACCCTCCTGGTATCGCTACTCCCAATACTGTTTCTTAAGGGGTTATCTGTCCTGGATTCTATGTGTCTGAGAGGTCTTATCCATACCAATGTACATGCTCTGGTCTAGCCAGATTTGTAAGGTAGAACTGGGTCATGATAGTGGAGGTGGAGTGGGGAGGAAACATGAAAGAACTAGAGGAATGTTGTGTGTTTTGTTGGTGCCATACTACACCCTGGCTGACTCATCCCTTCCTTGTGACCCTTCTGTGAGGGAATGTCCAATTGTCTACAAATGGGCTTTGGGTCTCCACCTCCGACCCTCCTCATTCACATTGATTGTTTGTTTAGGAACTTCTGATGCTTGACACCTGATCCCGCTGACACCTGGTCATTACACAGGCTGGTGTGCTTCTTCCATTTGGGCTTTTTTGTTTCCCTGCTAGAAGGCCTCTTTTTTGAACTTCAAGCCAATGTGCTATATCTTCTTTTAGCTGAGCACCATCAGCTTTCTTCACTACATTTACTTATGTACCCATTTTGTCTTCAGTGATTGTGTTGGGCAAGTCAGCAATACAGAATGCCAGGATATTAGAACAAAGAGTTCTTGCTTTGAGGGAGAACTTGAGTGGAGGTCAATGGCCAATAATTACCAATGCATGCTAGATCAATTTCAGACTGAAAAAGTTGGTAGAATTCTTCCTTTTCTTTATCACTAGCTTTCATGTTTCACCCCCTTTTTTTTTCAGTGTGCCTTACTGTGGTGAGGCTGTGATGTTGCTGGAAGCCAGGTCACTGGTATTTCAAATGCCAGCAGGGTCACCCAAAGTGAACAGGTCTCAGTGGAACTTTCAGGCTAAGAACAGACTACAAAGGAGGAATTTTCTGTCCACTTTGTAGGAAGTAGCCACGAAAAACCTTATACATATATTTTAAATATTGTTCAGACACTGGAGGCATAATGAATGGAAGCAGAACTTTGTCTGAGCTAGTGCCGTAATATAGCCTGCCCAGGTGGGAAAGCATCTGGAATATTACTGAGGGGGAGTGAGTTCTCAAAGTAGAATGGACCCTGGTGATGAATGGAGTAGAGCCTGTGGGAGTGGAGACTTTGGTATCTTCATTTGCTAATGTGGCACAACTCAATATGAGAAGACACAGTTTCAAAAATCTAATCATCAGAAGTTTAAATGTACAAAGTATGAATCTTGGCAAGTTGGAAGTCATCAAAAATGAAGTGGAATGCATAAAGATCAATATCCTAAGCATTAATGAGCTTATATGGACTCATATTGGCCATTTTGAATCAGAAAATCCTGTGGTTTACTACATCAGGAATAACACAATGGGAAAATGCCATGGCATTCCTTGTGAAAAAGGACATGTCATATCTTGATGTACAATATTGTCTGTGATAGGATTATATCTATCTTCCTTCAAAGCAATCCAATGGGTACAATTATTACTCAAATTTATTCACCTACTGAGAAAACCAGTGATGAGGAAATTGAAGAATTCTATTAAAATCTTCATTCTGAAGTTGATCTAACATGAAATCATGATGCTTTGAAAATTATTGACATTGGAGTGCAAATGTTGGAAACAAAGAGGAAGGAACAGAAATGGGAAGGTACATCGATGAAATGATTCATTGCATTGAGTAAGTAAGCTGCACAAGACCTCTTCAGAGTGCTGGAAAGCAAGGATGCTACTTTGAGGAATAAGGTGCCCCTGACTCAAGACATGGTGTTTTCAATTGCCTCATATTGATGTGAAGATTAGACACTGAATAAGGAGGACTAAAGAAGAATGAATGCATTTGAATTGTGGTGCTGGAGAAGCATATTGAAAGTAGCATGGACTCCAAGACACACATCTGTCTTGGAAGAAGTACAGCTAGAATCTGCTTCAGCGGAAAGGATGTCGAAATTTCATCTGCC
>NW_022111373.1:58697895-58699098 GCF_000313985.2 Echinops telfairi
TGAGCCCTTGATAATTTATAAATTGTTTACATAATTTATAAATTATTATTTTTTCATGTCTCACTGACTGATGTCTCCCTTCACCCACTTTTCTATTGTCTGTCCTTTTGGGAGGGGGTTATATGTAGATCATTGTGATAGGTTCCCCCTTTCTCCTCCCACCTTCCCCTTCCCCTCCTAATATGGCTACTCTCAATGTTGGTCCTAAGGGGTTTATCTATCCTGGATTCCTTGTGTTGCAAGCTCTTATCTATACCCATGTACATACACTGGTCTTGCCGACTTAAACATTTTTGCCCACTCCACAAGTCTTCTATTTATTAAGCCAGGTACATTTAAAATTTTTTCTGCTGCATACAAAACAGCCTGCTTGAAGTTCTTTCTTCCCATCGTGCTTCAAGGCTCAAAACTCTAGATCTTTTGTGCTTCACATTTGAAGGCTATTTTACTAGCCAGATCTACTTTTAAAAAGCACAGCTACATCTTCAGATTTCTTTAACAGCCAGGAAAAGCAAGGACATCCAAGTCCCAAGGCTCCTGGTTCCACTCCCAGTCACAATTTTCCTCCCTGGAGATCACCAGTCTCTGGTATCCTGGGAGCTTCAGCACAGCTCTGATGAGAACAGCACACAATAGTCCAGGATGGCCTGACTTGACTGCTCTCAGTAACTAAGACTGGAGGCCAGGCACTGTATTTTTAAGGACACCTGGATCAAACAAACGTTTCAGCTTTCAACACCAGGTGACCTTTACTGTGTGCTTCATCTTCAGTTCTAATTAAGTTTCAGGCCAGTGACACTGCCAACAGCTTCCTGATGTACCCCTGGCCTGGTCTTGGCAAGGGACTTTCCCCAGCCCTCAGTGTGCTTACTGTACATGCAAGCCATCGTCAGCATTGGTGCTGGTTTCAGAAAGCATGCCAATTTTAATAAAGGACTCACTCCGAATATTTAATGGCTGACATGATAAGGGAATGTCTCTCCTGAAATGTTGCAGATCAGTTACAGCAAACTGAACCGCGACCATCAAGGAAAAACTGTGGGCTCTTTGTTGACTACAGCAGCTGTGTGGAAGCAACTGCAGCTTTGATAAGGACCACAGTCTAGTCGATTTGTAAGGTAGAATTAGCATCATGATAGTGGGAGGGAGGAAGCATTAAAGAACTAGATCAGTGGTTCTCAACCTTCCTAATGCTGTGACCCT
>NW_022111373.1:58699461-58700613 GCF_000313985.2 Echinops telfairi
CTTGTTTATCTTTAAGCTTTTAAGACCTCAGATGCTATATCTTTTGATAGCCAGGCACCATCAGCTTTCTTCACCACATTTGTTTATGCACCCATTTTGTCTTCAATGATCATGTCCGGAAGATAAGCATCACAGAATGCCAGGTTATTGGAACAAAGTGTTCTTGCATTGAGGGAGTACTTGAGTAGAGGCCCAATGTCTGTCTGCTACCATAATATGTACATAGATCTATTTCCCTATTGTTATATAAAAATATATTTACATATGTACATGCCTTATATAGACCTCTATAAGTACCCTTTTCCTCCTAGCTCTTTCCTCTATTTCCTTTTACTTTCCTCTTGTCCCACTATCACGTTCGGCCTTCATTCGGGTTTCGGTAATTCTTCTCAGTTATAGTGTCCTTGATCAAGCCCTACCAGGTATCCTATGCCCTCCTCTCCATCAATTTTAGATCACTTGTTCCCTTGTCCCTGGGTTTGCTAACACCCACTTCCTATCCACCACCTTCCCCTCTCCTGTGTCCCCACCCCCCCACTTCCATTGTTTTCTCTTCCGGATTGTTTATCCTGTCTATCTTATCTTGATAGACATGCAGAGACAATAATAAGCACAAAAACAAGACAGAGCAAAACCAAACAACAAAAGAAAACAAAAATCTCAAACAACAACAGAAAAACCCAACGATGAAAAAATGAAAGCGTATAAATAGTTCCAGGTCGGTTTGTTGACTTTTAGGAGTATTTTTCAGTCCAGTGTGATGGGTGCCATGCCCTGGCCCCAAAGTCTATTTTTGACATTCTCTGGGGACTTCATTGCTTTGTTCCCCTTACTTCTCTCTTTCACACCCTTAGTATTTCACCCCAGAGTGGTGGGTACATATCAGGCACAATCCCCGCACTGTGTCTCCACTGTTGACCCTCATAGTGCTATGCGTCTCTGAGGGAGGTTGTGTCTCATGGCCGGCCCTATGGTCCTCTCTGTGCATTGGGTGCTCTGAGCAGGAATATTGTCTGTGGGGCTTGGTGGGACAGGATGGGTTCCACTTTCTCTCCTTCCCTCTTCATTTGCTCCTGTGTGCTCTCATCTGATGTGCCCCTCTCCCAGAGCTGTAGCTTCCGTGCTGTCCTCTGACGTGAATTCTTTGGGGGG
>NW_022111373.1:58703703-58714653 GCF_000313985.2 Echinops telfairi
GAAATGTCCTCTTTATAAATGAATGACACTCCATTCCTCTTGATTTTGTTTTTCCCAGCATAGTATGATTTTTATGACTCAAAATGGACAATATTAGGACATTTCAGTTCATTTACACATAGGGTATTGGTCTTTCTGACTTCCATTTCATTTTTGATGACTTCCAATTTTCCTAGATTCCTAATTTGTACATTCCAAGTTCTGATGATTAATTGATGTCTTTCGCAGTTTCTTTTCATTTTGAGTTGTTCCCCATTAGCAAGTGGGCATACTTTACTTCCACAGGCTTTACTCCACTCACATCACCATGATTGATCCTACTTTGGGAAAGTAATTTCTCCTCTGTCATATTTTGTGTGCCCTCCGACCTCAGAGGCCCATTCTCTGGCATTATCATCTACAATATTTTACGCCCATTCATTAAGCCTTCAGTATTTGACAATGTTTTGAAGTTATTTTTAGCAGCTACTTTATTCAAAGTGGACAGCCACTTCCTTCTTCATGGTCTCTCTTAGCTGCAAGCTGTGCTAAAATCTGTTCACTTTGGGTGACCCTACTGGCATTTGAAATACCAATGACATGGCTTCCAGCATCACAGTAACACATAAGGTACCACAGTAAGACAAACTGACAGTGGTAGTTGAGATACTTAGATTTTATTTGAGATAATGCTAGTGAAAAGTGTTTAAAATGTGAATTAGTTTTCATTCCAGATGATGTTTTTTCTAATTCTGGGAGTATAATTCTTGCATTTTTTTGATGCTTGCATTTTACACTCTTCCTTTAAAAATCTTTAATGATTATGCAAAATTATAAAATTCTGTTTTGCTTGTTCTCATGAAGAGATCACTCAAGATATGGGTGCTATATAGCAAGGTATATTGAAGAAACTAGACAGTGCCTGGGTATTAGAAAGAATAGTGTCTGGGGTCTTAAAGCCTTTTCTTCAAACAAGCAGTCATCTAAGTGGGATGTCAACTAAGTCCACATGGATGAAGCACATCAGTTGTGTGATCCAAGGATTGCAAATAATAGAATCCAAACCTGAAGCAGAGGATGGTATCAGAGCTTAAGTTGTGAACACCTAGTTAGTAGAAGGCTATGGATGATAGTGGAAGCCCAAAATCCATTTGCAGGGTCCATACATCAAGTGAGCCTCTGATAAATCCTCTCTGACCAACACTGAGGGATGTGAATAGTTTTGTTATCCCACAGAGGGCATTATAAAGTCAATTATAGCAGTGGTAATAAGGTTAAAATGTAATATCTAACCATTTGATCTTCTTTTTGACCCATTTATAAGTTGTTCTACTTGTAAAATATTTTCTGCTTTCTTTTATATTGAGATTTTTCTCTGTTTTACTTTGTTATTGATTTTAGTTTTTTAAAAATGTTTTTCTGTATATGAAACCCAGGATAGGTAAATCTATACAGACAGTAACCGGATTAATGATTTCTTGGGAGTATGTCAGGGCCAGGTCGGGGGAAATGAAGAGCTAATAGTAATGAGTACAAGAAAGAGGAAAATGTTCGAAAATTGATTGTGGAGATTGTACAATACAATTGAACTATTAACTTGTAGGATCCATGAATTATACAACAATAAAACTGTTAAAAAACTGTACCTTCATTTCATGAGCATTTTTGGGCCACAATTTAAGAAGATATTAGATCATATATGCCTGAAAGATAAAAATTTTAGTAAGAAAAATGTGAGAACTCTTCATTTGAGCTAGAATTGCCATCCATGTCTATGTAGAGAATATTAGCAGCTTTAGGTCGAAGGAAAGGAGAAATCATCCATGCAAGAGAGAAGCGAGGGGTAGATAGATGGTGTTGCAACAAGGCATGGAGAGAAGACATACAGGTCACACTGACGAGCATGTGCATGAGAGACCCCAGAGAAACAGTCTGGGCAGAGTGGAAACTTTTTGTTAAGGGGGTAGCAAAAGCCAGAGTTCAAAAGTAGGTTGGGACTGGTCTCTGGAACATTAATCTAGGAAGTTTAAAAAGTTTTACTAAAGTGAGCAACTGAGGTTTTTGAGAAAGACTTTGAAATCAAGTACTTTAGATCATCAATGCGAGATGTCCAGAAAGGAGGGAAGCCTGGGCCTAGAGAGAGCAGTCAGGAGGACGCTTCAGCACCGCAGGCATCAGGGGATAAAGGCCTGGACTTATCGCAGTTATGCACCTAAACCACACATTTTTCTGTGTGGGGAACACAACCTTCTCTAATGTTTCCCTAGAGCCCATCCAGCTCAGTAGCTCTAAACCAAATGGGACACTTTAAAAATTGCCTTAGGGATTATGGATGTATCTACATCGTTAACTAAAGGAATAAAACTGTTATGGAGCCCAATTTAGCTGAAAAGTACAATTGCATAGACTCAGAATAGCAGCTGCTCAATTTATATAATCCTTTAAGTCTGTAAGTAAAAATCACTACCTCAACTGGGAAAGTTGAGGCTTTTAATTCAGGGCTTTGGAAACAGATCACACTTGCCTCAATTGGATTCCTGTTTCTTTCCCTAAATGTCTGGGCTTTTCACAGATCAGTGTTCAGTTCATTCTGCCCAACTCTTCATTTCCTTTAATGAATTGTCAGTGATGAAAACTTTGGGTTACCATCTGTCCTAGCCACAGGTGTCGCCCGTCAATATCTTGACCTATAACTGGCAGCCACCACTTGTCTGTCAGTTTGTTATACTGTGGTGGCTTGTGTGTTGATTTGATGCTGGAAACCATGTCACTGTTATTTCAGATGCCAGCAGAGTCACCCAACGTGAACAGGTTTCATGGAGCTTCCAGATTAAGAACAGACAACGAAGAAGAAATATGGTTGTTATGGGTCAGAACCCACTTTGCGGCAATTAACAACATAACTGTCAGCACATTGCTCCTTGTTTACTTTCTTGGAGCTGACTTGCCCAGGGATTATCCCAGAGAGATGATTTTAACTGAACGGGAGCTGTGGCTTTCTGGAATATCATCAGGGTGGAATTTTATTGAACTTCAGGGGTTGTAAAGATCTGGGTATGTTTTTCTTTAGGTATTTACATTCTTTCTGCAGTGTCCCCACCCCCCACCCCACCCTATTTTTGGTGGTTCTTGTTATTTTGAATGTCGATTTCAGTTAAGATATTGTTTTCGAGTAGGTAAAGCTGGCAGTCTATAGCATTACATGCTGTATTATTCATTATTTGACGACTAGACTTCATATCTGCAGTAAAAATAAACATGATGCCTCTCAGCTTCAATGCATTCAGACCTCCCTGTGAAGGGCTTCCTGTAATTGTTCAACTTCCTTTAAAGACTGTGATAAAGAAGAAAAGAAGAGTTGGTTTCAGCCATAAACTGTGTGTCATCATTCTTAGGCGTGTCCTGATGACAACTTTTTTTTTAAAGTAAATATTTCAGATGCATCATATAATGATGTTCATACTTAAGCTATGAATAAATTATGCATTATTTTTTTCTCACAGAGAGAATCACAGGTCTAATATTTAGAATTTATTTCACAGTAGACATTTATAACTAATGTCCACTATAATACTTTTTCTAATTTAACAGCAGTGCTACACTCAGAAATATACTTTTAATTATTACTAATGTCAAGCATTCTCTAGTTCCCAGAAAAATTTTCTATTGTATTGCAAGCTTATAGATTTCTAAGCCAATCTGAAGTTTTTACTAAGTCATATGAGTTTTATAAGTCCTTTTTAAAGTAAAAATGTTTTAGAAAACCTTGCTGGATTATATTACACATGATCATTTTTTTTTTAGTTTCCAGAGAAGGACAGCCAACACTGGCACAGGCACTCTAAGCACAGAGAGACCTTTCTTTGACAGTTCCACTTTCCTTCCCTTCCTTCGTTTGGAAGCAGTCCTTTCTGTGGGGAGCTATCACGGGGAAAGCCCCACGCTGTAATTTTTATCATTATGACGGAGGAACCAGTTTCTGGCCATCTTGGTTTTAACTTTACTTCAGTAACGTGCCAGTAGGTGCTGCTGTGCTAGCACTAATGTTGATCAACCGGCCATTCTGCGGTGAGCGGGTCCTTGAATAATTCTAATTTGGGCAGGCCTTGCTAAAGATCAAAACACTGTCCCAAATACTAACTGCCTGATGGGGTTATTTTGACGACACAATAATTTTTTAAACAAAGAAGCTCTTCTACTCTGCTATGTCAAGTCACAAATGAAAAATCATTTCATTGATTTCATAAGTACTTATAGTATTTGGCCTTTGAGAGAGAAAGCAATAATTGATTTGTTCAAATAGGAAGAATCATTTTTATCCTTCACTTATCTTTTCCTACTTTCTACATTTTATTCAGAATGCAAATTATAATTATTCCAGTATCCTAAACCCACATAGAAAAAATACAATGGGAACACGAAGATCTCTTGGCCTGGTAAAAGCTTCCAGGCATGAATCACCTTTGAGCCATTTTTCTTGTTTGTCAGACAAACAAATGAATTTACACAAGACCCGTAGTTTAATTTGTCACAACATACCTTTCATATTCCTATGTGTTGGTAGAAAAAAGGATTTCCTTGTGTTGACCTCATAATCATGCTGTCTTTAACAAATTATTAAGCAAAAACAACAAGTCATTTGAATTTTTGTTTTCACTTCAATTTGGTAAGCAACACTCCAAAATTTAGAAGAGCGAAATGTTTGAGGATTTTATATTAAAGATAATGCTAAAATAAAAAAAATAGTCTCTGATTAAACGGTAAACAGTAAGCCGATCTTCTCAATGTGTGTGTTGACGGAGAAAAACCACGCTGCGTGCGTATATTCCATTGCTTTTGTATCTCCAAGTTTCCTCAGGGGTATGCAGTGTATGAAGGAGCCCTGTTGGCGGAGCTGGTTATGCATTGGGCTGCCAAGTCAAAGGCCAGCAGTTTGAACCCTCCGGACGCTCCTTCAGAGACCCTCTGCTCCTGCATTGATTGACAGCCTTGGAAACCACACTGAGAAGTTCCACTCTGCTCCTTAGGATCACGCTGACTCAGAATTGACTTGTTGGCAGGGGCTGAGTCCTGAGATTCTGAAATGTGAACGGTGAAAAACTCAACCTGTTGAAGCTGATGGTTTTAAAACAAAATTCTAATCACAATATAGATCGGTAAACTTTGACCTGACATTTTGTGCTTTCACTGGAGCCACCGTTTTTTAAAAAAGTGAACATATAGTCTAAAACACAGTGAAGGACAAGACATGGGGTGGACGAAAGAAGAAATACTAAGCGTGTGAAGGTGGAGAAATGTGAAAAATGCCTGAGAATGAGAAACTGTTAACTTTTAGTTTTCATAGTTGCAACTACTCAATAATATGAAGCAATAATAGTTTATTGAACCTTGAACAGGTCGGCCTGAATCACATGAGCCAACAAGAACATGGATTTTTCTATAAATTGCTCAGTGCACATTTAAAAATATTCTTTAATAAAAACAGTAAAGTACGTCTGCTGTAGAAATCTCTTAGTGCTTTCTAAATTGCAAAACAATAAAGTATCTTGAGGTGTGGGACTCAGAAGCAAAGTAAACTTTTTCTCCCATTATTTTATAATGAATTTTCATTGATTTTTATAGTCATGTAATTTGCAAGCAGTGATCTTTACTCCATGTCTCTTTCTTCCCTTCCCCCCTCTCTTCCTCTCTGCTCTGTTTTCCTATGCAAAGGAACTTCAAAAAGCTTATGGAAAAATGGAGTTAAAAGATAATGAGAACTTTTCCATGAACTTCCTGAAACCCCCTTGTGCTTCTTAGTGGTGTCATCTGGGTGCAACTGCAGTGTATGTTAGGGCTCCATGGAATTACACAGGTAAAGGAAAAACAACCAAATGGGTTCTCTCCCTGTAGAGCTTCATTACTGAAATGCTCTGAAGTCTGCAGTCATGGGTGATGGGTGTGAAGATGTAGAGAAGTTGATTGGCTGGTGGTAATCAACTCAATGCTTATAGTAACCAGAGATGTAGCATTCTAATCATTCTCTTCAACATTCTGTGGAAGCTAGGTTTAATTCAGCTAAATGGCCCATGATAAAGACTCACTCCCCTTCGATTTGATTTCTCCCCTCTGGCAAATTCTTAATCAGAATTTCCTACTATTTAGTAACTAAATTAAAATTTGTACCTTGTTGGTAACTGCACATAATGCAATGTTATATCCAGAAGCGTAGAAATTACTTATATTATTCCATGAAATGAATACTCTAACATAATAACACTGTTAAGCTTGGGTGTGGGGAAATAATCTTGTTAGATACAGCAATAAAGCATAAAGGATCACTTATCTGTATTTCTGAAGATAAGATTAAAATAGTAGATGCTCTTTAAAATTTGATTTAAAAGGAGTTAGGTGTGAAGATTTCACTCAAATAAAAAAGTCATATTTATTTATTGACTGCTTAATATGTGCCAGATGTTTTGCTAAGCATTTTACATACAGTATTTCATTTAAAGTTCACAATATTTTAATGAAGTAGGGACTGCTATTTCTCATATTTTTATATACTAGAACACTAAGGCTCAGAAACCTAAAAAACTTGCCCAAGGTCACACATCTTGCTGAATCTGGATCTGGAAATTAAGTCCAAGTATATCTGACCTCAGAGTTTGGGCTTTTACATGCAGTGTTGAGTTATACTTAGAATATAGTAATACATTTACTTTTTAATTATTTAAAATTTATTTTGTAAGGACTCAAACCAAAGAGGAAACTGAAAACGTGGCATATTATCAAGTTTAAGTCAGACTTCTTGCCCTGGAGGCATTTGACATGGAAAGTCAAGCGCTAATATGTGAAACTGTCAAATAATGAGGTAACAAAAATAAAACTACAAAGGATTAGAGTGGATTAGTGTTATGGGTTGTACTCTGTTCCCCCAAAGGGTATATTGATTGAAGTCTTAATTTCTGTACTCGTGAATGTGACCTTGTCTGGGCAAATCGGGTCTGTCTTTGAAGGCAAAGCTCAAAACCAAACTCTCTGCTATTGCATTGATTCCAACCCAGAGCAGCCCTATAGGACAGGTAGAACTGGCCCTGTGGGTTTCTGAGACTGTATGTCTTTGTGGGAGTAGAAAGCCTCATTTATCTCCCCCAGAATGACTGGTGGTTTTGAACTACAGACCTTGCAACCACAACATTATCCATAAAATCATGCTGAAGTAGGGTGCATCCTAATCTTAATTCCTTCTAAGTGGTGTTTTATGAACCGAGAGAGCAGATAAAGAGTCACACCCACAAGAGGAAGGCACCAGGTGAAGAAACATCTTTGAGCAGTAAAGGAGACCAAGGACTGCCCGCGGCCATCTCTGTGGTACTTTGTTATGACAGCCAACGGTGCAGTCAATTACTTGATATGGCTCCTCTACTCATATTCTTTGTAATACTCACCAGTCAGCTGGGTGAGTCCAGGCAGATTGGGCATATTTCCTCTATTCCTTATGAGCCAGGGTAAGAAGAGGAAGGGAAGATTTGGATAAGATTATAAGATTCAGTTGTGTTACCAAAAAAGCAAAAACCAAACAAAAACAAAAACAAAATAAACTTACTGCCATCAAGTCAATGCTGATTCATAGTGACTCACTATGGGCTTCTGAGACTATAACCATTTACAGGAGTACAAACGCAGTCTTTCTCCCTTGGCGCTGCTGGTGGTTTTGAACAGCTGACTATGAGGATCATAGTTCAATGTATAACCACTAGACTACCAGGACTCTTGGGTGACTATTGAGTGACCCTCTCTTTGGGGCTCGAAGAACCCCTTTACAGGGGTCACCCAATTCATAACAGTAGAACAATTACAGTTATGAAGTAGCAACGAAAATAATTTTATGGTTGGGGGGTCACCACAACATGAGGAACTGTACTAAAGGGTCACGGCATTAGGAAGGTTGAGAACCACTGAAGGTTTAAATAGACTATCATAGAAGCAGGTAGATTTCACTACCCTAAAGAAAAAGGAGCCAGGAGTGGAGCACTGAGATGCTTATGGACCCAGAAATCCTTGTACTGAAACTCCTCCATCCAAGAGATAGAAAGCTGTGACACCAGAGGAACAACAGAGAAGCAGCAACAGCAGAGGCAACAGAACCAAGAGCCAGACTACAAGACAGAGCACTGGGCTTCCCAGCCCACAAAGAAAATAAAGCTGAATGCCTTTGGCAGGAGGCTCACTTGCATAAATGGGGTGTCTGCAGGACTTAATTGGTACAGCTGAAATTTGCAATCCTATCAGCATCTTCCCCTCCTCCTTTTACCCAGACTCATCAGGAAAAGAGGAAATATGCCCAGTCAGCATTGTTCCTCTCAGTTGTTTGATGGGAGTTGGCTTGGTGACCTACTGAGCTAGAACACAACTTGTAATTATGACAGAGTAGAATGCCTTATTGAGCACTTATTGGCAGTGCTAAAAGAGCTTTGTAACAAAGGGGCTGCATGGCTGAGAGGTGAAGAGCCACACAGTGACATCCATGTGGTCATGGCTGAGAAGAGGTGCTACAGACTAAATAATTGTATCCTTAGTATTTCTTATCCTGAAATGTAATCGGTTAACTTCCCTAATAAACTCCATAATTGTGAGTATTTGTGTCTGTGAGTTTTGAGTGGCCACTGCAATTCCTTATCAAACCTAGCAGAAAAGCAGAGTGCTGTGGGAGGGAAGACTGGTGCCAGAGTTGGTTAAGAAGGTTGGAGAGTAGAGCGTGACTGACCTCCTCCTTATAGAAATTGGACTTGGGCTGATGGTAGCTTTGTTTCCTCTTCCCACGTGTGAAATCAGAGGAAGTCAGATGCCGCACCCACATCAGTTTTGCACAGCCCTGGGAAACTAAACGACAGAAAGATGAGACGTTTTTCTCTTATAAAGATTTACAGCCATAGAACTCATGAGGCAGCTATGCTCTGTCTGAGGGGCCACTCTGAGTCAAGTCGATTTGATGGCAGCGAGTTAGTAAATGAAGACAGTAAGGATTGTGGAGAAGACTCTTGAAGGAGATGAGATTTGGAGGTAACTGAATCCTTCACAGATATAGGATCAGGTGAACGTTACCAAAATCGATTGTTGAAGCAGTATGGAAAAATCTCTAAAGCTGAATAAATCACTATCAGGAGAAAGCGAGGTAAATATAAGAGGGCTTCTTAGAGTTTATGGAAAACTGAAATGAAGAGATAATGGAATTTTTCCATGAACTGTTCAAAGCCCCATTGTATACTAGCTCAGCACATTGCAAGCACAGTTGCACATTAGAATCATCAAGAGTGCTTTTGAAAAATTCAGATGCTTAGGCCCCACCCTTGACCAATTATACAAAAATCTTTGGCATAGGGACTTAGATAATGGCATTTAGGAAAGCTCTTCAGGGGATTCTAATTTGTAGCCAGTGTTGACAGTGACTGATAAAGCTCTATTGGTGCATTTGTTTTGAGGTCAAATAGACAATAACATCAAGTGGGTAGTGTGCAGCCCCCGAAAGGCAGTGGGCTTTGTTAAAGGCAGTGTTAAATTTGGTAGGCTAGACTAATAGTTGAGATTTCTGAGCAAAAGAAGTCAATTTAATTCAGTTAATCTAACAAGAATTCAATAGCTATTATATAAAACGTAGTACAGAAAAACATGAACAAAATCTGTTTTCTGCCCGTTAAAGGTTCATAAATATAGTAGGAGGCACACAAATAGTTGTATTAAAGTGTGCATAGCTTAAAGACTATGATAAAAATGTGAAGGCCATGATGATTTCCTAGTAGAACTCTGCCCTTCCTCTTGGACAATCTGGACCAAAGCACCAGTGAATGCCACCAGGCCTGTCGCATGTGGACTGTGTTGCTAGGATGCTGAACAGGTTTGAGCAGCATTTCTAGGTCGAGACAGATTAGGAAGAAAGGTCAAGCAATCTACTTTTAAAGATTCTATAGGCCCCAGTGGCTTGATTGCAACCAATCATGGGGCTGGCTCAGAACCGGGTGGTACTTTGTTCGGTTGGGGGTGGGATCACCTGAGTCGGAGGCCAAGTCAACTGTAGCTAACAACATAAGAGTAATGCAGAACCACTGTGAGATTACTGTAGGAAACCTCAATTTTCGGTTGGGAATATCTGAAGATTTCAAGAAGGAGATACTTGTCACTTGACTTGACATTGAGAGAGCCTTGAGAGCAGTGGAGCTTAGAGGATCCGGTTTTCTGTGGGTGAAGGCCAAGTGCTGACCAATGGGAAGGGGAGAAGTGGGTGTGTGGGTGGGTGGGAGAGAAGGCTCGGCGAGAAAGTGGGCACATATAAAGAGAAAGAAAATCTATCTGATCTGGGTGGTGAAGTTTCCACCTAAAGACCCCTGACACTTCTATGTGATGACCTTCTTGCCGGTTCTCATAAAGACTGCGTGTGCCGCTCATAGCAAAGGTGAAAGTATAGCTTAAGAAATCAGTAAGCTAGAGGAGTCTATCATGACAGGAAGTAAAAAGCACTGCCTAGCAGTGAATGAGAAATGTTTGTTTAGCTACTGCTCCTGTCATGGAATCATAAACCAGGTTTAAAATTTCTTTTTCTTTATGGATTTGCATGGTGGTCTCCATTTTTCTCCCACTCGATCCAAGCCCTTCTATTGTCATCGCTTTCTGAGCAGTTGGTAGTTGTGGTGGGGCACTATCTAGTTCTTGTAGTTTCAGGGTCATGGAGGCTGAGGTTACGTGGTCCATTAGTCCTTTGGACTAACTGTTCCCATGAATCTTTGGTTTTCTTCACTTTTGTTTGAGATGGATAGGTAGTGACCAATAATTGCACCTTTGACGGCTACTCACAAGTTTTTAAGACCCTAGGTACTACTCATGAAAGCAGGATGTAGAATGGTCCTGAATCCCCCAAGTTCAATGATTTGTTCCCTCAAGGTGTTTGGTTAAGACTAAGTTTTCATAATCACTAAGTTTTGCTCCCTGTACATT
>NW_022111373.1:58714753-58727761 GCF_000313985.2 Echinops telfairi
GGGGGGGGGGGGTACAATGGGGAGGAGACTAAAAGGGAGCTGATGTCAAGGAGTTCAAGACAGAAGCGAATGTTTGGAAACTGAAGTAGCAATCGTACAATACTGCTTGGTGTGACTGATCTATGGAATGATATCTGTGTTAGCTCCCAATAGGTTTTGCCTATTCTTGGGTTCATTTGGCTTTACATTCTTGTATAGGTTGGGTCCCTAGCTAGTGTATTCACTCATAGGTTATTGTTATTATTGATATATAACACTACTTGACTCTGTTGCCCTTAATCCTTGTGGTCTTCCCTGTGCCTTCCTTTCCCGCTACCTTTCTGTGCTGATCTCTTAATTATTGTATATTGTCTTGAGTCTATGCTCTAGTAGATGCATATGAAAGTTGGACACTGAATAAGGGAGACTGAAAAAAATCAATGAATTTGAATTGTGGTGCTGGCTAAGAATATAAAAAATACCATAGAATGATAAAAAGGTCAAACTGATCTGTCTAGGAAGAAGTATGACCAGAGTGCTCCTTAGATGCAAAGACGGCACAACATCATCTTATATGTCTTGGACATATTGTTAGAAGAGATCAGTCCCTGGAGAATGAAATTATCCTTGGTAAGGTAGAGGCAGCAGTGAAAAAGAGGATGGAGTAACACGGTGCCTGCAGCAATGGGCTCAAGCATAGGGATAATTGTGAGGCTGGCGCAGGATTGGGTGAGCAGGGTTTGGATCTGTTGTGCATAGGGTCACAATTAACTCCACAGCATTGAACAGCAACAGCCTTCTAGTTAGTGTTTTGCCTTCTCTTCCCCTCCAAGACTTCCTATCAAATAATTATTTTTGTCTGTAAAATGTCCCTTGACTTTTTATGATAGTGGTCTTTTTATTTAAAATAAGTGTCCGTTTTTTATTGATTAATGTCCTTTAAGTTCAAGCATATTATGAAGCGTTTCGAAGATTTGTTGTTATGCTTTAACATTGTGTAGTTTACCTCGAATGTATGTATCATAGTCTACACATTCATCTGTTGCATTGATGGGCACTTAGATTGTTACCATCTTTTTTCTACTGTGAATAGTACTGCAATGAGCATGTGTGTGCACATATCTGTGTGTGTCACAGCTCTGTTTCTGCAGAAATGGTACCTATAGTGTGATTGTTGGATCATATGGTATTTCTATTTCCAGATTTTGAAGGGAGTTCTATACCATTTTCCACAGTAGTTGCACGGTTTTACAATCCCAACAGCAGTATTGGAGGGTTCTCTTTTCTCCACATCCTTTCTACATAGCATTTTTTTGGTGTTTTTTATTTTATTTTAATTTTTTAGAATTTTGCTATTAATGCTGGGCTGAGATGGTATCCCACAGCCATTTTGATTTAGCTAATGGCTGTGAGCATTTCTTCGTGTGTGTGTTGGCCACCTGAATGTCCTCTTTAGTGAAATGTCTGTTTATGTCTTTTGTGCCTTTTTATAATCGGGTTACTTGTCCTTTTGTGGTTGAGATGTTGATGTTTTCTATAAACTTTATAGCTTGGTCTCTTGTGTTATTGCCAATATCCTGCCCCCCACCCCCGTCCCCCAAGCTGTAGGTTCTCCTTTTTCTCTTTTGGTGAAATGTTTAATTTTTTATGAGTGCTCCCAATCATCTGATTTATTTTCTGTTATTTGTGTGTTTTAGTCATATTGGGTAGTATATTTATGCCATATAGGGCCTCTAAAATTTCCCTTATTTTTTCTTTTATGATCTTTATTATTTAAGGCTTAAATCTTTGATAAATTGTAGTTTATTTATATGGAGTAAGGATTGAATCCTGTTTTATTTTTCTGCAAAGGAATACCCAGTTTTACAAAAAGTTTTTTAAAGAGACTACCTCTGCCCCATTTAATTGGTTTTTCCCTTTGTCAAAGATCAGCTGTCTTTGATTTGCCTTTGAATTCGCAATTCTATTTAGTGGTCTACGTGTCTATCATTATATGAGGGGGGCTTCAAAAATTCATGGAAAAATGGAATGAAAAGACAATGGATTATCTCTTTCATTAACATTTAAAAATACCTTTCTTTGTACCAGTACCAGGCTGATTTGGCTACCACGCCTGTGATATTAGCAAGTGTGTATTCTCCTACTTTGTTCTTTTTTAGTAGAGTCCTGATGGTGTTATAGTTATGCTTTGGGCTTTGAACCACAAGGTTGGCAGTTCAAAACCACCAGCAGTTCCTAGGGAGAAAGACTGGACTTTCTATTCCTGTAAACAGTTGCAGCCTCAGAAGTCCACAGGGGCCACGGTGGATCAGCACTGACCCCACGGCAATGTGTTTGGTTTGCTTTGGGAACTTATCTGGGCCTTTCTCCTTCTTACATCAAGTTGGGGTTTAGTTTTCTCATCTCTTTAAAGAATAATAGTGGAAACTGGTTCAGGATTACACTATATCTGCAGATCACTTTGAGTAGTATTGATATTTTCACAATATTGAGTCTTTCCATACATGAGCACTGTACAGTCTTCCATTTATATAGATGTCTTTTGGTTCCCCGTAGTAGTGTTTCATAGCTT
Source organism: Echinops telfairi (assembly GCF_000313985.2). Classification (NCBI taxonomy): domain Eukaryota; kingdom Metazoa; phylum Chordata; class Mammalia; order Afrosoricida; family Tenrecidae; genus Echinops; species Echinops telfairi. The sequence goes on from NW_022111373.1 coordinate 58,717,305, forward strand.
TCCTTATATAAATATTTTGCATTTCTGATGGATTTATTCCTACGTACTTCATCTTTGGGGTGGCTGTTGTAAATGATTTTATGTTCCTTGTTTTCTTTTCCAGAGTTCTCCTTGTAAGTGTAAGAGAACCGGGCTGAGTTTTATATGCTAATTTTCTGTCTTACCACTTTGTTGCACACTTCTGTATGTTCCAGTAGTTTACTCGTCGAGGCTCTGGGATTTTCTATGTATGGGAACATATCATATGAAAATAGAGATTGTTACACTTCTTTACCAATTTGGATGCCCTTTAACTTCTTTTTCTTGCCTTTTTGCTCTGGACATCCAATTCAGCATTAAATAAAAGTGGTGTTAAACAGCATCCTTGTCTGGTTCTGACTTGCAATGGGAATGACCATAATGTTTCCCATTAGTTTTGTGTATCTTCCCTGTTGAGAGATTCCTCATTTATCCTTAGTTTACTGAACATTTTTATCAGACTTAAGTGTTGGATTTTGTCAAAAACATTTTTCTGCCTCAATGAATATGATCATGTGACTCTTTTCCTTTGTTGTATTTATGTGATGGCCTACAATGACTGTTTTTCTAATGTTGAACTATACTTGCATACCATATATAAATCCCATTTCATCATGATGTCTTACATTTTGTTTGTTGTGGTTATTGTGAGCAATATTCTCAGAGAGCAGAGGCTTACTGTTAAGGTCTGAGAGTCACTGTACATTATGCTTCTGGGTGTTTCACTTACTAGGGATCTCCTCCAACTGCTCCCGTTTATAATGGAAGTTTCTGCCTTGTTCCTTTTCCACCACGGTACTTTGGAAGCAGATAGTTTGTATTCCAGATTTACAAATGAAGGGGATTTTGCCCCAGGTTGGAATATGGAAAATTTGAGTGACAATATGATGCAGGGAAAGTATTTTTGCATGCTGGAAATATATGAGTTTTGGGGAACCAGAAGGTAAAATTGTCATTGATTGAATTGCATACCGATAAAACATTTATATCTTAACTTGGGTTCTCTGGATAAATAAAACCAGTGGAACTATACATGTATGTTTATGCAAAAAAAAAATCAACAAACAAACCGAAAAACCAAGTCACTGCTATTGGTAGCTTCTGACTCGTAGAGACCTCAGAGGACGGGGTAGAACTGTGCCTGTGGATTCTGAGACCGTAACTGTTAATGGAGTAGAAAGGCCTGTCTTTCTCCTAAGGAAGAGCTGGTGGTTTTGAACTGCTGACCTTGTGGTTAGCAATCCACTGTGTGACCGCTATGCCACCAGGGCTCCTATGTATGTTTATAGAGAGGTTTATTTCAAGGAAATGGCTCATACAGTTGCAGAGATGGGCAATTTTCTGTCTGAGCCAGTTCCAAATGCGTGGGTCAGATGTCAAGCTGAAGACTTGTTTTGACTCCTATGACCGGTTACCCAAGATTGGAAGTCAAATGACAGGATTTGGGTTGCAGTGTTTAATGAAACCGATGTTGGCAGGTAAGACGGAAGGTTGCTGATAACTCCTAGGATTAGCAGACAAGAAGAACCAGATGTCACCGGATGCAGGCTGAACAAAAAGCAAGCAAGTTTTTCACAGTGTCATCTTGTTTTCCAAGAAGTCCACATTCTCGAGGAGGGGATCTCGTCATGGGAGATTAATAGACCTGAACTGCCAAACCACTGCGAATTCTATCTTTGTCATTTGACATAAAACTCTGACTATTGCAGTCTACTCCTTGTCAATGCTGTATCTGTACACACCCTAAACTGTACGTACCCCCTACATAAAGGCAATTATAAAGTCATACCTATGCCTAAAATGTTATAATTAATGTAACATTTGAAAACTATATCTTATATTTTATAAGATATTTAAAAACATTTGAAAACTAACACCATGTATACTTATATTTTATAAGGGGGAAACAAAAATATTTGGTATGCATCAATGAGGAGGAAATACTCATAACAATTATCCTCCTCATTTCTGCAACGGATTATGTGGTTGTAGCCAGTATTTAGAAATGCCTTCTTCCAAGACCCATTCCTTTGTCCTCTCTATCTCTCTATACAAGTATAACTATACAAGTTTATATCAAGGAAAACGCTGGTCAGGGTAGGGTGACTGAAACCTTCACTCATGAAAGGTCTAGGCCATTGGGAGTCATTAAAATTGGGTTGCAATAGTTTACCATAGATTTTAATCACAAGGCATGGTGATACTATGGACATCCTAAGGTGTCTCTTGAATTCTTTTTTACCTACATTATTGCAACATCAGTCAGGTTTCCCTTTGGTAATCAAGATCAATCATATTACCCAATATTGTAACTCGCTTTTTTGACTGTTGATTCAGAGGCCTCCAGTGGCCGCGGGTATTCTGAACTTCAAGTTCAATCACATCAGTTTTGTGTCTGCAGTATCAGTAGTCATTCCACTGGAACTAGAACCTCCAGACCCATAGAAAACAGGGTAACAGAGAAAAGAAACGAAAAATGTTGCAACTGTCACCAGGAGTAACAGGGGAGGAGTCACTCCTAGTTTCACCCCTCGGGGCCTGGACCTGTGAGTCCTGGCTGTTAGAGAAACAATACCACACATCGGCCAATGGTTTGGGGCACATCCAGCCTCTTGAAATTACCCCAACACTGAAAGGTTTTGCCCCGCAGTAATTGCTTCAATGGTGACTTCAGAAGGCCATTTTATTATTCTGTCTCCAAACCAGTGGCTTCAAGATAATGCAGGACATAGTAAAACTAGTGAATTCCATGAGCATGGGCCAATGTCCATAAGTTAAGGAAATTTCTTGATCCAAAGCAATGCTGTGAGAGCTGGAAAGCTGGTGGATAAGGCACTCTGTAAGTTCACAGATGGCAACATTTTGTAGAGACATTGCACATAGTGAAAGCAACTGCATAAGCAGAGTATCTGCTCCAGTAAGGACAAACTGCTGTCATTTCCAAGATGGAAATGATCTGATATAGTCAACCTGTCATGAGGTTGCTAGTTGATCTACCCAATAGTCCCAGATGTTGTACTGAACGTTTGTCTTTGCTGATGCTGGCAAATTGAGCACTCACCATTGGCAGTGAAAAGCCTTCTTTGGTGAGTGTACATTTACATTGTTGAGTCCACGGCTAACTTCATGGGTCCATGGGGTGAGGAAGACATGTCTGGGCAAAGAGAATGACTTGTTTTCCAAGAATGTGTGCATCATCTTATCCACTTGACTTTCAAAGTCTTCCAGATACCTCTGGTGAACATTCACATGAGATGCTAATATCTTTATGTTTTGGGGTTCTCAAAAGAGTTCTGGTCCATAACACTTCCCCACACTTCTTTGACACAATTTTTCAATCATGTTTCCTCCAAGTTCCCAACCATCCAATCAAACCATTGGCCACAGCCCATGAATTCAGTGACATAGCTTGACATTTCTCCTTCCAAGCACAATGGCAACCAGATGTATTGCTTTAAGTTTTGTCTATTGGGAGTATTTCCCTTCACCTCTATCCTTTAAGGAGTTCCCAAAAAGGAGCACTAGGACCAGTCATCAGCTCGTTGAGTCTCTCCTTTATATTGTTCCCGGTGGGAGGTCCTATCATTAAATAACTCCAGACTGGGGTGAATACAATGTACTCCTTTAGACTTCCTTCACATTGGAGAATCAGAAGATTTTGCCATCAGTCCATCTGCCTCTTGTAGCACTGTATTGGAAACTGTATCAACTCTATCAATATCCACTATTTTCATCTTATTTCTTAGGAGTCATCTAAAAATATCTTTACTGCTATGATGTGCTCTTTTCCAATTGCCCCATTCCCACTCTCCTATTAATTGCCCTTGTTTGTTTTTATTTTCATCTGTAAAAACCATGTGAAGAAGCTGTGCTGACAACTCACACGACTTCTCGGCTTGCTGCTTTGTTTCATGGTAGTGAAGTTACAAGGGATGCCACGTAGAAGAGGCCCCTTGCCATCTCTGTTATGACCGGTGTAAAGGACACGCTATGGATAAATATCATGCTCGCCCTACGGCCATTCTCGCATTGCTTTCATAAGCAGCAGACGAGCTGTTTCCTCTGCAGTTCTCCCGTGACCATTTCCCTTCTCAGGGTAAGCAAGTCTCCTCACAGATCTTTTCTAGTCCACCAGGTTGGTTGAACTTCGGGTTAAATTTCCTGTGACTGGATCTAGTATTACCAATGGTGATTGTTCCAGAGTGATCGCTGGGTCTTGCATCAACCCCAACACACTCTCCTGCTCAGTCGCATTCCAAATCAAAGACACTGGCTGCAATTTTGTCACTCTTACAATCCATTTTAATCATGGATCCTCAGGAATCTGGTGATACTTTTCTACAAACAGAAACAACTCCTTGACACTGTACCCCCTGGTTTTAGTAGTTTCTTGGTCTTCCCTGTCTCTCTCCAGGATCTTTCTCTTTCCCTTCAGTGGTGGTAGGGGTACTTCCTGTTGTTCTGACACGTTGTTTTATTCCTTCATGAGTTGGCCTGAAACTAGGGCTCAGAGCTCTGCCAGAGCTGATTTGGGACTTGATTCAGCGCTACAAACCCCCCCCCCCCCTACTTTTCTTTTCTTGGCCACTGCAACTACTGTTGATCATAGAAATCAAGGGATTGTGAGTCTTGCCCTTTCTTATTCTCCTGCATTTCCAGCTGCATCCCAGGAGCTAGTCCTCAGAAGGTAGATTTGCAGCCACCAACTCTACATCCCATGAATAGTTGTTGCCTTCGGATGCTTTCACCCATGGGTATTCTTTGTCTCATCTGGAATTCAAAGGGTTCTCATTTCCCCTTTTATTTCTCTTTTCTCTAAATAGCATTTTCCGAAGGATCAAGGCTGTCACAGTAAGTCCTACCATTCTGACACCAACTGTGGTAATAAGTTCTTTTAGAAGCATTAATACCAGACTAGTCCCAAGGAGTCCACATGTCCAGCTCTTCCAAGATGGTATTCTGCTCCATTTATCCCATGTCTTCCCTTGATAATATTCCCCTCACATCCCTCGTTTCTACAGTTTGCTGAAACTCATGGAACTTTGAGAAAATGTCTCAGGTGATGGTGGGTACTGTTCAGTCCCAAATCTAATGCTCAAGCAGGGGAGAGTCAAATGCAAGGTCCAGAGCCAGAAGCCAAGTATCTTCAAAGTCACCGCTGGTCTTCTTACTTCTACTGAAGTTCAGTCAGGGAATCGAGGTATTGCGTTCCCGGAGATGTGTTGCATGTAAGACCTGTCCAGTGGTGGGAGCATACATGCCCCATCAAAGAAAAGCAAAGGATGGTGTCTTAAATCACACCCTCTCCTAAGGTCGAGTCTTAAAGATGCCCCCAAGAAAGAAAGATGGTGTGGCTTGGCTCACACCCTCCACTGAAGTCAGGTCTAAAGACCACCCTAATCCTGCCTTTTAGTAGAGAATGCCTTCCAAAATGGGATTATAGCCACAACCATAATAGAGTCCAGTATTATAATACAGCACATAAGGAATTATGGCTAGAAAGGTCATAGTAATTGACTGCAACTCAAGTCTATGCAGAGCAACTGGTTAATAATGATTTTCATTTTATTTTGATCTGTATCAAAAATGAATGGCTTGCTTCTTTGAAGATGGAAAGCACAGATAACTTTTGAGTCATTTGCATGGTTAAAAAGTTTACTTGGCCATGAAAATTGGAAGATTCTGAGTGGCCTAGCTGGTGGGCGATGGGAGTGTGTACACAGGTCTCCATTCACTAGTCATGCAGAGCAGTTGTGGGGCAGCGGCTGGCATGGCTGGGGTTAGCCACTGTCTTTCAGTGATCAACTGGTTCAGGGATGAATGGAGGCATTTACTTAGCAAAAGGGGTGGAAGAAGGGGAATTATATAGTTAAAGTTTATTGTGCCAACCTGGCTGATAAATACATGTGGGGCTAATTGAAGGGTGGAGAGATAAATGGCTCAGTGAGCCTCGCCTTCCAAGTTCTTGGGTTTCTTACTTTCTGATGGTCAGACCAGGGTGCAGCTGCCTTAGCCAGTTCCCTGCTTCAGCTGGCAAGGCTCACTTCCTGTGAGACATTCCCAAGGAGATGTCGCATGGACCTACCGCGATGCAGCCCTGGGTGCTGGAGCAGCCGTGGGGAGACCCCTGCCAGCGCTGAGATGCTAACACGTTCACTGATTCGGCTTTCCTCCTGCAGTCGGCATTATTGCGTGTGTTTTGTGAGATGAAGGATGACTTTGTGGATTGGTGTCGGACATATGGGTTAATGGTGGACTTGTGGGCTTGGGCAGCACTGGACTGGGATGTTTTCTTGATGTGCACTTACCCTTTATATAAAATTCTCTCATATACATATGCGTTTCTGTGGATTTGTTTCTTAAATAAACCCAGACTAGCACAGGGAAGTAGTGTAAACTTGGTTGCTGACTCTCACCAGGTGGGACAAAATCAACCACAAACCAAAACAACACAACAATGACAACATTAAGGAAAATGGGTATACACACAAACAAGGGGCAGGGCGGGAAGAAAAGAGTAAAATAAAATTAAAGGGGAGAACATGGAGGCATTGTGCCAGGTCTACAGTGACCCTCACTGTTGACTGTGAGGTGGTACGCTCACAGTGTGTAGTCTGTGGACATACCTTTCAGAATGTAGAGGTGGCAGGAAGGTGTGCTTCCAAACACAGAGTGTTGGCGCACAGCACTTGATCTACAAGAGAAGCCTTGCCGACTTAGAGAGGTGGGTCTGCTTCACGTGTTCCACAAGAGTACACCGCAGGCTGCTGGTGGAGTGGAAAAGGGCAGGGCAGGGGGAGTGGCTAGCGAGAAGGCAACAGGTGAGGCTGCTCTTGGGGGAGGGCGGGGCGGGGTTGTACGTCACCAGCTACCTGGTGGGCGGGGATTGGACTGGCTAACACGGTAGAGAGATGAATGTTCCAGGGCTGTCAGGGAAGCTTTGTCACCTACTTTTCTCCAGTTACCACCTTTTTATAGCCAGGAAGTCGGGAGAAGAGAGAGGTCAAGACATTATAGGAAGAAGACGTGGAAGGTCCACACATTCCTTCCACTGACATCCTGTTGGCCCAGATAACATGAGAGCCTGGGAAATAGAGTTCATCGCTGGGCATTCCCTGATGTTACCGCATTTTTATTCTTCGCAGGCCTGGATAAACATTCCTACTCATAACATTAGTTAGTTGTTTCAGATGAGAGAACTGAGGCAATGAAACAGACAAGCAAAATGAATACTTAATAAACATCATAACATATTGAATAAATATGAGCGAGCTTAAATACAAATTTACAGAGGCATCTATTTAAACGACAATTCTATTTGGGTGCCTGTGTGAGTTTCTACCATGCGGTATTTTTAGTCAGTGTGTCTCTGCTGTCTCTGGGCAATTAGAATTATTCAGCATTAAAATCCTAGCTCTGGGACCAGAAAAAAGAATCTACGAAGTGTTCAGTGATCGTCTGATTCAGAAGAGCTGCTTTTCCCTTTGGTCTGTTCATGCATATTTCAATTGGCATTAATGTAAAGTACCTCGTGGGCTCTCCTCTACTGAAATCCTTGTTCTAAACTTGGCAGCAATCCTGGCACTAGATTCTAAATGGTCATTCTGGGATGGTAAATCAGCAATCCTCAGCTGAGGGGTCTAACAATGAGGAGATTGCTGGAGGCAGGTGGTGTTGCGACGCCTCATTCTGTTGGCATTAAGTGACAATTCATATTTGCTGCAGGAGCAGTACATTGTACTGGTTTAAAACAGGAAGTCTGAGTTAAAAGCCATGTAAAACCATGACACGATAGCCAGCCCTGCAGGCTCTTTTAATTAGGTCATCTGGAAAAAGATGACCTTTTAGTTTCTGTGCCTCTTTGCAGGGGACACATGTTTCTAATTATCATTAGTATTTTACTTTGGTAAAGCTGTTGACAAGCTGAACGTGTGTGTGTGTGTGTGTGTGTGTATGTGTGTGTACTTTATAAAGTTAAAAACATTTCTGTCCTCAAGCGTTCAGCTAACAGAAGAAGATGGAAACAATGTGTACAGTAATTTTAATGTCAGTAGAACGAAAAATCATAGGAACTTGAGTGAAGGACACCCTGTGGGGCATTTCTGATGTCCCTGCTGGTCCTAGGCCTCCTTGACTTCAGCTTTGTGGGAAGTCACCGTGCCAATGTTTACTGTGTTTCGGTGTGAACACACCATAAAATACGAGGGAGCAATCAACCTCAATCCCAGCTGTCATTGGAAAAATAACTCTGGTCATGCTTGGAATTATGTCCAGGATCAGAACCAAAAATCTCTAGGCTGATCATCACAAGTAAGATCATGTTCTTACATGTTCTTTTTGGAGCGCTTGCAAATGTAAACAAATACTGTCTTCTAATGACCACTTCTTCCACAAACAGTTTTCAGGAAAAGGGACAACCTCCGTGTCATTCTCTCTGGTTCAAAAATACACTCCATCTTAAGAGATAGCTTTGAAAGGGGAGCCAGGCCCTCCGGCTGGCTTCTCCAAGGACTTCCTTTTCTGTTTGGGGGAAAGTTCCCCATGTGCTATCAGGCTCTACATCGGCAATCATGAAGTCGCAGAGCAGCAGGCTTCCAGAAGCCACCCAGTTCACTCTGCCCACGGCCTTTCGGAACCGACACTCTCCTGCAGCCTCATGCTCTCCTCTTCCTTAACAACCGTTCTCAAGGAAGAGTTGACAAGGAAGGATGACACGTCCTAAATGTTTAATACATAAATTACTCTGGCAGTTTGAAGATGTATAAAAGATGATTTGAAGTTTATTATGAAATTGCTAATAATTTATTCAACTCAATTTTCTCTTACAAGTTCTGTGGTGGATAATAAGGGTTTTCTGAAGGACCAATTCTGAGTTGGAAAGGAAGCTGGTGGTCACTGCATAAGGGAGGTTGGCCACTTGCCAAAGGTGCCGGAAATGAGGCTCCGAGTGGCTGAGGAAAGGGCAGGGAAGCCATCCCTGACCTCCTCCAGTTATACAAGAGGGAAGGAGAACCCAGTACCCTACCTGCCAAGGGTGGTCCCTAAGGTCAGAGAGAAAGCCTGCCTCTACATTTCCTCCTGCCTTTCCACTATTCCGACATCAGCTATTCTCCCCGGGCTGCTCTAGTCTCGCTAGGTTCCGTAACCCACTGTGAATGCAACGCCGAACTCGCAGATGGTACTCACGAACCTGGGGGTTTATTAGGGAAGCGAACAGGTTATATCAAGTAAGGATCAGAAATTATTAAGGAGACAGTCGTTTTGTTTGCAGCATCTCTTCTCAGCCAGGTTGTTAGGCTCATCTTTTTCTGGTCTTGAACCTCTCAGCCGTGCCGTCTTTTAGCCTCTGCCCAGTTTAGACAAATGTTATAAAGCTCATCTCAATGGCCAAAGCGTTGGCCCCCCTGCACGTCAGCTTCCTGCCTTGAGGAATTCAGTTTTGCTCATTGCATGGGCCTGGGAAACTTGTTGTGCCCCTTGGTCTCAGTGCCTTTGCTGGCGGTGCCCCGGCTTCACACAGGGATCTCACAGGCACTCTGTTGATGATTCTGCTTTCTTAATGGTCACAGAATTCTCCCTTCCTGCTTCTGAGATAATCCATTCCAGATCCAATGGAACTGCAAAACTGACCAATCCTCATGTTGGAGTCCCCTTCATCTGGGTGGGAGTTACAACGACTAGGGGTCGAAGAACCACAGCAAGTATTTCCATTTCATCAAAGTGGCATAGCCTTGGTCAGTTCCAGGCAAACTTGTAACATTGATAAAGTGTTTCTGGATTTGGGCACTCTCTGAAGATGATCAGTTGCCCCTACTGCTCCGATGATTCTAACCCATTTAGTCACTCCTTTATCTTCAATCTCAACTAGTTGGCAACTATTTATTAATGAGAAGTTAATTAATAATTAGAGTATCAGCTGAGAGTGTCAGAAAGAAGGCTCTCCCCACCCCCAGTAGTAATATAGTATTTTTAATAAATCATTTTATTGGGGGTTATTACAACTCTTATAACAATCCATATAAACATTGTATCAAATACATTTGTACATATGTTGCCATCTTCGTTTCCAAAACATTTTCTTTTTGCTTGAGCCCTTGGTATCAGCTCCAGAAAGGGGCTTTTACAGTGGGGTTGAAATGGCATTCAGGAGCCATGCTTAACCAACACATAGCTGGTTATGCACATTCTCGAGGCTAGAGCAGGTCCTGAGCAGACATCCAAGAACAGCTTATGTCACTCAAGAAGGGCCCCAGTGGCTCATATCTGTTGTCCTGTAGGCACTGAGGCTATACATTCGTGAGTATGCATGAGTGAGGCAGCAGTACTGAGGCACACTTGTTCCTGGAGGGTATACACTCCTACATTTCCCTGAAACGACTCTCTCCTTTCACCAAACTTTCTCTCCCTTTCACGCAGTGTGTGGTTTCAATAGCAATCTG
>NW_022111373.1:58728607-58729853 GCF_000313985.2 Echinops telfairi
ATGAGGCTTTCTACTCCTGTGAGGAATTGTGGTCTTGGAACCCGCAGGGTGCAGTTCTGCCCTGTCCTATACGCCATGACTTAGAATTGACTCAATGGCAGTCAGTATGGTTCATAGTGATGATTATCTGTACCTCTGAGTTTATTTTTGTATTTTAACCAATTAGAAAATTATATAGGGATATAGGTCAAATATTTAATGCTATGTAATTTCCTTATAGGGGAAAAATTAAAATTCCAAGAAAGATTATGTGTGTTCATGCATGTATGTGTGAATGAATCAATTGACCTAGTAATGTTAGAAAAAGTGATCTACTCTCCTATTAATATTTTTGCCTAATGCAGAAGAAAAGTGGAAGAGTCTCTATTCTTGCTTGATCCACCCTGTAGTGAAACACGTGTATAGAAATACATATTATCTTCCAAAGGGAGCAGTTTCCAACTCTCATCTTTTCTTTTCTGTGGGGATGCTATTTCAGGATCACAACCTCTAATGTGCTAAGGCTGCTGGTCCTTTGTGACCATCTTTTTGTGATGTAGGCTAGTCCTTAGCTTGAGGGGTTTGGATTATACATGGAGTACTTGAATGCTGAATCTTCAGGTGACAATGACTGGGAACTGGTTCCTTCTGCTTGTGCAGAACACATCCCTACTGTCCACTGCTTTGTAAGGTTACACCAGCTCTAGACTTGAACACCTGCCTTGACTTATGTTCCAGCTTTGTCATCATGCAACCCAGTTCCTAGGATGGCTCATTAAAGATGTTTGCATTTGGTCTTTGTATGGCTTCAGTTGGCAAATAATTAATAATTGGGGGGGGGTGAATCTTGTGGTGGGATGAGTGGATATAAAGTTCTGTGTACTGCTTTGGATAATTTTAGATTACAAGGTGGGTCTTCTGAAAGTAGGTAATCTAGAATTAAGCACAGCTCCTTTGCCATATAGGTCTTCCCTGATGCCTTTTAGTTCTTTGGTTTTCATAAATTTCTTCTTTCACACTACCTTTCAGTCAAACCAAAGAACCAAGGCAAACACATGGAAGGAGTGACCTAATGATGAAAAAGGAGCTGAAATGAAGCATCGGAAACAGTGTGAAAGAAAACAATTACCAACAAAATCCACTAAAGCAGTTTACTTTGAGGATATATTTAATATGGAATCCATCCAGGAGGCCCTTAGGATTTCAATGAAGTCTTCAAGGGGAGCCAAGAGAAGAGTTTGTGCAACACAGACATGGTGTGAGTGTT
>NW_022111373.1:58731065-58741424 GCF_000313985.2 Echinops telfairi
TGAAGGGGCTAGCCACGATGGAAAGACCAACCATGTAATTGAGGGTGAGGGCTTTGAATCATGCGCTATTCATTGACCTGAGGTTGAGAGTAACCATGTGGGCAATCAATCAAGCCTAAATAAATAAATCCCAGTGAAAACAGAACAAAGGCTCTGAGCACAGAAGCTCAAGTGAGTGTCCACCAGTAAACAATAACCAAGAAGGTACAGAGGGAAGTTGCTCAGAGTCTGGCCACCCCAGGCACCTGAGAGTGAAACTAGACACCACCAAGTCTTCAATGCCTACCTTTCTGACAGCAGATCGCAAGACCTTTCTTTTGCAATGCCTCTCGTAGACTCAAGCCTCTTGCCTTTTGGTTAGCACGTGAGTGCATTAACAATTTGCACCACCTTTTTGCACATCAACACCGTGTAAGTAACATAAGTGGAAAAATAATGAAGTGAAAGCTGAGCAGGTAATTTCAAAAGGCAGTTTGAGGAGAGAAAATATTATCATGAAATGTGCAAAGAACTGGAGTAATACAATAAAAAAGGACAAACATATCCAGCCTGTCTCAAGCTAAAAACACGGAATTGAAAATTGAAGCCTCAAGTTGTTATAGTGAAGAATTCTATGGGGAAAATATTGAACAAAAGCAGAATGCAACAAAAGAAGGGGAAGAATACACAGGGTCACTGTATCAAAAATAATTGCTAGCTATTCAGTCATTTCAAGAGATAACATATCATCAAGAACCAATGATATTGAAGGAAGAATTTCCGACTGAAAGTATTAGCACCTGCATATTCTGCCTTCAGTATCTGACAATGTTTTCATGGAATCCAGACATATTCTGCCTTCAGTATCTGACAATGTTTTCATGGAATCCAGATGCTTTTTCAGCAGCTTGTTTCTCCAGCGTGGACAGCCCATTTGTAGCCTGTTCTTAGTCTGGAAGTTCTGCTGACACCTGTTCACTTTAGGTGACCCTGCCAGTGTTTGAAGTACTGGTGCCATAGCTTCCAGCATCTCGGCCACACACAAGCCACCAGTGTATGACAAACCAAGTGGTGGCTGAGTACAGCAACGTTTTAATAAGCCTTTCTCCATTCCTGGTGCTGCATTCTGTTTCACACAGTTCAGCTTCTCTGATGATTTGCTCAGCCTCCAGATTGAATAGCTATAGTGAGAGGATACCACCCTGATGCACGCCTTACCCGGTTCTAACCCATGCAGTATTCCTTGTTCTTGATCCATGTACAAGTTCCATGTGAGCACAATGTAATGCTCTAGAATTCCCATTCTTCTCAAGGCTATCCATAGTTTTTTAAGAACCACACTGCCAAATGCCTTAGCATATTCAATAAAATACAAGTAAACGTCTTTCTGGTCGTCTCTGCTTTCAGCCAAGATCCATCTGACACCAGCAAGGCTATCCTTCCTCCCATGTCCTTTCCAGAATTTGGACCAAACCTCTGCCAGCTCCCTGTCAGTGCTGTTGAATGATCTTCAGCAAGTTTGCTTGCATGTGATACCAATGATACTGGTCTACAATTTGCATCTATTAGAGGAAGGCTAATTAACAACCTGCAATATGCAGATGACACCATCTTGTCAAGAAGACTTAAAGTATCTAGTGATGAAGATCACAGCTCTAGAGCCTTCAGTAGGGATTACAACTTAATGCAAAGGAAAAAAAACCCAAAAGCCATCATAACCGGATCAATAGACAGTTAAACAGAGGAAAAAAATGGAAGTTTTCGAAGATTTCATTTTGCTTGGGTCCATAATCAATGCTTATGGAAGTAGCAGTCAAGAAATAAAACCATCTATTGCATTGGGAAAATCTACTGCACAAGACCTCTGAAAGATCTTAAGGGGTCTAGACACCACTCTAAAGACTAAGGTGTGCTTAACTCAATCCCTGGTGTTTTCAATTGCTTGATATGCATGTGAACGTTGGGGCTGAATGCTGGAGTTGGCATTAATCAGCCCCAGCAGCACTCACTGCCTGCGCCACTTTGGGCAAGTAGTACAGTGTTCGGTGCTTCAGGTTCCCCTTTTGCTTTACTGGGGTTGCTCCTCTCTATGGGTCCTTTTTGTTTGTTTGTTTTAATTCCTCATTTCATCCTCTAAACTGAGATTCCCAAACTCCAAAGAAATGGGTACTTCAATCTGAAAAGTAGGTGACTAAACACTGAGAGCTAATCCCTATTCTGCTCAATCACGATAGGATAGATAATACTTTCATAAGAAAATGCCCCAAGATTTTTAAAGTAGTAAAGACTTTTTCCCCTGTTATGATAAATACCCATTTAATCAGTTGGTGCCCTCACAGATGGAAACGGAGTCTCTGTGCTCTCCTACATTTGTGGCTATATCACTTGCATTTTGTGGCCCAAGCAATCATAGGCCCGTGCTTAGCTGCAAAGAAGTGTTGGAGAACGCCATTCTTCAAAGCTCCGGAAGAAAAAGAGCCATAAGGATTTAGGGAATAGGGCTAATGGCTACCAGACCAGGCAAAATCTAGGTTGGGGCAGGAAAAAAAAAAACCTGGAAGATTGGAGCAGTTTAGGACAATGTCAGGAGAAGGTGACTCAAGAGCTCCTTTAAAAAGGAACTCACTTGGTGAACACAGAGCTTATTTGTGATCTCCTTCCTTATTTTTGTACTTTGCTTCACAATGTCTTTCTCCAGAGTGCATGGGATTTTGAAGATGATGCTGTTCTGCCTTCTTCAGATTACTTCCCAAGACTGCCTTGATTAGAGCTCTGTTTTGTTCCGAGCACTCTAGACCTATTTTATAGACAATTTTTTTTGCTTGGCTTTCTTTTACTGGCTAACAATAGCCATTTACCTTGGATTTTACCAGTCTAAGTTTCAAAGGGAACCTCATTGTTAGAAGACTAGGGCATTTCTATTTGCTTGATACTCTCGTTGTCAAGAAGGAAAGGAGTTATGCAGGAGGCTGGAGAACCTTGCAGACAGAATCTTTTGACGATTGGCTCTAGCTAATCTGCCTTTGTAATTGCCCTGGGTCTCTAAATTCTGGTTGAATCAGAGCAAGTACTGGACCAGTTTTTCTTGTTTTCCTTAAGTATCTCTTAGGGAGCATTTTCTGAGCATATCCTTTGTAACACAGTGCTAAGAACTACAGAAAATCTGAAGCAAACTGAGCTACTGCTATATTGAGATGCCTGGAATACAAAAAATTTCAAGTAGTGTGAAAAAAAGATGATAAAAACAGTGACACTTTTAAAGTTGTTTGGATGAAATGCATGTTTTAGAACATTTTGATAGTATGTCTATGAAAGTCAAGGTATAACTTCATGTGGAGATCTCATCAAAAAAATCTAAATTTAAGGCCTGTTTGGAAGAGGATGCCAAATTCAAAATGGACCTCTTGTATCCCTTTGCCCCACTATCTCTGATAGGTCCTGAAACAAGTGTAAGACATTCTGTCTGCCCTTGAGACACTCAAAATCAATTTGGGGCGTCAATATTAAAACCATCATACAGAGACTACTACAGGTAGGTATATAACAAAGTGCTAAGTTGGCAGCAGATAACATGCATTTTTAAGAGTTCAGAGAAAAGAGACAGCGTTGTCAGGGAGGATAGTTGGGAGTGGTTTCATGGAGGAGATGGGAGACCTGCTTTAGGATAAAAAGGAATTTTAGGAACAACAACAACTACAAAAAGGTAGTGATTTCAGCCTATAAATTTATATTCAGAGATATCTGACTCTACTTTATCAGTGTTCACTGGTTGGCCCACTGTTGTCATTAGCCTCCAAAGCCTTGCCTCAGAGTTCTTCTGCAATGCTGTATAATTGAAGCCCTGCGTTGCTATCTCTTTGATGTAAGTTAATATGTGAACCAACAGCCATCCACTATGCCGATTTGAAGGCAATCAATCGACTCTCTTCAGTCTCCTTTTTTATGTCCAGGAAGGCGCTAATTACTTTCCTACTAGGGCCTCCGGGAACCTTGTTGGGAGATGAGCAGTATGGATGACTAAGATGACAAGGAAAACCTTCTGGAGTGGGCATTTATCAAGCTCTGCTGTGTTTGCAGTGAATCACAATACCTCAATGGGACTTACTCCAAGAATAATACAACCAAGCCGAAACCAAACCCACTGCTATGATTCATAATGATCCTATCGGGCAGAGTAGAACTCCACCTATGGGTAGCTGAGACTTAATCTTTACCGGAGTAGAAAGCCTGAAATTGATGGGGCTGTGAGCATCCCTTTGGCACGTCCTCTTTGGACATCTGAGCCTGGGGAGAGGTGCCGGTGGCACCACCAAGTCTGCATGAGCAGTGGAGAGCAGTTACCAACAGTGAATCCAGGTGCAGTGTTGGGTGGAGAGGCTTCTGACCAGACAGAACTTTGCCTTCCAAGAGACTATTATTTTATTTCCCTCTTAAAACCAATGCAAACATTTTTGTTTGAAAAATAATTCCTAGACTCTGGTTTTAGTTAGGAATTTCCATAGGGGAACAATAGAACTATAGTATATTTCCAATTTAAAACTTCATATTGTTGATGGAGTCTTGAAATAACAAGACTAGGCGATCCAAACATCTGTTACTTTAATTCACCCCTGTCCAAAAAAAAAACCAAAAACCCAAACAACCCCACCCCCAAACTAGCAGCAAATTTGTGGTACTAGTCTTGGAATGTGGACACTGTGTCTGGTCAGTATTTTGGGGAGTTCTGGAATACACACGAAAATATAGATAAGATTCTCTGCTTAAAATGTATAATGCATTGCAGATTGCACTGTGGGTTTCTGAAGCAACAAAAAGTCATGTTGGATTTTAAAGCAGTTTGAAGAAATGACCCAGCTCTTTGAGGCAGGGTATTTAAATTAATGTTTGTCACAACATAAAGCTCAAATTCAAAGTTTGTGTCTCCCTCCAATTACGACCCATCAAACTAGATGAAATGGAGATGAAAGTGTGTTCCCTGGGGAAAATGCAATACTATTCTGGTTAGTAAATGCACTCGGACCAAAGGTTCTTGTTAGCATTGGGATGTGCCGGGGAGACATTTCAGCCGACTTGGCTGTAGAGCAAGTGGGTGGTGATTGATCTAGCTGGCTGTTGCTATCAGCAGATCCTGGTGGACAAGGTGGGGCCTAGGCCTGAGAAGTGGGGACCAATCACCCAGGCCTCACTTAGATAGGGTGTGGGGTGCACTAGATGCCTGTGCCATGACTTGGAGTCACCAAGAACTGGCAACTGACTTTGCTTAGGCTCAGGAAAGCTGTTGAGACAAAACTACCTTAATTAGAAGGATGTGACTATGAAGGGGCTTCAAAAAGTTCATGGAAAATGGAATGAAAAAACTAATGGGCTTATCATCCCTTCTGTGTGGCCCTTCTGAGAGGGACTGTCCAATTACCTTACAGGTGAGTTTTGGGTCTCCACTACATCCACACCCATTCACATCAGTTTGGTTGCTTGATTTTGAACTTCAAAGGAGGGTGGGCTGGGGAGGGGGGAAATAGGGAACGGATAGCATTGATAATTGTATAACCTCACTCAATGGGATAGAACAACAGAAGTGTATATGAATTGATATATTGGATTGTGTAAGATATGGCACACACACAAAAACAAAACTATTATAGGGAAAAAATAAAATAAGAGTTCCTGGCGTGTAGTGTAGGGGAGAGAGGGGATACAGAGGAGCTGATATCAAGGAGTTCAAGAAGAAAGAAAATATTTCAAAATTTATTGTGGTAGCAATTGTACAATACTACTTGATGTGATTGAATTGTGGAATGTTATGATATCTGTAAGAGCTCCCAATAAAATGATTAAAAATTAAAATAAACAACAAAAAAACTAATGGAATTTTTCATGAACCTTTTGAAGTCTCCTTGTTAAAACAAACAAACAAACAAACAAACAAACAAATCCTGTGGGTGGGGGCGTCCTCCCTTCCAGTATTATTGCTATATTATTTCCTGATAAAGCTTTTTCTTAATATGAGTATGATACAGATGTGCTTTCTATTCAATAAAGGGGCTATTACAATACAACCTACTCAGAATTTTGCTCAAAATACTGAAGGTTATTATCTTCATTTTGAAACATTTCCCTTGCCCTATCTGGGTTGGGCAGATAGTGGTACTGGCAAGGCTGAGGCTGAGGGTTTTGCTTTCTTGCAGAGGTGGTGCTGGTGCTAGGAGGGAACTAAACTCCTGGCACTTCATCCGTCTTCTGCAGTGATGTTGTGGAATTGATTCAGGTGGGCACAGAGGATGACCAGATGAGTCTTAGTGGCCTGGGGCTATCTTTACAGGACAGGGTACATTTCATCTTGATGTATGGAGTCAGTTGGCTGCAGGGTAAATGTGTTCATCCAAGTAGACTAGAGAAACAAATTCATGAAGACTCATATGTGAATAAGAAAGAGGTTTATACAAGAGCAATTGAATACTGAGAAAACATTCCAGTTCAGTCCAGATCAAGTCCCTAAGTCGAATAGTAGCCCATATGTCCGATACCAATCTATAAAGTCCTCTTCAGACTCACGAAACACATGCAATGACACCTAATGCAGAAAGATCACAGACCGGAGGGTTGGAAATCTTCTGGATCTCATGGCATTGTAAGCGTCTCAGTGCTGGCAGGGGTCTCTACGTGGCTTCTCCACTTCAGAGGTCTGGTTGCATCAGGATCGGTCCATGTGGCTTCTCCTGCTCCCAGGGCGGAGCACCACATGTCTTGTCAGAGAGGGAGAGAGGGAGAGAGAGAGAGCGCCTCGCGCCTCCAAGGAGGAATTACAGACGTTCTCAGAATCCCCAGGAGAAGGCCATGTCCACACAGAGGCCTCATTGGCTGTGACCTGATGGACAGACTAGACTCCACCTTCACTCTTCATGCTCAAATGGACAAATGATTATATAACTGCCACAATAAGCTTGGAATTAATAGTAGTCAAATAGTTGCTTCTAAGCCAACGTGCTCCTGCAGGATACTTTTCTACATTGCCCATTTCCCCTTCTTTTCAGTGCTCTGTCCTTCGGGAAGATTTTGGGTTTTAACTACCCCGGTTGACACAGTTACTTTTGCTTCATGGTGAGCTTGTTTTCTCCCGCTAAGCCGTTTTCACTTGGGAAGGGAATCTTCATCTCCCTTGGAACAGTAATGGAGGGAATATGGGTTTTAATGGATTCTGCTTTTCCGACATTTTATAGGGTGTCACTCTCGCTACTTTAAGAAAGTAAAGTATTATTATTGTTGTGTTTTTGATTTATAGGGTCCAGAGTTTTTTGTTCACTTTGTTTCCCTAATGATTTTGCTGGTGAAATAATAAGCTTCTGATATGTATGCATCATGCTTTTAAAGCTGAGTTGTAAACTGGCTATCTATTGGTTTGGAAATCTAAGATCTGACTTTTATAACACCTAAGTCCTTTCTGCCTAGTCCTGGCACCATAATGGTTACACGTTTGGCTGCTACCCTGAAGGGGCAGTTCCACTCCATCCTACAGGATCATTATGCCTCGGCATCAATTGGAGGGCAAAGAGTTAAGTTAATGGCATCTCTGAAGAAGTTACCACTGACTGCTCTATTCTCTGGGACATTCTTCCATTGCATTCTATGATGGCAAGAGCCAGCTGCTCATTTGAATAAACATGATGGCTTCTGAGAGTCGCCGCTTGTCCTACGAGTTGAACAAGTACATCACTTATCTCCAGTATCCATGTGGATCATTTCTCACAAGAATAACTTCTCTTATCTAGATTACTAATTCCACAACCTGTGTTAGAAATATCAAAGTTAATGGAAATACAGGTGCTAGAGGTTAAGGAGAAAAGTTAATGGCCAACTTCCCTACACCCTCTATTTTGAAGCAAAAATAGTGGTGTCCTCCAATTTAGTTCAAACCAAAACAATCAATCATGGAAGCACCCTCCCATGTGATTTCAGAAATATTTACAAATAATCAACTTCATTTTGAAATGTTGAACTGGAAGGTGTTGAAAAGAAATCCCAATCCTAGTTATTGCTCTCAATGACATAATTGACCTTTTTTCACCTCTCCTCCATTTCCTTCCCCAAGAGCAGATATTTCTTAAAGGTTCACGACCAATGATATTTTCTGCAATGGAGAAGAATACCTCTGACGGTGGCCTATGCTCACCTCTCTCTCCCATTATGATTGAAACATCGGACATTTGTGTGTAGCTAACTTGCTCTGAGGATTATTTCTTGTGACTTCAAGTGTCGCTTTATGAGCTCATGATGTTCTCATTGTCCTTAGGCCTTCCTTTTGACTTGTTTTGGAGGACACATGCACACAATCATGAATCCAGCCACATAATATTCACATCCTTTTACACAACCAGACCCTGGTGTACATGACACTTAACAACATTTTGTTGAATCATTCACACATGTACACACACACAGAACAGTGTGTTTGTGTGGAATGAGGTGCTTATTTTACCTATGTTCTCTAGATGAAAGTTTTTTACTCTGAAGTTTTCATGTGCAACTTCAAAGTTTTGGCTTTCTAGATAATTCCTTTTCACAAAGTTGGAAGAAAATTTTCCCAGTAATTTTGACTTACCTGTAGGTGGAAAAAAGGATAATTTTACACTTTAGAGCAATTTGGGCATTTTTACACATGGATAATTCTATGAGCTTTCAAAGCAGTCCTTCAGAATTTCTTATTCTTTAGGTTGAGATGGTTGAAAGTAATACTATACAGTTAATGTTTTGATTTTATAATTAATATGCTACATCCACATTTATATAGAAAGTCAACATTATTATGAAATTCTAATGGAGTAATTGCTTACTTTCTTAGTGTTTTTTATTTAATCTTTCAAAATCTCTCTCTATTTTTGACATAAAGGGGATATCCTTTTTATTTTTGAGTCCCTGTAAGATCCATCAATTTATTTGCTTTTTAGAACTGGAAACAATTTTATTTTTCTTAAAGTAGGTATTTATTATGAGTTGAAAAATAAAGCATGCTTTTCCCCAAAACTCTATATCCCTTTCAACTAGATGCTAGTAATGGGGCCCAGGTCACTCTTTCCCTCACCCCATCCACTTCATGCTGAATGGTTAGCATTGAGGTGGTGTTGTTCCTTTATGTAGGTGACAGTGTGGCCATCGGATTCATGATAGCAAAGCCCTATGAAGGGGATTAGGAATTCTCTTCCTTTGAAAGCAGAGGTGTGCTTTAAAAAATGGTAAAAATAAACTTAAAAAAGAATTATTGTGAGAACTTCAGAGGTTCTGAGAACTAGGAGGAAAATATCACTTAGCTTGAGAATACTGTGTTTAGAAATGTTTGGCAAAAGGGGATAAAGTGTCCTGTTCTAAGACCTTTAAGGCAAGGATGTAAGTGTTTTACTGGGGCTATTTGAATATAAAATGATCTCCTTTTACATCTTGAGGAAATGCTTAAATCAAGTTAAGACTTCCAGCTATAAAAATAAGATTGCATGCTAACCTATGAGATGTTTCCGTAGCACTAACTAAGCTCTAATTTTATATTATTATCAAGCCAGCTATTTTATTTTAGAGTATAGTGAATCAAACATATGGTACGTGAGAAAAGTATTACTATTTTATTAGCCTTATGTTTGATATTCCCTATTTATCTGTGTAGAATCTGTTACTCTAATTTTAAAATTAGCAGTAGTATTACATCCATGGGAATGATTGTATCTTCATATTATTAACTAAAACAAATTGTGCCTTAATTAAGACTAAACTATGACTCAACAGAATGTGAAAATTATAGAACAATATCACTGATATCACATGAAAGTGAAATTTTGCTGAGGATAATTTGACAAGCTCTTCAACAACAGTTGCAGCAGTACATTGACAGGGAGCTAGAGGTTCAAGACAAATCCAGAACAAGACATGGAACCAGGTATATCATGGCTGATGTTATATGGATCTTGGCTGAAAGCAGAGAATACCAGAAAGTATTTATTTGCGCTTCATTGACTATGGTAAGGTTGTCCACTGTGTATATTTTCACAAACGACAGATGGCCTTGAGAAGAATGGAAACATCTGACCACTTCATTGTGTTCATGCAGAACCTGAATATGGATCAGGTAGCAGCTGTGTGAACAAAACAAGGAAATGGTTTAAAATGAAGAAAAGTGAAAATCAGGGTTGTATTTTCTCATCATATTTATTCAATCTGTATGCTGAGTAGATAATCTGAGAAGTTGGGCTATGAAAAAAATAACACAGCATCAAGACCATAAGAAGGTTTATTAACAACCTGCAATATGCAGATGGCACAACTTTGCTTGCTGCAAGTGGGGAAGACTTTAAGTACTTGCTGATGAAGTTCAGGGATTTCAGCCTTCATTATGGATTA
>NW_022111373.1:58741996-58792521 GCF_000313985.2 Echinops telfairi
ACGGTTCATCTATTTTACCAAACATGATGTCCTTCTCCTGGGACTGGTTTCTTCTGGCAATATGTCCACAATATGCAAGATGAAGTCTTGCCAACCTTGCTTCAAAGGAAAACTCTGGCCTTATTTCTTCCAATATAGATCAGTTGGATCAGCAGTCCATGGTAATTTCAATATTCCTATCCAGTTGAATACTTGAACAAGATGGTGAGAAGATACAACCATGATGCACTCCTCTCCTGATTTTAAACCCTGCAGTTTCCCCTTGTTCTGGTCGTACAGCTGCCTTTTGATCCATGTACAAGTTCTGAACGAGTACGATGAAGTGTTCTGGAATTCCCATTCTTCCCAAGGTTATCTGAGTTTATTATGGCCCACACAGTAGAATGCCTTTGCATAGCTAATAAAACACAATTAAACATCTTTCTGGTATTCTTTGCTTGGAGTCACGATCCATTTGACATCAACAATGATAACCCTTGTTCCATGTTCTCTTCTGAATTGGGCCTGAACTTCTTGGAAGTGAGGACAGTGAAACTTCATCTCACATACTTTGGATATGTTATCAAGAGAGATCAGTCTATA
Organism: Echinops telfairi; assembly: GCF_000313985.2. NCBI lineage: Eukaryota > Metazoa > Chordata > Mammalia > Afrosoricida > Tenrecidae > Echinops > Echinops telfairi. The sequence continues at coordinate 58,742,579 of NW_022111373.1, forward strand.
GAAAAGAACATCATGCTTGGTCAAGTAGAGGGGCAAGGAAATAAAGGAAGATCCTCTCAGGGGCAGTGAATGTGGCTCTTCTAGCTGAAGAAGTCTGGAACTCTCACCAAAAGACCTTTCCCTGAGAGCATCTTATAAGAAGATGGGGGAGGATCCTTATAGGATTCACAGTAATTAATTGCAAACAGGATTCCCTGGTGTGGCATCCTGCTGTGTATCAAACGAGCAGATCTGAGAAGCAGGAGTATTGGTCTCAGGAGTGGAGCGTGTCCTCTGGACCCAAGATTCCTGAATAGTGAACCTCGTGGATCTAGACGACAGCGTTGTCACCAGAGAAGTAGCAGCAGCACCAGGAGTGAGCGACTCCTCAGCGCATGGAGCAAGTTAAGATGAGTTGTTTCGTGTAGGAGGCTGACTTGTATACTGGGACGAATCTGGTCACTTAATTGGAGAAGGAAGTAGAGCTGAGTGTTAGGCTGCTTTGACTGGAGAAACAAATCCAGTGGCACTCACATATGTTTAAGGGTGAATTTTATATCAAGATGTAATTATATATCAAGAAAACATCCCAGCCCAGTCCAACTCAAGTCCTTAAGTCCAAAAATAGTCCACAAATCCCTCTTCAGTTCACGCAGTCACGTCCAATGATGCAGAATGCAGGAATATCACAGGCCGGAGGGTGCAAAGTTGTGTGGATCCAATGACAGTGGAAGTATTGCAGGGCTCCAGCAGCTCTCAGTGGGGCTAGCAACCAGGAAGGCCACGGCAGAGATGGGGGGAATGCTGCCTTATGAAAAGCCCATGCCCACAAAGGAGCTCCATCAAGCTGACAGGTTGAATACCTCCCCTACACGTTTATGTATCTTCAAGTTGACATGAAACGACGTAACTACTACAGGGCCTTTGGGCTGAGGCTTTCTAGAGTGGGGTCCTTCTTGGCACTTCATTCAGGGAGCTGGGTGTGCTGACCCATGGAGATGAATGCGTTCTGGTTAAGGCTTACATCAGAGTGATATGCCCCTTTGGGCATTTATTAGCAGACCTCATACTTTGTAATATGCCCTGTTAAACAATTCCATGAGCATTTATCACTAGAACTACAACTTATTAATTTCCTTAATAAAGCCTTAAATCATGAATTTTGTCTGTGAGTTTCTGTGTAGCCAGTGTAATGGATATTAGAACCCAGGAAGATAAATTATACTTTCTACTCCTTTAAAGAGTTACACTCTCAGAAACCCACAGGGACGGTTTTACACTTTCCTAGAGGGTTGCCATGAGTCAGAATTGACTTCAAGGCAGTAAGAATTGAGGCAATGCAACTCTCAACAAGAGGTATTGGCATAAGAGCTGCAACAATGGGCTCAAACATGACAACAGTTGTAAGGATGGTCCAGGATTAGGTGGTGTTCCTATATGTTGTACATGGGTCACTATGAGTTGAACAGACTTGATGGCTCCTAACAGCAATAACATCATACAAGTGAATCAGTTAATAGATAATTAAATATAATATAATTAAAATTCCCAATGAAACAACATAGTGGTTTGGTTTCACAATGGCTAGGCTATATTGTTTATATCTTCATAGTATATAGTATCATCTATTATCTCCTTATAATAGACCTTCAACTCTTTGTACTGTAACAAATATAGCCTTGCAAAGAATGGAAATTGCAAAACACTTAATTGTGCTCATGTGGTATATGTACGAGTATCAAATGCAGTTGTGCTAACAGAACAAAGGAATACTGCATAGTTAAAAATCAAGAAAGGTGTGTGTCAGGGCTATATCCTCATACTATATAGGTTCAATCTGTATGCTGAGCAAATAATCAGAGAAGTTTGATTATATAAGAAGAACGTGGCATCAAGATTGGAGCAAGCTTATTATTTTTATTAATCATTTTATTGGGAAACACTTACAAACCTTATGACAATTCATCATTCAATTGTATTAAGCACACTTGTACATATGTTGCCATCAACATTTCCAAACATTTTCTACTTGAGCCCTTGGTATCAGCTCCTCTTTTTCCCCCCTCTCTCTCCCCCACCCTCTCATCACTTCTTGATCAGTGATATATTATTGCTATTTTGTGTCTTACACTGTCCGTTGTCTCCCTTCACCCACATTTCTGTTATTCGTCCCCCTGGAGGATGGACTATATATCCAAACTTGTAATGGGTTCCCCCTTTCTTCTCCTCCCCTCCACCATCCCCCTATCCACATGATATCGCTACTTCCACTACTGTTCCTGAGCTTTTTATCTATCCTGACTTCCATGTGTGGACAGCTCTTATCTGTACCATTGTGTGTACTCCGGTCTAGCCGGATTTGTAAGGTAGACCTCAGTAAAGCAGGTAAGGCAATGCAGAATGACCAAGGGATTTAGGGATGGAATGTTACATCAGTCATGCTGTACAACCAATACCTTTTTTCCAAGTTCTCCATCACCATGAGCTGAAATTCAATGAATCCTAAACAACAGTTTCCCATTTCCTCTAAAGAAATTTAAATTACATCACCTTATATGATATGATGTCTATGGAAAATGAAGAAATGACTGTAGATGTAAAACCCATACCCACAAACACACTTTCTGCTGATGAAAAAGAACAAGTATTTAACATGAAAATCTTTGGTTCTAGGAGCCTGGGAATTTGCCAAAAGCTGAATGACATGTGACAAACGCACTCTTCACTCTTTGTTTCTTGCTCAGTAAGGATGGCCTAGGACACGGATACTTGGTGGGAGTAATTTGGAAGCAAATGTAAGGAATCTAAGCTTCTTGTTAAAAGGGAAACAGTATTACAGGTTGTCATCGTACAGCATTGAGCAGTCTGGAGAATGTCCGTTGATTAGATCTTTCTTTTATTGGGCAAGGGATGGAAGGGAGAATCTTTAATTCTCCTCTTGCCCTAAAATTTAAAGGAAGTTTATTGGAGAGAAAAAAAGACTTTATCATCAAGTTTATGGAAGCTTTGCCTTCTTCAGCACATTTATGTTTTTATGACCTGTCCACACGGTGACTTACTGGTGTCTCTTCAAACTTCTGTGCTCCCCTTTCCACAGGCTACACTCTGCGATGATCAAGATCTTCAAAGTTAGAATTTATCAAAGTAGTGACCAGAAAAATATAGCAGGAAGGCCAATAACTCCCTGTTAGGTAACTTTGCCTGCTCTCATTGTGACCCATTTCAGTAATGAAAATGACAATTCAGCAAGACTTCAAGTCTGCTCCTGGAGTTTATGTGCAGGGGAACCCTTATCAGAATGAGATTTTCTCCTATATTCACAATACTTCAGATAGTGGTTAGAAAAGAGCAGAAATTCAGTAAACATTGATAAATATTCATTATAAAACATGTTTTTGAAACTATGCCAGCACATGATAGGTGGATTGTGGGAGAATCAAGCAGGACAAGACTTTCTAATCAGTTGTAGATAAAGTTTATTAATACTAGAATAAATAACATTCCAAGTTGCCAGGGACTTTTTAGAAAGATTGATATAAACTTATATTTTTAAGCCATCAAACTAAGAAGAGGTTAAGACTAACATTTACTTATTAAGATAATTTCCTAATCATTCTTATAAGAACTTAATGAGTGACAAACTGACGCTGGATATAAATTTATGATTTCCCAAAATAACATTTGATTGGTTTGAGTGATGTCTTACATCAAGTAATCATAGTTAATTTTTGCTTCTGGAGAGATTTGACTTTACCAGTCTATCATGTCATCAGATGTATTTCGAGAATGATTTCTTTGTCTGTTGATACCGAGTTAAAGAATTCCTATGGAGATTATTGAATCTATAACGTATATTTTTAACTGGACAGATGGGACAAGTTCAGAATAGTGGCAAAAAGACTACACTGTTGTTTGAAATAGGCTGCAAGTACATGAAGAATAATTTTATCTTTTAAGTTTTTGTTACATAAATCAAGGGCAGAGTTAGGAATTTTCCCCTGTATGAGTTAGAACTGACAATGTTGCAAAAAGTGATGGGTCATTTATTTTGAGTTTAAATAAAAGGGAAGAAATGCTGCCACCTCCATTTTCTTGTAAATTTTAATATTTCTAACAATAGGAAAGTAGGAATAGAGAATATATGTGATCTACACTGATAAATCAAAGTTAAATGATTAAAATAAATGTTTTCTGCTATACTGATTTGTGGCAGTGACATAGTCTTCTGTAAACTTGAGGAAGGGGTGGAGTCTAGCCTGTTAATCAGGTCGCAGCTTGATGACCTCATTTGGAGGAACCATAGAGATAAATAGCTCGCTGGAGACCCGACACACCCTCTCTGCTTTGTCTTCCTGCTGACAAGCCACATGGAGCTACACTGATGAAGCCAGAGCCCTGGAGCTGGAGGAGCCACTTGGAGACAGACTCATGCCAGCACTGAGGTGCTTCCACCACCACTGGATCCACAAGAGTTTCCACCCACTGGCCTGTGATTTTCTGGCATTCAGCATCATTGCATGGCTGCCTGAGTCTAAAGGGGAATTTATGGACTAGTATCGACATATGGGATAATATCGGACTCACGGACTTGATCTGGACTGTCCTGGGATGTTTTCTTAATGTACAATTGCTCTTTGATATAAAGTTTTGTCTTACACACATGTGAATACCTCTGGATTTGTTTCTCTAGTCAACTCAGACTAACACATTATTTATTAATGCTTAACACATGCCATCAATATTATTGTTTGATTTTAACTCACAAAATAATCCAGGCCTAAAAGTAACTTTAAAGAGTAAAAGAGGATGAATAATATGAAAATGATAAATTTGCTACTTTTTTTTAGTAAAATAAACTTTGAATGATCATACTTCTGTTATTTTGGTAATAAACTAAGGAGTCAATCACTCTAATGAACAAATGTAGCTCCAACATCAACAATATCCCTTAATACTGAAATTTGAGGGTAGGATAATCAATAATGCCTGGTCAGCTCAGGCAGCATTTAGCCAATCACCATAGAGAGCTTAACTTGGGTGAAATGAAGAATAATCTTCTGTATCATCCTCCCATTTACTGACAATTTTTACGGGAGGATAAAATCCAGTCTTTCTTCCTCATAGCTGCTAATGGTGTTGAACTGCCAATCATTCAGATCTTAGCCCAACACTTAACCACTGCATCCTCACACATGACCTGTAAAATTTACCTGCCATATCTGAACTTTAATTTTCTTTTCTATAACGTAAAACAATATTTGTTATATGTTTTGTATATAGTTGTCATGGAGATTAAATGAAATAATAAACATGAAATGGTATTTTATATTATTAGGTGATATACAAATGTTATCATTACTGTGGTTTGAACTAATTTGCATCTATGTGAACACATTTTATGGTTCACTTTTTCAACAAGTGAACAATTCGGGGGGAAATGGTTATAAAATGATAATTGAATCAATATGTTATAATCTTCAACGGCTCTGCTTGAATCACAAACTTATATAAAATAAAGAAAGTATATTTTTTAAACAGACTGTCTCAACATTATATACGATATAATTGGTTACTGCTTTTTAAATATCAAAGGCCTGTATTTTGGATCATTTGAAGTTATATATGAGTGGGATACTTGTGCCCAGGAATGTCATTGAAAGAAAGAAAACAACAACAGCAAACAACAAAACCTTAGGAGAAGAGAAGCATGTAGGGTTGATTCTGTTAGGTTGTGGAAATCTGTTTCGTCTATTATTAATGCAGTATTAGCTAATTTTTAAACATTCTTTTTTGAGTGAGTTGATTCCCTGAGTAGTGTAAATGCTTAACTCACTGGAATGTTAACGGAATGGTGGGAGGTTCAAGATCACCTAATAGTGCCTCAGAAGAAAAGGCCTGGAAATCTGTGAAAATCCTGCCACTGAAAACCCCGTGGAGAACAGTGCTTCTCGGACGCCTAGGAAGGAGGTTGCCATGAACCTGAGTTGACTCATGGCACCTGATAGTGCCTTAATACCAAGGGCAAGGCCCGTGCTAAGAAAAATCACATCTTATTTAAGCCTCAAACAATACCTATGGGCTGGTCATTGCAGCAGTTCTCAAAACTTCACTTTAATAAAAATCATTTGGTGAGATTTTATAATTGAGAATTCTGGGTTCCACCCCAAGAATTTAATAGGGCTAAGCTGAAGTTTAGAAATCTCCACAGTGAGCAACTTTCCAAGTTGGGACTCCATTGTTTGAAAGACCACAACCAGTAACGCACAGTTCCGTTTTCTGTTGTTACATCCTAATGCTCCATCAACATTAGACTTCCTATGTTAGTGGATAGATCATCTTTCCAAAGGCTTTCTACTTTTGCCTTACTCTTGAAATACCAGGATGCCTTTTGGGGCCGCCCAACATTGTTAGGTGCTTCTTCTATGTGGTACAATACCATTTTGTCCTTATCTCTACCTAGCATTTATCTCACCATTCACACTTTCCCATGTACCTGTCTATGTAGCCTGCTAGACTATTATCTCTGAGATGAGGTTTATGACTTGTTAACTTCTGAATCCTCACTGCCTAGCATAATGCCAGGAATAAAGGTCAATAAGTAGATACTGCTCAGGTAAATGTAAAGGTTTCTTGGTACTAACTGGTTTGAATCAGTCTAGTTCAACTGTGTCTACTGGAATACTTGAAACTGAAGGTGTAAATTGTGTAAGGACATTGGGATAGACATACTGGTGAATGAGTTAAGGTTAAACGCACAGTCCAACTCAATCTGACCTATTCATTGCTAGCTTATTGACAGGTTCTCAAGCAAGAATTCACCTCAAGCAGAGCTATGAAACCTAGCCTATATATTTTCTTAGAATTCAAAATACTCTAATTTTCACTGTAAAATAATGTATTCTCTACATACACATTTCACTATTTGAGATCATTTTGAATCTGAGATGGTCCAGAGTTAGTGAAAATTTTTTAGCTTGAACAGTTTCCATATTTGTAAGTGTTCTTATTGTACTTGTCTCTAATTTCAAGAGAGTGAAAAGTTGAAGTCTTAGAATCACTGCATGACAGTACTAAAAAGGACTTTCAAAATTTATAATTTTTTAAATTACAAATCAGATCTTGAAAGTTCAAATATTTACTGTCTGCAATGTGCAAAAACTCAAACACAAACAATACAAACACAAACATGACCCCCATACTAGACTCACTTAGTTTTGCATTACAACTAGATCCCAGGTCCCTTGATCTCCATGACAATCCCCAACATGCTCCAGAAGTGCCTGTGCTGAAGGGAAATTGCCAAGAGCACAGGGCACACTCATTTAGTCCTGCCCTGGAGCCGCTTTATTCTACCTGCCCCGGGTTTTCATGATTTCTTTTTACAATGCATTATTTTTTTCCAAAGGTCTTGTATTATTTTAATAGTTGGCCTGTTGAGTGTGTATTCTTTAGAGCTAATTATCTTATTACTTATTTAAGACACGTATCTGGAATTGGCAATAAGGGAACGTTTAAGTGGCGCTTAGAAGGAAATGGAGGGCAGTGGAGCTGGCCATACTTAGGCAATTAGATGTTTTTTGGCTCGTGTTTTATGAGCATAGACTTTATGTTTTTGAATATCTCTTTAAAATACAATTACACTTTTGCCAACTACTGATCATTTTCTCTAATGGATGAGAGACGAGGTTTGGTTTATAGAAAATGCCGGGCACGCCAAAAATGATTAATATTTGATAATTGAAGGGGGTTTTTTTCCAACCAATTCCCCCCAGCAAAACTTAGCTGAACATGTATTATGTGTCAGGCACTGTACTAAGCACTGGAGACATTTGTACTCAGAGGACTGTGAAAATGGAGGTTAATTCAATTTTATGTTAAAGAAAGTGTTAACGATATTATTTTAAAGAATATAGATGCTGAGAACTATACTCTTGGCAGAGGTAAGGTTATTATCATTATTTTTTATGCTGCTGCAAGACCAGCTTTTTCTCAAACTGTCACTGGACAGATCCTTCTGTTTTTGTTGGGATCAATTTTTGGAAAATGCATGGAAAGAGACTTGTGATGTCAAGCGCGTCATTATGTAGATTAAATGTTACTTGATGCAATTTTCAGAGCCTTGACGGTTGCATGTTGGAGTCAAAGCCACCAACCTCTCCTTGGGAGAAAGGTCATGCTTTCTACTCTCTAAAGAAGTCTCCGTCTCAGAACCCCACAGGGCCATTTCTACCCTGTCCTACAGAGTCACTATGAGTTGGGATCATCTCAATGGCAGTGAGATTTGTTTTTTGAATGCATTTTCTGAGACATAACGTAAGCAAGGATTTAGATAGGAAAAGTAGTTTCAGTACTCTGAGAAAAAGTTCTGCCTTTCTCCAGTTATATTGTGTAACCAGGTGATTGACATTGAACTATACCCCTAAAGAAATTTCAAGAATTGGAAAAAAAAAAACTAATGATGCAGAATTACTTAGTATTCATGTAGACTCTGATGGTCTAAGTGACTACTAAGTCAAAGGTCTTCAACCTGTGGGTTGTGACCCCTTTGGGGGTCGAACGACCCTTTCACTGGGTTTACCTGATTCATAACAGTAGCAAAATTACAGTTATGAAGTAACAATGAAAATAATTTTATGGTTGGGGGGTAACCACAAGGTGAGGAACTGTACTAAAGGGTTGCGGCATTAGGAAGATTGGAAACCACTGACTTAGAGTAAGAATGAAGTAACAAGCAGATCAATAAATTATATTGGGTAAACTCACTTGTTTTGTGAAGCTAATAATCCTAAAGGGTGACAGTAGGGGTGGAATAATATTTTGGACACTTTTAACCAATCTAGAACTACTGTGAACTAGTCAACTTTCTTTACGATGGAAGGCCAGAGGATCACATATTCCTCAACTAATTAAGGTATCAAACTATGGGACATTAAAGAGGAATAATCTATGTATTGACATAGAGAGCCAAAGTATCAATTAAAGATAGGTATGTATATATAAAAAGGATTTCAAAAGTCTCACAGAAAATAGAATGAACAGGTAATAGCTATGTCCTACAAACTTTTTGAAGGCCCCTTAGATATTGATATTGAGGTAGATATATGTACATGCATATATAGATAGGATAGATATATACCATCAAGATTGGGAGAAGGCTATTAACAACTTGCAGTATGCATATGACACAACCTTGCTGCTGAAAGTGAAAATGAAGATCAAGGATTGCAGCCTTCAGTATGAGTTACAACCCAATGTAACAACAAAAAGCCCCAACTCATTGGCATTGAGTGCATTCTGACTTATAACAATCCTATAGGACAGGGTAGAACTCCCTCTGTGGGTTTCCAAGACTGTAACTCTTCTGCAGAGTGGATTGTCTTTCTTCTCTCTGAGCAGCTGGTAGTTCCGAACTGCTGACCTTGTGGCTAGCAGTTTAATGTGTAACCAATAGGCCACCAGGAACTTTAACATGATGATTGGTTGGTTTATCTATCTTATAGAGTATAAAATGAGCTACCTCAGAAGTAGGAATGGAGGATATTATTACCATCAAGAAAAACAGCCAAGAGTAGAATGTGTCCTTTGAGTTCCAAGATCCCTGTGCACTGAACCTCCTAGACCCAGGTACGGAGAACCATGACACCAAAGGGCACAAAGGAGTGGAAGCAGCAGAACAAAGAGCTTGAGCATGAGATAGCGCGATGGGCCTCTTAGTACACAGAGTGATTTAAGCTGAGTGTCTCTGGTCAGGAAGTCCACAACTGTAGTGGAGAACCTCCAGGCACTTATTTTGGGGAACTAGCTTTGCTGACTCTCAGAGCGAAAGCTGAGTGCCTTTACACTTTTGACAGAGTAATATTCCCCTTGGGTACTTATTGTTACTGTTGTTAGGAATCATCTAATCCAGCTGTTCTCAACCTGTGGATTGGGACCCCTTTGGGGGTTGAACCACTGTTTCACAGGTGTCACCCTATTCATAACAGTAGCACAATTACAGTGATGAAGTAGCAACAAAAATAATTTTATGGTTGGGGGTCATCACAACATGAGGAACTATATTAAATGGTCTTGGCGTTAGGAAGGTTGAGAACAACTGCTCTACCTCATTCAACCCAACCCATAGTGACCCTATGCACAAGAGAATGAAGCATCACATGGTCCTGCACCATCCTCACAAAATTGTTCCCATGCTCAAACTCATTGTTGCAGCCACTGTGTCTATCCATCTCATTGAAGGCTGTGCCTCCCCTTTACCAGGCATGGTGTCCTTCTCAAGAGACTGGTCTCTCCTGAAAATATGTCCATAGTATGTAAGACAGTCTTGCCGTCTTTGCCTCTAAGGAACATTCTGGATGTACTTCTTCCAGGACAGATCAATTTGTCCTTTTAGCAGTTCGTGGTACTTTCAATATTCTTCTTCAGTACCACAATTCAAGTGCATTGATTTTTCTTCAGTCTTCCTTATTAAATGTCCACCTGTCACCTGCATATGATGAAATAGAGAACACCATGACTTGGGTCCTGTAGTTCTCAAAGAAACCTCATGCCTTTTCAACACTTTAAAAGAGGTCTTGTTCATCAGATTTACCCAATGTGGCTTGTCTTTTGATTTCTTAATTGCTGCTACCATGAGCATTGATTGTACTTCCAAATAAGAAAAATCCTTGATAACTTCAAACATCTCCACTTATCATGATGTTACCTATTAGTCAAGTTGTGAGGATTTTGGTCTTCCTTACATTGAAGTTATAACTTATAGTGAAGGATGTAATTCTTGATCTTCATCAGCAAGTGCTTCAAATCCACCTCACTTTCAGCAAGCAAAAATGTGTCATCTGCATATCATAGGTTGTTAATAAGCTTTCCTCCAACCTGATGCAACATTCTTCTTCTTCACATAAGCCAGTTTCTCAGATGATTTGCCAGGCATACAGATGGAACAAATACGGTGAAAGGATACAACCCTGAGGCACTTAGCTTCCGACTTTAAACAGCAATATTTCCTTGTTCTGTTTGAACAGCAGCTTCTTGATTCTTTTTTTTTTTTCTTTCTCTTTTTTAACATTTTATTAGGGGCTCAAATCCCAAACCATACACACATCAATTGTGTAAAGCACATTTGTACATCATTTCTCAGCTTCTTGATTCTTATTCAAGTTCTGCATGAGCACAATGAAGTGAGCTGGAATTCCCATTGTTCTAAAGGTTTATTATGGTTCACAAAGTGGAATGCCTTGGTATAGACAATAGAACACGAAGAAACATCTTTCTGGCATTCTCTGCTTCAGACATCAGCAATGAGATCCCTTGTTCAATGTCCTCTTATGAATCTGGCCTGAACCTGTGGCATCCGGCTATGGATCTACTGTTGCAACTACTATTGGATGATCTTCAGCAAAATTGTACTTGCATGTGATATCAGCTCTGTATTTCAAGCATAATGTTGGGTCACTGTTATTTGAAATGGGTACAAACATGGAGCTCTCAGTCCGTTGGAAATTAGCTGTCTTGCGTATTTCTTGGCATAGAAAATTGAGTACTTCCAGTGCTCCATCAGCTTGTTGAAACATTCCAATGGATATTCCAATCAACCCTGGGAGGCTTTTCTTTGGCTAGTGCCTTCAGTGCAGCTTGAATTTCTTCCTTCGGCACCATTGATTCCAGTTCATATGTTACTTCCTGAAATGGTGGAATGTAACTAGATCCTTTTGGCACATTGGCTCTGTGTATTCTTTCCATCTTATTTTGAGTCTTTCTGAAACATTGAATACTTTTTTCATGGAATCTGCCAAGATTTCAACTTTAGGTGTAAAATTTATCTTGCATTCTTTCATTTTGATGTATACTGAACATATTCTTCTTTTTGGTTTTCTAACTCTAGGGCTTCGCATATTTCATTGTAGTATTTTACTTTCTTTTCTCGAGCTGGCCACTGAAATGTTCTGTTCAGCTCTTTGACTTCATCATTTCTTCCATTTGTATTAGCTACTCTGTGATTAAGAGCAAGTTTCAGAGTCTCTTCTGACATCCACTTTGATCTTTTCTTTATCCCTTTTTAATGAGCGTTTGCTTTCTTCATGGATGATGTTCTTGCCATCCCCGTCAGAGGGCTCAACAGGACCTCTGTCATTAACGTTCAAAGCATCAAATCGGTTCCTGAAATGTTCTCAAAATCCAGATGGGATAGACTCAAAGTTGTATTTTGGCTCTGGTGAACTTGTTTTAATTTTCTTTAGCTTAAACCTGAACTTACAAATGATCACTTCCATAGTCAGCCTCTGGTTTGGTTTTAACTTATGACATCGAGCTTTTCCATCATTTCTTAGCATCAATGTAATCAATCTGATTCCTGTGTACTGTCATACTGAGAAGTCCAGGTGTATAGTCACCTTTTGTGTTGTAAAAAAACGGTGTTTCTATGAACAAGTCATTGCTCTTGCAAAATTCTGTCATGTGATCCGCAGCGTTGTTTCTATCACCAAGTCCATATTTTCCAACTATGGTTCTTGCCTCTTTGTTTCCAACATTTGCCTTCCAATCGCCAATAAGGATCAATGTATCCTGATTGCATGTTTAATCAATTATGACTGAAGCAGCTGGTAGAATTCTTCAATTTCTTCATCAATAGCTTTTGTGTTTGGTGCATAAATTTGGTATAAATTTGTATTGATTGGATTTCCTTGAAGGCCGATAAATATTATCCTCTCACAGAGAGTATTATACTTCAAGACTGATTTCACAATGTCCTTTTTGGCAAGGAATGCAATGCCATTCCTCTTGATTGTGTTATTCTGGCATAGTGAATCATATAATTTTCTGTTTCTAAATAGACAATGCCTGTCCATTTCATTACACCCATGGCTAAGATATTGATATTTATGTGTTCCATTTAATTTTTGACCACTGCAAATTTTCCTAGATTTACACTTCACATATTCCAAGTTCCCATCATTAGCATAGTTGAAGATCCTGAAGACGCCACTCCTGCAGGCTTTAATCCACTCACGTCACCACAGTCGACTCTATTCTGAGAAAACAACTCCTCCACATTCACGTCAAGTACTCTCAGACCTGAAGCACCATCCTTTGTAACTGTGTCTCGCCGTATATTGGCAATACTAGAAGGATTTTGTATCATTGCACAAGCCAGGGAAAACCCAAGGGGTTGTGTTGTATGGCTGAGAAGAGGCTGTCCTAACCAAAGAACTGTTACCTGAGCATTTCTGAATTACGACTGTAGTTGTGTGCATTGTATCAGCTTTGTGTGTTCATTGAAATAAATGATCAAATCCAACAGAGAAGTAAAAACTGGCATGGGAGAGTTAGTGTCAGAATTAGTAAAGAAGGTGGAGGCTGATCTCTGACTCGCAGGAATTGGTCCTGGGCTGACAGGGAGTTTGAATCTCCTCTCTTGTGCATTTAGAGGAGGTGAGATGTCATTCGTGTACATGTCTTATCATTCCTATAGCACCTTCAGGAGTCAAAGATGAGAAACTGCACTGCAGAGAGAACTTGTCTGCAAGTTCTTGGATCACAGAGGCATGTTCAAAAACGTTTTGTTTGGAATAAACCCATGCAGATGTCAACTGGAGTTCTGGCTGTAATATTTTTAAATGTACCCTGATGGACCTAGACATAGGGTATGTTGAGAGAGAAAAAAAGCTTCATATTATTCACTTATGAGACCTAATCTTGAGGTAAAGTCTACAGAAGTTTCTTTCTATAGGACAGTTTCATGTAAGATACTTTCACTAGATTGTCTCCCTTAAAATATTATTTGTATCTTTACAATTGTATGAAGTTATAATGTCCATATGTTCTGATAAATTAGAAATAGCAAGGTGGCATGTAGAATGTAATAACTGCACAACAGTAATTAATTCATGATACTTAGCAGATTGGTAAAAAATATGGAATTTTAGGAAAGTGAACAAGACTGAATGGAAACTGAGGAGCAAAGTGTAATAGAGAGCCTTAGAACAGGAAGTGCAGCCCTAGCCGAGGGAATCGCCGGTGTTGGTGGAGACGAGAATGCACGGGAAAGCCAGACATGTGAAGCTCAGGAGCAGTGTCTCTTGGTGGCAGCTACACTCTAGGGAGCCAGACTTTTGGCCCATGGATCTGAGATGCAATTCCTCACTCTTAGTAAGTGGAGTATTTAAAATTGCAACACAAATAGTTCTACCTGCCTGTGTTGCTGTTTTGAAGATTAATGAGGTAATGGTTAGAAAGTGCTGGGGATGAAAGGTTCAATATAAATGTTTGTGTACTCTGCCAAAAGAGCTGTCTTTCATTGTTTAACTTCAAACCATTAAACAAGTGGCCATCTAGCAGAGAAGCAATAAGCCCATATGGAAGAAGCACACCAGCCTGTGTGATCATGAGGTGTCGACAGAATCAGGTAACAGGCACCAGAAGACTCAAACAAGCAAACAAACAAACAAAAACATATTGTTGAGAACAAGGGGAGTCACAGCAGAGACCCAAAATCCATCTGTAGACATTGGGATATCCCCTCACAGAAGGGTCACAAGGAAGGGAGAGTCAACCAGGGGGCAGCATAGCACTGATGAAACACACAATATACCTCTGTTTCCTTGAGGCTTCCTCACACCCCACTATCATGATTCCAGTCTTATCTTTTAGTTCTGGCTAGACCGGAGCATGTACACTGGTGCAGATAAGAGCTCATGACACACAGAATCCAAGTCAGATAAACCTCTCAGGTACAGAAATGAAAGTAGCATATTAGGAAGTTGGGGGGAAGGGGGGAAGCCCAAGGGAGAAAGGGAGAACCCATTGCAATGATCTATGCATTACCCCCCCCCTCCACCACCACCACCCAGGGGGAGGAACAGCAGAAATGTGGGTGAAGGGAGACAGCGGTGGGTGTAAGATATGAAAATAATAATAAATTTTATAAATTATCACGGGGTCACGAGGGTGGGAGGTGGGGAGGGAAAATAAGAGGTGATGCCAAGGGCTCAAACTGAAAGTAATTGTTTAGAAAATGATGGCAATACTGTACAAATATGCTTGATACAATTGATGTATGGGATGTTGTAAGAACTATAAGAGCCCACAATGAAATGATTAAAATAAATAAAGCAAATAAAATGAGGAATCAAGCAAAAAGAACTTTCTTTTAGCGCTTAAAAAAATATATATACACTTAGTGTTTCTCTTACATTCATCCAATTATTAGGGAGCTACCATATCAGCAGCTGGACAAAACATTGATATTTGATTGTCTCTGGTGTTTTTCCTCAGTTCTAGGTACATGCTCCACAGGGATGAGCCACATGAAGTAGGTCACTCATTTCATACAGACCCACCATGCAAGGACAAGTGTCAATCAATCCAAGCATGCTAGACAGGGTCAGATTATATATTGCATGATTAATTACTGTATATGCTCAATGCAAGAGTGAATGCAAACAGAGATACATACATCTATACATCAGTAAATCTAGAAAGAACTTGCTTCAGATTTTGAATACATATGAACCTGGTGTAATTTTGAAAACTGTGGTTTTGTTTTGAATTATGCATGGCGGTGAGAGTAAGAGATCTTTAGAGAGCTTAGAGCAACTAGCTTAGAGCATCTAAAGGTCATCAAACTGCCTCAGCAGGTAAAACAGCCACTGCTGAGAGGCACTGCATGGCTTTCCTCTAACTGCAGGAAGAGGTCAGCCACCAGAGTGGGGATGATTCCTGACTGTAATACATGCTTTTGTTTCTGCCCTCTGTCTCCATTGCAGAGATTCCCGCTTGTTCCATGATGGGTGCCCCCAAAGTAAATCCAGATAGACTCACCAGGGGTCAGAGCATCACGGAGCCAAGTCAATGGAACTGCAGTGGCATAAATGTGGGCTTGCAAAGGGAGCAGCGATCTAAGCCCAGGAGAATACAACAGATGGGAAGGACCCAGACCCCTTTCTTGTTTTATGGGGCTTAACCGGGCAAACAAGTGAAGTGAAGAGTGTCTCTAGCTATTTAACACAGAGAAATTGTGATGCAAAAGTTGAAAAAGAAGTAGAACTTCCTAGGCAGAATAGGAGACCGTTAGCAAGCGTATTCCTGCTGGGTGGGATCTGTTTCCTTGATCTCTTGTATGTTTCCCTTTGCAAATATAACATTTGCATTGACAACATGAAAGATGGAAATGATATGCCACAAAACTCACTAGAAATGAATTTCTGTATCTGTCCTACCTGTGTAGGCTCTTAGTCCAAATCTGTTTAAGTGCACTAGCAAGACACCACTGCAAGCCCTCGGATTTCAGAGTAGGTCACGAGTTCTTCAGGGAAGGAAAGGAGATGACGGGAAGGGGGCGATCTTCTCGGCACCCCCCCCCCCCATCAAACACCATGCTTCTCTTGGGGAAATCGAACTGTGCAGTCCCTCTGAGGAGCTACGGTTCAATTGGTGAGCAGGAAATTCCATATTTATTGCTGTGTGTGCTAGGTGAATTATGAGTTTTTAAAAATGGGTGTCTAACATTCTTGTGCCTTAATTTCTCCAGCTGTGAACTGAAAATAAGATGACCGAAAGACACGTGGAAGGGGTTACAAAGAGAACAAGTCATCCGAGTTTTCATCATTATGTGGAAAGTATAGGGAAGGGGCAGCTCACAGGAATATTTACACTTTTGTACGCACATTGGCCAGAGATTACTAATATATAGGAAGTTAAGCACGATACATTTCTTCTAACCTTGGAGGTCTTTGGGGGAGGGTAAGTTGGTTTCTGATTCTTCCAGGAAACTAAACCAGACAGTCAGAACCACCTCTTCTCTTATCTTGCCAGTCTGCCAACAACCTCTGTTTGCCCACAGAAAGAAACCCGACAACAATTTGGCCTGTAAACACTAGCACACCAACTGCACTAAATCTTTGCCTGGCTATTTTGGGTAAGCTGGAGGAAAAATAGCAGACTGCATAGGAGGAAGCTTGTGGGCACGCCAAGGGCATGACGTTCAGGTTTCCAAGCACAGGCTATGGTTGAAACAGGAAAAGCTTACTCAAGTCAGACTCGGATGCGGGGCCTCCTCTTCTAGAATTCCTCAGTTTATCTTCTGGGAAGACGAGGTTTGAATCCTCTGCTTCTCAAAAGGAGTCCAAAAGGCCTTCAACGGATATTTTGCCATGATTTCATGAAACCTAGAAAGATGTTGGTAGATGGCATCTCTGGCTCATTCGCTTTCTATTTCGCCATTTGGCAGGCAAAATGCTCATAGATCCTTATTAATGAAGCCAAAGATTCCCAATGGAGAAATAATTAAAGCAACTGCTTTTTCTCAAAGCTGCTTGATATTTCAGTAGCTTCAGAGAACGACTGTACAGCAGTTTTATTCATACTACTGTTGATACAGAAAATAGAGACGTTGTAAAAGGATTTTTCTTCCATTAGGTTCTTCCTGGTTGCTTGGGTCTAATTGATAGATGAATGGCTGATTTTCATCTTATCAGATGTGGTTGCACTCCATACCAGGGCACTCTATTGGATACTGAATAAAACAGCTCAGAAGCACAGAAGGGCAGCACATTTCAAACCCACATATACATAAATCTAGGGTCCTCAGTAATGGTGTGAACAGTCTAGTCACAAACATACAGCAATTGTTTTAAAATGGAAACGTTTTCAGAGCTGCCCTCTATACTGTCTTCTTCTGGAGAGTGGATCAACATCGATGGGCTTGGACTCGGCCCCATTGTCCTCTCTGTTAGTTCTCTGCTCTATGCCAGTGGATTGCCCTCAAGGCTTGGCACTCTGGGATGGGGTCTGGTCCATCTCTCCCTTTCCTAAGGAGACATAAACAATACCCTCTCCATGGGTGTATTAGTGGCCTGTTCGCCATCACCTTCATTTTCTTTTCTTGTCTTTTTTTCTTCCCCCTCTCTTTTCCCCTCCTTTTTCAGTTGGCTGCCACAGAGGACAGCACTGAAAATGTAACCTGGGGAGAGAGGCAGGTCTGTCCAGACCACACGAGAGTGAACTAAGAGGAGAGAGACAATGAGAGAGTGGATCTCATCATGGCCTACCAAGCCCTGGGGATGACATCCCTGCTTGGAGCAGCCAATGCACAGACAGCACTGTAGGACTGGCCCCACCATGAGAAAACATGTTCCCACACTGACCCGTAGCGCTATGGGAGACAGCATTGGAGGCACTGTGCGGAAAGTGCCAGGTCTGCCCATGCACAGTGGGTGAAATGCAAAACGAGTGCAACAGGGCAGCAGGGGGAGCGAAGCAACCAAGTCCCCGTGGAACCCAGAAAGTAAACTTCTGACTTGAGGGTCAGGGTGTGGCAACCCATCAGACTTGATCAGAAAACATACATGAGGGTCAGCAGACAGACCTGGAAGTATCTGTTTTTCTTTCTTTTTTCTTGTTTTTATTTTTGCACTATGTCTATTTATGTAAGATAGGCAGAATGAACAATCCAGAGGAGTGAACAATCCCGAGGAGAAAACAATGGGACAGGCGATTCCGGTGGGCACGTGGGAGAAGAGGGTACAGGGAGGGGAACCAGCAAACTCAGGGATAAGGAAACAATAAGAGATCTAAACTTGATCATGAGGAAGGCATATAATGCCTGGTGGGGTTTAAGCCAGGGCAATATATCTGAGAGGAATTAATGAGAGCTGAATGGAGAGTGAGCATGATAGTGGGATAGGAGGAAGGGGAAAGGAAATAGAGGAAAGAAATAGGAGTCAAAAGTTATTTATAGACATATAGCTATGGGCATGCATATATGTAAAAATATTAATTTATAATAAAAGGGATAGAGACCAATGTACGTATATTTATATGTTAAGTATTATGATAGCAGATAGACTTTGGGCCTCTACTCAAGGCTTCCTTCAGCACAAGAACACTTTGTTCTAATAACTTGTCACTCTTTGATGCTCACCTTCCCAACACAATTGCTTAAAACAAAATGGGTGCATAAGCAAATGTGCTAAAGAAAGTAGATGGTGCCTGGCTATCAAAAGAAATAGCATCTGGGGTCTTTAAGAATTGAAATTAAACAAATATCCAACTAGCAGGGAAGCAAATAAGCCCACATGGAAGAAGCACACTACCCTATGTGATCATGAGGTGCTGACAGGATCAGGTATCAGGTATCATAAGATCCCAAACAAACAATTACATCGATGTGAACGAGGGAGTTTGGAGAGGAGACCCAAAGCCCATCTGTAGACAATTAGATATCCCCCCACAGAAGGGTTATAAGGAAGGGATGATTCAACCAAGGTGTAATATAGCACCAACAAAACACACATCATCCCTCTAGTTCCTGGATGCTTCCTCCCCACTCCCCCCAACCTACCAAGACCCAGTTCTACCTTACAAATCTGACTAGACGAGAGGACACATATTGGTACAGATAAGAGCTCTTGACTCATGGAATTCAGGACAGATAACTCATTCAGGAAGAGTAGTGGGAGTAGGGATATCACGAGGGTAAAGGGATGGTCAGTCAGGGGAAAGGCGAAGAAAGGGAGAACCCATCTGTGGTAGTTATATAATCTGGTGTCAATTTGAGGATTAAAAGTGTGGGGTGGAGTCTAGTCTGTCAACCAGGATAGAGCCAATGAGGCCTCTGTGTGAGGATGTGCTTCTCCTGAGAATTCTGGGAACTCTGGTATTTCCTTCTTGGAGGTGGAAGACACTTCTCTCTCTCTGCTCACTCCCTTGAAGACTCTTTACTGACAAGACTCAAGGCTCACTCCCTGAGAGATGCTCTACTGAGAAGACTCATGGCACTATGCTGATAGACCCTGTGCCCCGGGAACTGGAGCGGTCACATGGAGACCCCTGCCAACGCTGAGATGCTTACAACACCACTGGATCTAAAGACTTTCTACCCACTGGCCTGTGATCTTTCTGCATTCAGTGTCATTGTATGTGTTTCATGAGTTTGAGTCTGAAGAGAATTTTATAGATTGGGATCCGACATACGGGATAATATCAGACTTATGGACTTGATCTGGACTGGGCTGGGATGTTTTCTCAATATTCAGCTGCTCTTGTATATAAACCTTTTGTTATACACATATGAGTGTCTATGAATTTGTTTCTCTGGTCTACCAGAGTAACACACCATCCCAAGGTTGGATATGTAGGAATCCCCACTCCCAAAGGGGACAAATAGCAGAAAGTGGGTGAAGGGAGACAACCCACAGTGTGAAATATGAAATAATAATAACAATATATAATTTATCAAGAATTCATGGTGGGAGAGCGAGGGAGGGAGGGGAGAAAAGAGGAGCTTATCCCAAGGGTTCAAGTAGAAAATGTTTTGGAAATGATGATGGCAACATGTACAAATATGCTTGATACAGTTAATGTATGGAATGTTAGAGCTGTAAAAATGATTTTTTTAAAAAGGAAAGTTTCAGGTAAAGAAAGGATACATTTTAGAGAGCAACAGTAGGTGGTATTATACCTTTCAGCTCACTAAGAAGATTTTACTCAAGAAACAGATCTTTTAAAGACCACAGAGAAATGAAAAGCTACCCAATTTTAGTATTTTCTTTGTGGAAAGAAGAGACAGAGATGTGGGTGTATAAAAGGGCATCTTCCCTTTTGCGTGCTGCCAGTCTACTGTAGGCTGAGAACAGGAGGTGTGAAACTTACACCAATAGAATCAATATCTGAAGAACCTATTTGAATGCCAGTTAGGTTTAGTTAGAAAGCAATAAGGTGGGGCCGGGCAGAGGGTGCAAATGCTTCACACTTAATTAGTAACCTAAAAGTTGGATGTCCCACCCCCACCCCCAGAGGCTCGGTGGGAGAAAGCATGGTGATCTGCCTCTGTGAAGTCGATGTCAGGAAAGTGCTCTGTAGAAGTTATGCTCTAACACAGGCTCAGCACCAGTGAGAACAAATTTGACCACAATTACTTTGATCCTTGGTTTAATAGGATAAAGAAATTAAAGAAAAAAGACAGGAAGAAAGGGAAATGTTGGAAAGACCAAAGAGATAAATGGTGGGATAAACATCACAGCAGAGAAGGAAAGCTAGTGTAGAACACTAGACAGTGGAGAGACTCGGACAAACGGATGAGCCTTCATCTTTAAGCTATCTGGCACAGTGGCAAGTAGAGGCTTTGGGCTCATGGGTGTGGATATTCAAGGAAAATCAGGTGAAATTGTGCACTCAAAAAACCTCACTGCCATCAGGAGACGCCCACCCATGGGTAGAATTGGCCCTCTGAGTTTCCGAGACTGTAACAGGAGTAAGAAAGGAGTTGGTAGTTCCAAACTTCTTACCTTACTCAAGTAACCATTAATGCCACCAGGGCTCTGATAAAGTTGTGCAATACAGACTGCTATTGAATACAATTAAATCCACGCATACTTTGCATACTTTAAGTCAGCAATGTACTTATGAGCTAATCTGCTCAAGAATAAGGAGTCTCGGTTTGAAGTGCTTGGTCTTACCAGTTATTCACCCTGGAACTGAAGCAAATTAGTTAATATTTTTGGCCTCAGTATGCTAATTACACAGTTTATGAGATTGTGATAAATATTAATTGAGATGGTTCTTTGTGTAATAGAAGCTGAGCATATAAGGAGTGTTCAAAAAGTTCGTGGAAAATGGAATGAAAAGGTAAAGAAAAATTTCCATGAGCTTTTTGAAGCGCCCGCATAGGTTACTCCTTGTTCCTCGTTGATATATGCGCTCCGCAGCTGGTGTTGATACTTCTTTACATGGTAAGGCACTAGGATATTTTGCTCTGTGTCCTGGAATTTGTTTCTTTTGGGTACAAACTCTCTGAGCAGTCTGGTTTCATGTGTGTTATTTCCCACCCTCCTGTGTTAGGATCATGAAAGATGGTGCGACGGTGGGTAGGACTGACTCTCTCTTACTGAAGCTCATTAGAGTTGAGGTTCAATAAAGCTCTCTTCATGGCTAAACACCACTTGATACATTCATTTATGTATTTGAAAGATGAAAGGTTTGATTATTTGATTTGAAGTATGTTGAATCTATTCATGTTTAAAAAAAGAAAAAAAGAAAAAAGTTTTCATTCTAACTTTCCCCTTTGCTAAAAGGATGTTCAAGCAGCTTATGACATCTGATTTGTCAACTGAGTGAAAATTCTAAATGTGCCTGTCTTCCTTCTGGCCTTTTGGTCTCGGGTTCCTGTGTTCTGGAGAAAGGCGGCTAGTTCCTTCGGAGATGTCACTTTGTGACTAGGGTAGGGAGGATCAGAATGTGAGGAAAACGACCTGCCTTTGAGACAGTGACACGGGAAGATGTTGCCCGAAAAAAGAGCCGCCAACACTGCTCACACGGATGCCCTTTACTCTGCCTGGTGCTCTCAGGCCGCACTGTTGAGACTTGAGATGCCGCATCGTTTTAGACGTAGGAACCGTATACAGGTGGCTGGAGAGGAAAAGAAATGCCAGCTCTTTTATTTCCTCCTCATTCCCTCTTACTCTCTGCTCTCCTTTCAATTTTTCATGTTTCCTCTTTCTCGTGGCCTTCTCTCTTTGCTGCTTAGGGCCCCACATTTCAAGGGACATCGGAAGGTTCCTTAATCTAGAGGGGCCTCTGAGCCAGGCCCTGGAGAGCGCGGTGCGCGGCCCACAGCTGGTGCGTCCATCCGAAAGCAGGAGGGCTTCCTCTTGGAAGTTTCTTCGAACAGCTGCTTTACAGTTTTATCCGAACAGGATCTCTTCTTCCTCTTTCACTTTTACATTCTCTCCTTCTCTCTGCTATTGGCCATACTCAAGATTGCATATTCATAACCTCTTCCCACGGCTGCATGTTGTCCGGACTATTACCAAGGGCACATTCTATCTGAACCTATTCTGGAGCAGGGGTGCGGGTGGGTGCTGAAGTGGGGTGCGGAAGGGTGCTGAAGGGGGATGGGGGGGATGGGGTGGGTGCTGAAGGGTACTCCGCAAAGCAGAGAAGAGAAAGGTGGGCATGCCAAGCAGGCCATTTCCCTAGAGAACTATTTATTCCCAGTAGGACTATTTGCATTCCCTGCCAAGCCTCAGCTGCCCTCTCTGCCTCTGTCGTTGTCTCCTGACTCCGCTGCTGGAATCAGCCTGCTGGAGCTTTCTCCGGAGTTGTACTTCTGTGCCCCGTGTTCCTTGCACGGAATGCTGTCCTAGACGGGTTTTGACATTCTCTGCTCAGGGATGTGGCTGGCACACTTTCTCTCCTGTTAGTATCCTGTTCAATTAGTGTTGCATGACAGGCTGAGGTAGTGGGTAAAGTCTCACAGGGGAGTGACAGCAGAAACCTGCTTTTTTGTCTGGTGACCTACAGGGACTTCTCCATCAGGATTTGAATCTCTGGTGCACAACTTGCTGCATCTCATTCTCTGCTAATTTGCATCTTAAGCGAAGCATCTTACTTTCGAGTCATCCATATTTATGATCTATCACAGTACATGGGAGACTCCTTTCAGTGCAATTTTCCAAATACCATTAGTCTCCGTATTCCAAATTAGGGCCACCCTGATAAACAGGCAAAGAGTTTAGCAGGTTTTAAACAGGGGTTAGATAAACAGAGTAAACAAGAGTAAGATAACACCTGTAGCCAAGCCAATTTAGATAAAAAGCGTACATCCTATCTCAATATATGTTCATCATAAATTGCATAATAGTAGATTTAAAAATGCCTTGGTATTTGTATGTTGTTGCTCTTATGTGCCACGGAATCAGTTCTGACTCATAAACACCTTGTGCACCAAAGAACAAAACAATAATTGGTCCTGTGAAATCCTCACCGTTGTTCATTCTCACTCACTGTTACAACACGGGGCCAAGCCATCTCTTTAAGCTTCCTCTCTTTTGCTGCCATTACACTTTACTAAGCGTGCTGTTCTTTACCAGGGACTAATCTCTCCTGGCAACATGTTCAAATATGTGAGACGAAGTCTTATGATCTTCTCTTCTGTACTTCCTTTAAGATAGATTTTTTATTGTCTTTATAGCAGTCCACGGAGGATTTAATATCATCCACCAATCTTATCATTTAAGATATTATCTCTGCACAAAGAAACCCATTCAATACAACTATTATTCAAATTTATGTGCCAACCACTAAGGCTAGCCATGAAGAAATTGAAGAGATTTACCAATGTCTATAGTTGGAAGTTGATCAAAAATACAACCAAGTTGCATTGATGATTATTGGAAATTGGAATGAAAGAATTGGAAGTGAAGAGGAAGGAAGAGTATTTGGAAAATATGGTCTACGGTCATGGATGATAGAAATGAAGTGTAGATCGCATGCTAGAATTTTGCAAGACCAATGATATTTTCATAGAAAATGGTTTTCAACAACACAAATGGTGACTACATATGCAGAATTTTCAGTTTAAGAATACACAGAAATCAAATTGGCTACAAATGTGGGAAGAGACAATGGAGAAACTAAATATCAACAGCTAAGACCCGGCCAGGGTCAACTCTGCAACAGACCATTAATTACTCATATGTAAGCTTAGGTTGAAGCTAAAGAAAATTACAGAAAGTTTGAAACAGTCAAAATATGACCATGAGTATATCCCATCTGAATTCTGAAACCATATCAAGAATAGATTTGATACATAGGATACAAAGGGCAAAAGACCTGATGGGCTATGCAATGACATCAAGAACATCATAGTCAAAAAAACAAACAAACATCATAGTTGAGGACAACAAGAGGTGAATAAAAAGTTAGGAAAAAAGCTCAAAATGGATGTCAGAGGAGACTCTGAAACATGTTCTTAGAGTAGCTAAAATAAAAGGAAAAAAGAATGAAGTTAAAGGTGTGTGTCCAGCCAGCCCCTGACCTTGTTTCAGCTGCTGATGGTGTGCTTCTCCCCTTCCCCTTCCCATTGAGCAGCCAGGTGCATCAACTCAGAAGGTACCTCAGAGGTGAAAGCTTATTCCTTTCTTATAATCTGTTCTTAGTCTGAAAGCTTTGCTGAAAGTTGTTCACTCTGGGTATTTGAAATAGTGTCCAACATCACAGCAACATGCATGCTACCACCGTATGACAAACCATCAGACAAGAGTGGCATTTGTAGAGTCTTTAAAAATAAAGCCAGGGCTGTCACATGCATTCTGTTTGTCACTGTGTATTGAGCTTAGCTCGGTGAGAATACAGATAAGAATACAAATGAGAGGAAGGGACTATCATTCAAAAGGTTATTGTTATTCCAGGAGATAAGAGACTTACCAGAAGCTCCAGAGCAGCACTTAAACCCCAACCTTCTGTACCCTAGTCTCCTATGCATCATACATTATTTGATGCATTGAAATTAGACAGAACACAGTTTAGAAAATGCAGTGCAGTTCAACTAACGATAGTTGAAGCTTTATCTCAGGACTTGGCTTAAGTTCTAGAAACACAAATATGAATGAGAACTGTGGAACCGTTTAAGTACCTATGATTTTCTCTTTGATTTTCATGTGGTCTTAACTTTGTTTACAAGTAGTTCGCACTTTTGTGCAAAATTCTGTATCTTATGTTTCAGTCTGCTTACTGGAATAAGTGGGACAACTCCTTATATTTAGTAGAGATTCAGGAAATATTTGCATTGTTCATCCCAGTTCAGTTTTCTCTGATACAGCATTCTGGAGAGATTCCTGATGGAATTCTGTTCTGTCTAGAGTCCTGGTGCCCCTCCTGAAATGCAACGCTCCTCTGAGTAACCCACTCGGGTGTCTTCAGCGGGATGGGGAAACAGCGATGACTGGGTAGCTCCCATGGGCATTTACCTCTTCACATTGTGCTCTCATATTAGGCAAATGCCAAGTTACATGATGAATGGGCTCCCCTTACTTCTTTTGGGGAAATCGCTTTGGGAATTAAATATCCATATTTATTGCGAATTACATATTCAAATCAAGTTGCATTATGGGCATATAATGCATTATGGCTCTGTAATGCTTCCATGTATAATGTACTTTGCACCGAGGTAAAATGTTTCTTGGCACTACTGAGAAAACTAGAGTATCCATGTGGTGTTTGGTGGCTGCAGTGAGTTTAGATACAGTGGGTTAGGTTCTAAAATGAACAAGTTGGGCAAAAACTGTCTAGAATAAAAACAACATTACGATTTCCTTAAGAATTTGCCACATGGGACATGGGCATAACATTGTGTCATTAAGTCCAAAATACCCAGATTTTCCTTCCAGTGTTTAAGGAAACTTCTTTTTCTTGGTTGTGAAACAGATGAAGGAGTTTGCTTTAGCTTATTGGACATGTTAAACCAGAAATGCATAAAGTTAAATCTCAGCGTCATACTCAGCATGATGGGCTGTTCATATTATGAACAGCTTACATGGACCGCTACTGACTCCAAGTACACAGGGTGGCGTCTCCCATTTCCTGCTCCCTAGTCTACCACATGTGTACATGACATGGATAAGGAAGGGGAGTCATCTGCTTTATTATTTTATAAATTGTAGAATGCATATAATTAGCATTGCATAAATCAAATAAGCCTAGGATACAACTCTACTGAGCATTCAATCATTTATTCATAGACTAGATTTTGGACATCCTGATAATTTTTAAAGCACTAATTAAATGCTGTTCACTGCTTGATTTGTGTTCAGAAGAAATTTTTTAACATGGGAAACAATTTGTAACTTTTCATCTTTAGCAATGACGGTAAAGATGAACATAAAATCTAGATTCTCCCAGAAAGGAATAAATAAATAAATAAATAAATAAATAAATAAACAAACAAACAAACAAATAAATAAATACCCGGTCTTTAATTTTTTTTAATATCAGGAGAAACCAGTCGCTGGAAAAGAATATCATGTTTGGCTATTGGAAAGTAGAGAGGACCCCCTTGGTGTAGTGGTTACTCATTGGGCTATTAACTTTAGCAATTCAAAACCACCAGTCCATCGCTGCATGGGGGAAAGACTGGATTTCTACTCCTGTGAAGAGTGACAGTCTCCGAAATGTGCAGGG
The DNA here is from genome assembly GCF_000313985.2 of Echinops telfairi. Lineage (NCBI taxonomy): Eukaryota > Metazoa > Chordata > Mammalia > Afrosoricida > Tenrecidae > Echinops > Echinops telfairi. The sequence goes on from NW_022111373.1 coordinate 58,769,510, forward strand.
CAGTTCTACCAGGTAGAACTGAAAACGTCGAAACCAGGTAACTAATGAATTTGTTTTCATTCTGTAGCCCAATTTCTTTTGTAACATTACAATTTATTGTTAAGTCTTGGCTATATTTTGCCTTAGAACTCTGAATTTCCTGTGGTAGACCTGCAAGTGTTGAAATAAACTGTGGGCTTTGTAAGGTTGCAACCATATATACTAGAAAACACTAGTAAAATATGTGTTGTAATTATGTTAGTAAACTTTAAGATTCTATAAGATCACTGTAAGTCCGCATCAGCTTGATGGCCATCAGTGTTTTATTTATTTATTTGGTTTAAAACAGACAGTAAAAACAGAAGCCCCTCAGTGAGAGGTACTGACTTCGTGGTTACACCAAGGTACTCAAGCAGCACAATTGCGAGGATGTGCAGGATCAAGCAGTGTTTTGTTCTATTGAAGGTGAAATCCTTCTAAATTGTGACCCATGCTACAATACCTGACAACCACTACAACATTGTACCCCACACATGCCAGGATCCTTGCCCCATTAAAGCACGCCGATGATGAAGCTTTCTGCTCTGATAAAGATTTTCAGTCTCAGAAACCCCCAGGGGCACTTCAGCCCTGTCCTATAGGGTTGCTGTGAGTCAGAATCAATGATGGCAGTGAGTGTGGTAATTGTTGGCATTGTAGTCAATAAATATTGTAGTACTCATCAACTTTGAAAAAAGATAACTAATGAATTTGCTTTCATTCTATAGCCCAATTTCTTTTGTAATGTTACAATTTATTGTTAAATCTTGGTTATAGTTTGCCTTAGACATCTGGATTTCCAGTGGTAGAATTTCCTCTGTGTGTTTAAATAAGTTATGGTCTTTGTAAGTTTGCAATGATATGTACTAAGAAATTACTATTAAAAGATGTGTTGTAATTATCTTAGTAAACTTTTTAACCTGGTCAAATTTCTTAAAATAAGTAGATTTGAGGTTGCACAAGATCAAAGGTAATTAATGTTTTTCAGCAGTGTGATAAATACTTGCTTGTTAAGTCAATTACATCAAGACAGAACTTGAATGTGAAGTAAGGATGTACTATAAGTAAATTGCAAATAGCGTTCATGTGACAGATCCACTAATTTACCACAAGTTATTCTGGCAAGGTTTGAAAAATTAGATAGCTGAAGTTGCTGTAAGGAACAATTTACTGCAAAGATGCCCCAAGAGAAAACTTTAGACCTCAGTTTTGCCTGTTGATTTTTTGCCAGGTAGTCACCTCGAGTGTGTTTTGAATGAATCTGTGATCATTCACACAGAATCAATCATTGTAAATAAGTAAAATAAGAAACAATTAAACACTCTGCTTCTTGGTAATATAATGCTATTTGGAGAAGATCTGCAAGTGCTTGCTGTAGAGAGAGGTTCGGTGGATATTTGCCGAAAATCCCAATACAGTAGAAAAATGCAAGGAAGAAATGACAGCATTCCCCGTTGAACTGAAATTTAATGAGGATGGTGCAGAGAGGTAATTGTGTATTCTACAAGACTCAACTTTTCATTTAACTAGAATCTGTAATATGTGCTCTAAAGTTATTGGCACTTAGTAAAAGAAGTTACAATTCTTACTTCTCCCCCACTTATTTGGGAGTTAACAGACTCGAACCAAGTTGGACAATGAAAACATTATTTGGCTTTCGGTCCAGGCTTTTATATTCACACGGAGAGCAAGTTTTAAAGTGAGGAGTTTAATTTATTGAGAAGTTATTTATGGTTGATTTAATAATACTGCAAATAAATGTTCACAAACTATGTTCTTTCATTGTTTGTGGGTCCTCTTGATAGTACAAAGCATTCTGCTTAGAGGACCGATACAGTGTTCTTTTTCTGGATATGGGCATTTTTAAACCTTGACATTTATTGACGAAACAGTTGAAAATGCCTATGGAACGTGAGAAAGTATCCATGATTAGTAGTTGAGTTTTCTTTTAGTTTGATCTCTTGTCTCAAATGCTTTATGTACATGCATGGACAGATACCTGTATAAGCACAGAAAAAACTACTATAAGGGTTCCAATTCATACATACATGGATTTTTTTTTTCAAAATAAAATGTGGCCAGTGAATGGCTGAGAAGTTCTCTCACACATGTATTAGTTTCATTAAAGTTTCTTCAAGGAAACGTTCCACTGAAATCAATGGCTCCCGAGGAGATCTGCTTGGCCAGTTATATTCAAGGCAGAGAACTCCGAAAATTATGGTGACTGAGAGATGTAGGTTCAGGTCCTGAAGTGTCCTTTAATAGTCATGAGACTCTGCGTCTCGGAAAGAAGTCACAGCACCTTTCTAGCTAAATTGTACATTGTTAGTAGAGGGTTGACTATAGAAGCTCTTGTTAAGATTTTTTAAAATTAGCGCTTGTAAAGCTTTTGGCAAAGTGCTGGAAGCACAGAGCAGACGTAGAGTTATAATTCCTTCTAGGATGAATACCAAGCTTACAGCTTATCTTGGCTTCAGGAATTTTCCCACCTACCTCTGTCTCACAATAAGAATTCTGTGCCGCTCAGTTTGCATGGATAGACCTACCGATGACAACAACGACAACCAAAACTCTGCTACTGTTGCGATGATTCTGGCTCATGGTGGCCTCAGTTGTTCTAGAGTAGAACCACTTTATGGGGTTTTCTAAGGTGGGATTGTTCTAGGAGCAGGTCACCAGGCTAGTGTTATTGCTTGGGCTCATCCCACCAGGCTTTAGGATAGTACTCAGGTGCAAATTCTGCACTACCCAAGATCCCTAGCGTACATGTAGTCAGGGAAAGATATATGTTCCTTTCATCTCTACCCCTTCCCAATAAGGTGTGCTTTATCTATATACTTTTTCTTTAGAGGTTGATAATGATAACATTGATAAATGAAATGGTACTGATAGAGCAACACACAGCTTTTGAGCATCCATTATGTACCAATAAAAAATGTGAAGTATTACCAATGCATGATATTATTGATTGCATGAAAAGTTTACTATATGCATTTTATAAAAATGAGACTGAAGTTCACATATTTCCCATAATCACTCTGAAATTCATTTCCAAACAACAACGCTGGCAATAATATCAACAACTAACTTTACTCAGTGCTCATGTCAGACATTGCACTAAACCCTTCATATTTGCAATCTCTTTACTTCTTACTATAACCTTTTCAGGCAAGTGCTCTTATGATCCCCATATTACCTAGGAATTAAGTTATTTACCAACCTTTGGAGTGCTAATAAGGGGGGAAACAGGTTTGAGTCCATGAGGGCATAGTGATTATGCATTGGGTTGAGAACCGCAAATCATCAGTTTGAAACCACCAGATGCTCCGAGGGACACAGGCAAGGCTTTCTACTCCTGTACAGAGTTACAGTTTCAGAAACCCACGGGGGCACTTCTACCCTGTGCCACAGGGAGTCAGGTGTAGAGAGTGATTCCGCAAACATTAGCCAACGACAGCCCTGCGAATCATGACAGATTAATGGTCTTGAGCAGGGGTCTCCACGAGTCAGAGCCCTACTTGACAGCAGCTAACAGCCACAATTGGGTCCCATCTTTACCCGCTGTGCTGCCCTGGCCCTGGGTGTATGATGATAGAGATACATAGTGCATTGTATACGGGCCGTATGTCTTATTTTCAGCGTCAAGACAAATTTCAACAGCTTTCAAGAAAAACCTTTATTTCCCCCCTTTTCCGTTTCCTCTAAACTTTTTGTCGTCTCCTGTGTTCAGTAGAGTTCTGTTTTTTTCACTGTCGAATTATAACGCCTTTCATCTTGTCCTACGCATTTGAATCTGCTTGACCTCATATAGTCGTTTCAAGCAGGACAGCAAAAGAATGGCCGGTAACTCTCAGTACTAATTGTCTTTGGCCCGAGCGCACTAACGCATGTTGATATGGTTGTAAAGAATTATAGTTGCTTCTTTGTTTGAATGCCACTGTTATAGATTCTGAGTTCCACAAGGGCAGGAAGCCGGTTACTGCTCGGTGTCCCTCTGGAATGTTTGCATACAGTAGGAACTAAGTAAATAATATCTGATGATTTTGAACTTAAGAAAATAGCCTTGATGATTTGCCTGTGTGGGCCACCTAAGTATTGTCTGTGTACAATTCTATATAGAAAGCGCTAATTTTTAGATTTCATCTTACTCTAGAGGCATAGAAGAAATGATTAGGTTGATAATCACAGCCCTGATAATTAGCTTAGAGATTCTGAATCAGGATGAGTGCTCTACAAAAGAGGGTTTTTTGTGGGGGTAGGGGGAGAGGAGGGGCGGGGGGGGGTGCATTTAACCCTAAGGGTTTGGGTAACCAGCTGTCTCAGATTTTATACCTGCCAGTATCTGGACTGGTCAATAAGTACTAAGAAATGTAACAGATCAGAAGGGAGTTCTAACTTGCCTTGACCTCTGGAGGGTAGGACAGGCCTTAATCCTCTCTTGGTACCAATTGAAAAGATATGGAATTATTTATATTGTTTAACATTTGCAAAGTGCTTTGCAAGCATTTGTCTTTTAAAGCCTCTGCTCTCAACTCCATTGGCAGTGAATTGCGTGCTATCCCATTTGATGGAGCATAGTAAGGGACAGAAAGATGTGATTTCTTTACTTAGGTATTCCAATGAGTTAATGGCAGACCAGAACCCATATACATATAGTTCAAAGAGCATCGTGCTTTTGCAGCCTCTATGACATCATACATTAAAGATAAATGAGACAAGAGGAGTCAAGTAGAAAATATCATTAGTAGAGGGATCAGTGAGGTAAAGGATGAAAGGAGAAGATTATTTACGTATGTGTCATCTTTTTAAATCTCAATTGTCCATTGGTTTTGTGGTGGGTATAAAAATTTACACATACTCTATGCAAATGTCCAAAGAAAACATTCCATTTTTATTCTATAACCAAATAGAGTCTTTTCACCTCTCTTGTTTTACCCAAATGCTGGTGTGTAGTGGAGGGGAAAAAACACCCAGAAACCTAACTTCTGTATTAAAACTTTGAGGATTTGTGGTACTTTCAGTTAAATTGGCCTTTTGGGTAATCCAAAGACCTCTTCTCTTTCTCCATCTCATTTCTCTACCAAAGTAGTACCCATTTGCAAAAGAAAGCCTGGTGACTTCAGAGCACTGGAGTAAGAGAGCAGAGTGTCTTTGGTCTTGGACTTCTCTTGACTGCAGGTTAGATGTTAGTGACCATTTTAAATACTGCCTGGCATCTATTAAAACGTTGTTAGTTGACAATGTCCTGCCCTTTAGCTGTTGTCCTTCACAATTGGTGTACTGCGTGGTCTTCATTTGTTGTCGCTCTTCTGGGAACTCAGCCACTTCCCTCTTAATTCCTATCGGCTCTAAAGCATGTCTGCAGTGGCGCTCCACTCCGATTTGCTACTTGTCCCTCCAGTATGCTCCCAACCAGACTCCCTGCTTTTGCGAAGGGCGTAAGGAAGATTACAGATGGCTGTTGTGCTACACGGGAAAGGAGGAGAGAGAAAGGTATTAACCAAGGTTCATTTTCTGCTGATCACTGTTTATCCTGCTCCGGCTACCTCTAAGTCAGTGCTGGTGGTGGTGGGATCCATACAAAGTCATCATCGTCCCATGTCCCAAATGAGAATGCGGCAATGTCTGTTTGAATTTAGCTTTCTGCCAAATATGGAAAAAACAAAACAAAAACCCTCTCTCCTCTGGGATTTATACCTGGAGTGTTGAAATAAGGAGATGAGAGTCTCACCCTCTATTTCTGTCCGTCTCTTCTTCATACATTTTAATATAAAAAGGAAGAGTTTAGCCATTCTCCACTCTCTTCTCTGGAAGAAGTTCCCCCGTTTTCTCTATTCCAGGCTCATAGGAATGAGCAATGATGAACACAAACCAATGCATATTTCAAAAATATATGCTTAATATGGGTGCAGGGAAATAGCAAAAATAGAAGTTGAAATAAACTTAATGATTAACATTTAATGACTTCAGCTGGAAAACCAAAGGTGTTAATCAGACCTGATTCTGCTGGTCTACTTGTTTGCTTTCTGTTCAAGAGGACACAGATGTCCCCGAGAAAGACAGAACTTGTTGAAGATACCTGCTGTCATGTCATCCATCAAAATAATTGGATAAAAACAGGAGACTGTAACTGTTTATGGGAGTAGAAATCCCAGTCTTTCTACCTCAGAGCTGGTGGTGGTTTCAAACTGCTGACCTTGTGGATCCCAGACCAATGCGTAACCACTATGCCACCAGGGAACATTGTATAGTTGCTGTCAAATTAAAGTATGAGAATATATATGAAAACAGATGAAGTAGAAGTTTAAGAATGGGATGAGGCCCTTGTCTGACCTCTTCTGACTTCCTAAGGGGGAGGGAGTCAAACTCAACAGCAGCCCAAAGCTGATTTCCATGAGGTGGAGGTCAGACGTACCCTCCAACCTTCTTTTTTGAGAGTAATAGTCTCTTCTAAGGCAACCTCTGCTTCTCTCCTGGGTTAGAGAGTTCATTGAAATGACCACAGAGAGTCACAGAAAGTATTCCAATCATGGTATTTATTAGGGAAGCTACCAGGTTGCAATTGGAGTTCGGAAATGTTCAATATACAGTTCTTCAAGTCCATAATGTCTCTCCTCAGATATCCCCATGGGCATGCCTCGCTTTGGTGCAGCCCTGTGGCGCCTTGGTCCCTGTCCTGTTAAGGCGACGTTACACAGTCTTTTAGCACTTCCAGTAAATGCCCGGACAGCACACAACTTCAACCACTAGGCTCAGCATGAAGGCACTCAGTGCTAGCACTGCAGGTCAGCAAATTGAACTCCTCCAATTAAGGCCTCTGTTAGGCCAGATTCTCTAGAGAAGCCGCACTAGTGACGCTTCTATGAGTCTGTATATAAGAAGATATTTATATCAACGAATGGCTCACACAGTTGTAGGTGCAGTCCAGTTCAAGACTCTCGGTCAGACGGTAAGCTGGAGGCCTCTCCCAATCTGTGCAGCTGCAGGGACCAAAGAATCAGGCCACAGAAAGTGAAGCAAGAAGATCACAAGTTGGTGGATGCAGAGCTGAATGAATCCAAGGTCAGCAGTCTGCTAATGGTCCCTGAGATTGGCAGGTTCTTTAACAGAAGGTTGACAAACCAGAGGCAAGATCCTGATCCAGCAGAAGTGAGGGAGCTTTGTACCATGTCAATTTACCCTGAGTAGATCACACCCCACATGAAATGTTTCTCAAGTGTATTGACTGGAACCACTGCAAGGAGGTGGCACTCTGCTCTAGTCTACACTCTGCTTTTCCCACAACAGCTTGACTGCTTTAGAAAAGACCCGATCATGGAGTTGGCCACCCTATGCTAGGTCGTATGGGAGATGGGAGAATCCTGATCCAGACATGCAGCCTAACTACCACAAGGGCCTGAAGCCGAACTGCACCACAATGGAGCCTCCTGACCAAAAGCACCCAGTTCCTCATTCTGCATGCCTAGAAGCCTGGCCACTCTGTCTCCTGCTCTGGCTCCTGGTTCTGCTGGTGCTTCTCCTCTGATGTCACAGCTCTGTCTTCTGGAGTGAGGAGGTTCACCATGTGGAAATTTGGGGGTCCCAATGATGTGCTCCACTCCTGACTTTTATTTCTCAATGGCAGTGACTCCACACCACACCCCCATCCTTGCTCCTGAGATGACTCATTTTAAGCTTAGTGGGATGGCCAAACTCACTCATTCCCTCATCAAAATCCCAAACACTTTGTGCAGTTCTGCTCAGGCTTTGGTGGCAGTTAGAAAGATTATGGCTGGAAGGGCCATAGAAAATAATTTGCTGCTCTTTAGGAGGAAGTGAGAATATGCTTAATATGAGCAATTATTAAGGTCAGAAAGCAGAACTTGGTATTGTAATACCAATAACACCATTTTATTCCTTCCACTCCTGTTGAATTTGTTTGGATCTATCTAAAGCTGTTGATGCATGATTTATTTATTTATATCTGAAATCTATTTGTGTCTCTGAACATAAACAACCTATGATATGCAGATGACACAATTTTACCTGTTAAAAATGAAGATGACTTGATGTATTTACTAATGAATATTCACTGTTACTCCTTCTAACCCAATCACAACATTTTTGTCTCCTGTCCCTATGACCTTGTGTGCTTCCCAGTTCTGGAGGTCTTAGGTACAAATACTCTCTGATATCTGGACACACAAAACTGATACCATTGAACTGAAAGTTAAGCATTCCTCTGGGTCATTTTGTGATCCTCATGCTTCCAGATCAACAGGCAAATAGGGAATTTTGAGTGTTGTGACTGATCCTAATCACCAATTGGAAATCAGATTGGTATTACATAATGGAGGTAAAGAGGAATACATCTGGAACCCAAGAGATTCTGTAGACTATCTCTTAGTACTTTCATGCTCTGTGATTGAAATACATGGTGAACTACAGCAATTCCATTCTGATCTGACTGATAATGACCCAGACTTTCAATGGATGAAGGTCTGAGCCACCTCACCAGGCGAAGAACCATGACCAGCTGAGTAGCTGTGGATAAAGAGAATCCAGAATGGGTGGTGGAAAAAGGAAGTTCTAAATATCACCTATAGCCACATGATCAGTTATAGAAATGATGACTATAATTGCTACGAGTATTTTCTCCTTGTGTGTATGATAAATGGTGTTAATGTATTTTTAGTTTTAGTGTTAGTCCCATCATGTTAGATGCAAGTACAGTTTTATTGGTGTTTTAACTTGGGGAAGATGCTTGCTCTCAGGGTAGGTCTACAGCTTCCAAGCTGACAATGGGTGGATTGTTATAGTTAAAACTTTGTGTCAACTTGGCTAGGCCAAGATTCTCAGTGATTCAGCAATTTAAGACAAGGTACTTTGCCAAGATGATATCTGGAGGATGTGGCCTGCTTCTAATATAACTGGAAATCTTGCTGGCTAGTTGTTGGGTCTGAAACCTCCGTCTGGCTAGTCAGCCTCCAATTTTCTGTGCTTCAGCCAATGGCCTGCTCTATTGCCTGCTCATCTTTGACATCAGCAGCAGCCTGTCATCTGACTTGTAGCCTTAGAGTAAGATGCATCTACCATCACACCCTGTCATTTCCTGCTAATTTTGGGTTCATTAGCCCCTAAAGTTAAAGAAAATCTTCCAGCCTAACATCTGACCTACAGATTTGGAATATGTCTGGACATAATGCTTGGCAACTGTCATAACTCTGTGAACCATTTTTTTTGTCATAAACCTCTCTTTCTTTAACAACATGCTATACATAGAGGATAGAACATGCTTGCTAAAATGATAACTTTGAAGCACTTGCTGATACAGATAAAGAATTCCAGCCTTCAGTATGGATTACAACTCAAGGTAAAGAGTACCCAAATCCTCACAAGTGGACCAAAAGGTAACATCATGATAAACAGAGATGATTGAAGTTGTCAAGGATTCCGTCTTGGTTGGATCCACAATCAATGTTCAAATAAGAAGCAGTCAAGACATCACAGGATACATTGCATTAGGTAAACCTGCCACACAAGACCTCTGTAGAGTATTGAAAATCAAGGATGTTAATTTGAAGATGAAGCTGTCCCTGTCCCAGGCCGTGGCATTTTCCAATTGCTTCAGACACATTTGCAAGTTGGCATTACATGAGGAAGATCAAAGGAGAATGGAGGTGCTTGAATTGTGGTGCAGGCAAAGGATATTGAAAGTACATGGAACGACAAAAGGACCAACACATGTATCTTGGAAAACAATGTGGCCAGACTGCTTCTTAGCGGCAAGGATGGCGAGACTTCACTTTACATACTTTGGACATATTTTCAGGAGAGACAAGTCCTCGGAAAAGGACATCATATTTAGTGAAGTAAAGGGGCAGCAAAAAGAGGGAAACCCTGAACAAGATGAACTGACACAGTGGCTGCCACAATGGGGTCAAGTGTAGGAACAATTGCGAGGATGGCCCAGGACTGGACAGTGTTCTGTTATGCATAGGGTCGCTATGGGTCAGAACTGACTGTAGGGCACCCAACAACATATATATCCATATGTAAACTGCACTTGTTTTATTTCTCTAGAGAACGCAGCTCAAGATAATTTGTCATTCTGTGTGGCTTGTGGATTGCAACGACTTTATAAGCTATGTCACTGGTATTGCCAATGCCAGCTGGGTCGCCCAATGTGAAGAGATTTTAGTGGAATTTCCAGATTAAGAACATACAAAGAAGATGGAATTGGCTAACCACTTTGGTGGAAGTAACTGCTGAAACTTGATGCATAGCTTCCAAGCATTGACACACACTGGAGGCCTACGGAATGGAGGCAGAATATTGTTGGAGAGAGTGGTGGAGGATGGCCCCCACGAAGACACAAGACATGAGACTGAGGAAGAGCTGCTTTCTCAAAGTTGAATCGACCAAGGATATGTGAAAGGGGGAAAGCTTGTGGGACTTCTGACTCTTCGTTTGCTGATGGGGCACAACACAAGATGAGCAGAAACAGTCGCAAAAACCTAAAAATCAGAATTTGGAATATATGAAGTCTGAAGCTAGGAAAATTGGACGTTGTCAAAAATGAAATGCAGTGCATACAGGTTGATATTCCAGGCTTTAGGGAGCTGAGATGGATGAGTATTAGCCACTATGAAGTAGTAAATCCTATGTTTTACTCTACTGGGGACAATCAAGAGGAATGGTATTGCAACATTTCAAAATCTGTTTTAAAGTACCATGTCATCTGTGATAGGATTATATCTATCCACTCTCAAGGAACCCCAATCAATACAACTATTATTTAAAGTATGCACCAACCACTAAAGCTAGTGATGAAGGAATTGAAGAATTCGACCAAAGTCTTCAGTGGGAAATTGATCAAATATGTAAACAAGTTGCATTGATGATTATTGGTGATTGGAATGCAAAATTTGGGAACAAAGAGGAAGGAATAGCAGTTGGAAAATATGGTGTTACTAATAGAGATAAAGTCAGAGATTTCATTATAGAAGTTTGCAACACTAATGACTTGGTCATAGCAAATGCCTTTATTCCAAAAAAAACCCAACCAAATAGCAACTATACATATGGAGCTCTCACTATGACAATACACAGAAATCAAATTGACTACATCTGTGCAAAGAAATCCCCAAGAAGCTCAATATCATGAGCTGGCTGTGGAACAGACCATCAATTTCTCATATGTAAGTTCAGGTTGAAGCTGAGGAAAATTAAAACAAGTCCACCAGAGCCAAACTACAACCTTGAATTGATTCCACCTGAATTTCAAGAACCTCTCAACACCAGTTTTGATGCCTTTAACACTAATGACAGATGATCTGAGTGGTTGTGGGAGAACATCAAGAATATCATTCATGAAGAATGAAAAGGTCATTAAAAAGATAGGAAAGAAAGACAAGCTCTAAGTGACTGCCAGAAGAGACTTTGAAACTTGCTCCTAATTGTAGAAAAGCTAAGGCAAATGGAGAAAATGATTAAATCAATAAGCTGACTAGAACATTTCAGAGGGCAGCTCTCAGAGATAAAGTCAAATATTATAATGAAATGTGCATAGTCTTAAAGTTAGAAAAATAAAAAAGGAAAAACACATTAAGTAAATCTTAAATTGAAAGAGCTCATAACAACACTTCAAGTCTCTAATTGGAATCTGAACAGATTGTAAGGGCAAAATATTAAATGATGCCAAAATACTCCAAAGAAGAAGGAAGGAATACACTGACCACTTTACCAAAGAGAATTAAGTGACATTCAGCCATTTCGGGAGTTTGCAAGAACCAATGATACTGAAGGAAAAAAGGTCAAGCAATACTAAACACATTAGCCAGAAACAAGGCTCCAGAAATCGGTGGGATACCACTTGAAATGTTTCAAGAAGCTTACAAAGCACTGTAAACACTTAATCTATGCCAGGAAATTTGGAAGACAGATACTTGGCCAACTGACTGGGAGAGATTCATATTTGTGCCCATTCTACAGAAAGGTGACATAACACAATGCTCAAATTATAGAACAATATCATTGAAATCACATGCAAGGAAAATTTTGCCAAATACCATCCTTTTCAGAAATATGTACATTGACAGGGAATTTCCAGATGTTCAGGCTGGATTCAGAAGGGTATGTGGAACAAAGGATGTCATTCCTGACATCATATAGATCTTGGCTCAAAACAGAGGCCTAGAAAGATGTTTACTTGAATTTTATTGACGATGCCTTGCATTTGATTGTGTGGACTGTAGCAAACTATGAATAACCTTGAGAAGAATGGGACTTACAGAATACTAGATTGTGCTCATGTGGAGCATGTACATGGATCATGAAACAACTGTAGAAACAGATCAAGCTAACACTGCATTGTTTAAAACTAGGAAAGGTGTTTATCAAGGTTGCATCCTGTCACCATATGTATTCAATCTACATTCTGAGCAAATCATCAGAGAAGCTAGATTATATGAAGGAAAATGAGGCAGTGATTTGGAACAAGTCTTATTATAACTTGAAATATGTAGATGATACAACCTTTCTTGTTCAAAGTGAGGAGGTCTTGAAACACTTTCTGTAGAAGATCAAGGATTTCAGCCTTGTTTTGGATTACAACTCAATTTAAAGAAGACAGAATTCTTGCAACTGGTTCCATTAGGCAACATTATGATCACTGGAGAAATGTTGAAGTTATGAAGAATTTTGCCTTGCTTTGATCCACAATCAATGCTCATGGGGGCTGCTGTCAAGAGATCAAAAACCATGCTACGTTGGGAAGTCTGCTTCACACGATCTCATTAGAGTGTTGAAAAGAAAAGATGTTGCCATGAGTACTAAGGTGAACCTGATCCAAGCCATGGTATTTTCAATTGTTTCAGAAGCAGTGAAAGTTGGACATTGGATTAGGAAAACAGAAGGAGAATTGATACATTTGAATTGTGGTTCTGGAAAAACATATTGAAATGACCCCATGTCCTGTCAAAGGAACAGGCAAGCAAACCTTAGAAGAAAGAAGGCCTGAGTTCTCCTTAGAAGGAAAGATGACAAGACTTCATCTCACATATTTTGGACATGTTTTCGGGAGACACCAGCCCCTGGAGAAAGACATCATGCTTAGTGAAGAAGAGGATCAGGGAAAAAGAGGACGGTTCTCAACATGTGATGGACTGACATAGTGGCTGGACAAATGCGCTCAAGCATGGGAAGAATAGTGAGGAGGGCCAGGACAGGGCATGTTTAGGCCTGTTGTTCATAGGGTAGCTACGTGTCTGAACCAAATCTATGGCACCTACCACAGAAATATATATATGTCTATTTATAAAGATTTATTTACAGCCTTACATTCATGGCTATGTACAAATTTATATTTGTTTACAAAATATATTTGTTGATACTATGCACATTTGTTTACAAAAATAGGAATCAGAGTCATGCATGTCAAACTCAGAAGTCTTGAAATAAATTATATTTACCATTATATTATAAGGTCGAAGTTTGGTTTCAAATGTTCTGATTACCACTTTTTCACTAGTCTACCAAAGTTGGGTATTTCTGATCAGGAGTAAAGCTTTTCTTAACTTTTAAAAACAGCATGAAGCATGACGACATGATGCTCAAAGTGAAAGATCAGCCTTGGAATTCAAAGTGCTTCTTTGAAATTGTGTTGAAGGCAGTTTCTTTCTTTCTTTCTTTCTTTCTTTCTTTCTTTCTTTCTTTCTTTCTTTCTCTTGGGTACAATTTATTACCTAGGGGATTCACTGAAAAGTAGTTGCATTCCTGAATAATCATATTTTCAAGATTTATATAGAATAATAACAAAAGCATATATTTACTGAATATCAGCAATGGGAGAGGTATGGACATCCAGCATGTTTGAATATTCAGTTAAAGGAAATTATTTTTGACCTAGGTAAGTTTGGTCTCTGTTCTGAGTGATAGTTTAGTAATTTCATGAGTAGAATTAGGGAAAATATCACTCATGTCCAAAGTCAGCGTAACTCTCTTGCAAAAAAAAAAAAAAATCCCTCTGAGGTGTTAAGGAGCCAAGACAGTACATTATCTACTCACATGTGCCTGACCGAAGCCATGCTATTTCAGTCACCTCATACGCATGCAAAAGCTTGATGAGGACGACTGAGGAAGGATCGGTGCCTCTCCACCATGATGTTGATGAAGAATATTAAATAGAAATGGACTTGCAGAAGAACAAGCTGATCTGTCTTGGAAGAAGTACAGGCGGAAAGCTCTTCTGAAGCGGGGTGACGAGGCTTCATCTCACTCTGGACTTATTAACAGAAGGAACCCAGCCTTGGAGAGGGACATCATTTGGACAACGTAAGGGGCCAGTGAGAAAGAGGAACGCCTGCATTAAGATGAATGATCCCAGCGGCTGCAATAATGGGCCCCAGGCTCAATCTTAGGAACCATTGTAAAGATGGCACAGGACTGTTTGGCACTATGTTGCACACTAGGAATCACTTTATGAGTTGGCATCAACTTGAGGACACCTAATGGCAACAAGAACACACACACACACACACACACACACACACACACAGCAGCAGCCTTCTGGGCATCTTACACATTTTTAATATCTCTTGGTTTCTTTTGAGTAATTTTTTCTCCAGTTACCTAAATTCTTCTTTGTTATTTTCTAACCTAGAAGATTTGGATATCTTATAGCTGGTCAAAGCTATCTAAAGTACTTATAGGAAATGATTCATTCACTTTTATAGTTGAATAAATCCACGGGCAAACATGTTCCCCTCCCTCCCCAACCTTCTGTCATGTTTTCCTTTCTTTTTTCTATTTCTCTCTTTCCTTAGTTAGAGGTATTGTTCTTTTCATCACATCTGAAATTCTCCCTTCCATATCATTAAGGTAGTAAAATTTACATTACATTATTCAAACATTTATGCCTTATGCAATTCAAAATCTGTCAAAATATTTTAAAGAAGTTTTTAAAAATTAAGAAATGGAAACACTAATGTTAAAAGCCGACCATCTACCTATAACATGTAAAATGCATTAAAAATAACTTTCAACATTCTTTTGAAAGCTTTCTAGTGCACCACAAAATCATGCAAAAATATTATTCTGTTCTGGAGCAAAAGTGGACATTATTTTCATCTGGTAACTGAGACTGTAAGTTCAGAAAGAATTTAGGCCATTATGACTTTCTGTAGTTTAATCAGAACAAACTTATGAGTCTTTTAACTTGATGATTTCTGAAAGAATTATTCCACAAAAACTATACTGGAAATAAAAATTGATTCAGCATGACTTAAAAAATAATTGTTGAACTCAGTACATTGTAGCTCTGTTGCATAAATGACTTGCACCGTGGTGATCCCGTTCTTCAAAACATTGACCCACCACTCCCTCTTTCATTTTATGACATAGAAAGCTATATGGGAGAATGACTGGCCTGGGAATACTAAAAAATCAGCAGAGATTGTTATTCTACTGTTTAAAAAATTTATCCTCAAGAAATTTTAGGTTACTAAGAGAATCTCAAATGTTAAATGGGTAAAATTTTGAAAATAGAAGTATGACAGGGCATAGGGTGTTTCTGAATTAGTTACTAGGGAGTCTTACCTGAAGTGTAGGGGACAAAAGAGGGAGAGGTCACAATCTGCAAACAGCAACAGCCCAGAAGACCCCATTTGCTATGTGTGAGTGTTTAAATGCTCTCATGAAAGTAACAGACATAACTGGAGGATTTTAAATGGGAACGCTCCCATAACACCATCGATATGCATTTTAAGAAGATCTTTTCAGCTACAGTTACGAATGTGGAAGGAAGATCTTGTAGGAAACCGCGGATATAGTCTGGGTTAGAGGTAATGACGGCTCTGAGACAGGGAAGAGGGAAGCTACATTGAAGAGAGAGCTTAGCATTCTGGTCCAAGTCTTGAAGTAAAGAATCAAGTCATGTTTGCCATTCAGTTATGTGTAAAAGAATTCTCCAATTACACTACCTAGGTTTCTGACTTTCGTCAGGGACTTCATTTCTATCTTGTCTTTAAATTCTGACATTCTGGTACTATTGTCCATTAATTTCTATGAGTCATTTAGTTTAGGGAAATTGTTGTTGTTGGTGTTAGATGCCATGAAGTTCAGACTCATACACACCCGATGTACGTTGAAAGGAAACACTGTCCAGTTCTGTGCCAGCCTCACAATTATGCTTGAGCCCGTTGTTGCAGCCACTGCATCAGTCCATCTTGTCGAGGGCCCGCCACCTTTCTGCTGCCCCTCCAGCAGCAAGCATGATGCCCTTGTCCAGAGATTGCTCACTCTTGATAACATGTCCACAGCCCATGAGATGATGTCTCACTGTCTTTCCTTCTAAGAATCCATATGTACTTCTAAGTTCTATCTGTACTTCTTCTGAGACAGATTTGTTGGTTCTTTTGGCAGCCTGGGTTATTTTAAATATTCTTCACCAGGACCATATTTCAAATGCATCAATTTTTCTTCAGTTAAGAAGTTAAATGGCATGATTAAAGAAATCTAGGTGGGAATTTGCTTTCCAAAGAACTAATTAGGTTTGTACAAAGCTGTACTGTTTGTAGTTATAAATTGTGCTTCTTAAATTGTGCTTCTAAATCACAGCAACATCTCACTAAACTAGAATTCTATGACCATAGAACAGACTAGGCAACAGAGTCACTGAGATCTCAACACAAACATCACTGTCCTGGTCGTACACAATGCAATGCAATGGAATGCAATGAAATCTAATATAACGCAAATTAACGACAGAATCTGGGACTATGAGAAGTCAGTAGCACCAATACCCATTGCCAAAAAATAGAACTTCGATATAGTCTTATACTTAGACTTCAGTTCTTTGGTAGTCCAGAGCTCCTTGGGGCATGGAGACATCAGGGACGTGGTGGGAGCCTGAGGTTACAGCCAGAGTTTACTCTCAAAAGATGTATTACCTGTACTGCTTAATACTGAAAAAAGTCTAAAAGTAACTTCTTGGAATGGAGCTGGTGTTCTGATTGAGCCAACTGACTAGCCAGTATTTCTGCTTATTCTTTCTCAACCTCCTATTCATGTGAGACATGTGAGAGGCAATGTAGACATATTCTAGTAGGAAATAGAAATGTTCAGATATCGTTTGCCCATTTCTTCAACTGGAAAGCAAGTGGTAAGAACAGGTGGCAAAAAAGATGTTAAAGTTGATTGGTCCTGATGACAAAAGCAGCACTAGTGTTGTTTGGGGATGAGCAGCATTGATCATTATTTTAGCAAGACAGTAGAATTGGTGAAGAAGAAAGAGCTTGTTTTTGCTGCAGCATTAAATACCCTTGGAGGATCATGCTTTTGAGAACCTTGTACTATAATGGTGAGCCAACAAAAAGAGTTAATACAGGGTTGGGTTGCCTTCAATTGCTATAGTAAGACCTTCTCTTCCTTGAGACCATGCCCATTTGAATCATATTATTTGCTCTAATTGCTCCAAACTTTTTACCTCTTAGAACTTGTGTTACACTTTAGGTATACATGTGTATACTGGGGCAGCACTTATTATTATGATTTTGTTATTTATAGAAATATAAAATACTTATATGGTGCTTAAATGGAAACTGATTTTTGCTTTTTGCCCTACAGTACTAGAAAGAAACCAGTCTTAGGAAAATCAGTGAAAACTGCAAAAAAAAAATATTGCAATATGTCAAGCGATTTAAATTGTCAGTAACAATCAGAGATTAGTTTAATTACTGAATTTCATGCGTAGTTTCCTATTTGCCAAATACAGGCCACCTTATGCTAGAAAACAGAGATCCACTATTTTTCCTACTTTAATACTTCTCATCTTGATTGAAATCAACATTTTTATGCGGACCACAAAGTAGACAAAATATAGCCATGTTCGACTTTTGAAATATTACATAAATAGAATTCAGACCACAGGCCTATTCCATTTCTTTTACATTCTGATGCTGCCAATGAAGGGTCTGTACTGATTTCTTACAAGAGGTTATTTTGGCAATGCCTCTGTATGCTGCTGGGATACTTCATTTGATAATTAGTTTTGAAAGATCTACTGCATACTAGTCACTGTTTTGTGATTGGTGTATATCATTGAAAAACAAAGACAAGGCTCCAAGCCCTAGAATTTACACCTTTAGTGAGGGAGTCAGACAATAAATAACTACATAATCAATAAGTAAATTACATTGTATGTTCACCCACAACCAAACACCTTGCTCTTGACTCAAATGTAACTGATAGCTAGTCCCCACCCCTGCACTCTCCCTTACAGGACAGAGTAAAAATTCCCTCTGGGATTCCCAAGGCTGTACACTTTAGGAAAGCAGACTGTGGTGATAAAGGTTCCGACTTGTGCTCGTCCTACTAGCAAAGGCACCCCCACTAGCTTACCCTTCTTTATTCTTCATGCCTCAAGAAAATCGATGCTGAGTACTACATTGGGTTAAATTCTACTAACCTGTGTCATTCTTATTCTTTGGAAAAAAACATTTCACAATTAGATTATGTGGTGATATATATTTTTCCTAACAGATTGCAAGCTTTAAGAGATCAGGGACTATGCTAACCCTCTCAAAAGCCTGGTAGAGTGCTTAATCCTGAGTGGATACATAGCATCTGCTAATTGAATTAAGAAAAGAGCCCCTAATTCCTCACACTGTCAGATGGCTGACAACGCATGTGAGCCATTCACACTTGCCTCCCTGTTCCTCCAACACACACTTGCACCAACCACTCTCTCTTTCAGGAACATGCCTCAAGCTTTGGTTCAAATGTCACATCAATGTAGTCTAACCTGAATTTGAAATTACATCCTGATCCCCCTGGCTTTACTCTATTTCCCCCACCCCCCTTTACACATAGTATTTACCATCTACTAGCAAACTGGGACTATGAAGGGACCCTTGTGTCACAGTAGTTAAGCACTATACTGCTAACCAAAAGGTCAGCAGTTCAAATCCAACAGCCACTCTGTGGGGAAAAGACTTGGCAATTTCAGTGCCAGGTTACCCAATAAAGTAAGGATGGGTTTACTTGTGCTTACTTATTAATATGTAGTGAATTGGTTTAAAATCATGTCAGTCATTGTAAATGTGAAGAGGTTTTTAATCGTAGGAAGTTACTGGGTGAACCGAAGAGAGACAGATACCAGCCAAACTAAGAAGCAGAATCTTGATGTGGTGAGAAATGTGGAAGGTCCAAGCACCTTTGTTCTAGCTATGTCTTCAAGGTCGATGTAGCTCTTCCCCAGTTGTATTTTGAGCACCTTTCAAGCTGAAGGGCACATCTTCCAGCACGATCTCGGTTACAGTCTCAAGGCTATTCATAAGGTTCTCAGTAGCTAACTTTTCAGAAGTGCACTAATTTCTTCTTTCAAATCTCTCCTTCGTCCAGAAGTTCTGCTGAAATTAGTTCACCATGTGTGACACTCTTAGTATTTGAACTATGAGTGTCATCGCTTCCAGAATCACAGCAACACCCAACCACCACATTATGACAAACCTACAGATGAGTGGGCAATATTTTATAATACGAAATAAAAGTTTAAATGATACTTTTGAGGTGTTTCTACATGGAATCATGTTGCATATTATCATGTCTCTCTTGTCTTAAAATGTTTCTTTTGGATTCAGAGTTCATTCTGTTACCAGCTATTGTTTCTGTTTTCCATAGTCACCATTTCATCTTCTTTTCTATCCATCCAGACCTCAACCATGGACACGTTGGTTCTTATTTCTAATTCTGTAAACTAACCACCATGACTTAAATCACCAACAACGTCATAAAGGCCAAA
This sequence comes from Echinops telfairi, assembly GCF_000313985.2. Classification (NCBI taxonomy): domain Eukaryota; kingdom Metazoa; phylum Chordata; class Mammalia; order Afrosoricida; family Tenrecidae; genus Echinops; species Echinops telfairi. The sequence continues at coordinate 58,789,308 of NW_022111373.1, forward strand.
TTGCATAGATAATTTTCAATCTTTATCAAACTTGATGTCTAAGTGGCATTTGGTTTTTGGCCACTTCTTTACTCTTACAACTCCCTCCTTCATTAGTCTCAAACCCATGTTCAGAGTTTTCTTGTAATTTCTCTAATGTTTTAATTTTTTTGTGTTAGTCTCCTTTTCTATCTGCACTTAATAACAGATTTCCCCATTGTGTTAGGCCGGGTTAACTAGAGAAACAAATCTAATGATACCCATGTATGTGTAAGAAAGAGCTTGTGTTAGTAAGGGTTGACTACAGAAGCTAATCCATAGACACTCATATGTGTATAAGAAAGAGCTTTTTATTAAAGAGCAATTGCATATTGAGAAATATCCTGGCCCAGTCCAGATCAAGTCCATAAGTCTAATATTAGCCCATATGTCCAATACTAGCCCATAAGTTCCTCTTTAGACTCACTCAGCCATGCAATAATGCCGAATGCAGGAAGATCCCAGGCCAGTGGGTTAGAAAGTTTTGTAGAACCAGTGGCGGTAGAAGGATCTCACTGCCGGTGAGGGTCTCCACGTGGCTCCTGCAGATCTGAGGCTCTGGCTCTGTCAGCATAGCTCCATGTGTCTTGTCAGCAGGAATATCTCACAGGAAGTGTGTACATGGCCTCCAGTGAGCTATTTATCTCTGTAGCACCTGCAAACGAGGTCATCTAGCTGTGACCTGATTGACAGGCTAGACTCCACCCCTATGCAAATTGACACCAGATTCTGTAATTACCACAGAGCTTTATATCAAGAAGTAAATATACACCAGGAAAACATCTCAGCCCAGTCCACCTCAAATCTATAAGTCTGATGCAAGTCTATAAGTCCCTCTTCTAACTCATGCAGCCACATGCAATGATGCAGAATCCAGGAATATCACATGTCACTAGGTGCAAAGTCTTGTGAATCCAATAGCATCACAGGGCTCTGACAGGTCCCAGAGTTGCCCAGCAGCAGCAGGAATGTAAAGGCAGAGAGGGGTGGGGGGTGGGGGTAGAGGTTCCCAGAGTCCTCCTTATGAGAAGGCCATGCCCACAAGGAGGCACCCTCAGGTTGTGACCCAATTGACAGGTTGAATACTATCCTATTCTTATCTTCAAGTTGACAAAATTATGTAACCATCACATCCAACATCCTATATACTTTTTCTTGCTCGTTCACGCATCCCTATTCCTTTATTCACTGCATTTAATCTAATAGTTGTTAACTTTGCTTTGTCAGCCTAGGCCAACTTGAGTCCAGACTACTACATCAAAATGCCTTTGGATATTTCTTGTCAGCGTATCAAAAATTGAACCCATTGGTCTTTAACTTCTAAGCTATTTTACTTACTTTATTTACTACGTAATAAATAGAATTACCTTCTATGTGCTTATCTGAGGATTTAATGAGACCTTTCTTTTTCCTCACAACTATTCGTTCCTTAATTCCTTTTCATCTGCACTGTAGTGGCAGTGATTCCTGGAAGAATTTGGTCTTTTGTTTCCCTACTTTCCACTTTCTCAGTTTATTTTCCATTTTCTCATTTGAAGGGCCTTCCCAAACAAGAAGCTCATGTTGTCAATCTTCTGCCCCAAATCCTTGTCTTTTCCTTTTAGAGAATAAAGTTGAAACTTACCACAGTATCCATAATGAGGCTCTGCCAAATGCCTCATCTGTTCTTTTGTCTAGGAACTTTCTAAATCAGAGGTGGGGAACCTTTTCTCTTGGTGAATTCTTTTGACGCACACAGGTGTTTTATCTTCTGATTATCCCACTAGTCAATTTGTGACTCCTCTGTATTTGTACCCTTCCCTATTACCAATAGCCTATATATTCCCTGCGCCAAGGTTCTCAGGTTTGTCCCAATTCACTCATTAATGGCCCTAATAGTTTGGGGTTTTACCTCAAGGTCTGTGATCCACCTTGAATTTATTCTTGCACATGGAATGAGGTAAGTCTTTCTTTTTCTGCAGGTAGATACCCATTTTTTTCCAGCACCACTTGCTGAAGAGGGCATCCACTTCCCATTTGATATTTTTGGGGCCCTTATCAAAAATCAGTTGTCTGTATTCTGATGTTTTTATTTCTGGGTTTTCAGCTCTTTTCTATTGGTCTGAATATCTATCATTATACCAGTACCACACTATTTTGACTACTGTGGCCAAATAATCCATGCTAAAGTCAGGTAGAGCAAGCCCTCCCACTTTGTCCTTCTTCTTGAGGAGTTCTCTGCTAATTGTGGGCTTCTTCCCTCTCCATATGAATTTGGTAATCAGTTTTTCCAATTCTTTGAAGAAGGATGATGGTATTCGCATTGGGGTAGCATTAAATTTATATAGTGTCTTTGGCAGGGGCCAAACCCAATCCAGGGATACATAAGGCAGTCAACTAAAGAAGAGGGGAAAGAAAGAGGAAAAAAGAAAGACATGGGTAGGGGGGGAGCAGGGCACTAACCCACTCAAAGGGAGGGCATTGTTTATATCTCCACAAGAGAGGGAGAGAGAAACCAGACTTCAACCTGATGCGCCAAGACGTGAATACAACATACTGGCACGTACCAGGGAACCAATAGCAAGGTCTGCAGGGTGGCCCCAACCCCAACTATGTGGACACCACCCCCCACTCAGAAGAATGCACGTCAGAGGACAGCACTGGGGCTGCAGCTTGGGGAGAGGGGCGTGTCAGATCAGAGCACACAGGAGAAACGAAAAGGGACGGAGAGGGAGGGGAGGACATCCTGGTCCACCAAGCCCGAGGACAATGTTCCTGCTCAGAGCAGACAACACACGGGGAGGACCGTAGGGCTGGCCCCACTACGGGACATGGTGTCCCTCAATGAACAATGACACTGTGGGGGAACAGCACTGGAGACACAGTGCTGGAATAGTGCATGGTCTGGCCCCATCTCACTGGGGTGAGGCACTGAGGGCATGCAGCAGAACAGCAGGGGGAGCCGAGTGATGAAACCCCCGGGGGAATACCAAAAGTATACTTGGGAGATAGATTGTGGCACCCCACCAGACTCGACTAGAAAACACTCATAAAGGCCAACAAACAGACCTTGAACTATTTATAGGCTTTTTCATTTTTGTCAGTGGCTTTCTTTTTGTTATTGTTATTTTGTTTTTGTTTTTGGTTGTTATCGTTTTATTGGTTTTGAATTCCTTTGTTGTTTTATTCGGCTTTGCCTGGTTTTTGCACTTACTAG
>NW_022111373.1:58792621-58793772 GCF_000313985.2 Echinops telfairi
TACAGGAGAAGGGGAGGTGGGAGAAAGGAAGTGGGGTGGGGGTGGGTAACCAACCCAGGAACAAGGGAACAACAAGTGAACTATAATGAATGGAAGGAAGTGCATAGGATGCCTAGTGGGGTTTAATCAAGGGCAATGTGGCAGCAAGGAATTACTAAACCCAAATGACAGTTAAACAAGATGGTGGAACAAGAAGAAAGTAAAAGGAAATAGAGGAAAGAACCAGGAGGCAAAGGACAAAACCATACCCAAGGCGAATGGTGTGAGGGGGGCATGGAGTGGAAATCCACGGCCCATCTGTAGACAGTTGGACATCCCCTCACAGAGGGGTCACAGGGAAGAGATGAGCCAGTCAGGTTGCAGTATAGCACTGATGAAACAAACAACTTTCCTCTACTTCTTTGGTGCTTCCTTTACCCCACTATCATGACCTCAATTCTACTTTACAAATCGGATTATCCCAGAACATGCACACTGCTACAGATAAGAGCTGACAACACAGGGAATCCAGGACAGATAAATGCCCCAGGGCCAACAATGAGAGTAGAGATACCAGGAGGATTAGAAGAGGGTGGGGGAGAAAGGGGTAACCCAATCTCAAGGATCAATCTAGAACCCCCTCTCAGCGGGATGAATAATGGAAAAGTGGGTGAGGGGTGATGGAGGATGATGTAAGATAAGGAAATAATAATCTATAACTTATCAATTGTTTGTGAGGGAGGGTGGGCAGGGGAGGGAAGGGGAAGAAATGGGGAGCTGATATCAGGGACTCAAGTGGGAAGAGAATGCTTTGAAAATGATGATGCCGGCATATATGCAAATGTACTTGACACACTGGATAAATGTATGGATTGTGATAAGTGATGTAAGAGCCCCCAATAAAGGTATTTAAAAAAGAACAATTGTGAGGACGGCGCAGGCCCAGGGAGAGTTTCTTTCGGTTGTCCACAGAGTCTGTGAGTTGGAGCAGACTCAATGGCATCAACAACAGCATGATGGCTGGATCTGCTTCTCTTTGTTGAGGCACGTGGTGTTAGTTGGTATGGATGCTTTCGCCGAGGGTCTATATAGCTTGTGCACTGCACCTTCCCCACCCATCCTTAGTTCCCAAACATATTTGCCCTACCGCCTCCTTTTCAGGAAAAAAAAAA
>NW_022111373.1:58794039-58803375 GCF_000313985.2 Echinops telfairi
TATCTTAAACCTCTGCTTGCTTATTAGTAAGCACTTCCTTCCCTAATCTTAAACCTCTGCTTGCTTATTAGTAAACACTTCCTTCCCTAATCTTAAACCTCTGCTTGCTTATTAGTAAACACTTCCTTCCCTTGAACTTCCTTAATCATCTTTCAAATCTCACCTCAGGCATCACATTTTCTATGAGTCTTTCCTAGTTGTCAGGGCACTCAAATTCAAGAGCTGCTTTTCTTGTTTGGGATGTTTTACTTTATATTCTACAGTCCTTTGTGGATTTCATAGTTATGCAGCTGTTTTCTATTCCACACTGGGATATTCCACCTTCTGAATGGAGCGATCTTTATTTATTTTTGCATTTCCAGGTCCCAGAACAGTCTTCTCATAACTGTTGATTAATAAATGCTCCTCAAGAATATAGTATACACCATTTTTAGGTACTTCATATGTAAAAGGGCCACAGTGATGTTAGAATTTTTTCCCCTCAATAGGCCAGATCATTTCTCTGAATTATCAAAAAATGGGAGCAAATCATGAAGAACACATGGGGAAGGGATAAAATCAACTGAATAAGAAAACACTTTCTAAAGCATAGCTAATTAAATATTGTACAATGCCATTTCACCATCGTCTACATTCAAATACTTTTATGGTGAATGACTTACTGGAACATTCAAAATTGATCAAAGGTCATCACTCAAATCTGGTTGCAGACATTTTAGGAGGGGAAGTATCATTTTAAGTTAGCAATAACTGATGAATTTCATTTCTATGTCTTGACTCCAAAGGAACGCAATTCATCACTTTTGCCTTGCTACCATCATGGAGGACGGAGGAAGGTAGTGACTCAGAGCAAGGAGACTCACTAGAGCTGAGGATGCCAACAAAGGTTTCCCTGCAGGAGGAAGCTGCTCCCAGCTCCTTTGGAATGTGTAGTGCTTTATTATGTTGTTTCCTCTTTTCTTTTCTCACTTCTCAGGCCCCTCCTCTGGAGCTCAGTAACACAAGGTAGATATGCTTTTTGACAGACAAGAGATAATCTTACACTTGACTTCCAATATCAAGGCATTTTAACTGGCACACTTTATATTGAATAATTCATGGGTATTCAAGCTTTACTTCACTCCACAAAGAAAGTGCTTTTCTCTTAGCAGCCACAGTAGCGATGAGCAGCTAATTCATTATTTAAAGAGATTAAGTATTAGCAACTGGGACTGGCTCTTCAGAGCTCTCCTTATTCCCTCTGCTCATGTTATCCCTGGCCTCTCAGCTGCCTAGAACAGTTCTTAGATTGATTTTACCATATTTAAGCCTTTTAAAAAACATATCTACCCCCCAAACTCACTATTTTCAGAACTGCTTTGTCCTATTTTAAAAACGTTAAGCAGTGTCTTTTAGAACTCTGTGAATCTCTGCAGGCTCAGGGGAATACATACAATTGCACCACTTTGTGCTTTCAGTTAGGAAAATGTGGCAGGTGGGAGGAATGTAAGAAATCCGAGTTTGCTCAAATTTACAGACCACTTGCTGCAAAAGGGCAAGGAAGGCTTGGGCCTTTTAAACAGGTGGTGAAAGTGGATGAATTCTCAACTTTCAAGTATTGCTCTGAAAAGAAAAGTCCCCGTGGAGAACTGTCCTCTTTATACGTTCAGAGAAAGAGAGGGAAGCAGGGTTTGAAATGTCTGTTTTTCTTTTGCAGACAGATCCTCAGGCTGGATCTCATTCCGCACAAATTTTCACTCTTCTATTTCCAGTTAAGAAGAGAGAGGGAAATTTGTCAAGAGGTTACAGAGTTTTACTTTTTCTAGATCTTGCCAGAGGGTAACAGCAAGGATGATGTGGGGACCATGTGTGGCCTCCACTAGCTTCAAGAAGGGATGAGAGAATTACCACCTCCACAGTCCTAAGGCGGTTATTCCTATGAGGCAAAGGTCAAACATGACTCACCCTACCAAAGGCAAAGGTCAAACATGACTCACCCTACCACATTCAATTCTGACACCAGCCGTCCCTCCCGTGGTACTGGCTAGTCTTCTACTGGGTTCAGTCATTCCAGGCAATGATCAGAGAGAGCTCACAGACCGTACTGGATTATGGGGTTTATTAGGGAAGTAACTGGCTACAACTCAAAGACAGGAATGCTCAGGATACAGTTCTTCAGTCAGAAAAGTCTCTGTTCAGCTGTATTCTCAGACATGCCCAAGTCTTGGCCCTAGTGATCTACCTAAGCCCTTGTTACAAAGTTCTTTTAAGTCTTAGCCTCTCTGTCCCATGGCTGTCTCACCTGGGCTCCTCTCATTAAGTGCCCACTCCACCGGTAAGCCTTGGTCTAAGATACTCATGTTTAACTACCATGGGTCAGTAAACTTAGCTCCTTCAGATTAAGTGCCCGGGAGGAATACATGCAGGCCCCAAACCAACCAACATTCTATCTCCATGGGCTTATTTGTATATTCCTATGCTACAAAAATGATATGTACCTAATTTACATTATTCTCAAACTATTCAGTTCCCTTGGTTGGCTAGAAATGCCTCATGTTTCCATAGCCCTGCCTATTCTTTTAGTAAGAGTTAGAGAGTCCATGACTAGAAGAGCTTTATCAAGTAATATACTACATCAAAGTAACGTAACCAGAAAATCTGTTTGGGAATAGCGCCTTCAATGTGACTGAAGTGTAGTCAGTTTGATCTCTGTGTATTCCATCTGGGGAAGTCCACGTGTATAGTTGCCTTTTGTGTCGTTGAAAAAAGGTATTTGTTATATTGTTCTGTGACCGTACTGACCCTAGAGCAAAGCCTCTTTAATAATGGTCTGGAACCCATATGGGGTAAAGCATGTGTGGGTCTCAAAAATTCTGGCAGAGTGAAAGATTTCTGAACACAAAAAGGATCAAGGCTTCATTAAAAATCAAATGCATAATTGATCCAAAGTGTCTTTGGCAGCACTTGCACGTGCTGTAAATTCCTCTGGTGGAAAGAGGTCACAAGTGGGAAAAGTTGAAGAAGCCCTGGGAAGACAGGTAGAACTACCCCTATAGGGTTTCCTAGACTTTAATCTTGATATAGAAGATCATCGGTCTTTTCTCGTTTGTAGAATCTGATGAGTTTGAACCAATGGCCTTCAGTTATCAAGTGAATTCTTGATCATGGCAATATCAGGGTCCTTTGAAGACACCATTGTCTCAACCTTTTTATTATTTCTGTTGCAGTTTTTTCATTCCCCGAATCCCCTGCCCACTTCAAACCCATCGTCCTTTTTTTATTATTGTAATTCTTTTTTTTATTTAATCATTTTATTGGGGGCTCATACAACTTTTTTCATAATGCACACATCTATCCATTGTGTCAAGCACATTTGTACATTTGTTGCCATCATCATTTTCAAAACTCTTTGTACTTGAGCCTTTGGTATCATCTCCTCATTTTTTCCCCTCCCTCGTGACCCTTGATCATTTATAAATTATTATTACTATTTCATGTCTTACATTGACCGATGTTTCCCTTCACCCACTTTTCTGTTGTCCATCCCCCCTGGGGGAGGGTTATATGTGGATCATTGTGATTGTTCCGTGCCCCTCCCCACCCCAATTGCCCCCACCTTCCCATTCCCCTCCTGGTATCACTACTCTCAATGTTGGTCCTGAGGGGTTATCTGTCCTGGATTCCACGTGTTTCCAGCTCTTATCTGTACCCATGTACATGTTCTGGTCTAGCTGAATTTATAAAGTAGAATTGGAGTCACGATAGTGAGGGGGGGGAGGAAGCATTAAAGAACTAGAGGAAAATTGTATGTTTCAACAGTGCTATACTGCACCCTGACTGGCTCGTCTCCTCTCTGTGACCCTTCTGTAAGGGGATGTCCTCTTGCCTACAGATGGGCTTTGAGTCTCCACTCTGCACTCCCCCTCATTCATAATGATGTGATTTTTTTTTTGTTCTGGGTCTTTGATGTCTGATACCTGATCCTATTACTCCTCATGATCACACAGACTTGTGTGCTTCATCCATGTGGGCTTTGTTGTTAGCTAAATGGCTGCTTGTTTATCTTCAAGTCTTTAAGACCCCAACCACATATCTTTTGATAGCCAGACACCATCAGCTTTCTTCACCACATTTGCTTGTGCACTCATTTTGTCTTCAGCGATTTTGTCAGAAAGGTGAGCATCATGAGATGTCAGGTTATTAGAACAAAGTGTTCTTGCATTGAAGGAGTGCTTGAGTAGAGGCCCAGTGTCCATCTGCTACTTTAGTACTAAACCTATAAATATATGTACATAGATATATTTCCTTATCGTTATATATAAATATATTTACATATGTACATGCCTCTATTTGGACCTCTATTAATGCCCTTTGCCTCCTAGTTCTTTCCTCTATTTCCTTTTACTTCCCTCTTGTCCCATGTATTAGTCTAGGTACTTTGGAGAAACAAATCCACAGCAACTCATGTATAAGAGAGTTTTATGTAAAGAAAAAGTGCATCACGAAAACATCCCAACCCAATGCTGCCCAAGCCCACAAGTCCAACATTAACCCATTAACCCAACACCAGTCCACAAAGTCCTCCACCTCACAAAACAGAGGCAATGATGCCGACTGCAGGAGGAAAGCTGAGTCAGTGAATGGACAAGCATCTCAGCACTAGCAGGGGTCTCCACAGGGCTGCTCCAGCACCCAGGGCTGCATCGGGATAGGTCCATGTAGCTTCTCCTTGGGGATGTCTTGTAGGAAGTCAATCTTGCAAGCTGAAGCAGGGAACTGCTAAGGCAGCTGCACCCGATGCAACCATCACAAAACAAGAGACCTGAGAACTAGAAAGGCGAGGCTTCACCACCCATTTATCCCTCTGCCTTTCAACCAGCCCCACATGTGATTATTGGCCAGGCTGGCACAATTAACTAACTCATCCCACTATCCTGTCTAGTCTTCATTCAGGTTTCAGTAATTCCTCTGAGTTACATTGCCCTTGATCAAGGTTTACCAGGCATCATATACCCTCCTCGCCATTGATTTTAGATCACTTGTTGTTCCCTTGCCCCTGTTAATACCCACTTCCTTTCCCCTGCCTCCCCATCTCCAGTGTTCCCCTGGAACCGCTGGTCCCATTGTTTTCTCCTCAGGATTGTTTATCCCGCCTATCTTATCTAGATAGACATGCAAAGACTATAATAAGCACAAAAACAAGACAGAACAAAAGAAAAGAAAAGAAAACAACAACAAAAAACCAATGACAAAAAAAGAGGAGCCTATAAATAGTTCAAGATCTGTTTGTTGACCTTTAGGATTGTTTTCTGGTTGAGTCTTATGGGATGCCATGCCCTGGCCCACAGTCTATTTTTGGTATTCCGTGGGGGACTTAATTGCTTTGCTCCCCTTGTTGTTCTGCTGCACACCCTTAGTGTTTCATCTCGGTATGGTGGGGTCAGATCAGGCACAATTCCCATACTGTGTCTTTAGTGCTATTCCCTATAGTGCAATGGGTCAGTGAAGGATGCCCTGTCTCATGGTGGGCCCACCATATAGTCCTCTCTGTACATTGACTGCTCTAAGCAGGAATATCGTCCTCAAGGCTTGTAGGGCCAGGATGTACTCCATCCCCCCTCCCCCTTCATTTGCTCCTGTGTGCTCTGCTCTGATTCAACCCCATAATTCTTATCTGTGCTTTTAAGTATCTGTTTGTCCCTTTAGACTCATATATATGAGTAATAATCAAAGATTATGAGTGATAATCAAGAACAGTTTTTGAACTAAACTGTTCTCACTTTCGCTCCCATTGCCTTTGAGTTGATTCCAACTCATGACGGCCCTACCGGACAGGGGAGGTGGATTTAAGATAAGATAACTCTTTTACTTTATGGGAGTACACAGCCTAGTCTTTCCCTTGCAGAGGGGTTAGTGGTTTTGAATTGATGACCTTGCAATTAGCAGCCCAACTTGTAACCACTATGCCACTTTTCCACCAGGACAGAGACTCAGAGAAAGGACTGGGCTACAGGAGTAATTCTCTCCATGAATCACTGTTTCCTCTACCTTGAGACTGGAAGAATTGGTGTCTGGTTACTACTCAAAAACATTCTTATCAGGAACACAATAGATGGATTCTTATAGCACTGGCTACAAACCACAGGGTCAGCAGTTTAAACCACTAGCTGGATTAACCCCACACATAACCCACTATGCCACCAGGGCTTCTGAGCTAAATTGTACTTAGTTTAAAAGTGACTTCACAGACTAGTTTCAGTTTGAGGTGTGAGGAGTAGCTCAAGGCTATGTAGTCTCTAGAACTCCTCGAGTCTCAAAAGGTCTAGTAAGTCAGAATTCTTCAAGAATTTAAATTCTGTCCTACCTTTCTTTTTTGCCCTTTCTATGAAGATCTATCTATTATGTTCCTGATCAGAACATTTGATAGAAATGACCAGATGCCAATTCTTCTGGCTGTACTTATTCCAAGACAGATCTGTTTGTTCTTTTGATAGTCCATAACACTTTCAAGATTCTGCCCCAGCGACATAATGCAAATGCATCAAATCTTCCTTCAGTCTTCCATATTCAATATCCAAATTTCACATGCATAGGAAGCAATGAAATACCATGGCTTGGGTCAGGAGCACCTTAGTCCTCAAGTAATCTGCTTTCTTTTTGACACTTTAAAGTTTAAAGAGATGTTGTGTAGCAGATTTACCCAGTGAAATGCATATATTTTTAAATCATTTTATTGGGGGTTCGTACAACTCATCACAATCCATACATCCATCCATTGTGTCAAGCACATTTGTACATTTGTTGCCATCGTCATTCTCAAAATATTTGCTTTCTACTTGAGCCCTTGGTATCAGCTCTTCATTTTTCCCCTCTCTCCCAGCCCCCCTCCCTCACAAACCCTTGATAATTTATAAATTATTATTATTTCATCATGTCTTAATCTGTCTGACATCGACTGCTATTTCTATGAGCATTGATCATAGATCCAAACAAGACAGAATTCTTGACAACTTCAATCTTTATTCTATTTATCATGAGGTTGTCTATTGGTCCAGTTGTGAGAATTTTGGTCTTTTTTACTTGTAATCAATACTGAAGGCTGCAATCTTTTATTTTCATCAGCAAGTGCTTCAAGTCTTCCTCACTTTTGGCAAGCAAAGGTGTGTCATCTGCATATCTCAGGTTGTTAATAAGCCTCCCCCCGAGTCCTAATGTCTCATTCTTCTTCATTTAATCCAGTTTCTCCAATTATTTGCTCAACTATACTACCTATAGCCCAGAAAACCTTGGTAAGGCCTATCCAAGACTACTGACTACCCTGATCAAGACCGCAATGGGAAGTCCTGGAAAGGGAGAGCAAAGAAGAATTTACAAACATTAAAGAGACAAGATGGATTGGGCTCATAAAGACTAGTGGAACCCCTGAGACAGTGGCCCATAAACACCCTTCAAGCCTGGAAATGAATCCCACCCCAGGGAGCAACTTTCAGCTGGACCATAGCCCTATCAAGTGAAAAGCAACACTAAGGAAAAATGTATTCCTCAGCACAACCAGTCACCTGAGACCAAATGGGTAACAGTTCCCCCCAAACAAAGCTCAGAATGTAGGCAAGGACAAGAGAGTAGGGCAAGTGAGAATGGGAAATCCAGGGAGGAAATGGGGAAATGCTGTTATTTTGAAGGTATTGCAACTAATGTCAAAAAATAAACGCATATAAATTGTTGAATAAGAAATGAATCTATGCTCTGAAAAGTTTCACCCAAAGTACAATTAAAAAAGGAGGGAAAAAATTCACATGACTCTTGGACAAAACTATCTGTATATTTCAGAAGAGATCTACTTAACATGATCTTGTTTTTGTAAAACTTAAAAGTCCAGTGACTTAACGGTATATCAAATACTTCAGTAGTATGTATGATGCTGTAGGTTGAAACTTAGGCAGCTAATATCAAGTTTGACAATTCAAACCTACCAGTCACTCTATGGGAGTAATATGAGAGTGTTTTTCCATACATTTTTAGAGTCTCTGAAATCCTATGTGGCAGTTTTATTCTGTCCTGTAGTGTTGTTATAAATGAAATAGACTCCATGTAAGCAAGTTTTTTTTTTTAAGGTAGTGGTTGTTTATTTGACTTTAAACATTCAACTTTAGGGTAAAGAATTTGAAATTTTTGTTCTTTGAATGGAAAAAGATAGGAAAATAGGGTCCAGCTATTACCTATCATTCCAAAGTTTTAAAAAAAACAAAAACAAAGAGAAAATGTGAATTGTGAAAAGTTGGACCAATTTGGTTCTCTCCCAAGATCCAGAATTTAAATTTTACCAATTAAGTCATTCATACTATAGAATCAACTATCGTTCATTTACTGGATTTTTTTCCAGAGACATTCTTAGACACTGGTACCTTTTTAACACACACACACACACACACACACACACACACAACTTTGAAAAGTAAGCATCCATCTCCACTTCCTCTGCCTTGATGTGATCTCAATAAAGAGAAGACAAAAAAACCAAGACCAAAATATCATATTTATAAAAAATGTATAAATCATTCCAAAAATTTTATAAAAGTAAGCTATTTTTTTTTTGTAAGCATACTTACTTTCATATGGATTAAAAGTGCTGACAGCCAGTCTGGAGGAGCAAGTTGTGTTTGGCAGGTCTCATTTGCAATTAGCTGCAGGAGACCTTTTCTCTGCTGGAGGGATACCTAAGAGAGACAGAGTAGGGTTTTTCCCACAATTATTGAATGTTAACAGTATGCCTTTCCTCTGCCCCATGATGGGGACACAAATAGGACCCAAGGCTAAGAACCCAAGGGGCTGACAGTCACATAAAGACGCTGTCAATGAAGGGCGGATCCTAGTTTATCGGTATTTCTGGAAAAGCAGCTAGTGAAAACTCTGTGGAACTCAGTTCTACTCCGATATACAGCAATCAATGAATTAGAGTCGAGTTGATGGCAACAACAATCATAAGAGTTTTATACATTGCCTCATTGAGAAGAATGATGCATTTTACATAAGAATATCTTACAGCCTGTACATTCTGCATATAATAATTAAAAACCAATTTACTTTGAGGTGCCTGGCATTACTGTGTTGCTAGTAGTAATCAAATGTCTAAAGTTTAGGGATGATAGTAACTTTTTACCTATCTAAGAGGATTCAAAGTTATGACTATAATAATATAACTTGAACTTCTGTAGAATGTACTTTTGAGAGACATAAGGGAAGCTACTCTGCCCAACCTCCACAACACCAAAGCAGACAGCCCACCAACCTTCTGGGGCACTCCCCTGATAGGGAAGCCACAGGAAGATTAAGGGTAGGTTAATACCATAGTAATAG
>NW_022111373.1:58803475-58804474 GCF_000313985.2 Echinops telfairi
TACCTATCTAAGAGGATTCAAAGTTATGACTATAATAATATAACTTGAACTTCTGTAGAATGTACTTTTGAGAGACATAAGGGAAGCTACAGGTAAACCCAGAAATTTTAGTGAGCCTCTAGTAAGCAACCATTGATCTGGATTGACTTACAGTTTTATACTTACCTTTATAAAACATGTGGATTTTGATGTTAGTGTTACTTCTATTGTCTTTGTAATTTTACCCTTGTGTATGGAGTTGTATTTTATATATATATATACATATAAATGAGGAGCTGATACCAAGGGCTCAAGTAGAAAGCAAATGCTTTGAGAATTTTAAGGGAAACAAATGTACAAATGTGCTTGACACAATGGATGTATGTATGGATTGTGATAAGAGTTGTATGAGCTCCCAATAAAATGATTTAAACACACACACACATATATATATATGTATATATATATTTATATAAAATATAGAAACAAGATATGGAGTTATATAAAATATAATGGTGCTTGGATTCCCTGGGCCATGTAAAAAATTAATGTTGTAAACTGCTAAGCTAAAGATTAGAGATTAGAGTGCACACAGAGGTACTTTGGAAGAGAGGTTTGGTGATTCATTTCTGAAAAGTTGCTATTGAAAACCCTATGGAGCCCAGTTCTACTCTGATACACCGAAAGTAATGAATTGGAATCAAGTTGATGAAAATAACAATCATATTAGTTTTATATATTGTCTCATTGAGATGATGCTTTTTATATAGGAATATGTCACAACCTAAACATTCCATCCATTACATGTAAAAACCAATTGTGATTATTTATCGATATGCTTTAGGATCACTTTGTTACTCATCTTATTAATGGTAGTCATTGGTGAAATTTTGGGAAGTTCAAAATTCATACATAAGAAATGAAATTTAGGGGAAGATGGCGACGGAGTGACACGTACCAGAGGGACTCCGCAGAATCCAGCCCAGGAGAGCTGCTTAGAGGGAACTTTAACACAACTAG
>NW_022111373.1:58811243-58819718 GCF_000313985.2 Echinops telfairi
ACCGATCAGCATGCAGATTAAAAAAAAAAAAAAAGAAATGAAATTTAGTATTGAACGACTTTATATTGGCAATTTTGAAGTTTATTTAAAGTGTGATTTATCTCATGTTTTTAAAATGTTTCTTTTGAGTGTTTTGCTAAATAAAAGTACTGTATTGCTTTCTGATTTTTTTCTTTTTCAATTTTAAAGTGAATAATTCCAGTTTTATCATTGCATCGTATCATTCTTGGGAACATTATATGACATGTGGAATACAATGGGAAACAAAATATTGTGAAATGGTGGCCTAGTAGATTTCAAATATATGTTTCTCAAAATGCATGACTATCATGCAAACACTTCTACAACAATATCTGAGATTTATTGATCTTTCAATACTTGGATGACTCCAGATTTTGCCTGTGATGTTGTCAATCTGTCCATTTTCTAAACCTCAAATTTCCTGATTTTTGTCATGTTTATTTTTGTGTAAGATCACCCACTTCTATGCGATGCTAATATTAGAGCTAAAAAAGCTTTTTTCTAATTATTGACCTCCTGTACAGACAAGGTAATACGGTCCCCCTTCAAACACTCTTTGGGAAGAAAAAAGTCTATTTAAAGGTAAAGATTTCATTTCCCAACCCTATTTCAGTAGACTGCCTTACTATCTAAGTTCCAAGGTACTATAAGCCCAATAATATTACAAGAAAGTGACTTATCATAAATGGGATGATTCAGGGATAGCAAGATGCTATTTACATTTTCGACAATGAGCAGGTGTGTTTTGAAATATCAGGAGTTAATAGGATCGACAAAGCTGAATGTACGTAGAAGTAAAGAGACCTCTAAGAAAATGTATGTCATTAGCTCTCTAGATGCCACAATTGCAAAATTTTAAGAGATAAGTGCCAAACTAAGCATGATGAAACATTACAAATTATTATGATATCTCGAGAGGAAAAGGGAAGAAAATAAACAAATCATTTAAATCCTTTAGGCAATTCTTAATTTGTTGCACCAATTCTCCATTCCCTCAATTAGAATAGTGTATAAACTCAATATCAAGCAAAGGTTTTTAGTGTCCTTGAGGTGACCTGCATGTTTGATTATGTAGTGGTTATACATTGAGCTGTGATTCGTATGGTCGGTAGTTTGAAACCACCAGCCGCTCTGCGGGAGAAAGGTGGGGCATTTAATCCCATAAACAGTCACAGTCTCGGAAACCCACAGTGGGGCGTCACTATGAGTCAGCGTTGACTCAATGGCAGCAAGTTTGAGTGTTGGGAGCATTGGACAGGCACTATTTAGGTGATTTGAAAAGTATCTCTTTCCTTTTGGCAACAGACGCTAACTTTTACCATGTCAGCTGTGGATAATTTCCAGAACTAATGGGACATGTTTCTTTTTTCTCAGCACATGGATGGCATCTCTTAGACAGGAGTGAAAGACTACGGGCTCCGGAACACGTGGAGAGCAGACAATGGTGTGCTCAACTTCTGTCTCCAGAGACTGCAATATTTTATCCTCAAATTTAAGTGAACTTACATAGAAATTTGGCATTTTGTAACTGATAAGCACTGTTGATTATAGTGCAAATATTTAAGAGTGCTGTATTAGAGTTACTGTGGTATTTCATAATTCCATGCTTGTTTTTATGTTTTTCAGCCATATACTTTAAACACCAAATTGGCTCCATTATCTGTCTTCTGGTATTAAAATTTTCACCTTTAATTCTGAACATCCAGGTTCAATTCCTGGCCAATACACCTTATTGGTCAAACATTGCATGTTGCTGTGCTACTAGACAGGTTTCAGAGGAATTCCCAGTATCAGACAGGTATGGTGATCTATTTTCAAAATTTATTCCATGAAAACCCTATGGATTATAGTGCCTTTATCCTGTTACGCCTGGGGATGCCATACATTGGATGTCAACGGAATTGCAGCTGACACCAATAATCCTTGCTTTTGACTTGTTTTTCTTAGGCGACATTCGAGTCACTTCAACTCCATAGTGAATCTATGCACAGCCGCATGAATCCTGCCTGGTCTTGGGCCACGCTCACAGTTGTTCCTCTGTTTGAGTCCGTCTTTGAGCCACTGTGTCGATCCCTCTTGTGGAGGACTTTCCTCTTGGCTGCTGTGTCTCTACCAAGCGTGGTGTCCTTCTCCAGAAACTGGTCTTTTCTGGCAACATGTCCAAAATACCTGAGACAAAGTCTGCTATCCTCACCTCTAAGGAGCATTCTAGCTGTACTTCTTCTAAGACAGATTTCTTTGTTCTTCTGGAAGTCCATGGTACTTTCAGAATTCTTCACTAGCACCATCATTCAAACACATTGGTTCATCTTCAGTCTTCCTTATTCAGTGGTCCACATTCACACACACAGGAAGGAGGCGATTGAAAATATCATGGCTTGAGTCAGGGGCCCCTTAGTCCTCAGAGTAACCTCCCTGCTTTTCAATACTCTAAATACATCTTTTGCAGCATAATTGAATGCATCATTTGATCTCTTGACTGTGCTTCCATGAGCATTGATTGTGGATCCAAGCTAGATGCAACCATGGTAACGCACACTTTTCCCCATATAACATAATGCTACATATCGGTCCCGTTGTGAGGATTTTGGTCTTCTTTACATTGATTTGTAATCTATACTGAGGGGACAATCCGTGATTTTCATCAGCAAGTACTTCAAATTGTCCTCTCTTTCAGCAAGCAGGGTTGCATCATCTGCATATCTCAGGTTGCTAATAAACTGTCCTCCAATCCTAAAGCCACATTCTTTTTCATACAATGCAGCTTCTCTAATTATTTGTTCAGCATACAGACTGAATAATTACAGTGAAAGGATACATTCCTGACACACACATTTTCTGATTTAGACCATTTCCCCCTTGTTCTGTTTGCACAACTGCTTCTTGATCCATGTACAAGTTCTATATGAGCACAATGAAGTGTTTTGGAATTATCAATCTTGATTTTTCCTTAAGCAACTGTATGTTTTTTAAGTTAAATGAACTATTATCTATCATCTAGTCAAAACTAAATAATATAGATATTGTAGACTATAAATATGGGAAATGAAGGCAAATATAGGCTAAGGAGAAGAAGGTGTAGAAATTTTATTTGTATTAGAATTACCAAATAAATCTAGTGGTCTGCCTACTCATCTCAAGGGGTTAGCTCATATCTATCCATCCATCCATCCATCCATCCATCCATCCATCCATCCATCCATCCATTCATCTATCCATCCATCCAATCTGCCATCTACCGGGGAGACTTGAATTTTTTACAAACCCGAATTTTTGGTATTAACAGGACATACATTATTTCACATGAGTATATAAATGATTTTTCCATATTGTTTCAGCATAATGGTCTAAGAAACACCATTAAAAAATAAAACTATCAAAAAATAAATAAATAAAATTACATAAAACAAATAAATTTCATTATCAAAAAAACCTTGTCATTTTATCTCCCTTTTGATACATGGGCTTGATCTGGCTTTTAAGATTTTTCTTTTCTTTTTCTTTCAAATTGGGGTTTATCTCCATTGATTTTGTTATTGTTGGTAACTTTCTTCACTTTCTGTTATGTGTTTTGGTATATGAAACCCAAGTTGTGTGACTTTATAGTGACAATAACTAAAGAAGTGTTCCTGAGGGGTACGGCAAGAGAGGTGTGTGTGTATGTATGGGTGTGAGGGAACGGGGAGCTGGTATCAAGAAGTTCAAGAAGGAAGAAAATGTTTTGATGATTGTGGTAACCATTGTACTGCACTGAACTCCTGAATGACTGAACTCCTGAATAGTATGTCAGGATTATATCTTAATAAAATGGTTTGGAAAAAAATCAACAATTTTAAAGAAACAACATATTTAAAGGCAGCAAAATATCTAAGAACTTCCTATAAAGAACACATGTGCCATAATGATTTCATCTGAACCCATAAGCAGAAACTATGTTAGATGCTAATACGTGAATCCTTATAAGGAACTTGAGAGTTTGGGGTCTGCACCAAGGAGCGTGTAGGGCTATGCTTTCAGGCAATGGTAGGCATTTTATACCTTGTTAGTTTCAACTGAATGCTCAGTGTTCATTACTGTCTACAGGATTGTTGGGCATGACTATCTTATTAATCTCCTCTCTGAATCATAATTGTAATATTCATGCCACCTTGGTGGCACAACAATTAAAACAATGGGCTGCTAACAGAAAAGTTCATTATTTAAACTGATGAGGTGCTTCGTAGAAGAAAGATTTGTTAGCCAACTTCCATGAAGAATGATAACCTTGGGGAGACAGGGGAATACAGCCACCAGAAAACAAGCACGGGAAGCTCTCTTCAGTATCTACTGGAGACATTCCACTAGGAGCGAGATCCTGTACTGCCTGGTACTGAGAAATCAAATTGAAAGCTAAGTTGACCAACATTTCTTAAAGTGGGAGAGCAGCAGCCCCTTCTGATACACTCTCCTTTACCATTGACCGACACCACGAACTGCTTCTGTGGACCTTGCTCCTCCTGGGCAGTTTGTTTTTCATGACCCCTGAGGTGACCAAGACAGCCCAACCTCTTTCCTTGCTGGCCTCTGGAGGCTCTGTGTGGACAGCAGACCAGGAGGCAGATTGGTGCAGACATTCTCAGAACCCAAGCAACACTTTTCAGCGTGTTTTTTTTTTCTCTTTCCTGTTTTATTCTCTGATGTCCTCCTTCCACAGCTGCCCCCACCCCACTCCAGCACTTGCCTATAAACAATAACACTACCAAAGAAGCATGAATCTTCATGTAAAATGCTGTTTTTTCTTTTCCTTGACTTTTGTACTTTTGTTCTAGTATAATACTTTTAATATATATATTTTCTAGTTCTTACCCACTTTGTCTTCCACTATGACCACAAACTCCTGAAAATATGCATTCACCTCAAGGCCAAACAAGCAGGCACGCTATCAGAACAGGTGCACAAACCCGCCCACAGTCATGCTGCCATAGCAACAGAACTCCAGTTCCCACACCCAACCACACCTCAGCCTCTGGTCTCTTTTTTCTCTCCCGTTCTACGCACATCTACCCGCCCCCCTTCTATTTTCTCCTATACTTTTTCTTTCTTTTAAAATCATTTTATTGGGGGCCCTTATATCTCTAACATTGCATACATCAATTGTATCAAGTATATTTGTATGTATGTTACCATCAGCATTCCCCAAACATTTTTTTCTTGAGCCCTCTTTTTCTCCTCATCTCTTTTCTGTCTAAGAATTCTTTACATAATTTTGCCAATATCTTGCAATTGTGAAAATATTTCAAATTGAAAGTAAGAAAAGAACATATCATAGAAAAGATCATCCAATACTTATATGAAAAAAATAAGTCATCATGACCAAGGAGGACTCATACCAGTGATGCAACAATGGTTCAACATTCCAAAAACAATCAATGTCATCCACCACATAAACAACAAGGGACAAGAAACAGGGTCAGTTCGATAGATGTGCAGGAAAAGCATTAGACAGTATCCAACACCCATTTCTGATGAAAACACTCAATAAAATACATATGTAGACGAATGGATTAAAAAGAGAACCCAGACATGAAACCAAGCACCTATGTTTTGGTTATTATTGGGTGCCATCAAGTCAGTTCTTACACACAGAGAACCTATGCACAACAGAAAAAAACACTGCCCCATCCTGCCCCATCCTAACAACCGTTCCTATGTCTGACGCCATTGTTGGAGCCCCTGTGTCATCCATGTCCTCGAGGTCCTTCCTCTTTTTTGCTGCCCCTTTCCTTTACCAAGCATGATGCCCTCTCCAGGGACTGGTCTCTCCTGATAAAATGCCCATAGCACCTATTTTTGATAAAGGACCAAAGCATATTAAGTGAGGATGAGGTTGTCTTTTCAGAGTCCAGAGTGCTAACCATTACACTATGGAACCAAGGTTGTCTTTTCAATAAAAGGTGCCAGAAAAATTGGAATGCCACCTGAAAAAGAATAAAACAGTAGCCATATCTCACACCACATACGAAAATAAATTCAAGATAGATTAAAGGCCTAAATATAAACCATAGAATGAAAAGGATTTTCAATGAAAGAGTAGGGACAAACTTAGGGGTCATAAAAGAAGGAATAAATACACAACTAATTATAATGAAAAATACACATTACAGAAGACAAATGAGGAGACTGAGACCTAATTAAAATATATTTATGTAAATCAAAAGACTTCAGTAGAAGAGTGAAAATAAGAACCACTGACTGGGAAAAATATTTGGTAATGATATATCAGATAAAGGTCTAATTTTAGAAATCTATTGAGTGCTTCTGCACCTTAATAAAAAGTACAAGTAACCCAATTAAAGAATGGACACAGGACATGAATAGAGAACTTACTGAAGATGACATCCAGAGGTGGTCAACTGTCCTATGAAGAAATGTTGGTTTGACTACCCAGTTGAGAAACACACATTAAGAACACTAAGATACCACATTGCACCACAATTCTGAGCAAAATTTTAAAATAGCAAAACAAAGCAAACATTCCCCCCCGGCCCCACCGCCGCCGGAAAATAGCAAATGTTGGAGAGGTTAGAATTCTCTATGGAAAACAGTATGGTGCTTCCTTAACCAAATGCAAAGCAAATAAAAATACCTTGTGATCCTTCAATCCCTCTACTTGGCATATACCCCAAAGAAATAAAGAAAAAAACATGAATCGACATATGCTTACTCATTTTCTTTATTGCAGCAATTTTTATAATAGCAAACATATGTAAACAAAAAAAAATCCTGACTGTAGAGGAATGGGTAAACAAATTCTGCTACATACCCACAATGGCTGCATCAATGGGCTCAGGGTTAAGAATGACTGTGAGGAAGGCACAGGGCCATGCAGCGCTTCCTTCTATTGTGCTTAGGACCGCCATGGGTTGGCGCCAACTAGATGGCATCTAATAACAACAACAACAACACACAATAGAATAGTATGCCTCTTTTAAAAACAACGAAGAGTCTGTGAAACATCTCAGGAAATGGACAAAATTGGAGGACATTTTGCTCAGCAAAGTTAGTCAATATTTCATGACACCATTTTTATGATGGCAAACAAGGGGGGGGGGAATGGTTTTCACACCAAAGGAAACGATTTTCAAGACCACAAGGTCTAGAGTCTTCAAGACCATGAGGCCAGGAATGGGGTACAGGCGGAGAGGGAAGGATAAATAAGGAGGGCTGGTGGGGAACGAAAGAGAAAGACGCTGAATAGAGAACCACCTGCATGGGAAGAAGGGCTTCCTGGGACACTGTCCCTGGATGGGTTGGGCTGCGCAACTCCATAGAGTGTGCTTGTTTGGTACGTGTTCTATTTCACAAATAAGAGAGAATGATCATCATAATAAAATGAATACAATTATTTTTAAAAGAGGGGTCACACACTTATAAAATCCCTCCAGATTCCATACCCACCAGACCTAAACATTGGCCTCAGTGGTTATAAAAAGAGGAAAAGTAAAACTGAAACTGGCTTAAATGATTTCATGACACAAGCTTGTTTCTAACAGACAAACAAAAACACAATGTTGAAAGTGTACAATGCTCCTGACATGGAGGATTTGGGTCAAGTCAGTCACTCACAAAAGGACAACTAGGCACGAGACCCCTGTTATATATATATATTGAAAACCAAAACAGAACAGGATAAAGATTTTCATCCCAAAAGAAACAAATGTTGCTGCTTACGAGGGGTGGGAGGGGAAGGAACAGGCTGATAGGAACAGGCTGTTAATTTTGGTAAAGGGGACATGATATTCTTCAGGAGGGATACGAGCTCAAAAAAAGGGAAGTATAGGTAAGCCATTGGGAAGTTTGATAAGTTGTTGAAGTTTTTGAATGTAAAAATAAAGATCTGATATTAAATTCCCACCGAATCCACAATAAAAAAACAAGATCAGAAGAAGCATTCCAAACTCTTGAAACACGAATTTCCTGTTTAATTAGTCCATTTATGCACAATACCCAGGCCAGAAACAGAAGCAAAGCAGGCAAATTCCTCTCTCACATATGAGAGATACGTTTTGTTAAAAGATTTTGTGTTATCTATTTTGAGTACTTGGGCTTCTGGGAATCTTGTTTATATTTTTCATGGGTAAAACTTCTAAATAGCTGAGTCAAGATACTTGAAGTATTACTCTAATTATTTTTAGAGAATTAATGGTGCTTTCTACTCTGGAAATCTAAAGACTTGAGCTTTACTTTATATGGAAAGTCTTATAGAGGAAATGAGTGTTAAGTAACTTTGTTATAAAGCTTTTCTTACTTAAGTTAAATAAAAAAAAACAAACATTTTTTGGGGGGCCCGTACAACTCAGCACAATCCATACATCCATCCATTGTGGCAAGCACATTTGTACATATGTTGCCATCATCATTCTCAAAACATTTGCTTTATACTTGAGCCCTTGGTATCAGCTCCTCATTTATCCC
>NW_022111373.1:58821015-58822358 GCF_000313985.2 Echinops telfairi
CCAGAACTGTCATCCCGTTGTTCTCTCTTCTGGCTTGTTTATCCCACCTATCCCTTCCAGGTAGACGTGCTATGTGCCATCACAAGACTGAGTACACTGAAGCAACAATAGAAAGTAAAACAATAGCTACAACAGCACACACACAAAACGTATAAATAGTTCAGGGTCCATTTGTTGTCCTTCATGAGTGCTTTCCAGTCGAGTCTGATGGAGTCCCATGCCCTGGCACCACATCTATCCCTGGGGACTTCATTACTCTGCTCCCCCCACTGCTCTGCTGCATGCCCCCAGAGGCTGGCTTCGGCATAGTGAGCTCAGGATGGGCACAATTCCTGCCCTGTGTCTCTAGTGTTGTCCCCAATGGTGCTATGGGTCAATGGGGAATGGTGTGTCCTGTGTTGAGGCCAGCCCTGTGGTAATCTCTGTGCATTGGTGTTCTGAGCAAGAACATTTTTCTCAAGGCTTGAGCCAGATGTGCTTCACTCTTTCTCTCTCTCTCTCTCTCTTTTTTCCCCTTCCCCCCCTCATAGGCTCCTGTGTGTTCTGATCAGACAAGTTCCTCTTCTTGAGCTGTAGCTTCCTTCAGTGCAGTCCTCTGAAGTGAATTCTTTCGGGGGTGGGGGGATGGGATGAGGGTGGTGCTATCCATTTAGTTGGTAGTGAGGCTGGGCCCGTAAATCAAATTTTGAGGTAGAGAGTCAGTTACAGACTTTCCAGGAAAGCTTAAACTTGGATAATTTTCAATGAAATTTCAGTCAAATAACACTTAGTTATCCTTTGTATAAAGAGGAAAATATCTGAGGTCAAAGCTAAAGTCTCCTTGAGATAACTTGTATTCAGCCCTGTTTAGAGGCTCATAATTTTTGCATTAAAGGAAAAACCTGTGTTTTCCAGTTCATTCTGAAAAATATAATCTCCTTGTTATGGAGATTTTGTCCTAATTTATATGGTTAGAGCCAAATTGAATTCCCATCTTTGAACCAAATTTGTGACTGACTGAATTGGCCATCATTACTGAAAAGAGCAAAGAAAGTTTTGCAGAAGCACTTAGATGTTGCAATGACAATGCCTCTGCATGGGAAAATATTCAAAACTCCTTACACGGCATGGTGCCTGGGCACATAGCTATGGGACCACTTTGATCAGATACCTATGCAGCATGCACATGTAAGTCCCGTATGGATTTTTCCAGGATGAAATAGTTTGCACTTTGCCTTGTTAAGGTTCCTGAGAAGACATTACTCAGCAATGAGGCAAGGAGGGTGGGATTTGAGCTGTGAAAATCTCTTGCGTTTTATCACTTACTCTACCTGCCATCCTGAGAGACACAGGGGTTCTTTTTT
>NW_022111373.1:58824120-58825633 GCF_000313985.2 Echinops telfairi
TGGTATCTTTGTCTATATAGCCTGCTCAAATATCTAGTTAAAAATTCAAGTTGGTAAGGCTTCTCAAATATGGGAATCTTTATTTCTTAGATTATAATGTTTTCAGAATTAATTTTTTCTTCAGGAAAATTCACAAGTAATTTTTACCTAAGAGTTTTCTATTATGGACTTATTTAGCTTTTAATAAATATATCACAGAATTACAGAAGTTTAGAATTGTGAAGAATTTAAAAAATCACCTTCTCTATTATCCTCTCTGCTTCTAAGTAAGACAGCATTTCAATTGTTTGGGGAGAATTATCTGTCTATCTAAGTTTCTCATGAGCAATGCATCTGATTCACTAATCTTAAACGAACACATCAAATGATATTGATAGGTTTTCGATAGGCGCTGAAGACATATCCAAATATCTTGCTGCAACTGCACTTGCTTGAATTACAGGAAGGAGTTTGGACTTGGGGTGCATGGGAGCGATGATCTTCATCTGGCTTTTTAGTTAGTGCTTTAGAGGGACCTTCTACTTTCCCACCTACCCAAGCTTTAAGGAAACGAGAACTTTCTGTTTCTTAAAAATAAAAAACGAAACAAAAAACAAAGCAAAGTAAAAAGCTGGGGACCCTCCGTTTGTTTTTACAAAAAGACCATCTTGCTTTCTCACAAATTTCACAATCTGTACATATTTTTTAAAAAATTCATCATCGGTGCCCTGTGTTCCCCCGTAGTCCTCGCTGAGTCCTCAGAACACCCAGAGGAAAGCAGGAGCAGCGCGGCGCGGATCGCGCAGCTCTCGGTGTACGTGACAAGTTTTGGCTCATGGCTGATCTGCTGTGACAGAAGCAATGTGTGACTCATCAGGGGCTGCTCGTGAGTCAGCCAGTGATAAGACAACTGACTGTATCTCTAAGAGACTCCTCGAGTCTGACACTCACACTCACACGCTTCAAAGTGCAAGCACGAACAATCCAGAGGAGGAATTTTGTTTCATCTGAGACTTCAGATGGCTAGTGATTCAATTAGAAACTGACACCTCAAGTTTCTAAAAGTTCAACTTGCTCCTTCCTAGGATGTAAAGGCGACATCTACGAAGCACTGCTTTTACAAATAGAGGGAGAAGCGATGCCACATAAGGAGTGATATAAGGGATGCCAAAAGTTTCCTTCAGCAACATGGAGTCATCAGACCCAGAAATGTCTTGGGTGGGTGCAAGGGTGAATGGAAAGACCTTTAGAGACAGATAATCCTGAATTTAAATTTTTATTCTTCCATTTAAAAACTGATAGGAGAGCAGGAAGAGTGGAGATAACAGAGTTTGAGGTGCTAAGGATGAGGGATAACACCATGTATCATGTGCACTCTGTTGGGAATGTGGGGTAGCTTAAGGGGACAGCAGAAAAGAGGACATGAGATAGCACTACAGGCAAATCCATTGGTAATGAGAATAATAAATAGGGAATTATATAGAAAGGATAGAGATATATTTCTGCCATTATTCAAACTCAGAAATGTATTTAT
>NW_022111373.1:58826437-58827865 GCF_000313985.2 Echinops telfairi
GCTGTTTGGTTATCCACATGCGTGTTACAGGAGCATAATCACTTTGTATGTAAGAGACATGTGATACACATCTTGCAGGTAGAAGCTGTTGTAGTCACTACATCCTATTATGAGAAGCCATGGTGGCATGTGGTTACACGTTGGGATGCAATCTGCAAGGTCCGAAGTTCGGAATCACCAGGCGCTCCATGGGAGAAAGACGGTCTTTCCACTCTTGTTAAACAGTTAAGCACACTCATAGAATCTTACAGGAGTCGTTCTAGCCTCCCCATATAGGGTTGCCATGAGTTGGCATCTTCTCAATGGCAGTAATTTTGTTTGTATTCTCTTAAGGGGATTTCTCAATGTTTTGTAAACTCGTGGAACCACATGTCTGAACAGATGTTTTACTCTGTGTGTGTGTGTGTGTGTGTCCCTATTATGTCCTAGGCAATGTGTCGGCCATAGGAATGAAAAGATAAGTAAGTTATGGTTTCAGATGACCTCTGTTTTAAAAGGCAAAATCTATTCTATTTGATGTCCTCAGGAAGTTACAATGGATATTTAGTTTGCTCAGAAAACTATACTCTGTATAACTGAGTCATGTAAGACTGGTTATGCAACTGCCCTCTAAATGCTCAAGAATATAGCATTTATGTGTTTATAAAACACTCTTATTATGGCCTGTCTATTGGTCAGTGTCATCAGAGTTGCCAGAGGATTGTCATAAAGAGTGAGGCCCTTGTGTCTTGATCTGGTAACTTGTGACTTTGGAAAGAATGCAAAACAAAAGTCTCAGGAAATAAGAACTACCACAGGTGAAGAATAGCAGCCTAAAAGAAGAGCCTGGTGGTGCAGCAGTTAAAGTGCTCACCTGGCCTGACTTCTTCCTTGGAAAAATGTGGTGGTTGGCTTCTGTAAGGATTACAGCCTAGAAAACCTGGTGGGGCAGTTCTACTCTGCCTATGGACTGTGGGGCTGAATCAAGTCAATAGAAGGCATAAAGACAAAAGTTAGGCAGCACTGGGAGTGCTAAAGAAAAAGATCTCTCTCCTTATTCTGAACTGCCCTCTGCCCTGGAAAAAGGAATCTGCTAGATTGAGGGGTGCCAGGAAGCCTGAGCCCCTCTGTAGAATTGGAGTAGCTATATGAAGACAGGGGTCCTGACAAAATGGTGCCTGTGGCAATTAGTTTGAAATTGCTGCCTGTAGTTCCCAGGTGGTGATGGGACCGGCGCTGGCTAATAGAGACTGCTCACCGCTGCTCTCTCTTGAGGCCGCGCACACCTTCCTTAGGTAGGTATGCCTGCAGCTGGCTATGTGCCTAGGTGAGGGTGAGAGAGAGGAGCCTCCTGAGCAGTGGCATGAAGGTATACTCTCCTTCCAGGGAGTAAGATTGAGATCTTGGAGAGTACTTCTGGGAATAATTATAAAACAGAATTTACAGAAC
>NW_022111373.1:58829138-58847925 GCF_000313985.2 Echinops telfairi
AAACAGACCCCACCGAGTTTTCATACGCTCATTTTCAGAAGTAGATCAGTAGATCTTTCTTCTAAGATGCCTTTGAGTGAATTCCAGTTTTCAAACTTTTGGTTAGTATTGCACCCCCCAGAGTTGTTCTTGTTCAGTGCTGTCTAATAGGTGTTGGCTCATTGTGATACAAGGTAACAGAGTAGAAACTGTCCCATGGGGTATTTTACTTTGGGGGGTGCGTCGGGTGCTGTAATCTTTACAGGAGGAGATTACCAGGTCTTTCTCCCATGAAATCACTGGTTAGGTTCAAACAGCCTGTCTGTGGTTACCAAGGGAGCACGTACGTATCCATTGTTCCTCTGGGGGAGTTAGTCATGTACATGTTTAATCCATAATGAAAACTAAAAAAAACAGTCCACCACTTCTCTTTAAATTTGCAAGAATAGGATCATCTTAGTTATCCTGTGCTATTTTACCAGAAACACCATGAATGCGTGGTATTTGTGATAAAACAAACAGAAATGTATTTAAGTTACTTCCTAGGAAGCTAGACGTCTGAATTCAGGGTATCAACTCTAGATCAAGTCCGTAAGCTTAGGAGGCAGGTCCTTTGTGTCTTCTGAGCTTCTGTTTAGATTTTTCACACTGTGATTTATTAACTAAGCAGAAATGCTTACAACCATATGCCACAGATTTTTCCTAATTCTCCTCCCAATCTACTTTGGCTATCCTTATATGCTTCCTTATACATAAAGGGGTTTGGCCATTACATTGTATTGTGGATAACGTAAGCGGAGGGCTGAAAGGAGCAGCTTCACACAGTCGAATGGCTCTGCATAGCTCATAAAACACCGATAAACCACTTCTTTCTCTTCCAGCCAAGATCCATGTGCTATGAGCAGTGATATTCCTCATTTGATGTTCTCTTCTGAATCTACCTTCAACTTTCATCAGTTGATGGGCTGTTGTAATCATTTTGAATTATCTTCAGCAAAATTTTACTTGTATGTGATATTAATGATACTCTTTGAAAATGTGTCTTCCAGCTACCACCCAATCCCCAAACCACTTCTATGTTGTCGGTAGTTATTAGGGCAGCATGCCAAGGTCCAAATTGTCTTAGCTCTCCAGCGCTGCTGTCATGGAAATTTCAGTGACAAGTGATGCTTTTTTGTTTTTTTAAAAATCATTTTATTGGGGGTTCATACAACTCGTCACAATCCATATGCTACAAGTTGTTTTAACAAGTAGAAATTTATTTTCTTGGTGCTGGAAGCTGGAAGCCCAGCTGTAGTGTTCTGACTTTAGGAGAAGACTTTCTTTCTATGTCAGCTCTGAAGAAACGTTCTTGTCTCGTCGGAGCTTCTGCTCCCGAATGATCTTCATCATTTCTCTCCTCCATCTATGCTTTGCTTGTTGTTTCAATCTCTTTTATATTTTAAAGAGATTGACACAAAACAAACCCTACACTAATTTCCCTAACAAAAGAAAACCTGCTCTTCCCAAAGAGATTGCAACCCATTTTTTTTTGTGGGACACAATTTAGCCCATAATGATTGATGGCATAGAATTTGAAATGTCCTCTTTAGATATATTGAAAACAGTCACAAGTGTTTGTAAAATTGTAGAGACCAAAAATTCTCTCTGTGTACATAGCAATTAGTAGGATGCCAGTGTGCTTTCTGAAATGTTTAAGCAAACCACTGTCAGTGAAACAAACCCTGGGGAAGGTTTTATGACTTGATTGATAAAACAAAAACACAATGCCACTTCAGAGCCATAGATTCTGTAATAACAGTTTACTTTAAATCCAGACAAGAGCTGTGTTTACTTGCTCCCTGCGACATCTAATTTTAGTTCACTGGAACACTGAGAACCTACGTGGAAAAACAACCAGCTCCCCATTTTGGCAGAGATAGTCATTCTTGACATTACATGATAGGAATACAATGGCGAAGAGACAGAAGTCTTGACCTCATCATGCCTACAGTCTCAATATTCAATGGGCTTTTTCTTTTAATGTCATCATCTTCCCAAGTATATCTACCTGAAATCATGATCATTTCCCAGGGAGTGTATTGAACCATTTCCAGTCTATCTCTCTAGATGATCTTTTCTTTAATATGTACCTCCCCCATAATGTTCCAGAGCTAAATATTTTGTAACATTTTAATTTAAAAGTCAGCATTTTGAGGAAAAAATAGACTTTTAAAATAATAAAATACTCGGCTCCTTTCCTAACAACTTGGAAAGGTAGAATAGCTATGGCGTGATACTATGTCTTAGGAGAAAAGGGTGCTTCTTTATCTCCTTCTTGGACTAGGTCTCTTTACATGGGTGTGAAGCATCCACGTTTCAAATTACAGAGCAAAGTAAATGCCAAACCATTTTATTTTGTATAGAAATCATTTTCAGTATGCTTCAGTTTATTTGTTGTTCAGGATAGCCACAGCAACATCTGCATCAATGCAACAATGTCTACGACAGCTCAGAGACACAGGCTCCAAGTTGTGTCGTCATTCTCACACTCCTTGTCTGGATTATTTCTTCCTTATGAGCACAAGTTCACTTCCCCTAAATTTCCTATCTCAACTTTAGGGTTGCTATTGTTAGTTTGATCCCTCACCGATAGACGAGCATTTCTAATCGGTTAAGCTAAACTATTGTTTGGTTTGAAGAAGAATTCAGGGGGCATTTTTGGTTTAGGATTTAAAAGTTTGCATGCCGTATCAATAGTCTAGAAGATCTGTACTCCATAACAATTTCATGATGAATAATATTTGGCACTTTATATCTCCAGACTGAATTGAATCTTTCAGTGCCAAAGCATAGAGTGGACTCAGTTTGCATTTAATTTCCTGTTTTGTAATTAAAATATAACATACTTAATATGCCTTTTTAATGAGCATTTACTTTAGCGTTCATAGTTCAGTGTGGTCTTCAGGAATTTTGAGATTTGAGACATTTTAATTCGTTCACAATACATCCATTTTTCATCTGTTTATAATGTTGTGCGTGCTTTTCATGATTTTCTCTTGTAGCTTCTATTTTCAATATGTTACCAATATTATCTTTAGGGTACTTTGCTTTACTTCATATTTGCAATATCTAGTCTGTGGTGAGTTTTAGATACCAAAGAGCCAAGCACACTTCCACCTAATGCATAAAAAATACATAAAATTACGAATACATATTTCTTTATGACCCTATAAAACTAAGCATGTCATCACCACTTTTCATCACTTTTTAATGCATGGTTATAAGTAGAGGAAGAACAAATATAAAAGGAAAGGAAAAATAAAATAACTTGATAACTGGAATGATCCCATCCTAAGAAACAGTAAAATAATAAAAACAAAACAAAACATTGTAGAAATATGTCATCATTGCCTCAGGAAGGAAAAAGAAAAACAGAGCTAATAATAAAAGTAGCAACCTAGCAGGACGACTCTAATGAACTAATTACAGACTTTAGAATAATTTTGCAACTACATTATTCTGAAGAACTACTAAGACAGTAGCAACTGCTTATTCACATTGTCCAGAATCACATTATTACAGTATTTCATTGATGTTGGAAATTTAGAGAATGCTGTATAATACATAAAATGTTAGAAAAATAACTACAAAGTTCTATTATAGGTTTGATGGAAGATCAGTAATTCAAGTTTTAAAGGAACTAAGAAAGTTATTGGAAGAAGAAATGGTATTATATAACACTTAATTCTTGATCTGTCTTGCTGATAATAGTGCCATTAATGCTATAGCAAGGATACTCTTTTAAAAAGAAAAGACAATATAATACTAAACAGGCTCCAAATTTGAAAGAGATGGGATGACATAAAAATAGAACCTTGCCATTATCTATACACATTAAATTAATTTTCTTTACTTTAAATTTGAAATTTTTTTTATACAATTTCCAAATTGCATTTAGTCGCATTTCTTCTTTTCTAATTTGGGTAGTTTCTGAATCTTAATTTTTAATTTATGTATTCTCTACACCTTTGATGCATAGTGGCCATTTTATTTTGTAAAATATCTTTCAATATGAGATAGTTTCAATATGAGATATATGTCGTGTTTGAACTTACATTACTTGTTGTTGCATTTTTCTGGGCAAACATCATAACAGAAAATTCTAATCTTCCAACATCACAAAATGTTATAGGCTCATACTGTATTTCTCTACCCCAGTTCTGGAATCAGTACTGTAGAATTTTCTTAAGAGTATGAAACTTTAAAACCCAAATCTAAGTTCTAGATTTGCTCTTTACTCTGAGGGGAGAGAAATAGGAAATATTCATTTATTTCTATATCTGTCAAAAAGCAAGAAGATTTTTAAAAATTAATACATTTAATTAAAACTAAAGGGTTTATTTTAGCCTTCTTGATTTTCTTATTTCTAAATAAGTCCTTTGACAATAAGTTAACAGGCTTTCATTTCCCGTAGTATATTTTTTTATTAGTTCAATTCTACATATACATAAAATATTTTTTAAATTGTTCATCAATAGCACTATACAATTAAATTTACTAATTAGAGTACAGTATATGTTCCCTTGGATCTTATAGTATGCAGCGATAATACTGTCTTCCACAAATACTTGAGGTTTCTTATCCTATTCTCAACAATCTTAATAAAAGTTAATAGAAAATACACAGCATTTTAAGAGTTAAAAACATTGTGATTGATAATTATTTTTATACAAGAGCAAAGTAAATGCATTTTCACATTTGAGGACTGTAGCAGGACCTGGTAATTTTATTTTTTCTTCTATTATACTTTGATTTTTAATTTTTTAAGCTACATATTGTTTTTACTAGAAAATTTCAGAGAACAAAAAGCAAAAATACAACCACTCAAGAGCACTCGTTATAAACTTGCAGTGGAGAGAAGGGCATCTTCCTGTCATTGTGATTTAAGTATTTTAAAATAGAGGTTTTAAAGATTGATTTGGAGAGACATTAAGAGAAACAATGCAAATATATATGCATCTATTTTAACATGTGCCTTTTGAACTGTGAAAGTAGTAAATGATTATGATAGAAAAGTGTTACAAAAAAGCATTATAGAGGCCAGTAAAAATAATGTCTTATGTCATCAGTCAGAGATAATCACTGTGAAAATTCCAATATATTTCTTTCATTTTATGGATATATGAATAGCTAAGGATTATATATGTGGAAAATTTCACAATATTTTTACTTTATGTTGCACAATAAACATTTTACCTGTCATTAAATATTCTTCAAATCACATGTTTTTCAGTGGCT
This sequence comes from Echinops telfairi, assembly GCF_000313985.2. Lineage (NCBI taxonomy): Eukaryota > Metazoa > Chordata > Mammalia > Afrosoricida > Tenrecidae > Echinops > Echinops telfairi. Next base: position 58,834,398 of record NW_022111373.1, read on the forward strand.
CAGTGTTATCTTACAACATGCCAGATTTTGTAAACTACTTCTTATGTTGGGGATTTTGACAGGTCCTGTTTTATAAATGCTCTCAATAATAGGACTATATTGAATGCCTTGTAAGGTAGTTAGTTTATTGTGAAAACCTGGCCGATAAACACATATGGGGTTAATTGAAGGGCGGAGGTATAAATGACCCAGTGAACCTCGCCTTTCTGGTTCTCGGGTCTGTTGCTTTGTGATGGTTGGACCAGGGTGCAGCTGCCTTAGCCAGTTCCCTGCTTCAGCTGGCAAGGCTCACTTCCTGCAGGACATCCCCAAGGAGAAGCCACAAGGACCTACCCAGATGCGGCTCTGGGTGCTGGAGCAGCCGTGTAGAGACCCCTGCCAGCGCTGAGATGTTTACACATTCACTGATTCGGCTTTCCTCCTGCAGTTGGCATCATTGTGTGCGTTTTGTGAGATGGAGGACTTTGTGGATTGGTGTCAGACACATGGGTTAATGTTGGACTTGTGGGCTTGGGAAGCACTGGGTTTGGATGTTTTCTTGATGTGCACTTAACCTTTATATAAAACTCTCTCTTATACATGAGTTTCTGTGGATTTGTTTCTCTAATGTACCCAGACTAACACACCTTGTCTCTGCTATAAAATTTTATATGCAGTATATAGTGAACTGAGAGATAATGCAATTAAAATGCACTAAACAAAATGAAAAAGATTTGGAGAACACAAGAAGAATTTTTCTTTGAATGAATGGTATAAAATGGAGGAAAGTGGAAAGAATAAATTTTCATCAGTTGCTGAATAAATAGACAGGAGGTTGTTGTTCACTGACCAGATGTGATTATATGTGCTGCTCATTACTTCAAAGTTTCTGTGAAAAGCTCCTCCTACGTCTATGATTTAACTTTTGCTGTGTAGTAAACTGACTCAATGGCAGTGAGTTTGATATAACAAATGACTTCCAATTTTAACAACTGAAAACAACAACCATCTTTATGTTTTACAACTCTTTTGACTGGAGCTTACCTGGGCTTGGGCAGGATGGCCTCAGTGTTAGATCTGGTACTGTGGCTGGATCTTTTTCTTGTGGTGCTAGTCCTCCATGAGGCTACAGGGAATTTGTCGACATGCTGTGTAAAGGATTCCCTGCAACAAGAGAAGGCATGTGAATGGCAAACTCTTTTGAAGGGTTTGTTTTCATAGTATTTACTAATGTCCTATTGGTCAAAGCAAGTTACATATCTAAGCTCAGATCTTAGGTGTGTAAAATAGACTCTGCTTCCATAAGGGAAGATAAGGAAGTCTTACATCAAGAATAAAAGGAATTGCTAAAATTAATGAGCTAGGCAGAGAAAGATAAGGGCTATATTTGGAAAGAGGATACAGTCTAGTATAGTACAGGCAATTGTATAGGTAGCAAAATAGGAAAAATGATTATTGGAAGAAACAAGGGGGAAAAAAGAAGGAAGGAAGAAATAATTTTATTTTTGGTCTTCAAAGTATTCCTTTGCCCATTAATTATCTATATGCCTCAGCTTCTTCCCATTTTGTTGGATTTGTATTTCTTTCTTATATATTAATACATATCTTAAAAATAGACTTTCTTTTTCAACCTGATATTTCTAACTTGTATTTTCATTGAGGAAAATTATGTTCCTCACCTTATTTGTTTAACACTAATTCTCTGACAGCTTTTAAACAATTAAAAGAAAAAAATTAAACTTTTAAATAATTTGAGTGAATGTAAGGTAAAATTATTTGGTTTTATTTAGGTGTTGATGACATAATTATTTCAATTCATGGAAAATGCTTATTATGAATTAATTAGAATGTTCACTTTTCATTGTTAAATGTTACTGTCTTTTCACAAAATGTCTGACTTAATTTTCAATTTCAATTTTAAAAAAATGTTGATGCTTTCCCATAATAAACAATCACTTCTTTTTCTACATGTCGATCTGATAGGGGAATCAGAGATTGAATTTTCATATTAATGTTTTACTTGCATTCAATAACTTTTAATATTTTGTGCAGAAAATAAAACTCTTCACAACTGGGCCAATAGACATCATGAAAAACTATGACTGCATTAAAGTTGCCAAGAATTTTATTCTCCTGAATCAACATTCAATGCCCATGGAGACATCAGTCAGAAATCAAGCAACTTGTTGCATTCGTCAAACAGCTAAAAGCTAAAAGCTTCTCTAACAATCTTAAAAAGCAAAGTTATTATTTCAATGATGAAGGCATTTTTGATCCAAGCCATAATTTCCCCCAGTTATGTCGTATGCATGTGAAAACTGCACAGTGAAAAAGGAAGACCCAAGAAGAGTTGACATACTCCATTTCTAATATGGCAAAGAATCTTGAATTACCATGGACTAACAGAAGAGTGAGTAAATCAGTCTTTGAGTAAGTATACCCAGAATGCTCTGAGAAGTGAAGATTGGGAGACTTATTATTTACTTGAGACCTCTCATCAGGAGAAACTAATTACTGGAAAAGGATGGCATGCTTGATAAAGTAGAACCCACTAAAAACCAAAACAGACATTACCATCTGCGAGTGTATCCCAACTCATGCAGACTTATGAGGTTTCACGTTTGTCATCGTTACGAAAGCTGATGGCCACATTTTTTCTCAGCAGAATAGCTTGTGGGCTCAACCTCCAACATTTCAACAAGGACCCGTTTTGTTCATTTTGTTTGCGGGACATCCATGGCTCAGATTGACCTGAGCACAAGAGACGGCAATGAGAGCAACAACAAGCTTCCACAAGACTCTCCCTCAGAAGGAACTCCGTGTGTGTGTGAGTGTGTGTGAATAGACAGGAGAGGAACGAAATTGTCCTCCTGCTACCCTACTCTTTCTGGCTTCCTTCAGTATGTGTAAATGCAAAACAATTCTAGGTGGGCCAAATTCTTTTGTTTAATGTCATACTTGGCCCTTAATGGACGTAGATGTAACACAGATACATCATGCATTAATGGTACTTGGATGTAAGAAGTCTTCACAGATAACATTATTTCAAATTGTTCCATTTATAGACTCCATGGAAATTTTACTTTAGGACACTGCACTTCAAGGAGAGTTTTCATGAATCAGGGTCAGAATACATTTTTAGAATGCTAGAAGAGAGCTTATGAAAGGATAAGTGGGAAAGGAGAACTGGTGCAAGTCTTGGAATGATTTTTTTTAATAATAGATTATCATTTTTCTGTTAGAAAAATGTTCTGTTAGAAAAATAACTGTATGTGTATGTAAATGCTTGTATGCACCAACATACTTATATATAAGGTGTGAAAAGCAAATTAGCTGAAACTATTTTGAATGTTGCCCTTCTACTTGTAACATTTAAACTTGACAGATAAGATGTTTATTATATTATTAGTTTCATAATGGAGGAGAAAACAAAAAATTACTGACTTTTCCTTCAGTTCACCTTTCCTTTAGGTATGTGCTAGAATTTCAGAAAAGGCTGTGTTTCAACAGATCTGAAGTTTAGAAGAAGGATTTTCAGAATTAAAATGAAAAGTCCCGTGTTCCCTGAAAGGGTTACCTACTATTTTTCTGGAGAATAAAGTAGAAGAAATTATGGAAAGTAGAATCTACTTGAACTTACATAAGAAAATCCAAATTCGCACTTGGTTCCACATTCTTCTTGTTGTTGTCAGGTGCCTTCTTATCAGATTTTCAACGGAGAGCAAACCTCTTTTCAAGAGAATGAAACACTGGCTCGTCCTCCGCCATGCTCATAATTGTTCCGATGCCCAAGACCACTATTGTCACCACTGCGTCAACCCATCTTGTCAAGGGTTTTTTTCTTTTTCGCTGCCCCTCCACTTTACCAATCACGATGTCCTTCTCCAGGGACTAATCTTTCTTGTCACCACTTTACCAATCACGATGTCCTTCTCCAGGGACTAATTTCTTGTCAATATGTCCAAAGTATGTAAGATTGAGTCTTGCCATCTTGCCTCTGAGGAATACTCTGGTTTTCCTTCTTCCAAGACAGATTGGTTTACCATTTAGGAGTCCATGGTACTTTCAATATTTTTTCCCAGAAATTAAATGCATCTATTCTTGTACAGTCTTCCTTAGTCAACATCCAAATTTCACATGTCTCTGATGCAATGGAGAATACCATGGCTTGAGTCAGGTACACCTTAGTCCTCAAAGTAACATCTCTGTTCTTCAATATTCTTAAGAGGTCTTGTGCAGCAGACTTAGATAATGCAACTAATTTTTAATATTTTGACTACTGCTTCCATGAGCATTGACAATTTCAGCATTTCCTCCACGTATCATGATGTTACCTATTGGTCCACTTGTGAGGTTTTGGTCTTCCTTACATTGACTTCTAATCCATACTGAAGGCTACCATCCTGTATCTTCATCAGCCAGTGCATCAGATCCTCCATATTTTCAGCAAGCAAGGTTGTATATCCTAAGTCTTCCCAAATCCTAATGCTACACTCTTCTGCTATATGATCCAGCTTCTTTGATAATTTCTTAGGATATAGATTGAAAAATCATGGTGAAAGGATATAGTCCTGACAAATACCTTTCTTAATTTTAAAGCATGCAGTATTCCCTTATTCTGTTTGAATAAATGTCTCCTGGTCCATGGACAAATTTCAAATGAGCAGAATGAAATGTTCTGGAATTCCCATTCTCCTCAAGGTTATCCACAGCTTAGTATGGTCCACACAGTTTAATTCCTTTGCATGGTCAATGAAACCCAACTAAGCATCTTTCTAGTATCCCCTGCTTTGAGCCAAGAGTCATCTGGCATTGGTAGTGAAATCCCTTTTCTAGGTCCTCCTTGGAATCTGGCAGCTGTTAATTTATTTCTGCAACTGTTGTTGGATGATCTTCAGCAAAACTGTACTTGGGTATGGATGGCATCAAAGGTATTGTTCTTTGGAGTGGGCATTTTATTGTGATTCTCTTTTGCAGTATTAGTAAATACAGTAAGGTTTAAGCTTTAAATTTTTTATGGATTTGCAGAAGTAATTTGTTTTAGAAAGATAAGTGTAAGGCTGACTCCAATGAGGTGGAGTTTAAAGATATCCCAAATATCCAACCTTTGCAAAATTCTATGCCACTTAGGACATCAACATAGAGGACATGTTGATCACTTCTGTGCGTGGTAGGCAGGCCAGGCCTAGTCTCAGCAGTTCTGCTGCTTTTCTCTATTAGGCCTATTAAAGGAACAAATTAAAACAGGAAGTTAGTTCTTGTTTTAGCCTAGCTATCAAAAATTACAGCTATTCTGCACACCACACCCCTCAGGAAATTAAGAGTGCTGACCTGAGTCAAGAATGAAGATATAGCTCACCTTAATCCTGCTTCATTAACATAACAGAGTTTACTCCCAAATGGGAACAGCGGTAAGCACAAGAATAAAGGCCAGGGTTACAATACATCACAAAGTGATGGCCTATGTTTAGAAGACTAGTAAGTATACAGAAGGTATAATTATTTCCATTGGTATCTTTGTCTTTCAATGCACATTGCAAGTTCCTCTGTCTTTTCTATAATGTACCGTATTTACTCGAGTATAAACCAGCCTGAATATCAGCCGAGGCATCCAATTTTACCACAAAAACTGCATTAAAAAAAATGTGTTGAAAAATTCGGCTTATACACGAGTATATAATTCCCAAAGATGTCCAACCCCTAATCTCTAGAACCTATTCCTTCACATGGCAAAGGGGAATTAAGGTTGCAAATGGGATTAATATTACTAATAATCTGATTTTACTATAGGAATATTATCCTGGATTATCTAGATAGGCTCAAAAGTGGAAGAGAAAAGCAGAAGGGCCAATCACAGTGATGGAATGTGATAAATATTCAGCACACCACTGCTGACTTTGACATTCATGAATGTAGTCATTTGCCGAGGAATGTGGGTAGCCTCTAGAAGCTGGACCACGCAAGGAAATAGATTCTCCTCAACCATGTGCAAAGGAACTTGGCCCAACTGTCACCTTCATATTACCACAGACCTATGTCAGACTTCTGATTACATTGCTATTAGATAATACATATGGTATGTGCTGTTTTAAGTCAGTAAGCTTATGGCCATTTGTTACAGCAGCACTAGTGATCTAAAAATTATTCACAAGGTCTTTTTTCTGACAAAGTAATGGTCTAGAACAGTGGGTACCTCTTTGGGAGTATCACTATTCCCACTCCTGTTCCTTGATTCTGTGTGTCATTAGCTCCCATCTCTTACTTATACCTGTGTACATGTTCAGGTCTAGTCTGAATTTAAAGGCAGGACTGGGGTCATGGTAGTGGGGGGTGAGGAAGCCTCAAGGAACCAGAGGAATACAGTGTGTTTCATCGATGCTTTAGCGCACCCAGGACTCATCCCTTTCCTGTGGCCCTGCTGTGGGGAGATTGTTCCACTGGCTACAGATGGGATTTGGATCTCTGCTCCAGTCCCCCTCATTCTCGACAATATGTTTTTGTTTATGTGTCTGCTGATGCCTATTACCCAGACCCCATGACTCCTCAATTCACCTTAGTTATCAAAGTGACATCCCTGAAAGCAGAAAAAGAGGAAGACCTTCAGTAAGATGGTGGCTTCAACAATAGTCTCAAATATAGCAATAATTGTGAGAGTACTATGGGAGTGGGCCCTGTTTCATCTGTTGTACTTGTACTTCAACAGAATGAACAGATATTGTCCATGAGTCAGAGCCAACTGGATACCAACAGCAGCAGTTGCTCAAAAAGGTCATTGGGTATCTCCAAGTGTTTTTGCTTGATTTCTAATGGAAAGGTAGATGGTTTGAACCCACCCACATAGAAATTGTAAAAGAAAAGGCCTGGAGTCTGCTCCCACTAGGACTATAGCCAAGAAAGTCTGAGGGGGTAGTATTGCTCAGCAGCATAGGGTGTTTTCATGAGGTGGAATTGACCACAACTAGCAACAGGTGCTCAAAAATTGTTGAATTAATGATCAAATTAATGGCACCAGATTTGATTCAAGTTGTCAAAAAGAGTTCCACATCTTAGTGACATTGGGAGTTGATCTTGAAGATGTTTAAATGAAAATGAAAAGGGGAAGGGAAAGGCATTACCAGCAGAGGGAAACCAGGATAGTAAGGCAAGAGGCCATGAAAATCAAAGAAACGTGTAGAACCTACATTGAAATCTGTATGGTCCAAGACTTAGGGGTGTGTGTGTGGCAGGGAGTAAAGGGGGGTGGTAATTACTTGAAATGAGGCTGAAGAACATATGGAAGGACAGGTCCATCATGATTTTATGTATATCCTTAACAGTTTATGTGTTTTTTAAACATACAATCTATAAATGGTCTTAACAAGATTAAGACAAAATAAAATTTATGTTTGGAATATCATGTCAGTCATCAATAGAATGCACTGGAGTTAGTAAAAAGTAGGTAGAACAATTAACAGTTAGCAGCTATAATCCTGGTCACAATTTAAAACCTTTCTTTGTTCTTACATCAAGAACTTTCCCTATCACCATTAATTATAAATTTGATTAGGACTCTAAATGAATTAAAGTCATTTCAAGGGCATTTAGCCTCATGTCCAACATAGATTTTAAATTACTTTATGCTCATGTTTTATTTTTCTAGTTACCAGAAAGGCAAATTATTAATAGAAAGAGGAAAAACATTGATGTCCATGGGCACTCCCTAGACAATAGATTTGCAATGGTATTTTATAGGATGAATGAAAGCATTAAACAAAGGAATTCATGATCCTAGTTTTATGGTTTGAGCACCTAAGAACCTAAGAAGAATAGGTACTGGAACTTGGAACTTGGGAAAAATATGAGGAATAAAAATAAAATATTTGTTCTACCTTTAGCTTAGTATTGTTTTCCAAATTTCGGAAGAAATGTTAGTAACATGTTTGATATAGACTGACTTTTCTTAGGAGTTTGATAGACATGAAATCTAGTAATTGGTAGAAATGTCAGCTCATCATATAGAGGGATTCTGAAAAGCAGTCATTGAGTGTTGGAATGATAGGTATAATGCTAAGTGATAAATGGGATTATAAAGAAAGTATGGTATAAATGATCACTGCCTGAAAAACACTTGTGAGTTAATGAGGGAAATAACATGAAGTACCATCATTTTGTTGTTTTGCCATTGAACTGATTCTGCATCATTATGACCTCTTATGTCACGGAACATAACGGCTCTGCAGGGTTTTCTGGACTCTTATCCTAATGTAAGCAGCTTGCTCAGTCTTTTCTTCTGTGATCCACTGTGTGGGTTCAAACGGACAAAGTGTAGGTTAGCAGCCAAGTGTAAATTATTTCTACCATGAAGGGCCTTACTATTATCATTCTATCACACCATATTGTCATATCATCTTGTGAACCCACACCATAGATCAGGTACCATGCAAGTGATACAACACTTATTCAATTTTCCTTGCAATTTATGAGATATTTGCTCCTATGATCATTCTCCTAGAGATGAGGAAAGTAGATTTGAAGGTACTGAGTCAACTGCCTCCAGTCACAAAATGAGAAAGCGCGTGCTTGAACTCTCAAGAGCATATTCTAGTCACTGTTTTCCCCTGAAAACATGCACAAATACCAATGCAAAGGGAAAATATAAATAATTAGGGTTTCATGGAAACCCACTACCTTCAAGTTGATTCTGGCTTATAGCAGCCCTAGATTCCGTTTTGAAGGTATTTATAGACACAGGTTTCTCATGCCGAGTGGCTCGTGGCTTTGAGCCACCAACCCTAAACTGTTAGCCATCCAAAGTTTCGCTGACAGTGCCACCAGGATTCTTAGAGTTTCATATAGGTATGTATTTACATATGGTTACTTAGGTTATTGTACAATGTAAAAAGAAGTTATTTTTAATAAATTGTGCACTAACCCAAACTCAAATATCAAAACACAGTGATCGCTAATTTTCCCCAGTATTTAATTATACTGCACAGCAGGGGTGGGGAACATCCAGCGGGCAGTATGAGGCCACGGATCACCAATACCAGCCAATATCACTCGCCTCACTGCACAGAAGCAGTTCCAGTTCCAACAACACAATGTTGTTGTTAGGTGCCATCAAGTTGGCTCTCACCCGCGACGAACCTAATCACAACAGAATGAAACACTGCACTGTCTTGAGTCGTCCTTATAATTGTTCCTGTACCTGAATCCATTGATGTAGCCACTGTGTCCATCCATCGCATTGAGGGCCTTCCTCTTTTCCATTACCCTTTCACTTTACCAAACATGGTGTTCTTCTCCAGGGACTGGTCTCTTCCGACAATATGTCCAAAGGATGTAAAAAGAAGTCTTGCAATCCTTGTCTGCAAGGAGCACTCAGGCCTTACTTCTTCTAAGGCAGAGTGTTTTGTTCTGCTAGCAGTCCATGGGACTTTGAATACTTTGCTCCAACACCACAATTGAAATGCATCAATTCTCTTTTGGACTTCCTGATTCAATGCCCAACTTTCACATGCATATGATGCAATGGAGAATACCATGTGTTGGATCAGACGTACTTTAGTCCTCAAATTAACATCCTTGTTCTATAATACTCTAAAGAGGTCTTTTGCAGCAGATTTAACCAGTACAGTATGTCTTTTGATATCTTTAGTGCAGCTTCCATGAGCATTGATTATGGATCCAGCTAAGACAAAACCTTGACAATATCAATCTTTTCTGAATTTATCATGATGTTACCTATTGGTCCAGCTGTGAGGTTTTTTGCCTTCCCTTTATTGACTTGCAATCCATACTGAGGCTACAATCCTTGATCTTCATCAACACATGTTTCAAATCCTACCTACTTTCAGCAAGCAATGTTGTGTCATCTGTCTACGACAGGCTGTTAATAAGACATGTCCAATCCTGATGCCACACTCTTCAGTGTAATCCAGCTTCTCTGACGATTTGCTCAGCACACAGACTGAACAAATATGGTGAGGGGATATAAGCCGGCACATACCTTTTCTGATTTAAAACCATGCACTATTCCCTTGTTCTGTTTGCACAACTGCCTCTTGATTTATGTATAAGTTCTAATGGAGCACAATGCAGTTCTCTGGAATTCCCATTCTTCTCAAGGTTATCCTCAATTTATTATGGTCCACACAGTCTTTGCATAGATAATGAAACACAAGTAAACACCTTTCTGGTATTCTCGGCTTGGAGCCAAGATCAATCTGACATTACCAATGATATCCTTTGTTCCATGTTGTCTTCTGAATCGGCTTGAATTTCTGACAGTTCCCTGTCAATGCACTACTATAATCATTGTTGGATGATCTTGAACAAAATTTTACTTGTGTTCAATATCGATGATATAGTTTGAGCATTTTATTGGGTCACTTTTCTTTGGAATGATCACAAATATGGATCTTTTCCAGTCAATTGGCCAAGCAACTGTCTTCCAAATTTTGTGACATAAGTGCTTCCCAGGCTCCTTCTTCTTGCTGAAACATTTCAATTTGAATGACATCAATTCCTGGAGCCTTGGCTTTGGCCAATGCATCAGTGCAGTTTGAACTTCTTCCTTCAGCACCATTGGTTCCTCCTGAAATGTTGGGCTGTTGACTATTGCTTTTTAGTACTGTGACTGTGTATTCTTTCCATTTTGTCTTGATCCTTTCTGCTCTAGTCAATATTTTGCCTGTAGACTCTTACAAAATTGTTTTCCTAAGAATAAGAGGATATAGAACCTGTGAAAACAGTTAGAATGGCTGGTTTAAAGAGTTAATATCACTGGTCAAGATTACATAGTTTCATTTTTCTAAATATTTAAATGGCTTATCTCATTTAAACCTGTGGTAGTTATATAATCGTTTGTCAATTTGAGGATTAAGATTGTAGGGGTGGAGTCTCCCCTGTCAATCAGATCATAGCCAATGAGGCCTCTGTGTGGGCATAGCCATCTCCTGAGAATTCTGGAAAATTCGTTTTTTTCCTCTTTGGAGGCAGGAGAAACTCTGTCTCACTACTCTCACTCTCTGGGAGACATTGCAGCTGACAAGACACATGGAACTACCCTAGTGCCTTGAGCCAGACAAACCACATGGATGCAACCAGCCCTCTGAAACTGGAGAAGCCATGTAGAGACCTCTGCCAGTGGTGTGATGCTTACAACACCACTGGACCCAAAGATTTTCTACCCACTGACTTGTGATCATCCTGCATTTGGCTTCATTGCATGTGTTTCATGAGTCTGAAGAGCACTTTATAGATTGGTATCGGACATATGAGCTAATAACAGAATTATGGCCTTGGACTGGACTGGGTTGGGATGTTTTCTTAATGTACAGTTACCCTTTATAGAAAACTCTCTTATGCACATATGCATTTCTATGGATTTGTTTCCCTAGTCTACCCAAACTAACACAAGCCTTATAATAGCTTAATGAGGTAGATAACCTTATACTTCTCAGTTTTACAGCTGTAGGTGCTGAAGCACAGAAGATTAAGTAATTTGCATATGAGAGGGTACCCTAAAAAACAGACTTTTCCCCCCAAAGCTATGTATTTAAATTTTTTAACAAAACAACCTTATCGTCTTAAAGGTACTCTCCATTACACTTGATACATTTGTCAAATCAGCAATCCCATTCTTGGAAACATTTTTCAAACTCATATGTTTGGATGGCTGACAGCACCTCCTTTGTTTTTTTCTTCACCTCTTTTATGTCATCAAATTGCTGTCCTTTCATGTCACTTTTCAATCATGGAAGCAAAAAGAAGTCACACTGAGCAAGGTCAGGTGAATAAGGTGTGTGGGGCAAAAGAGGCATGGGGCTTTTTGCCCCAAACTGGGGCAGTGAGATGGCTGTGTGAGCAGGTGCATTGTCATGGTGGCAAAATCAGTCCCCCATCTGCCACAAATCAGGCCTTTTTTGTCACATACTACTATGCTATCTTTTCAGAACCTCTAAATAGAAAGCTTGATTAACAGTCTGACTGGTGGAATGTACTCCAAATGTACTATGAGTTAAATATTTCTACCCTTTGGGAAGTTGACAGGTGTCCAGAACGAGGTTTGTCGTCAATCGACATTTCACCCTTTTTTGAAACGCAAAAACCACTCATACACTTGAGTTTTTCCCATAGTGCTATCCTTGTAAGCTGTGTTGAACATCACAACAGTTTCTGTGGCAGTTTTCCTGAACAGGAAACAAAATTTCACAGTTGCATCTTAAATCGGTCATCACAAAAAACAAGGTTTGAGTGGAGCTGCTTTTACGAAAAAATTCACTGTGACCAGAGAAAACCTCCCAAGGTGACACCACTAACTCTGAGTGAGCTGCTTGATGCTCTCCTAGAGGGGAAAGTGCGTACTATGAAAGCCCCGATTGGCCCAGCACAATTCCATTTGGCTGGGGGTGTGTGTGGGGGGGTACCCCTTATAATGTCATACAATCAGAAAGTAGAGGACCTAGAATCCATATTTGATCATCGGATGCCAGACAACTGATTTTTCCCATGACTTTGACAATTAGGCTGTGGATGGTGTGTTAGGTGCCATCTCATCAGTTCGGACCCTTAGCAACTATACGCACAAGAGAGCATCTTTGCTCTTCCATACCCTAAAGAAGTCTTGTGCAGCAGAGTTACCTAATGCAACACGTCTTTTGATTGCTTGACTGCTGCTTCCATGAACATTGGTTGTGGATCCAAGAAAAACAAAATCCTCGACAACTTCAAACTTTTCCCCATTTAACGTGATGCTACCTACAGGTTCAGTCGTGAGGATTTTGGCCTTCTTTATATAGCGTCATAATCCACACGGAAGGCTGCAATGCATGATCATCCTCGTCAAGTTCTCCTCACTTTGCGCTTTTAGCAAACAAGGCTGTGTCATCACCATACCTCCACGAGCCTTCCTCCAATCTGATGCTGCTTTTCTCTTCAGATAATTCAGCTTGCATGATTATTTGCTCAGCATGCAGTTTGAACAAGTATGGTGAAATGATGTAATCCTGACACATTACTTGATTTTAAGCCATGGAGTATTCCATCGCTCTGTTTGTACCACTGCCCATTGATCCATGTACAAATTCTACATAAGCACAATGAAGTGTTCTGGAATCCCATTCTTTTCAAATGTATTCGTTGTTTGTTAGGATCCACACAGCCAAAATGCCTTTGCATAATCAAGAAAACACAAGTAAATATCTCTCTGGTATTCTCTGCTTTGAGAGTATATCCATAAGTCATCAGCCATGATATCCTTTGTTGCATTTCCTCTTATAAATCTGACCTGAACCTTTGGCTGCTCCCTGTCAATGTACAGCTGTAAACACTCTTGAATGATCTGCAGTAAAATTTTATTGCATCTGATATCAGTGATATTGTTCTATATTTTAAGCATTCTGTTGAACCACCTCTCTTTGGAATGAGTACAAATAAGGATCTTCTCCAGTCAAATTGGCCAATTGGCTATTTTCTAAATGTTCTGAAATAGAGTAGTGTGTTACATATGGTTCTCTGGAGACACAAAACCAGGACACTTATTCTCTCTCTCTCTCTCTCTCTCTCT
>NW_022111373.1:58848025-58852323 GCF_000313985.2 Echinops telfairi
TCTCTATCTATATCTAGATATAGATAGATAGATATATTGATATATTGATATAGATATAGATATATACATCACGAAGGAATATAACAGCTAATTAGTCCACACAGCAGTACAGAGGGCTCAGTTCAACTCACTTCCATGGAACAGTTACTATACTGGAAGTCCTTCAACTCACGAGGGATGCTGGGTCCAAAGTCAAGGAAGCAGGCAGCTCAGTCTTCCCTAAGACAATGTAGGGAGCCCAACAACAGTCAGCAGCTCAGTTGCTTATCGAAACAGGCCCAATGGGATATCGAACTCAAGGAATGTAAGACAACAGGATCTGCCAGCCTCAAGCTCAAGTGATGCACACATCAGCAACATGGCAAAGCAGGTCCCAAAGGAACCTCAAGCTCTAGTGACATGATCCATAGGTTGGCTGTCCCACAGGTACTGTGGCTCACAAGTTGAGGCAGAGGACTAACTAAAGCAGTTGCATGCTGGTCCAATCGCTGGAGAACAAGGGAGAGAGGAGCAGGCCTTGCCAAACCATTTATCTCTTTGCCTTCCAATCAAACTGCCTTATTAATCCCAATGTTCCTATTGGCCAGGTTGGCCCAATAAACCTACCTATCACAACTAGTGAGTGTTTCCAGGGTTCAACATCTCAATAGATAGTCTGCTTGTTTTAACATCTCAACGGATATTCAATAAATTCCTGGTTTCAGTGCAGCCTGAACTCTCTTCAGCCACAGTTGGTACTCTCTCATATGCTGCTCTTTGACATGTTGGAATATCAATGATTTTTGGTACAGTGACCCTGTGTAATTTTTCCATTTTTCTTTGATATGTCTTGCATCATTCAATATTTTGCCGATAGAATCTTTCAATATTGCAACCTTAGGCTTGGCTTTTTTCTTGATTTATTTCCGTTTCAGATATATCGAGCATATTCTTCCCTCTTGGTTTTCTAATTCTAGGTCTTTGCACATATCATGAAAATATTTGTCTTTTCAAGCTGCCCTTTGAAATTTTTTATGCACCCTTTTCACTTCATCCTTTCTTCCATGTGCCTTAGTTGCTCTATGATGAAGAATAAGTTTCAGTCTATTCTGACATCCACTTTGATCTTTTCTTTCATTTTCTGTCTTTTTAAAAAAACTCTTTTTATTAGGGGCTCATACAACTCCAATCACAATCCATACATACATCAATTGTGTAAAGTACATTTGAACATTCATTTCCCTCATCATTCTCAAAACATCTGCTCTCCACCCAAGCCCCTGGCATCAGCTCCTCATTTTTCCCCTCCCTCCCCGATCCCCCCTCCCTCATGAGCCCTTGATAATTTACAATTTTTCATTTTGTCGTATCTTGCACCGTCTGACGCCTCCCTTCGCCCACTTTTCTGTTGCCCGTCTCCCAGGGAGGAGGCTATATGTAGATCCTCGTAATCTGTTCCCCCTTTCCCACCCACCCTCCCTCCACCCTCCCAGTATTGCCACTCACACCACTGGTCCTGAAAGGATCATCTGCCCTGCATTCCTTGTGTTTCCAGTTCCTATCTGTGTCACTGTACATCCTCTGGTCCAGCCAGATTTGTAAGGTAGAATTGGGATCATGATAGTGGGGGTGGGGGTGAGGGATGGGGAGGAAGCATTTAGGAACTAGAGAAAAGTTGTATGTTTCATCATTGCTACATCGCACCCTGACTGGCTCATCTGCTCCCCGAGACCCTTCTGTCAGGGTTATCCAGTGACCTACAAATGGGCTTTGGGTCTTCACTCCACACTATCCCACCTCATTCACAATGATATTATTTTTTTGTTCTGATGATACCTGATACCTGATTCCTTCAACACCTTGTGATCACACAGGCTGGTGTGCTTCTTCCATGTGGGCTTTGTTGCTTCTGAGCTAGATGGTCACTTGTTTACTTTCAAGCCCTTAAGACCCCAGATGCTATATCTTTTGATAGCCGGGCACCATCAGAGTTCTTCACCACATTTGCTTATACACCCATTCATGTGGGATAGACTAGAGGCTGCATATTGGCTCTGGTGCACTTGTTTTAATTTCCTCAGCTGTATCCTGAACTTACACAGGAGCAAGTGATGGTCTGTGCCACTGTTGGCTCCTGGCCAGGTTTTATCTGCTAACACTGAGTTTCTACAGCCTCTCTTCCCTCAGATGTAGTTCATTTTATTTCTGTATATTCCCTTGGGAGAAGTCCATGTGCATAGTTGCCTTTTGTGTTGTCGAGAAAGGTATTCACTGTGAACAAGTTGTTGGTCTTGCACAATGCTATCATGAGACCTGCAGCTTCAGTTCTATCACCAAATCCATATTTTCCAAGTACTATTCCTCTTTGTTTCAAAAGTTTGCATTCCAATTGCCAGTAATTTTCAATGCATCTTGATTACATGTTTTATCATTTGTAAAATTCTTCCATTTCTTCACTAGCTTTTGTGGTCAGTGCATCCATTTGAATAGTAGTTATATTGGTTGAACTTCCTTGAAAGTGGATAGATAAAATCCAATCACAGACACCATTGTACTTCATGATTGATTTTGCAATATCCTGTTGACTATGAATGCCACACCATTCCTCTTGATTGTGTTATTAGCAGATTTTTGCATATATTTCTTATTATGTAGAGTCATGTCCCCTCAACAATTGAAGATCTCAAAGACTCCTCTCCCACAGGTGACCTGACTCATGTCCCCATTGTTGACTCCACTCTGATAAATCAGCTCCTCCTCAGTTATGAATCTAGTACTCCTTGACTCCATGATCCTATCCTCCAGCACTATCTCTGACAATGCTGTGCTTCCTTTGTTTAAGCTTTGAGTATCTGAGAATGTTTCAAAAATTTTGGAAGGTTTTCAGCTGCTCCTTTCTCCCAAGTGGGGAGCTGAGTTCCACTAAACCCTATTTACTTTGGGTCACCCTGTTGGAATTTGAAATATCAGCAACCTCACTTCCAGCATCACAGCAACACACAAGCCACTACAGTATGACAAACTGACAGACACGTGGTGAATAACTAAGTTGAATTCCCATTAATAGCTAATATAGATTGTTACCTCTGTAGTTCGTGATCTTAAAAGTCTATCTCTGGAAAGTTGCATTTTAAGAAAAACACATTTCAGACAGAAAATAATCTTTATTCATATTTGTTTCAATGAATGAGCATTCAGTGAATTTGTTAGCACTAAGTATTATTAAATCTCATTGTCTTTTATTTTCTGAAACTTCCAAATCTTGTTAATCTCTCCTCCTTTGATCCTATTTTAGCACCCTGATTCCTAGCTACCTGTCCCTCCTGTTTAGTTTCTTTGATCTTTCCTACTTTTCTTAGAGAGTGGAGACCTGGGCAGAGAAATTATTTTTTAGCTTGATGCTGTTTCTAGTGAGAATTTGTCTACTCTTAGTGTTTTTCTCCATCCAGCTACCTACAGAACTAGCAAATGGGAGAAGAAAGGCTGATGTAGACCACGACCCATTCAAGCCAAATTTTGCCACTTTAACCTTACTGAATGTTTACTCTGAACCAAGTAGCGTGAGAAAGGGGTTTAGATCCATTATGTTCTCTTCCATCTTAGTGTGCAATTCATCTAAAATTACTGTCTTATAAACAGATGAGAAAACTGATGTTTAAAGAAATAATATTACTTTCTAATGTCACAGAACTTGTTAAAGGTACAGTTGGGACTCACACTTCAGAGCTTGAGATCTTAATATCTGTTACCTGATTTTGATTATTAATAAATTTCTGTCATCACTGTATAGGACATTCCTGAGCAATTTGCCCCTCTTAGCTATGTTGAGAAATCTATACAAATTTATTTTAAAGGTTGTTATTATGACTTGTATAAATGATTTCTCAAATACTAAACAGGATAGAGATAGTAAAAATGAACATATTTAAATTGTAAAATGACTATATTGTTAAGCAACTCCTACCCATGAATAAGATGTTTTTCTTAGAGCCCCTGGGCTGTATGCAGGTGCTACGCATAAATGGGACTCAGGAAAAGAATGCCATGTTCCAAGTGTAAGTCGGAAAGCCAAATATTGCACTCATGCTGTCTCTAGGAAAAGCACATACTGTTGTATTCCGGCACACCAGAATTTTCCAGGGATGTGCTTGGTGTCTTGGAGTAAAGCCAATGTGATTTTCCTGCCATCAAAATCTTGCTTCTTTATAGGTCTTGTCTTGCTAGGCTCAGATAAATCAGAGTTTCCTGGCTCAGAATTGTGAGACTTTCTATCCCTCCCCCCTACATTTACCACTTTTGGAATCTAATAGATATCATTT
>NW_022111373.1:58852751-58854897 GCF_000313985.2 Echinops telfairi
AACTAAGGAGTACATTAAGGACGTCAGTAGGTCACCACAAGACAAGATCAGAACACAGGATACAGGTTTTTTGTCCATAGTAACATCTCTCCTCAGTCAGAAGCCAAGTCTCTCTCTAGTCCTCAGCCACTCAGCCACGTGGTCCCGTGACCTCTGGCTCCATGGGGGTGGGAGCCCACCAATTGCTCTGCCACACAATCTTATATTCTCTTCACTGCTCCTTGGTTCTGCCTCACAGTCTCTTTGCTTCAGCCTCCGGTGCCTCTTGTCTCAGCCTGCACAGAGATCTAGAACATTCTGCACTCATTGCTCTTCTTTCAATGGTACTGGGATTCTCTCTCTGCTTCTGCTTTGGATGGCTCATACTTATAGCCAAGGGTGGTAATTAAAACTGTCTAATTCCCTTTATTAATAGTATACCTGTCCTATTTGCAAAATCTCATTTAATCATTTGGTGGAAGTGATCGACATATGGCTATAAAAAACACATGAAGAAATTTCCCTCCACCAAACCTGGAATTTAGATCTAGACAAAAAAAAAATCATATTGTGATTGCCAATTTCAATATACTTGGCTGATCCTTAATGTAATTTGAACCTTTAAATGTGTCAACTTGATTTTTGTGGGACCAATTTCTAGAGCAGGACATCATTTCTGGGGAAGGATGTAATGCTTGGTAAGAAGGTCCCGGGAAAGTAGTATGATGATCAATGAGACGGACTGATACAATGGCTGCAGTGATGAACTCTATCCAGCACTGGCTGTGGGAATGGCCCGGGGCCAGGCAGTGCTTGCTTCTGTTGAACATAAGAGTTACATGACTTGGAACTGATGACACCATAACTAAAAGCAACAGCTACAGCAAGAACCTACTTTTACCCTGTGAAACATCTTTGGAAAAAATATTGTGATCGTTCAATAGATCAACAATCTCAATATCAACATCTCAGTTAAAGTAAAATTTGGTATTATTTAGAACCATTGAAGATTACATATTTTTTAATTTTAAAAATTCAGCCAAATTTGCATAAGCAGCCAATATTGATTTATTTTCAATTAGCTGGGAATGGCAAGTTTTAGGGAGTAGGATTCATGTAACTAGATCTAAATAGTCTGTGAATGCCTAACATGGCAAAGTAGCAGAGCAAGTGGATTATATAATAGATCCAACATTTTCATATTACATATATAATGTAATTGGAAAATAGGACATAAAGAAATAATACATGATTATAAAAATTAATAAAATAGGGATTATAGGTATGAATTGAAACAAAATTATTGATATAAACTGCTACTGCTTAGATAGCATAATGACATGATGGCTTACTCACAAGAAGTACAGCATTGTTGAGAAGTTAATAAGAAGAGGAAAGTGTACTTAATTCTAGCTTTATCAAAGACCTTTGATGGATTTGTATTATGAAAGGTGCCCGGATGGTGCAAGGACTAGGTGCTTGGTTGCTAACCTGAAAGCTGGTGGTTTGAAACCACCCTGTGCTTCCTCAGGAGAATGTCTCAGAATGTGGAAAAACTGTTACAGTCATGATTACAGTTTATTGCAGTGAAACAATACAGAGAACACCAGCAATGGGATAATGCATATGTAGAGTCCGGGAGAAACTAGGTACAAGGTTCCAGAGGCCCCTCACAGACAAGTTGCACTGGGACACCTATCTGGCAGGATGACATGTCAAGAGCCTTACCAAGCAAAGTGGGAAGCTTGCCTAAAGATTAGAGTGCAGTTTTTCTTTTATTGGGATCACATAAATAGGATATAGTACTCTTGTGATTGGCCACAGCTACGGAACCTCTATGATTCCACATCTCAAGCATGGGATAAAAGGTGTTCACCTTAAGTTTTACTGGTAACATAAACTATCTGGTCAAACTATATATGATCAAGGCCCCGGGTGCGCACGTGCACGCGCACGCGCGCACACACCCACACCCACCCATCAAACAAAGAAACAAAAATGTTATCAGGCAGAATATTCCAAAGGCTCAGAGATTGTTCTCAGAAACCAGGCCAAAGACCATTCCTGAAGATACCTCTCTTTGCAGTATGCGAGGTTTCAGCATCCAAAGCAACCTGAATTAACCCTATCCTGTACAAATTTATAGCTACAGAAATAATGAATCAGT
>NW_022111373.1:58856489-58867583 GCF_000313985.2 Echinops telfairi
TATAAATATATTTGCATATGTACATGTCTTTATCTAGACCTCTATAAATGCCTTTTGCCTCCCAGCTCTTTCCTCTATTTCCCTTCACCTTCCTCCTGTCCCAATATCATGCTCAGTCCCCACCAGGGTTTCTGCAATCTCTCTTTGTTCTGGCTGTATTTCTTCCAAGGCAGATTTGTTTGTCCTTTGGGCAGACCATGGTACTTCCAATATTCTTCAGATACATAATTTAAATGCACCAACTGTAGACCATTGATTAATGAAGAATGTAGACATTGATCCTGAGTTCTAGGAAGAAACTCATGTAAATCAGTATGCTGTAATAAAAATAAGCAACTATTTAAGGTACTTAAAAATTTGCGATTTTTACCATATCGGAATTCCTGTTTCCTTGGAGGAAACAAAGCAATAAATAAAGTCCCAATAATTTCAAAGAGGAGTGTAGTCTTTTTATTAATAGGAAGTACGGATTTTTAAGTCCAACTGCCAGAGGTTTAGACAGGTTTCTCATCCAGCTACAAATGTCTAACTGCATAGTGAAATGAGAAGGCTAATTTCTAAAATGTTTTTGGATAAGACATTACTCATTGAAAAATGCAGCTAATACAAAATAAAAGTCCAAGATAGCTTTTTCTTAAAGTTGATCATATAAAAGCTTTTAGATCAGCGGTTCTCAATCTGTCAGTCATGAGCCCTTTGGGGTTCGAATGACCCTTTTACAGGGGTCACCCGATTCATAACAGTAGCAAAATTATAGTTATGAAGTAGCAACAAAAAATAATTTTACGGCTGGGGTGATCATCACAACATGAGGATCTGTATTAAAGCATCATAGCATTAGGAAGGTTGAGAAACACTGGTTTAGATGAAAATGAAATGCCATTAAGTAATGTAAAAGTATGGGAAAAGATGAACTTTTGTTTGATTTATTTCTTGGTCTTTCAAACTTCAGTTTTGGAGCAGGCAAATATCTCATGGAGACAATGGGCCCAATGGTTCATCTTGGAGTCGGCCTCTCACGAGAAGCATATATATTACAGGCTCGATGTCACCTTTCGCTAGTAGCTCGTGCTGGTACTAATTAGCTCCAAGGTAAAAATAATAGTAGGCATGTTTAATTTTATGCATACTTTGGAGGTTCTATTCTCCCAAGAAAATGACTTGTTCTGTGAAAACTCAATGATGATAGACCTAACACCCACCATTATTAATCCCGAGAGCTATATTTGTAGGTACTTCTAAAATAGCTAAATTGCTGAAGTTATTTGAAGAAACAGTAGACCTTGAAAAGACACATATAAAATATGACTGGTTTTAATTAAATCATAGCTGGAAAAGGAAATGTGTTATAGATTTTTGACAAAGAGCAGAGTAGTTGAATTCATGGATAGTATGTTCCACTTTCTTATAGTATATAATGGTACATATGGAACTGCCACATTTCCCTGAATAAAGCTTCCATGGGCAAAGACTAAGACCTGAACCCCAGAAGTCCTACAGTCAGTGCTTGAGGGTCAAGAGCAAGATTGTTAAATTTTAGTTTCCGCTAAGGAAATAAAGATACATAATCGGAATGTACGCATTGCATTCCTTCAGGACTGTATTTTCAAAAGACCAATTTAATAGTTGCCCCATATTTCTTATTAGTTCTCTTTCTTTTAACAGTTGTTTTTCTTATCAAACTTGACAATTTTTTGATAGATGACTGACAAGTTGATTGATGGTTTGGCATTGCTATATAAACTAATTCTTTTTTGGCATGAATTCAATGTCCAGTGGCTCAGAGGACCACAGAGTGAATATGTCAGAAATTTGTTCTTGTTTCCAAGGAATACGGTCCGTTGTTTCAGTTAAAGTAACGCCATTAGGAAGAATTGGTGGGAAGATGTGGTAAATGGTCATGGAGGGGCCATAGCTGGCCTCCTCTGGCTTCCCTGTTGCCATGACGCAAGGGCCAGTCATGTCTCCATGCTCCACAGTTCTGACAGACACCGCTCCTTCCACACCACTCTGTACCTATGCTGGGTTCGACAATTCATTGCAATGGTGACACAGAACTCACAGATGATACTATTAAGGGGGTTATTAGGAAATTCAACGGGTCACTGCAAGTCAGGAGCAGTAAACAGTGAGGAGAAAGTCATTGTCTCCTCAGCCAGCAGCTGATTCCCACAGCTTCCCAGCCCCTCAGACTCTCAGCCCCCTGGTTCTTTGGTCTTTACCTCCATGAGCCAGGAAGCCAACCCACCTGTCACTCTGCTCCATAGTCCCAGGCCCGATAGGATAAAGTACCCCATAATCTCAGTGCTGCCCCTCTGAGTCTCTATGCCACAGGCTTTGATGTATTTTGTCTCAATAGCCTCTGCCAGGAAGTAAGAGAAATAAAGAGACCATGTTGCCTTCGTGATACTATTAAATCCTAAATGTAATACAGAAAGGGGAAATGTGGGATACTAGCACTGGGGGAAATAAAACTGGGACTTATTCCCTGACTGGTATGGAGGGAATCTGGAAGACTGGTATTCCATGGCAAAAAGACCGCCACTCTGGTAGTTGGAGCTATAGTCTGAGTACATTTTCCTGCAGTAGTCTATCATGTCCACAGTTTCTCCCCTTAAAGCTGTGCTGCCTTAAAGTGAGCAACTGGTTGATGCTATCTCGCTATAGAAGCAGACATTCCTATTTGGCTCTATTTCTGCCCACTGTGGCATCCAGTCCCTCTCATGCCTTCCTCCAATAGCAGATGGGCATAGGGGGACGTTATCCCCATGTCTGAATTCAAAATGTTTCCCATAAGCCTGAATTTTTGGCTATATTAATTTGGTCATTAAATTTGTCTTTATAGTTTTCAATGTATAGAAAATCACCACTTCACCCCTGTGGCTCTTTTAAATTTTATATAAAACAAAAGGAGAAATTTTGGGATTATAAAGAGACTTTTTCCCAGCTTTGTCTCCCCCAAAGATATGCCAAACATTAGAGGCTATTTGCCAGCATATGGTGGGAGGTCAGCTGCTTACAGACATCCTCCCTGAAGACAGTCAGTTGTCAGACAACCTTCTGGGCCCACCACAGGTAGGGCCCACTCCCTGCTGTTAAAGACAATGGGCTACTTCTCCCTAAAGGATTGAGGCCATTAGTCTGGTTCCTGTAGGTGGGGTTTACACCCTACTGATAATGATTTCTATGGAGATCCAGAGAACAGGTCAAACCTGCTCAGTGACATCCAAAGTTAGGCTGCCATCCTGAATCTAGGATCCACCCTTCTTATCACATGTGTGCCCCCAATCCCTGCCCTTCCCATTGCGCGTATATCCCTACATTGGCCCCCTCTCATTGCTGTATAACCTATAGTACAACCCCTTCCTGTGATGTATGTCTTTACCTGTAATTAGTGGGCTTGCATGCTCCCCAGAGATATATAATCCTTGGTTAGCAATAAAGATCCCCCTTGGCCTCTAAATATATATATATATATTTTTTTTTTTTCTAAGACTAGTGTCAATGCAAACACTTCCCCCTTAAACTAATGCCATAAGAGTACTTTTCAGGGGAAAGAACCCCCCCAAATCAGATTTTTAAATAATCTTGACTTTCAAAAGTAAACATAGACAAAGATCTGCAAACACAAAGGTCTTTTTAAAATGTAAATGTTACACGCAAGCTAACTTGCGTTCTTGAAAAAACCACCTTCTCGTTGGAGAAGGTAGACTGATAAAATGTCATCAATTTATTATTTCATTTATTAAAGTGTAAGTTAATCACATGACATAAGAATTTGCTAAATCATTGCTGTTGTTGTAAGATGCCATTGAGTTGGATCCGACTCATAGTGGTCCTATGCACAACAGAACAAAACACTACTACATGGTCTTGCCCCGTCCTCACAATTGTTCCTATGTCTGAGTTCATTGATGCAGCCACTGTGTAAATCCAACTCGCCTAGGGCCTTCCTCTTTTTCACTGCCCTCCCACTTTACCCAACACAATGTCCTCCTCCAGGGACTGGTTTCTTCTGACATCTCCAAAGTATATAAGATGAAGTTTTGCAATTCTTGTTTCTAAGAAGCACTCTGGCCTTCCTTCTTCAATTGTAGACGGGATTGTCCTTTTAGCAGTCCATATTGAACTTCCAATACTCTCCTCTAGCACCACAACTCAAATGTATCAACACTTCTACGATTTTCCTTATTCAGTGTTTAACTTTCACATGCATGTTATGCAATGGAAAACAGCATGACTTGGGTCAGGTGCACCTTATGTCAAAGTAACATCCTTGCTCTTCAATACTTAAGAGGTCTTGTGCAGCAGATTTAACTCATGCGGTGCCTCTTTTGGCTGCTGCTTCCAGGAGCATTGATTGCAGTTCCAAGTAGGACACCATTCCTGACAATGTCAGCCTTGGTTCCATCTCTCATGATGGCACCTGGTGGGCGAGTTGTGAAGATTTTTTCCTTCCTTACATTGACTTGTAATCCATACTGAAGGCTGCAATCCTCGATTTTGGCCAATGATTTCAGTGAATCTTGAAATTCTCTCTTCAGCACCATTGGTTCTTCTCATAAGCTACCTCCTGAAGTGGTAGCATGTCCACAAGTTCTTTTTGCTACAGTGACTGCGTATTTTTTCCATCTACTTATGATGCTTCCTGTATCATTCAACATTTTGTTCTATATACTTTTTGACTTTTTTAATAATCATTCCCTTGGAATAAATACATTTTAAAGAAAAAAAAAAGGTCAGATCTTTGGCATGCATTCTATCAAAACGTTACTTCCTCATAATTTTAATGCACATGGGTATGATGTCTTCATCTTAAATCATCCAGAAATAATGAGCAAAAAGATGAAACTGTAAAATATTCTTAAAGAATTTTTATATATTTTATGTGTGCATGTGAGTGCCAGAGAGAGGCCCTTATTCTGTTATACTTCTCCAGAGAAGATTGAAGAGTATTCTGTTTAAAATAATTAACTCATAAAATGTGTTTAATGATACATATTATAATCTTGAAGTACACAGGATTTGCCTCTGTTACCTACCTTAGTTTCACACATAGATTGTCAATTAAAGTTAACAACAGTACACTTGTTATTACTTTTTGTCATTTAAAATACAAATTATGTATACTGTTGGAGAATTAATAAAAGCGAAGTGATCCTATAAATAAAGCATATTACACTGGAATAGCGTTGATAGGGGAAGATGCAGTCAGATGCTAAACTTCTGAATAAAATGTCTTTTTAGTTGCAGAAACTTTGTTAGATATCCAGAGAACTGGGACAGGCTGATTCGAATTATATCTTAAATATAGACTTGTGTTTAATTTATATGTATTTAGAATGCAAAAGAATAAGCATAACAAGAGAGCACAAGGAGGGACCAGGGATATGCCAATTAGCTTCCTGTAGCTTTTACCACAAAATATGTGTGACTCTATTCAGCTTTAGGTGAGTTAACTATAGCTGGAGTTATTATTATTATTAATTCTAGAGTTGCTCAGTTACCTCGGTGTATTATGTTATTCTTCAAAATATAAGAGAAGACAAATGAACCATTGAGAATTTATTCTCTTTCAACTTTGGGGAGATCCAAAATAGAATACACCTGCAGGGGAATGCAACTGAATTTCATTAAGTAATCACCTGCCAATATTTGAATTTTGAGAGCATGATATTAAATGTCTTGTTAATTTAACTATGCTCAAAACACCAAGTTCTGAAGTTCTGTAGAAATAATCCTAAAATAGCCATGAAATAACTCAAACCTACCATCAGAAACACATTGAAATATATAAGAACAACAGCACGTGAATCTATGTAGCCTGTTTATATGCTCCAGAGATTTAGATAAAGAAAAAACAAACATAACCTTTTCAGCTGTTTCTTACAAGGGGAAAAGAAATGAAACATTTGATTATAATTATTTTAATGAGCTGTGATTCAAAACGATGAAGTTGTAATGATTTGGGTAAAAAAATATTCTGTTAATGAGCTTTTATTTCTATCAAAATTTACAAGATAGAAAACTCTCTAAGGATAAAGTTTAGTGACAAAGCAATGTTTACTTTCTGAAAATTAAAATCTCTAATATTTATTTACCTTTTTTACAACAAACATACTTATTAATTATTGGTACTATCATAGAAAATGTATCTCTTAAATTATACAAACAAAACTATACAATAGCACTAGAATATTTTTTATATTACCTGTTTTTTTAAATGACCTTTAGCTAAAGATAAAATTTGTTGCTTGATTTTTGGGTATCCCTTAGAGTTTTTTGCAATTTGCATCCCATTTGCATTTAAAATGGGATATTGGAAATAGATTCCAGTTTTGGATATCCACCATCACTTTCTCGCTAATCAATTTTCTAAAATGAACATAATATCAAAAAGAAGTTAGATAGAAGGTGCCTAGATGTCCACCATTAATGACAAGTTTTTAACTTAACAAAATAAAATAAAGTGTTCATATTCAATCATCTTATTACAATTTTCAAGAGTAAAGCTGGCCAACTTAATTTATCTTCATATTAGAATTCTCAGTAATAGTCAATGAGAATCAGTGAAGAAGGATGTAAATGTGAAACATTAATAAGAAGGATTCTATTTAGGTGATATTAGGACACATAGGACGATTGGTAAGAACTGCCATTGAGGGTCATTAATTTGTTAAGGTATCATACCAAGTGCAGACTCTGTGGGATTAAGGGGAGAGGGGGCCCCAACGAATCATCACAGGTCCTGTAGGCGCAATTGTACAGCGATAATAAGTAAGGGTTATAGTAAAGTCATAGAGAGCATGAGAGTTAGAGGAGAGATTGGAATAAATGGAGTCAGACACAATTCATGGTAGCATTGCTCACCTCAGACCTGCTTGATGGTCCTCGTGGGGGGAACCCGGCCACGAGAGCTGGAGTAGCCTTGGGGACTGAGAACCGGGGAGCCTCTCTTCTTTATTGCTCACCACGCATTATATCACTTTAGGGGGACATGATTACAGAATCACTCATCACAGGAAGGGCCAGTACAATAGGCATATACATTGTAGGAAGGGGAATCTATGATAGGCATAAGTGTAACAGGAAGGGATGAGCTAGGGGTGACCTATAGGAATGGGAAGGTCTAGGGGTATACATGTGACAAGATGGGCAGACCCCAGATTAATGATGGCAGCCCAATCGTGGTCATCCTTGGGTGGGTATGACCTCTCTGGTGTCTCCTACAAGGAAACAGACAACTACTATCCTTATCAGAAGGGAGTGTACCCTACTTGTTGTGGGATAAACAGGGGTGTCTGCTTGGTCTAGACAGCTGATAACTCTCAGGGAGAATGACCCCCAATCCACTCCTGATGACCTCCAAGTATGCCATTATTCTCAAGCAGCTAGGGCTGGCATATATTTGGGGGAGACAGCTTGGGAGAAATCCTGTTTCCCATAAGACTCCAAACAAAAGTTTATTGTTATCAGTAGAGAAGTGTAGTTTTAATTTGGACTTCTACTTAGTCAATGGAATTTAACCTCTGAGTTTCAGTTAGCTAATGGCAATGTTTATTTCTCTCTCTGCTTCAATACTTCTTAGTTTAATTTCCCTTTCTCTAAGTTGCGCTGATTTGAGACTTGCAGGCACAGTGGTTAAGCATTTGGCTGCTAACTGAAAGGTCGGCGGTTCAAACCCACCAGCTGCTCAGCAGAATGATGGCACAATCTGCCTCTTTAAAGATTACAGACAGAAATGCCGCTAGGCCGTCGTCCTCCTCCCGACAGGCTGGCAATGAAATGACTCAGTGGCGCCCAGCTCCGGCCCGAAGTGAGTTGCCCTCAGTAGATCCTGAAGGAGACTCCTTCCAAAGTTAGTACCGTATGTGGTAAAAACGCTAGCAAACATGGGGAAAGTTGGATTGCTTAAATTCTCGTTTGTATAGACACCTTGGTTCATTCCCCCCAAATTCTGAAATGGACTGATTTATAGAGAACAAAACCAAACATGATCGGGAATAGTGGTAGTGATAGCAATAAAAATTAACTCAAATTCACTGCCAGTGAGTCAGTGCGGACTCCCGGTGACCCATCAAACAGGGTAAAACTGCTCCGTGAGGCTCCAAGCATGTAACCCTTCACCGCGTGGAACAGCGGGTAAACACCCTCCGAGAGCTGGTGGCTTCTGCCAATCGACGCACACCCACTGGTTCCCGCAATAGTTCATGAGTCCGTGCTCTCGGCGCTCTGAGCATTTTGCAAACATTGTCTAATTTAATCCTCTCAAGAATTTTATAAAGTAAGTATTATTTTAATTCTCATTTTACTATTGCACAGTGGCACTGAATAAGTAACTTGCTTAATGTCCACAGTCCATTCTAAATAGCAGTGTATTAGAAGGGAAACACTAATTTGGGTGTTATAAAAAAATGGTGTTCATTCTGTAACACCATTTTCCTGTAGTGGAAAATATATGAAAAAAGTTAAATTTCTAGTATGTGTTTTAAAAATATTTATTAGAACCTATGAGCCCATAGCTATGCTGTGTCCTCACTCTTGTTAGGAGCTATCTGGTTGGTTCTGATGCGGAGCCCCCCATTGAAGCAGAGTGCAGCACTGTTAGGGCTTGCACCACTCTAGCCCTTGTTCAGACGTTTGATCTCATTGTTGTCGCCACTGTGTCACCTCATCGGATTGCTGGTCTTCCTCTTTTTTTACCAAGTGTAATGTTCTTCTCAAGGGATCGGGCCCCATTGATAACATGACTGAAATGCATGATGTAAAGTTTCTCCATCCATGTTTCTAAGAACGAATTTAAGTTTATCTGTATTGTTACTTTTTAAAATATAGAAAGATGTTGGTGAAATGGTTAAATTCAAATAAAAATATGTCAATAGAAGTTTACATTTTTGGTTATCACATTAAAACAAGCTTAAAAACTTCATTGTTTTTATATTCATTCACTGCCCTTTCACTCCCTCTGTGGTGCTAGGTTTCAGTCTAACCTTGGTGACAAGACATGTCTGCAGATTTACCGTAAGGGCTCTTGAGACTTGGTACCTAGATCCAATTTCAATTTAACTAAGACTCTTGGGATTTGGACAGCAGGAGAAAAGACATTTGCTTTAATTCAAGTGAAAATAAAATTGTACTTGAGAACTCATAAATGTGTATAGTACAACTTTCTGAAGTTATAAGTAGAGAAGGGATATTTTCAGAGAAAGCAAATCACTGTATTTATCCTTGGTTAAAAAAAAGCAAAATGATTTTAAATTTGGACATTTAATTAGGTAATTATTTTCAATGTCCTTTTTTATTTACATGTCAATCTTTAGAAGGAAAATGGAACTGTCTTAATTAGAACATTACAGGTTAATTCCGCTAACTGGGTTACTTCCCAGGTAAGCATATTGTTTGATCATAATATCTCTGTCAACGATATTGAAACTGAAGTGTATTCATTTCCTATTTTCCCCTGAGGACTTGTGGTTTAGTAATAGAGTTTTTGTGTGTAGCCATGAGTCAAAGTTTTGAGCATTTTCTTCTGGTATTTAAATAAACAATATACTTTAATTCTGATTAAAGGGGTTTGTTTTCCCCTGGCTTTTTCTGAGTTTTCATTGTGGGCTGAACACATCAGAAACATAAATGAGAATTTTTTTGTCACATTCCAGAGATTAGGATAGTTTATGATTCCGAATTACATTCTTCCTACTTTTATTCATATATGTAAATATTCACAGAGTTTAATTTTTTGGCCATTTCATTCCTCTTTTTGTATACTTTCCTTGGATCAACAATGACTCATGATTTGGACTTTTCACTTCTGCATTGATGGCCCTCCCTGTTACAGAACTTCTATTTATAAATTGGTTAGGTTCCAAAGGTTGGTTCAAGCCTGTTTTTAAAGTGGCACTTAAAACGAGTATCTGCTAACACTCTCTGATGGCACTAGGCTGAGTTGATTGTATTTGTTTCACTCTCTAGCTCATAGCTTTGCTTGTGTCAGAAGAGAAACATTTGGGTTTTTTTTTACTCCAGATTCAGGTCTTTTTTTTTTTAATGGCAACTACCTTGTGGCACTTAGTCGTTTGGTGGACTATTTTCATTAAACTGAATATTTAAAACATTCAGATATATTTCTCCCCAAATAAGCTGTGCCTTTCTTCTTATCCATGACACCACCGAAGTGCTGAGACGTCCGAGTCTTCCGAACATCCCTATTTCTCCCATCACTTTCATTTTCCATGTATGGCTTGTATAAAACCCAAACCGAACCAGACTCACGGCAATAGAGTAGATGCCAATTCATAGTGACCTTATAGGACACGGTAGAAGTATCCCTGTGTGTTCCCAAGATCCTTGTAGAATTGAAAGCCCTGTCTTTATCCCTTGGAGTGGCTAGTGGTTTCAAACTGCCGATCTCAGGGTTTGTAGCCCACTGCATAGCCACTACACCATGAGGTGCCTTTAGTTAATACAAATCCTGTTCAATATTCTTCTAAACGCTCTCTGGGACCTGTGCATTCTTTTCATTACGTAGGTTTTCTGCTCTCAATCTTCTGTAGGTTCAGCCTCATTCACATACTGCCTCCAAACTCATTTTCCCAGAGAGTGTTTTTACATGGCCGTTCTCTGCTCCGAAGTCCATTGTGACCCACAATTTAGTAGTATATAAATATATATACTTGAATATGCCATCAACTTACTGAAATTATCTAGTTCTACACCGATCACTAAATGTTATGGCCTACCTCTCTAAAGTGAATCATTAATCCCATCAAATCGGGTGATTTCCTCACAGAGGCAGCTTTCTCACCCTCACTCTGTTTTTCTTCGTTCTGACATTGGTTCTGAATTGCCAGTGTTTCCCTGTTCCTCTGACACACCTCAGCCATGTTTCAAGATCCAAGTTAAATCCCACTGCCACTTCAAATTCTTCTTTATAACTTCTTACTCCTCATTAAAATGTTATTTATTACAAAAATGCAATCTTAAAAGCACAATATTCAGAGCTTCAGATGTGTTTTATCACCTCATGCAGTATCAGTTTCTAACCTTCAGCCACATCTCCAACTTTTGCCCTGGGTAGCCTGTTAAAATTTCAGG
>NW_022111373.1:58868246-58870415 GCF_000313985.2 Echinops telfairi
CCTAAGTGAGCCTTTCTATTTGTTTACTCTGGACTTCATACATTTGCTTGGTAGAAACAATCTCCCAAATGGTTTACTTAAAGTTGAGGATTTTCATGGATTAAAAAAATATGAAATGTAAATGTCCTAATGGGTTAAACAGACCCAACCAGATGCTTAGAGTTAAGTCTGATTCATGGTAACAGAGTAGAGCTATGCTCTATTACTCCTGGCTGCATTAGTCCTGGTTGACTAGAGAAACAAGTCCAAGGAAACATTCATATGTGTATAAGGAAGAGCTTTATATAAAGAGTAATTCTATATTAAGAAAACATCCAAGCCCAGTCAAGATCAAGTCCATAAAGTCGCATATTAGCTTACATGTCCAATACCAGTGATAAATTCCTCTTCCGACTCATGCAACCCATGCAATGATGCTGAAGGCAGGAAGATCACAGACCAGTGGGTTGAAAGTCTTGTGGATCCAGTGGCAGTGGAAATACCTCAGTGCTGACATGGGTCTCCATGTGTGTCCTCCAGTTCCAGGCCTTTAGACCATGGCCCCTGTCACGAATTCTCAACAACCCTAGGCCCCTTGGGCTAGGTCATGAACTTCAGACCAGTTAACTCACTCTCATCTTCTCTGCTAGTCTCTGTTTATCAGGTCCACGGGTGTCAGTGACCAGACTCAACCCCTCTCTCTATTGCTGCTTTTCTCCCACTTCCACTCAACAAGTATATCCAGGTGGTCATCTTTCAAGCATTTCAGTCTGACCACAGGTTCCCTTTAACGTAGTGGTTCTCAACCTTCCTAATGCCATGACCCTTTAATACACTTCCTCATGTTGTAATAAACCCCAACCATAAAATTATTTTCATTGCTACTTCATCACTGTAATTTTGCTACTGTTATGAATCAAAATGTAAATATCTGATATGCATGATGTATTTTCATTGCTACAAATTTAACATAATTAAAACAGTGATCAATGACAAAACAATAGGTAATTATATCGTGTGAAATATTTATTTCTAATTACAAATAAATGAAATTTTCTCTTGAAGCTTGGTGTAGCATGGGTAACAGTCTTAATATAACAACAGTAAACTACATTGTTACATTTTGTGACCATATGGGTAAAAAGCCAATGTCAGTGGGAAGGTTGAGATAGCTTCTTTCTCACCAGATTAGAAATTTTTAGGGTAGTTTTTGCAAGAGCACAATAAAGATCATCTTTCACAAGTCTACTTCTGTATTTAGACTTGATGACCAACTAGCTGGAAACCCTGTTTCACAAAGATATGCTGTTGGAAATGGAAGAAGAAGGCTCAACATAGTCTCAGATAGAAAAGGATATGACTGCAAACACTTCATCCAGAATTTTGTAACAGGCATTGTAGAGAAATCAGTTCTCGCTGCATCACTGTTAATAAGTTCAATGAACTCCTCTTGTGCTGTCTCAGGAACATCTTCAACTTCAACTGTGAACGGGCTTCTGGCAAGTACAAATGGGGTGTCAGATAGATTTGGAAAGTACGATGAAATTTCATCTGCAAGCATGTGCAAGTGTTCTTTCACAGAAATTATTATCGTAATCCTTTTGTCTGGTTCAATGCCATGTACCTCAAAGAAAGCAGATAAGATAGGCAACATGTAAATTTTATTTTCAACCTTTTTTTTTTTTGTCAAAGCTGAAGTTTCATTTGGAATGATCAGATCTTTTCAGACAAATTAAGGCATGCTGCATTTGGTCCTTGCAGTGATAAATTTAACTCATTCTGGATGGCATAGATGTCGACCAAATAAGCTATTTTCTGCAGTTCACTTTTATTGCTGAAAAGTGCTTTGAACTGCGGTCGGTTTTGAGTTCATCATGAAGCTCAAAAACAAGTTTTAAAACTTTTCCTCTTGACAACCATCTCACTTCAGTGTGAAATAGCAGAGCATTATTCGGCTCATCCAACTCATTGCACAGTTATGAAAACAGTCGACAATTTAAAAGTGTTCGCCTTTACAAAATTGACAGAACTTACGACACTTTTCATTACTTCTTGTAACTCTTGTGGAAGTGCCTTTGTTGTTAATAATTGCCAATGAATAATACAGTGAATTCTGATGACTTTTAGTGACTCATTCAGTACCAAATGTTGAAATCCACATCGACATCCTAGCATAGCTGGAGCACCATC
>NW_022111373.1:58870889-58910929 GCF_000313985.2 Echinops telfairi
TTTGTGCTACTTGCCACCAGTGTCAAGTCTGGCTTTCTTGAGTCCATCAGCTTTGCTTTCAAAATAGTTGGTATCCTTGCTGGCAAAGCTTGGATGCTCACTATCAAAATGGCATTTTAGTTTGTTCAGCTTCATAGATTTGGCTGATAAAACTTCACAACAAATAACACATTGAGGTTTCTCAATTCCTGTTGTCATTGTTGAGGTAAAACCATACTGTAAAAAATCCTCACTATATTTTCTTTACTTAACGTTCTTCTCTACACAATCCATTGTTATGCAATGGTTTGCTAATGAAAATAAAATATAACAATAGCTTTAATGATACAAAAGATGATATATGGCGTATTTCAGTCAATACAGTTCATTAAAGTTTCCTATGATATACCATTCTGTTGTTTTTTTTACATACCTGTTACTATCACAAGAGGGCAGTATTCATATCAACCACAGCTGAATATAAAAAGACCGATCAGCATCCAGATTAAATTCCCATGGTACAGATATTTTTTTTGGTAGTACTTGATGATTTTATAGTACATGATTTTACATTTACCTAGTAATTATAATTCATAAAGTGTCACTTTACCTCCAATACTGCTACTTTCAACACAGTAGCTGCTTTTAACAGATTAGCTGCTTTCAACACAACAGCTGCTCTCTACACATATGTGAGTGGTCTGCATATGTACATTATGGCACCAACCCTGTCACATACACCTGTATTTATATAGTGTGTGTGTGATGGGGTTGGCGTGATGATGTCATCACACCAGGCACTCGTATGTGGGCGTATCTGCATGTGGGCAGATCAGCCAGGAGACGGATAGAGGAGTGGAATCTCAGTTCCTGAGACCATCGGATTGTGTGTTTTCCGATAGTTTTAGGCGACCCCTGTGAAAGGGTCGTTTTACCCCTCAAAGGGCCACGGCCCACAGTTCTGTCATAGAGAGGAGAGTTTCTTCATGGTTCCAGATTTTTCCAGCCTCAAGCACAAACCACTAGTTCAAAATTTAAAAATCCAGAGAGTTCCCTTCTTTTCCCTTCAATCTGTCAACTGCTGTCTAGGCATGTCTCTTCAACTTCTAAAGCCCTGAGCACACAGGACACTGGGTGGGGCTTACTTTTTCAGAGGCATGTCCCAGACCCATTTAAAGATTCAAATTTTAATGGCTGAAGGCAACACTTTTAAACTCTCTATGTTTACACTTCCCAATAATCATTTATGTCAATCATTATATCAAAAATAATAAGTAAAGTAGAATCAGATGGTAGACTCAATTCTTAAAACAATCAAGTTCAGTCCTCATTTATTTTATCTTAATCCTTATCTAAACTGTTCTATTGATACAAATTATGGGATTAGACCTCTGACTGCATCAAGTCTGGGCCAGGCTTTCTGTCAGCCATTTTCATTAAGCAGCATGGTCTCTGAGAAATTCAAATGGTGATTTCTACTCCTGAGCTCAAAATATACATTAATCACATTCATTTTTGCCATTTCAGACAGGATTAACCAAAGACACTTTCTAGGAATCTAAACTTTAAATTCCCACATTCTTTCCAGAAAACAACCCAGTAAACTGCCTGGCCATATCTGACCTCTGGCTACCCAAAGACGAAAAACTAACATGAGGCAGAGGTCGAACAAGCATCTCCATCTTCGTGGCTTGTTTCTGTAGTACCCCACTCTTGGTACCATAATGCGTTGGTTCGGGTTGAGTAGAGAAACAAATTCAGGGAGACACTCATATGTGTACAAGAAAGAGTGTTATATAAAAAGTAATTCTATATAAAGAAAACATCCCAGCCCAGTCCAGATCAAGTCCACAAGTCCCATATTAGCCGATATGTCCAATACCAGTCTATAAATTCCTCTTCAGACTGAAATAACACATTCAATGATGCTGAAAACAGGAAGATCACAGGACAGTGGGTGGAGAGTCTTGTGGATCCAATGGTAGTGGAAGCATCTCAGTGCTGCCAGGAATCTCCACGTGGCTCTCCAGCTTTAGGGCTCTGGCTCCATCAGCTTGTCTCCATGTAGCTTGTCAACAGGAATGTGTCACAGAGAGAGAGTGTGTCTGGCCTCCAATGAGCTACTTATCTCCTT
This sequence comes from Echinops telfairi, assembly GCF_000313985.2. NCBI lineage: Eukaryota > Metazoa > Chordata > Mammalia > Afrosoricida > Tenrecidae > Echinops > Echinops telfairi. Next base: position 58,873,003 of record NW_022111373.1, read on the forward strand.
CATACCTCCAAACGAGGTCATCAAGCTGTGACCTGATCGACAGGCTAGACTCTACCCCTTTGCAAATTGACAGATTATGGAACTGCTGCAAGTTCTAATGACTTTTTAAATGACTTCCATTGAAGTGTTTCTCAGTGGACTCAAACCTCAACTTTTCAGTTAGTGTCTAAGTGTTATGACATTTGCATTATACAGGGACTCTGAGAAAAAAATAGACTATTTTCAAGTATAACAGGTTTCATTGCTGTATCTATAGTGTTGCCTAACTCACGTTTCTTCTTTCCCTTGAGAAATCTCCAGCACTAACAGCACCATCAGGCCTCCAGTTGTGAACTAGCTTTTTGCAGAAGGATGTGCCTGTCCTGTGGCACTTCTAGGAGAGTACTTGTGCAGTAGGTGAAGATATGGGGTAGGCCTAGGTTTTGCAAAGCCCAGGTCTTATGCAATTTTAGGAGTATGGTTATGGGAAAGTAGTGCAAATTAAAATTTGTTAGCAACGTTGCCAGGGCCTTGGATGGATGGAGTTCATTTAAGTGAGAGGCCTTAATATTATAATTATCTTTTTGGTAAATTAGCTATTTTTTCAGTTTGTCTCTCACACTTAGTAAGTTCTTTTTACAGTAAACCACTGAATCAATATACATTGATGTGAATAGTTGGAGAATTTTCACAGGCATGCCAATATTGCAGATAGATACAAGTGTTAACCACAGTTTACAGTGAGCCCCACACAGCAGTGGTATAGAAATAAAGCTCTTCTAGAAATATGTTAAGAATAAAGGCAAAATCAATCTTTGGTTGTCTTCAGACACTTATTTCAACTCCTTAATGTGGAAAGGACGAAGAGAGATACCAAATTCTCACAAAACTTCCCTGAGACTTCAGTGTTGCAAGCCTCACAACTTGAGGTAGTTGTCCACCAGGTGCTCTTTCTCTTTAAAATGTTTTGCAGTGGTCATTGAGAAATTGACGTCAGAGACTTTGGTAGTATTAAAACTGATCATAGATTTTAATTATGACTATCCGCCTTGGTGGTACTAGTAAGAGCTGGACTACTGACCACGTGGTCTGACGTTCAAATCCATCAACCGATGTGAGGGAGAAGGGCACCGCTTCCCTGCTCTCAGAAAGAGTTACGTACTTATATCAGGAGCTCTTGTGGCGCGATCAGGTAAGAAACGGACTATTAATCAATCCTTTGGCAGATAGTTGCTGCACTGGAGAAAGATGAGTCTCATGTTTTCCCATAAAGTTTTATGCCCATTTCCAGGAAGGCTAAGTCAAAAGGACGACGGGGTGGTGGTAGGAATATCGACATCATTATAAAATCCAGAAAAGTGAAGTCCAGTGTTAAACTTTTATCACCAAAGAATATGAACAACCAAAAGACTTAGGTGAGGTGAGTCTTACGTACTGTTACTGTTGTTAGGTGCCGTCAAGTCTATCCCCATTCAGAATGACACTAGGGTACAACAGAACAAAATACTACCTGGCCCCGTTTTGATGTTTCAGACCATCGGTACAGTCACTGTGTCAATACATCTCATTGATGACCCTCCTTTTTTTGGCTGTGCCTCCAATGTACCAAGCACGATGTTCTCCAAGGACTGGTGGCTCCTGACAACAAATCCAAAGTACACGAAATCAAGTCCTCCTATCTTTGCCTCTAAGGACAATTCTGGTTGCACTTCTTCCAAGACAAACTTGTCTTTTTAGAAAAGTTAGTTTCAATCTTCTTCAGCAACACCATAGTTCCAATGCATTTATTCTTCTTCTGTCTTCTTTATTCAATGTCCAAGTTTCACATGCATATGAAGCACTTGAAAATGCCATGCTTAGGCCAGGCACACTTTAGTTGTCAAAGTGACATCCTTGGTTTTGCTTTCTAATACTCCAAAGAGGTCTTGGGCAGCTTCTTTACAAAAGAGGCAATGCATCATTTGATCTCTTGGATGCTGCTTCCAGAGCATTGATGGTAGATCTAAGCAAGACAAAATCCCGGACAATTTCAACCTTTTCTCCATTTATCATGATGTCACCTCCTCAACCCGTTGTGAGGATTTGGGTCTTCTTTACATTGAATTGTAGTCTGTACCTTTACAGATTACAGGCTGGAATCTTTGATCTTCATCAGCAAGTGTTTCAATTCCTCATCACTTTCAGCAAGTTAAGGTTGTATCATCTGCATATTTCAGGTTGGCAATAAGTCTTCCTCCACACCTGATACCACATTCTTCTTTGTATAAACGTGCTTCTGTGATGATTTGTTCAGCATACAGATTGTAAGCATTGTGAGAAGATGCAACCCTGACACACAGCATTGCTGATTTTAAACCATGCAGTATTCTCTTGCTCTAATTACACGACTGCCTTTTGATGCATTCCAGAACACAATGAAATGCGCTGGAATTCCCACTCTGCTCAAGGTTATCCAGAGTTTGTAAGGTTCGCACAGTCGAATGCTTTTGCATAGTTAATTAAATCCAAGTATACATTTTTCTTGTATTCTCTGCTTTCAGCCGATATTCATTTGACGTCAGCAATGACATTCCTTGTTCCATCTTCTCTTCTGAATCTGGCCTGCACCTCTGGCGGCTTCCTGTCTATGTTCTCTTGCAACGTTGTTGGATGAGCGTCATCAACATTTTACTTGCATGTGATCACAATGATATATTCTATAATTTGGGCATTCTGTTGAGTCACCTTTCCTTGGAATAGGTACAAAAATTCCTTTTTCCTTTAGTGCTTTTCGTTTCATATTTGTTGAGTGTTTTCTTCTTTTTTTGCACCCTTCATTATATTTGGCTGTGTCTTTTTGATCTGCCCTTTGAAATTTTCTGTTCAGCTCTTTACTTTCATCGTACTTCCATTTGCCTTCGTTATTCTATAATTAAGAACAAGTTTCAGAGTTTCTTCTGACATCCATTTTGAGCTTTTCTTTGTTTCCTGTCTGTTTAATGACTTTTGCTTTCTTCATGTATATATTTTTTGATGTCACCCTGCAGTTCGCTGTGTCTTCTGTCATTAGTATTTAATGCCACAAATCTCTTGTTGAGATGTTCTTGAGGTTTGTATGGAATATACTCAGAAGTCATATTTTGGCTTCCATGGACTTGTTTTCATTTTCTTAAGGTTTATCCTGAACTTAATTTTGAAGAGTTGATCATCTGTTCCACAGTCAGCTCCTGGCTTTGTTTTAGCTGCTAATATTGAGCTTCTCCATGTCTTTCCCATAGATGTAGTCAATTTGATTTCTATTTCATCTGGGGAAGTCCATGTGTATTGTTGCCTTTTGTGTGGTTGAAAGATGGTACTTGCTTTGAACAAGTTGCTGGCCTGGCAATGTTCTATCAAGTGATCTCCAGCTTTGCTTCTATCACCAAATCTGTATTTTTTAACTACCGTTTCTTCTTTGTTTTCAACTTCTGCATTTCAATTGCCAATCATTACCAATGCATTGTGATTGCATGTTGGGTGAATTTCCAACTGAAGATGTTAGTAGACTTCTTCCGTTTCTTCACTAGCTTTAGTGGCTGTTGCATCTATTTGAATAATACTTATATTGATTGGCTTTCCTTGTGCATAGATAAATATTATCCTATTATGTAGAGCATTATACTTCAAGATAGATGGCTAAATGCCCTTTCTGAAGACGAATGCCATGCCATTCCTCTGGATTGTGTCAGTCCTGGCACAGAGAACCCTGTGATTTTCTGATTCAAAATGGCCTATATCAGTCCATTTCCGTTCATCGCCACCTAGATTATTGGTCTGTATGCATTCCATTTAATTCTTGACAACTTTAAATTTTCCTAGATTCATATTTCACACATTTTAAGTTCCAATGATTAACTGATGCTTACAGTTGTTAACTCTCTGTTTGAATCTCGAAGATCCCGAAGGTTCCATTCCTACAGGACCCCCTTCATCTGGGTCACCTCTCTGGACTCCACCCTGAGAAGACAGCTCCTCCCCAGCCACACTTCATGTGTCCTCTGATCAGATGGGCCCCACACAGGAACCATTCCCAACAATGTTATTTCCACTCTATGTCTTCAGGAACTAACAATGTTTCAATGCTATTCAGAGGGGTTTCAGTTGCTAATTTCTCTCAAAATGAACAGCCTATTCCTTCTTCATAGTCCCTCCAGACTAAGAAGAGACTATGTACTGCTATATGCTACATGACAATGTTAAAAAGATAAAAATGGAAGAGGGTCTGTTTCTGCTTTAGACTTCTGCTCTTGTCTAAACTTCAAAATGCACTTTCTTTGGAAACTAAGGTTTTAGCAAGCTGCTTCTAGGGTAATAGTAGCTTTAATTACTGCCCTCTGATAATGTCCATCTCTTGTTTATGCCTTAATAGAAAGAACTTTAGATTCGTGTATGTACCTACATCTTCCATAACCAAAGAAGCTCCTTTTCACTTGAACACATTGTTGAAGCCTATTTAAGAGCTTGGCTTCATACTTCCTTTACAATAAAGGACAAAATGTTCCCTGCACGATAATTCTACTTAGGAATAGATAGAGTCTCACCTACTTACATTCTGAAAGGTACAGGAGATGGTCTGCTCTAAGCGACAGGTTGCCATGGTTACATTCTTCTGTGGCTCAGATGGGGATAGGGGCCAATTATCAAGTTTTGTTTGGTTGATTTTAAGTAGTTTGTTACCTGGATACTTAACAAATAAGAAAACTAGAAGAGGGAGGGGGAAGACTTGTTTTCTTCTTCCCTAGAAAGAAAATCACCATCGTGGAAAAACCCCACTAAACCAGAAACAAAACAAAAGACAATAAACCTCTCAAAACCCAAGCAACATGGTCAATGATTTATTTCAGATAAAGAGTTTCTAAACTGTTGACATAAGAGGCTAGCACAATGCCTGTAAGCTGAGATAGCTTTCATGTTATGAATTGAATATTTTTGTTAGCTCTGCTGAGCCGATAACCAGCATTCGACAACTTCCCTCCCCGTTCTCACATTTGTCAGGTGCTTTTCAGAACTCTGTGTGTGTGTATTTTAATACTAACTCATTTTGTCACCTTTGCTTCTCAGCCTCCCTTCTCTAGCCTGTGGTGGAAGCGAGAGAGTTAATTAATGACATTCCAGAGGCAATTGCTGGAACAACTCTTGGAAAACCCTGCTTAATTAACAAAATGATAAATCCTCTATTACAGCAGCGCCAGCGAAGCTCTTCTGTGTCATTCAAACCCATGATTTTAAAGCATCCCTGAATGGTGTGAGTGTGTGTGTGTGTGTGTGTGTGTGTGTGTGTGTGTGCTGGACACTTTAGTCTGGATCTTTTATCAAAGGTTCCACAGCAAGCAGGAGAAATTAATAGTGAAAGGAGAAAGAAGAACTGGACAAAATTAAAATGCTATTCTGTCATTGTAATAGTTCATATGGGCAATGACAGGAGAGCATTTTAATTTTGTCAAGTGTGTCTGCTACTCATTTCTTCCATCCCTGCTTGTTATCGAAGTTTCAGATTAAATGTAAAGATATGAGTGTATTGCCATAATAAATTTATAAGTGGATATTTAAAGAGCAAAGATTTGAATGACACAAATGAACCTCAGTGTAGAGTAAAGTGGCGAGGATTTGCTGAAAGATGCCACAGAAGTCAGAAATGATTGCTGGAATCTCCTTAATTAAAAAAAAAAAACTTGAGCTGCACGAACCACCATAGAAGGTAACTAATATGAAATTAGGCTTCCTTTACATTATTTATGCCATTTTAAAATAATTTAATAAAATTTCTAGAAAACCTGATTAAACTGTATTTTTCAAATGTAAGGCAAATACTTAGACAATGGAAAACTAAGCTATTAAATTTGGGTGGAGAGAAGAGGGGTGGATTTCAGACAAAGTTAAAACAATATGCTGCTTAAAAAGCTGGGTTTCTTCATGCCTATAAGATGAAATTTATATTTTGGAATTATATATTACTAAGTGAATACAAATCCCTTTGCAACAAACTATAGAGAGAATAGCACTTTGTAAGAATCCCTTGTTATACTCTTCACAAGGGGTTCATTTGTTGGGATATCACACAAAATTCATGTCTCTTGATGCACACTCACGGATTTTTCAGAACATTGGTATTCATAATAGGAGGCAACGCAATGCAAAGAGTCATCCGGTTCCTATTACATGCTGTCTGGTGAGGAGCCCCAGCGCAGGACTGAGAGGGAGCAATGGAGAGTTAAATGAGGACATGGGGATACATTATATGACACGCTCCTGAGAAGACCTGACTTTTATAATGATACTCAAATAGCAGATAACCCTGAAGGCAATCTGTAAAAGAAGAATAAGGTGGTCAGGCCAGCAGATATGAAAGGAGATGAGTAAGCTTTTCTGAAATGTCTGAAGCACTATTGAAAAGCAGGTCCTTCAATTGTGACCACCACTTCTTTTTTTTTCTCTTCTCATGCCTGCTGCCTCCTGGCTAATACAAGGATTCACTTTTGCTTATCTGCTTTAGCACAGAGGAACCCTCGTGAGGAGGAAGTTATAAGGAGAGTGGTAAAGAGGAGGGAAAGAAATGATGCTTATAAAAATAGCAATAAAAGTTTCAGAATAAAAGCATGAGAAAGACCTTGTTTACTCTTTCCTACTTTAAAAAATAGTGGTATTTGCCTTGAGCTTAAAACTCAGGGAGAGGAAATGGAAAAGTTCCTCTCAGAACCTCACATCTAGAGTTTTGTTTGCAGTTGAACATAAATAGCAAATTTTAGGAGCCCAGCCAGTTCAATACTTTCAAAATTACTTAAAAGACTAATAAAGTTTATGGGTTTTATATTCCAAATCACTATATTAGGTGGGGGAAGAAAGTGAAGAATTTGAAAAATAACAAACATCAATTTTTGTTACATAGATTGCATGTGCTAGAAGTCCCATAACATTTTTTTGAATAATCAAATTTGATTGTATCATAATGTCATAATGCCTGTTCTTTTGTTTTGTTTTGTAACTTGACTTTGTAGGGTACAGTAAGTGCCCGGGTGGCACAAATACTCAAGTGCTCTTCTGTCAATGTAAAGATTTACACATCAAACCCACCCAGACACCAAGAAAGAAAAACCTGGAATCCGCTACTGAAAACTCACAATCTTGAAGACTTTTCATGGTGAAATTCAGCTGTGCAAAACAGGAGATCTCTATGAATCAGCATCCATTTGAGAGCAAGAGAGCTTGTTTGGAATTTATCAGTTGCATACAGCAGCACTGTGAAATAGTGATAGTAGTCTTGTCTCATAGTAGTGTGGTCAGGACTTGTCTCACCTCAGACAAAATAAGTGAGAATCATGATCTGTCCAAAACCAATTCCCATGAGGCGGAGGTCAGACATACCTCTATTGCTTAAACTTTTCACTAATTCTGAAACCACACTCTCTAACTAGCTTCTGGGTTTGATAATACCTTGAAATGACCTCAACGAACTCAGGCTACTTACAGTGAAGTGGTTTATGGAAGAAGCAGCAGAGGACAACTTGGAGTTGGGTTCAGGAAGCAGGTAGGGAGAGTCTCGAAGGCTCTCTGGAAGTGGAGAGCACATATCACACACGCATAGTCATGGAAGCAAGCTGGTCCTTCTCTTTGATATGCCCAGGATCTCTCAGAAGTCCCAGTCTCTTCTCAGTTCTTTCAGGACAACCCTGCTCTGATACCCCTATGGACAGACCTCTCTGGCTTTGGCCTCTTTGCTCTAAGCTCTGCCACTGGCATGTCACTGCCAGCTGTGCCCCTTTTGGGCCTGTTGCGACCGTCAAAGTTAAAGCCATTGACCCATGTTACAGTTCTTTTTGGAGACTCCCTGTCTCCTTTCTCTCTTCTTTCTTCCTTCTCTCTGCTCCTTTCTGAAAAGCCTCTGTGGAGTTGCCTTCCAAGGCACACAGCTCTTTATCAGTTTTAAGCCACACTCCTCCCACAAGGTCCAGGAACTGACTAATCCTTTCAGTAGTCACAGACATTTCATTTGCAAAGTAAGTTATCTTAACTTCATTTGTATCATCTATAGCTATTTCATTTGCATAGTGTATGAGCCCATCTGTGTAAAGTACGTACCAATCACAGGGCAGATTACAACCAGGACCAGATAGAAAGTATGTAATCATCACTTGTTTAAAACCGGCCCAGGACACATCAAAGAACCTAGACAAAAGTTATAAACACTGTGGGTTAGAAAACAAGTGTGTAGTGTAGTAAACTAATCTTTCTCTTGAGTGGTGGGCCAGGAAGGGAGGTGGGTAGGAAACTTCCCCATAATGGTCTAGATCAGTGGTTCTCAACCTTCCTAATGCCATGACCCTTTAATACAGTTCCTCATGTTATGGTGAGCCCCTGTGTTAGTCTAGGTACATTAGAGAAACAATTCCAAAGAAACTCATGTACAAGAGAGAGTTTTATATAAAGCTTAAGTGCCCCAACCCAGTGCTGCCCAAGCCCACAAGTCCAACATTAACCCATATGTCTGACACCAATCCACAAAATCCTCCTCCATCTCACAAAACACACACTATGACGCCGACTGCAGGAGGAAAGCTGACTCAGTGAGCATGTAAGAATCTTAGCATTGGCAGGGGTCTCCACATGGCTGCTCCAGCACCCAGGGCTGCATAGGGTAGGTCCATGCGGCTTCACCTTGGGGATATCTTGCAGGAAGTGAGCCTTGCCAGATGAAGCAGGGAACTGGCTAAGACAACTGCATCCTGGTCCAACCATCAGAAAGCAAGAGACCCGAGAACTCGGAAGGCAGGCGAGGCTCACCGAGCCATTAATCCCTTCAATTAACCTCTCATGCGTTTATCAGCCAGGTTGGCACAATAAATTAACTACCTCACCCCCAAACCATAAAATTATTTTCGTTGCTACTTCATAACTGTAATTTTGCTACTGTTATGAATTGGGCGACACCTGTGAAAGGTTTGTTTGGACCCCAAAGGGCTCGAGACCCACAGGTTGAGAACAGCTGGTCTAGATGCTGGGACGGAATCTGGTGGTGAGCTGGGTCCCTCCCTGGTCTCCTAATCAACAGGTCAACCATTTAAAATACCAGCTGCTCCACTCATTGAAGCTGAGGCTTCTGCTCCCATGACGATTTACAACTACAGAAATCCACAAGGGTAATTCTACTCTGTCTTTAGGGCTGCTATGAGTTGGAATAGTAGATTTCCTTTTCTGCCCAAAGGTAGAGTCTGAGTGGTTAGGAGCCAAGCGGGATGGTTAAACTAGTTCCACTTGGCCTCTATGAATAACATGAGGCAATCATTACTTCTGTCCATGATCCCAATTCTTTAAATGTGAACACAAATACTCGCTTTGTTATTGTTAGGTGTGATGGAGTTGGCCGTGACCATGGAGACCTTATACACGACAGAAGGAAACACTGCATGGTCCTGAGTCTGAGCCGATGGCTGCAGCGAGGTGTCAATCCATCTCATAGATGATCTTCCTCTTTTGTGCTGCCATTCACTTTACCAAACATGCTGTCCTTCTCCAGGGCCTGTCTCTTCTGACGACATGTTCAAAGAATGTAAGACAAGTCTTGCCATCTTTGTGGCCTTACTTCTCCCACCATGGATTGGTTTGTTCTTTTAGCAGGACACAGTACTTTCAATATTCTTCTCAGCACTCTATTTACTACAGTGTCCTTATCACACCCCTTTTTTCTCCCCAGTCTCCTCTGTACACCCAAGAATCCCTGTTTGTACTCTGGATTGGGTATTGAACAAGCCACAGATTGGTGGTTCAAACCACTAGTCACGCTGCAAGAGAAAGAGGCTGCTCTCTGCCCCCGTCAAGGTTACCAGTCTCTGAAAACCCTGAGAGGGTTACATGAGTTAAAAAGGAGACTTGATGGCAGTAGGGGGTCAGTACCTCTGAGCTCCTTTAGGGAGTCATACAGAAGCTTCCTCTTCCTGTGAAGAGACCTTGAGTAACTGAGGCAGGCGTACATCCCAACCACTTTCTAGCTCCAGGGCTGCAGGTGCCCTTCCCAAGGTCAAGACTAACCTAGAGTCTTATGATTTCTCTTAGGCTGTGGCGAAAGAGGCCCTTTGCTATAATGATCTCAAATTTCCCTAGACTTATTCCGTTTCTATAGATCATTCTATTGTATGGGGGGTCACTGTGCACAGAAACCAACCTCAGGGTCCCTAATAACCACACTATAGGTCGCCTCCTGTCTCACGTTGGTTGACTTTGTGCTCTCCCCGTGACTCTCGCTTGAGCCTGACTGCACGAGGGGGGCCAGAAGAGGAAAACACCCTGCTTTCTTGTCCTCAGTGGGGAGAGCTGACTACTTTCCCATTTTTGCTTCTTCCTCTTTCACCTGGCTCACAACGCCTTCTCCGGATTATAACACCTTCAGTCGTGGCATGAGCTCATTTCTCCAGCATCTCTCTGACTTCATTTCCTGTGATTTTTCTTCTTACTCATTAATCACGTGCAAGGTACATGGGCTATCTTATTGTTCCTTGTGTTACTCCTAAGGGAGTAGTAGCTATTTTCTGGTGGTTGTTAGATGCAGTCTGACTCGTCCAACAGAAGGGAACACTTCCTTTGCCATCCTCACAATTGTTCTTAAGCTTGAGCCCACTGTTGCAGCCAGTCTTTTGCACGGCCTCTGCATCGCCGATCATGATGCCCTTAGCCGGATCACTAGGCTTTCCCGACAACATGTCCAAAGTCCGTGAGATGAAATCTTGCCATCCTTGCCTCTAAGAAGCATTCTGGTTGTACTTCTTCCAAGACATATCTGTTTGCTCTTTTGGTCCATGGAACCTTCAATATTCTTCACCAACACCGTTGTTCAAACGCATTTTTAAAAATTGGGTCTTCTAATTGCTGTTTTCTTATTAGCTGTTTATTTTATATATTGGGTGTATTTCCCCCCTGTTTGTTGCACAGGATTGAGTATCTTCCCCAAGATCGCGTCTTAAAATTAAATGTATGTGTCTTTTAACTAGGATTATAGAATCTCTTGTAATAGCATAGTTTCAAATTTTAATAAAGCCTGTTTAAACCTTTCCTTTTTATGTTTTTTCTTAAATATGTATTTTTCTTTATTAAGGCCATAAAAATATTCTTCAGAATTTTTTCCTACAAGTTTTATCATTTTATCCTCTCTGTATAAATTCTTAAAATGCCTGGGATTAGTTTTATGTATGGAATTATTAATTTTATGTATGTATGGAAGGATTAAATGATCATATTCTACTTAATTTGTCTATCATTGAGGATTAAGAAATTGTTTTGATATAGATAGCAAAATGATGCAACACTTTTTACTAAATAATTTGTCATTTTTTCACCAAAATAGAAATATTTGGTTTTATATTAAGTTACCAGATATGGGTAAGTACCTTTCTAAGCTCTTTATTGTGGTCTATTAAGCCCCATCTTCTTCCTTTCTTGTTTGCTTTTGATTCTCAAAATTATAATAGCTATGCTTGTTTCTTTACTTTTGGATACAAATTTTTAAATCTATTGTTTCAAGTTTTATGTATATTCTTTAGTTTGACCTTTTAATTAAATTGAAGCAAACTTATTGATTACATGGGGAGAGAATTTGCCAAATCAGGAACATGCTGTCTCACCCTATATATAAAAGTTTTGAAAAGTATAGTTACTTGTATTTTAAAATTGTTTATTGTTTGTGTGTAGAAATATTTATTCTTTAAATTTAACAGTATTTTATTCAGAAAAATTGTTAGATTAATTCAAATAGTTTGTACATGGTATTGAGTTTTTAATTTTGTGATCAATCAATTCTTTCATCTATAATTAATGGCATTTTAGGCCTCATTAAAATAATTTTTATCTTGTTGTATTATGTGAAACTTCCAGTGTGTTTTACGAGTGGTAACAAACTCTTGTTCCTGATTTTTAAAGGTACCGCTTAAACATTTTCCTTTAATTCTAATGCTTGATGTAAACTTTTGATGTAAACAACCTTTGTCATCTAAAGAAACTTTTCTTATATTTTCAGTTTTCTAAATTTTTAAAAATTATAAATGCATGTGAATATTTCTTGAATGCTTTTCGTACCCTAAATAAAATGATTATAGCATGATTGTCATCTATGGTGAATTATAAATATTATTTATTCTGACATTGAGCTATCCTAATTATGCTGGAATACATAATAATTGTTTAGAATAGTTTTAAAATTCTAAAACTGCTAGATAGTGTATTTAGATTTTTTTACCTACAGTCTTAACTAAGATTGCTGTACATTTTCTTTTTTTTGCTTTTCATGTAGTTTTGGAATCATACAAGTGCTAACATCATGAAATGAGCTCAGTAACCTTTTTATTTTTAGTCCTTTAAACATATTTCATAATATAGGAAAGTATCAACTTACTAACGGTTTTAGAAATTCATTTGTAAAACTGACTCTGGCTCATATCTTTTTCATGGAAATTACTTGATTAATGATTTAATTCTTTTAAAAGTGTGAATTTTCATGTTTTCTCCCAATTATTTAATCCATTTTGATAATGTTAGTTTTTCTAGAAAAGTGAACAAATACTTCTTTGTTATTTAAAATATATGACAATTTATCTGGTTATATTATTTTGATATTAAAATGTATTCTTTAATGTGTTATATTTTAATTTTTAATGCTACTCATTTATTTTTATTCCTCTCTTGATCAACTTTATGAGGATATTTTTTACTAGTTTTTAAAAAACTAGTTTTGGTTGATAAATTCTGTAAGTTTTTAGTTTTTGTAAATGAATCACCTCTTCTCATGAAGTTAAATTGATGGTTTTAGAAAGCAAATCTTCCATTCTACCCTATTCCTCTTATTTTACTGTGAACTTGAATCAAGATTTTCCTGGGAGGTCTCCTAGCACATATACCAAAGAATCAATGCCAAAATCATGCGTCAAATGTGGAATCCCTTGTCCTAGTTGTAAAGTTATTTATTTGATTAAATTAAAGTTAATTACTTTCACTGGAAGGAATTCTGGTGGCATAGGGGTTGCACATCGAGCTACTAACTACAAGGTCAACAGTTAAAACCACCTACCACTCCTTAGGAGAAAGATGGCTCTTTTGGCCCCTATCAAGACTCGGTGTCTCAGTAACCCCTCGGGGAGGTTCTGTTCTGTACTATTGGGTTGATTTGAGTCAGAATTGCCACCACCCAGTGAGCTTGGTTTTTGAACTTTCATTGAAAGTTAATTTCCATGTAAAAATACATCTATGGTTTATACTTCGTGGTTTTTTGGGTACAAACCGTAGTTTTGTAGCAGCAATATAATTATTTAATCAACCCAACACCTCATCCACAGCACCACCAGGACTCCTTATATCTGTGTCGATGCATCTTTGTTTATATCTATATAAATATGTAGCTCCCACATTTCAGGCTTTCCTTTCAACCAATTTTATATGCATTTTAATACTTATATATGTATAGATATAAAACCTGGAGGCTTTTTCCACTTAAGGAGTTACAATGTTACCTTTAAAATTTTCCCAATAGAATTTCACAGAATAAAATGATTCTTTTATAGATGAAAAAAACCTCCCCTTCTTTCATTTTTATCTGTACTATAAATGTCTATTTAGTTCCCATGGAAATGCAAACTCAAGATTAGAATATCTGCGTGCAAGTGTTTGTATTCTTATATGGGAAAAGCATTGAGTAAAACCCCCAATCATACAAGAATGATCAAATGAACTTGGCACGGAGGGTTTTTTCTACTCTTTTGAGCAATCTCAGAGAACTAGGAATGCTGGAGGTGATGTAGGGTGAAAAGGTGTTCCCACCCACATATGTTGTTTATTTGAATTATTTTAACGCATTTTCTCAATTTTCAATTCTATGATAAATTATCATTTATTTTACTGAAGCCCTCAAACACATAAGGCAGAAAAAGGTATAGCCAAGCCGATCCCTGGCCTAGTTCTCCAAACAGACCCAAGCCAAGCCATGCACCTCACTCAGGTACCATACTGCTTGTATCAGGGTGGTGGCCTAGTCTTAAGGGACTCACTGTGATTATTCTGCACTCTTATTTTATGAGCAAAAGTCAAAAAGTAACACAACACAACCCTAGAAATATTTATTAAGCAAATATATCAAAATGTGAAGCTATTGCTTTGCTACATATCTTCTGTCCAGGCCTCTGTTCTTCTGAAGACAGTGTTTCCAGCTCCTGCACCTTTCTAGCTGCTTTTCATAGTCTTCAGTGTCTAATTCCTCAGAAGTGGACAGACAGCCTCTGCTTCTCAGTAGTGGCTCTTAATCTGGAAGCTCCCCTGGAACCCGTGCTAAAGACTTGTCTGTTATTGAAATATTTGCAACACAGCCTCCAGCAGCATAGCAACACAACCCCCATATTGCAACAAACCAACAGATAAATCTTGAAGAACAAGGAAGTCTCTTTGAAGACTAAGGGGCACCTGATCTAATGCCTGGCATGTTCATTGCTCCTTAGGCATAGGGAAGTTGGAGAACGAATAAAAAAGACTGCAGAAGAATTATGGTGCTCACAAAGAAGATTGAGACTATCATGGAATGACAAAAGGGTAAGCAAATCTGTCTTGGAAGATGTTTAACCAGAAAGCTTTTTAGAAACTAAGCTTGCGAGTACTTCACCACATGTACATTGGAGATGTGATCACAAGAAACCAGTTCCGGGAAAAGGATGCCCCATTTGCTGGAGGGGTCAGCGACAAAGAGGAAGCCTACGGCTGCAGCAGTGGGCTCAAGCAGCACAGTGCTGGTGAGGATGGCACAGTAGCTGCCGTGTTTTCTTCCATTGTGCAAAGCACGGCTATGGGTTGGAGCCAGCGTGGTAGAACCTGCCTGTAACAACAGCAACCCTTCTCTGTGCTTTGCTTTATACTACAACGAAACAGCACTTCTAGCATTCTTAAACAACTCAATTCGTGTACCTTTGAAGCATGCTCTGAGTTTTGGGTACATAAAGAAGTCGTCAGAGGCAAGATAATGTCTGTAAAGAGCATAGCATAGGGTTTTTCAATGACATTTTCATAAGTCAGCCATATTCCTACCACAGAAGAATGAGCAGGTGCATAGTTGTGATGGAAACATGAAAATTCTCAGCCAAGCTTTCTTGGATTTTTTTCTCACCAATGCAGTTTTCCAAAATTTCTTTCTAGGTAGCTTCTATGAGCGTACTGAGATAAACGATCTATCTTCTACTTTCAGAATCTAAAAGAAAACCATCAGCATAATGTTCTGCATTAACCTCTCTTCCTTGAATTTAATGGCTTGTGTAGATCGCGTCAGAAGCTACTGCTTTGATTGGGTTATTTTTTCCCAATTTTTTATTCTTAAAGGACCCTTAATGAAACTAAGACAATGTATCACTGAACTCACTTGTCTACAGCTATCACTCATAGTAGACATATGTGTAAATGTGTTTTATTTGAAATAAATCAGTGCAAATATGAGTCAGAATACTACTAACAACTGCTTGAAATTGCTTTGTATTTATAATACTTGTTTACTGTGGTTTTAATGAAATTTTACAGAACAAACAACTTTCTGGTCAAAATTCATACACATTTTAATACATTATTTGCAATTCCTTTTTCATAACAGCATTCTTTCCTCTTTCTCCCTTGGTTCCCTCTGTCTAATTTTCCTTTTCTGCCTTTTCCTGCCTCTTGAGCTTTGATTTGGGCCAAATGCTGCTTTTGATTTAGGGTCAATTATTCTGCGGTGTACCTGACTCATTACTGTGGTTGGGCGGCTTCAGTTCATGTCTGAGTCATGAAACCCTATGTAGAACAGAGCAAACTCCACGCTGCCTTGCACCCCTCTCAGAATTGTTATATTTGAGCCCATTGGTGCAGCCATGTGTCAATCCATCTCATCGGACACCTTTCTCTTTTTCATGCACCCTTTCTTGACTTTACCAAGAGTGATGCACTTTCCCAAGGATTAGTCTCTCCTGACAATGTGCCGAAAGTACTAGAGGAAAAGTTTTGCTCACCTGGAGGGAGCATTCTGGCTAGACTTCTTTCAAGACAGATCTGTCTGTTTTTCTTAGCGTTCATGGTACTTTTGATATTCTTCACCAACACCATAATTCAAATGCATCAATTCTTCTGTGATCTTCCTTAGTTATCTATTTTTTTGGTCCAGCTTTCAAACGAATATGAGGCTTTGAAAAGACTTTAGCTCACATCAGGTACACCTTTGATCTCTTTGTATTTTTCAAGTGACATCCTTGCTCTTTAACATTTTTACAGAGGTTTTGTGCAGCAGATTTGCCCAATGCAATAAGTCATTTGACTACTTGACTGCTGCTTTTCTGAGCATTGTTTGTGGGTACAAGTAAAATGAAATCCTTGTCAATTGGAATTCTGTTCTTAGTTTACCAGGATGTTGTCTATTGCTCCAGGTGTGGTAATTTTGGAACTTTTACAGTGCCTTGAACCCTGGTGGCGCTGTTGAGTGAGCACTGGTCTGTTAACTTCCACTCTATGACTCACCCTCACCAGTCACTCTCCCAGGAGAATGAGGCGGCTGGAAGATTCCTTAAAGATTTACAAAACCTCAGAAACCTTAGATTATTGGGTTGCTAGGAGTCAGAATTGACTCAATGGCATTGGACTTATTGTTTAGAAATGCATTGAGTTGCAATCCATACAGAAAGCGATAGGCTTTCATCTAAATCAGCCAATGTTTTCTTTCAGCAAGCTAGGTGGCATCTTCTGTATATTGCAACTTTTTAGGAAAAATCTCTCCCATCCCGATGCCATCTTCTTCTTTCTATCGTTTATCTTCTCGGATTATTTGCTCAGCATGTGTGGCATAGTTGTAAAACACAATGCCTTGTTTGATCTCTTGACTACTGTTTCCATGAGCATTGATTGTGGATCCAAAGCCAGACAGAAATCCTTAAAAACTTCAAACTTTTCTCTATTTATCATGGTGTTGCCTATTGATCCAGTTGTGAGGATTTTGGTCTTCCTTATATTGAGTTGTAATCCATACTGAAGGCTGCAGTCTTTGATTTTCATCAACAAGTGCTTCAAATCCTCCTTGCTTTCAGCAACCAAATGTGTGTCATCTGCATGTTGAAGTTTGTTACTAAGCCTTCCTCCAATCCTGATGCCACATTCTTTGTCATGTACTCCAGCTCCTGATAATTTACTCAACATGCACATTGAATAAGAAAGGCAAAAGGATAGTTTCTTATAGAATTAAAAAAATCTGAGAATAGTAATTGAACCCAAGTATTTTTTTCTAAAATATTTATTTTCCCTAATTAATATCAACCAACTTTGCTTTCCTACCTCCTATACCAGAAAATTGAACTAGTTAGACAGCTACTAGCTCCACAGATGGCTAGCTTTAACAGACTGTTTCTCCTGAGAGTGAGCGACTCTTATTTTCTTTCTATTCAAGTTTTTAAATTTACCCTGATTATTATCTCTTAATTGTTACGACACCAACCCTGGTGTTTAAAATCATACATGCACTGTATTTTTACAGAGAAAGTGAGGGGAAAAAATTAACTTCTTGCTTCTTGCTTTTAGTTAAGTTGAGCTTGAAATCTCATATTTTGAGCATCACTGCACACTTCTCCCTCAGAGCAGCGATATATAAGGATCAATCAGACAAAACTTAAAATGCATCGCTTACTTAGACACAAGCATTCCAAGAAGTCGTGGCCAAAGGGTGGTGAAGCCATGGTCCCGTGGCACATGGTCAAAGGCTCATGGATCATGGGGGACATGAAAACCTACACTCATTTGCATGGCCCTAACAAGAGTCAAGCCTACTGAATTTAAGTTGAGGCTGGTAGAGACCAGGAAACATAAGAAACACAATGTTTTGGCTTACCTTTTAAGATCCATCAAACTCAATTCTTCCATGTTTCTTTACGTGCTTTCACTACTTCTCCAGAACTTCCCCTTCCTTTTAGTGTTTCTATAATCTGCCTGTATCCATGACAACACTGCAGCACAATTGCACCTCCTGCTCAACGTGTTGCCAGCCTCTGTTAGACCTTGATTGTGAGAGTTCCTTGATGGAAAACACCCTGTCTTATTTCCCTTTCTATAAGGACCAGTCTAGAAACTGACTCTAAGGAAGCACTTCTTTTATTGAAGGGAGGGGAGAAATAATGTAAAACCTTTCTCATGGCAAGACATCTAATTCCTCCCTCTCTCAACAGCAAAGTTTGTTCCAAGCATAATTCACCATTGTTGGCTCGAACATTGCAGCTCATTCTGCCTCTGTTGTTGAAACCTTGACCCTCAGAGGCCAAATCATAAGCGGATAAATGGGGATGTCTTGTAGGAAGTCAATCTTGCAATCTGAAGCAGGGAACTGCTAAGGCAGCTGCACCCGGTGCAACCATCACAAAACAAGAGACCTGAGAACTAGAAAGGCGAGGCTCACCACCCATTTATCCCTCCGCCTTTCAATTAGCCCCACATGTGATTATCAGCCAGGCTGGCACAATTAACTAATTCAATCCACCCTTTGCCAACCTGGCACCTGTATCAATTAGTAGAAGATCTTTGAGGCAAGGAGATGGGCTTAATAACTGCTTATATGATGACTATGTTTTGTCATTCACGATGACAAAAAAAGTGAAAGGATGAATCAAAACATGACCAATCACCATTACCACTAAAGCAATTTGATTTTTTTTTTTAACGAGTGAGTACACTGTCATTGATCTAATTTTCACTAAATATTAAGCAAGTTTCTGGGATACAAATATATTGAGCTGACACACTGGATTAAGCAAGACGTTGTTCTACATCCCATTTTGCAATTTTCATTTAATGGATCTAAATTCTTTGAAGTCTCAGACTTTAAATTTGACTGGCATAGATCTTAAGTTATGGCTCTGAATCCTTGTACAGGAGGGGCTTCTGAACATCAACTGTGTCTTAGGATGCACTGTGTTGGTACAAGACTCACCTGAGCACAGAGTTAGGGAGAGGTGAATGATGAATAATGCACGCAGTGTGTGGAGTTTAAATACTCAAAAGAACAGACTGTGTATGGTATTGTAAAATGTTTTGTAGCTTCATTTCTGCTTTTGAAATGTTACAGTGCTTGCTTATTGTCACAGCATGATCTTCAGCACAGTTGGGTGGTGGTTTTTTAAAGTAATGCAAATGCATGAATGTCAGAAATACCTTCAAATATCGGGGACTGCATCTTTAAAGAGTGCAGTTGGCATTAAACAGCCTTTTCCAGCTAATGAATTTCTCAAGTTACAAGAATAATGGCCTTTTTAATCTTAGCAAGAGTAATTAAACAGACATTTGTTATTAATGATGTTGTTAATGGCATAAGATATTGAATTCTCACTGTAGATATTATATTGCTTGCATGATGACTGTATTTTGAATCTCAGACATACGAGTGGATGATGGTTTTAAAAATACAGCATCTCTTCAGGAGCACTCTAACATACCAATTCTTCAAAACATAAGGGAAAGACCCTACTTCATAGACTCCAGAAAATTAAAAGAAGCAAAACTAATTCTTAGGGATGAAGAGTTTTTTTTAAAGTATTTATTTTAATTTATTATTCATTGGGAGTTAGTATATATCATATCATTCCATAGTTCAATTACATCAAGTTACCACAATCAGTTTCCAAACATTCTTTTTCTTCCTGTGGATGAGAGTTCTTGACTGATATTTTAAACCACTACCAATTGAGATGGGTGTTTTGCTGAGAGATTTTCTTAGCTCAAAATCTGCTAAGAAATAGAAAGGCAATCCTATTAATTGAATTCTTAATGGATTTTTCAATTCAGCTCAGAAGTTCTCCACATCTTATTAAAAGGTCATTCTAATTAGTTCAACCATTCAGCAAATATTTATTGTCAATTATGGTTAGTCATAACTGTATGCACTGAGGCTACAGCTGTAAAAATAGAATATAAATATATGGATAAAACAACAAAAAACATACAAGAAGATCCAAATCCATACCTAATAACAAGTAGTAGGTTAATGAATTAATAAAGATAACTATAAGCAAGATGAGGTTTTCTACTCTTGTAAAGACATACAGCCTTCTAAACCCACTCTGTCCTATGGGGTAGCTATGAATTGGCATAGACTCCACGGCAGCAAGGTTTGAAGGACCCTGAAAGAAAGTGGGACCAATTTCAAATATGGCTCTTTGAAACCTGGAGACAGTGATAGTCTACTCTGATTAAATTAAATTACCTGAATTGGTATGGGAGATGATGGTGAAAGGGAATTGGAATTGGAATGCTACAGTACACATACTATATGAACCTAGAAGTTCCACCAGGGACAGACTCAAGGAAACACCATTCAACAAGGCCATCAGGGATTCCCTATTGAGAAAGACATTGTAATCACTTGGAAATTCAGTGGTGACCGTTCTCTGCATAGGAAGCCTGGCACAATCCTCGGGCATGGCTGAGCTGCTAATCAGAAAGTCAGCTCTTCAACTCCAGCAGACACTCCATGGGAAAAAGATGAAACTTTCTGCTCCCAGAAGGATTCATAGCCTCAGGAACCAACATGGTCAATTCTTCTCCGAAGGGCAGGACTGAGCACATGAGTGGCGATCATAGAATTGGGATCTTCACATGTCCATGGGAGTGTTGGGGCTCTGAAACCAGGGAATTAAGGTGTCAGGACTTAACCACTGTAAAACGAGTGCTTTTGATGTAACTGTTATTTTAAGAATTAACAAGGTAAAAGGGACTGTTATGGAGGCTCGATCCAAAGATAAGATGTATGGTTAACAGTTAATAGCACAAGACATTTCTAAGTCAGAAAAGACAGGTATCAAAAGTGATACCTGATGTATTTTATAAAAGGAATATAAGAATGAATGAGTGGGTGACAGTGTGTTAATCTGGGGAGACTAGAGGAACAGAGCCATAGAAACTCATATGTAAACTCATATGTGTATAAGAGAGAGTTTTATATAAAGGGTAATTGTACATTAAGAAAGCATCCCAACCCAATCCAGTTCAAGCCCATAAGTCCGATATTAGCTCATATGTCTGCTACCAGTTTATAAAGTCCTCTTCAGACTCAAGAAACACATGTAATGATGCTGAATACAGGATGATCATAGGCCAGTGGGTAGAAAGTCTTTGAATCCCTTGGCGTTGTCAATATTTCAGCACTGGCAGGGGTCTCCACGTGGCTTCTCCAGTTCCTAGGGCATGGGGTCTACCAGTGTAGTAGAGTGTCTCTCTGGAAGTGAGCATTGTCAGTAGAGAGTCTTCAATGGAGTGAACAGCAAAAGAAAGTGTCTCCTAGCTCCAAGGAGGAAAATACAAGAGTTCCCAGGGAAAAGCCATGCCCACATAGAGGTCTCATTGGCTATGACCCAATTGACAGACTAGACTCCACCCCTTCACTCTTAATCCTCTCAAGACTCAAATTGACACCAGCTTATGCAACAACCACAGACAGAGAGTGGTTGTCACAGAAGGAAGTTACAACTTCTTGCCAAATTTTGAGACTTGAGTTTTTTTTTCAGACATAGAACCTGTTAGTTGGGGTTTGTGTCAACTTGGCTAGACCAGGATTTTCAGTGGTTTGACAGTTGAGGCCTAGTTATTCCCTATGATATGATTATAATATAATCAACTCTGTGATGGAATTTGCTGTGAGCAGCCAAGCAGTTGTAAACAGATTAGGGTGGAGTGCAACCCCCTTATTCAAGTTAGAATGCTGATATAATTGAAAGGAGGTTTCTTGGGGGATATGGCCTATTCCCTGTTTGTAAATAGACACTGTAGGAAAAACTTGCTTGCTTTTTACTTGCTCTAAGCACTGCATGTGCTTGTCGACCTCCATTTTTTTTGGATTTGAGCTAATGGCTTGCCATATTGCTGAGTGTTCTGGGAGCCAACCATGGCCTGCAATCTGACATGCCATCTGACCTGGTGAATTTAGATTCATCTGTCTGTGCAGCTTGTGGTGTTCCTGCCAATTTGGGCTTCACCAGCCCCTGAAAGTACACGGCAGGAGATGTTTCTGATTTATCATCTAACCCACAGACTTGAAACCCGATTGGACTTACCCACTTCTACAATTCTTTGAACCATTTTTCTGATATAAATTTCTTTCTAAATTTATATGTATATGTTCCACTGGTTTTGTTTTACTAGAGAATCCAGCCTACGACTGATGAGGGAGTTGTGTGCCTCAGTGAAAGGCATCTGACATTAAATTGTCAAGTGTATACTGTAAGGATTCTCCTGGTTTTTCCCAAAAAGGATCTCTGACAATTTACTGGGATGACCATAGACTTGGGAAGGATATACTAGTCATGTTAAAGGCAATTGAGCAGTGTCTGATTTGATCTTGATATCTAGTGATTATCATGTCCTTGTTAGAATACTGGTATATATGAACCAACGGGCCAGTGGAGTCTTGGCCAAAGTCTAGTTTAGAGTAGCTCCACCAGGTTTTAAAATAAAATTGTCATATCCATGATACCAAAATTTAAAATTGAGATAGACCTTTTTCAGTATTTGGAATAATCCCCTTGGAACATTTGAACTGTGGAATGAAAGCAATCATACAAGAGAAAACAAGTAGAAATTTGGGGGTTTGCCCCCTCCTTCAGCAAGATAGTGAATTCAAAGTAATATCATTTCTCAGGGGGATGGTTGACATTTGAGTCATTTCTATTGATATTAAGGATGCAGGTGTGGTGGTCTCTAGCAAACCTCTATTTAATTCATGTGTTAGTTTGGGTAGATTAGAGAAACAAATCCAGGGAGATTCATATGTGTATAAGAAAGAACTTTATAAACAATAGCAATTGAATGTATTAAGAAAACATCTCAGCCCAGTCCAGATCAAGTCCATAAGTATGATATTAGCCCATATGTCTGATACCAATCCATACAATCCTATTTAGACTCAACAAAACACATGAAATGACACCAGATATAGGAAGATCACAGGCCAATAGGTGGGAAGTCTTGTGGCTTCAGTAGCAGTAGAAACATCTCAGTGCTAGCAGGGGTCTCCATATGGCTCCTCCAGCTCCCAGGTCTCTGACTGCCATCAGCGTAGCTCCATGTGGCTTGTAGTCCGAAATGTCTCACAGGGAGTGAGCCTAAGTCCTGCCTCCAAATGAAGTCATCAAGCTGCCACCTGATTGACAGGTTAACTCCACCTCTTCACTCATAAGTCTCATATTGACAACAGATAATGGAACTACCACAATTCACCAGTGTAGACTGTACAGAAACCAAATAGATCTTAGAGAATTTCTGTAGGGTGCTACAAACTTCATTATGTAACAACCCTGATTGCAGCTGTTATACTAGATATGGCATTTTAGCCGAAGTAAATAAGATTAATACATTCATAGGTATATTGTATAAGGTCTTTAAATAGCAAATGTATTATTGTATGATGCAGTCAGAAAAGATGACAAGAAATAGTTTGTATTCACATAGATCAACACTAATATACGTTTACATTTTTTGCCACAAGAATATGTGAACTCTCCTATATCTTGCCATAAAATAGTCAGCAGAGACATGGACCATCTGGACATACCACAGAGCATCACATTGATATACTGCATTAATGATGTCCTGCTGGTGGTGAAGAATGAACAAGAAGTGGCTTGTATGGCCGAAGTCTTAGTAAGATGCCTGCTTCAGAGGGTGGGAGAGAAGCAATGAAGACGAATGAGTGGTTACTTCTGTAGCTTTTGAAGGTCAAATGGTCAGGACATACTGAAATATTTCATCAAAAATCAAAGACAAATGGCTGCATTATCTTGAGTCTCCCATCACAAAGGCAGCATGGCACTTGACAAGCTGCTTGTGTTCTAGAGGCAAAGCAGTTCATACCCAGAAACATCTTGCAACTGATATAATGGAAGCTTTTAGTGGACCTAGAGCAAGAAAAAACTTTGCAGTACAAAGGACTTTGCTGTAGATTCAGAATATGCAAGTACCCTTGGGTATATTAGATTCTATGATGTTGAAGGGATACAATGAAGTGTCAAGCTATGGGAAGCCTGGTGAGAGAATGATACTAAGGCCCAGAGAATGCACAGCAAGACCATTCTATCTGTAGCAGGAAACCATATGCCTGCTGTGAAATTGTTCATGACACGTCACTGGACTTTGTTAGAGATTCATATGGACCTGTTCTGTCAGATAATTTGGGTGTAACCAGCAGCCGTCCATCATAGGGAATTGTATAATTGTACACTTGGGATTGATCCTGAGCATATCAGAGAGAACAAGGAAGCTACATGAACATGAGCTTTGAGGCCTTCATTTTCATCACGACTAGCATCCTTACTCAATTCATGCCTTTGGCTCTATGAGGATTTTCTTCATGATCACTGAAGAGGGAAATGGGGAACTCTAAAGCTTAGCTTAGAGATGGTGTCTTAATTACTTACTGCTTACACAGTAAAAAAACAATAACAGTAACAAAACACACACCACATAAACAAATAGGTTGCTATCAAGAACAAAAAAAATATTTTCTCACAGATTTGTAATGAATCCACATCGGGATCACCTCTAGGGGGCGATCAGTAGTCACAGGGGTTTCATGGTGTTCTTTGGCATTTGTTGGCTTGTAGGATAGATACATTTTCACACAGTCTCTTAGCCCAATATGTATTTTTGTGCCAATTCTATTCTTATAAGGCAACTCAGAAGCTTTTTAGTTTAGGACTCATTCTACTCTGATATGACCTCATGAACATAAAAAAAGAAACCCCTATTTCCAAACAGATCATATTCATAGGTAGGGACTAGAATTGCCATTTATTTTCAGGGGTCATAAAATTCAACCCAAGCAGATGAGTTTGTTGCGCTATGTGGGTCAAGACCAAAATATATGCGGTTGCATTCCAAATTTCATTTGAACAGTAGTGAAAGAACTTTTTCAATATCAGAATTTCTACATTTTGTGGAATGATACATATCTCAAGGTGAAAATATATACAGTTTTGAGCAACTCAAATGGTGTGGCTGGCTGCTGGGAAGCCTGAATGTTTAACAGTACGAAGGTCTGAAATAGAAGCCTATGGCTGGACATATGGAAGTGGGCACAGACTGTGAAGATCTTTGTGTGGCTTATGAATACCCACCAGAAAGCATCAAAAGTGGGAGAATCACAAAGTTGGGAAAAATGACTCAGCTGGTAGACATTAGCCTACCTATGTCACCAGCTACTCTAGAACTTGGAAAAGTGGGGCGTCTCTATGTATGACCAGAGAGAACAGCAGCTGAGGCAGAGGGTTCATCTGAACCCGATAGAATGGATTCCTCCTTGCCAAGACTAATCGAGATATTGCCAATGCTGGATCGCTATTCCTTGAGGAAATCTGCCAGACCCTTGGTAGCCGGTAAAGTAAATCAGGTCTCTTGTTTTCTTATCTGGCCAAGGGTTTGTTCTCACTGAAATAGATAGGTATAATGAGTAGACAATTTCTTTCTTGACTTCCAAGAGACTTTGTGATCCACAGTGAATGCTACCAGTGAACCTATTTCAAAGTTCAGGAGGTTCTGTAATAGGGTCATCAATTACTTTTAACAGAATGTTTAATCAATGGGTATCATTAAAGACCCCAATGGCTTGTTGACTGCAAAGCCAAAGGTCCAGCTCAAAGGCAATACTCTAGAAGAATATTCCAGGATGCTGTATACTCACTGCCTCAAAAGCCTTTATACATTTGGTTTAATAGTGGATTTATGGAGGTGGGAGCCAAGCGTGGGCTATAGATGTGGCTCCATGGACCAAGAGTGAGACAAATTTCTAAAATTGATTGTGGTGATGATTGTACAACTGTTATTAATATATTTAAACCACTGAATTGTATGGTACATGAATTATCAATCAATAATACTGTTTTAAAAGAAGTGGCTTCATTGCTTAATGATCATATGATATTAGGTATAGTTATAGGTTTTTTGCATGGTGAGACACAACACAAACACTGAATAAAGTCTTACACTCATGCTATGAGTTGGAATCCACTTGTTGGTCCCTAACAACAACGACAATAATATCATACTGGTTAGCAAAAATGAACAAGAGTTGTCTAGCATGGTGAATCTTTAGGTAAGATCCCTCTGCTTCAGAGGCTGAGAAATCTGTTGTTATTTGAAAGTCTAAGCTAGAGAACCTTGCCAGGCTGGGTCACACGGATTGTTGTGCCTCAGCATAGGGCAACAGCAAGCGGAAATTAAAGAAGACTGTGGGTGTTCGACAAGCAGGGTGAGGTTCTCCATGCTTCCTGCAATAGGCATTTTGAGTAATTTTGTGGGCACAAGGTCACAGGTTCCATGACTCAGAATTGACTGAGTCACAACTAATAACATTAGGACATATATAAATATATTAATGTATAATGATAGAGATATAGGTCTATGTACATATATTTATATGTTAAGTATTAAGGTAGCAGAAGGACATTGGGCTTCTATACAAGTAGAAGCCAGGACACAGGAAAAATTTGTTCTAATAATCGGGCATTCTGTGAATCATGTGAACCTGGCATGATCGCTGAAGACAAAAGGGGTGCATAAGCAAATGTAATGAAAGCTAATGGTGCCTGGATATTATAAGATATAGTATCTGGGGTCTTAAAGGCTTGAAGTTAAACAAGAGGCTATCTAGCAGGGAAGCAACAAAGCCCACATAGAAGAAGCACACCAGCCTGTGCGATCACAAGGTGTAGAAGACCCCAAACAATCATATCAATGAGAATGTTGGGGGTGGGGCGGGGTGGAAACCCAAAATAGACAATTGGACATCCTCTCGCAGAAGGGTCACAAGGAAGGGACGAGTTAGCCAGGGTGCAGTATAGCACTGATGGAATACACAATATCCTCTAGTTCTTCATTACTTCCTCCACTTCACTGTCATGACCCCAGTTTTACCTTAAAAATCCGGCTAGGTGGGAGCATGTACACTGGTATAGATAAGCACTCTTGACACACACAATCCAGCACAGATAAACCCCTTAGGAAAGTAATGGGAGTAATGATACTATGAGGGTAGAGGAAAGATGGTGGGAGAAGGGGAGGATGGGGTATTAACCACACCACCCACCTCCAGGGGGATGAACAACAGAAACATGGGTGAAGGGAGACATTGGATGGTGTAGGATATGAAAATAATAATAATTTATATTTATCAAAGGTTCACAAACGTGGGATGTTGGGGGAGGGAGGGAAAAAAGAGAACCTGATACCATGGGCTCAAGTAGAAAGAAATGTTTTGAAAATGATGATGGGAACATGTATAAATTGCTTGATAAAATTGGATGTGTGGATCGTTATAAGAGCTGCAAGAGCCCCCCAAAAAATGATTTATTAAAACAAACAAAAAAAATTTGGACATAAAGACTTTTCCTATTTGTTTGGTCACTGGTCCTGAGTGATTAAGACAGGTGCATAGTGGCCTTGTAGTGTGAGAAATAGATAAGAGAAGTGGTTAAAATGTGGACTTAAGTAGATTCTTAAGAAGAGGAACTGACTGGTTTGTGGGTTAAGACAATTCAAGAAAATGCTGTATTACACCCACTTGCTATCATTCTCAATCATACACTAGGGAATTTTGCATTTCTTGTTTCTATAATACTAGGCTATATGAAGTTAATAAGATCTAGGTTATTAAATGCAACATACCTTTCCCATGGACACAGGAAAGCCCCCATGAAATATCATGGGTGGCTGCTCCCCCTGTGTACCAGGAGGGATTGACTTAAGTAACAGGGGTCAGCAGAGACAGCTGTTGGTCGACCATGCAGGCAGAGAGCCATGCATGTGGAACCCCATTGCTCTACTTGAGTACTTTTTAATGAATTATGCCCATGAATGGACATGTGGAGCAACCCAAGTCTAAGAAGATCATGATCACCAGGGTCTCTGAAGTACATTAATGAGAGTTTGGGACAACACCAACAGGTAACAAGGTCAAGAGTTGGCATAGCTGAAGACAAGGGGCATTTATAGTAGTAGATAGTGAAGGGAAAAGACAATGAGTAACAGTTGTAGCCTAAAAACCACGCTTCGGTGAAGGGGAATATACTTTTCCCTAACCTCCCTCTTCTAAGTTTCTTCTCAGTAGAGAAGCCCATTGGAGTCCTGGGAGGGAGATTCCTTGGACAATGCAGAAGTGCATACATAGAGCACAAAATGTGGCCAGTAGCATTCACGGGTGTGTGTAGCTCAGGTCTCTCTCCATAAAATAATTTTTCAACTAGCTGCCAGGAGTGTAATTAGCTGATAGTCTCCTTTAGGTTTAGAAACCTTTGAGGTTTCTTTCAACATGTGAGCCAAGACTCCACCATCCAGGCATGGCAGAGACTCTCTCAAACTCTCCAACCTTGCTGCCAATGAGTCGATCCCGATTCATAGTTCACAGCGACGCGATAGGACAGGGTAGAAGCTCCCCTGTGAGTTTCTGGGACTATAACTCTTTATGGGAGTAGAAAACCCAATCGTTCTCCCAAACAGTGGCTGGAGGTTTAGAACTGCTGACCTTATTATTACTAGCCCGACTCATAACCATTACACCACCAGGGCTTCTAGGGTCTGGCTATTTCTGACCAACTAGAATTTTTCTACACATCACCATTGTGTTTGGGCTTCCCAGTATCCTACTAGAGCTTTCTCAAATTGCATCTAAGACTGCCCATGCCTTTGAAGCCTTTTATGAATAACCCCCCTACCTTATCTTTCTTCGTTCTGAGTGTCCAACTGTATCACAACTTGAACGTTTGCCCTGGCCCCACCTGCTCCTTTTCCTTTGTCCCTCTCACAGGCATTACTCCCAAAGAATCTCTCACACAGGGAGGTCTTGCCATCTCTTTCTTGGAAGACCCTGCTGATTTAGTGGGGGTGGGGTGGGGGGTAGGGCAGGGAAAGGTATCTCACTTTCCCATTTTTATTCTCCTGTTTTTCTGTGTGATTAGAGATATAACCCTTAGCAGCTTGATCATTCCCTTTTGGACACATCCGTATCTTCTCTTGTGATAGCCTAAACGTCTCTTCCACGTGTTCCTTTTCTGCAGTGGGAAGTACGCGCTCATAGTCAACTGCGAGGAAGAAGTGACGGTGTGGACGCCAGCTTCCTTTTTTGGCCCTGTGCCATGTCTCAGGAATGTCTCTGTTTCTTCAGAAAGGCACATCAGAAAGCTGTGGTTTTAATAGCTCTGCTTGTAGGTGAGCATGGCTCAATTTCTTCAGCAAACACCTTCAGTAAACTGCACTTTTCCAGTTCAAAGTACAGTAGTGGACACAGAGTAGGCATCAAATATTTATACACAGCCGATTAGCTAACTGGGCTAAGCTATGTAAGGCAGTATAGCCTTCACTGGGAAATTCCCTTCAACACGTCAATAAAGGACTCTGGTCTGCTTTTTAGCATTCTATACTTTCACTCTTGTTACAAAGATGAATTAAGTCCTGGAGTGATTTGCCATTCTCAATGAACAGATTTCTTTCAAACCAGAGTTCACTGGGAAATTATTTTTCCATGGAAAGGAAACACTTCCCTCATCAAGCTCAGGGGCAGACTTGTAATGACATGTGATAATGTGTATTTCCTTTGGCTTTTGAATCTTCATTTCTCTTGAGAAAAATATTTTCTGATCAAAGCTTTTAAAAAATCCAAGAAGCTCTAGAGGATAGACAGACCGCTGAACGATGGGCTCGGAGCACACGGCTTCAGGCTCTTGCTCAGTGGCTTCCAGCCGACACCTTCTAAGAAGCACTGTTTCAGACTTTATTTTCTCATCAGGAAACTAAGCCATCTTAGTTTCAGGGTCATTTGAGCCACAAGGTTAACCTGATTCCTTTTTCATTTTCCAAAATATCACAAATGGTGGTGGTTGTTTGTTTTGTTTTCTTGTTTTTTTTCTAAGAAGGGGGAAAAAAAATCTGGCTTCAGTTGTTAATTTCCTCTGTTCTGTCAAGATTAGGCTAGTAATTCTGAGTAATTCTGGCTCATTTTCTCAAGGGACTGCGCCTGAAATAATCCAGTGTTTATTTTTATACAAATTCTCACAGTACTGCAACATTTCAGTGACTTCTTGGGATGTTTCTAGTTTTTCACAGGCCAAGAGGCCATTCTCAGAGGTAGCTCCTTCATGTAAACCTAAAAATGGCACTTTCCCACATTATAGTTTATCAGGAAGTTTAAAAGTTCAATAGCTCTCCTCTCTTTTCTTTCTCGTCACAGGGAAAGGAAAAAATAAAGGGCAGTTCCAGCATTCCAACTCCTTCCAGCACGGTCGTTCCATTTCAGTATTTTGGAACCTGGGAAAAAAGGCAGGGAGATTGTAGTGTATCTTGGCTGAGAGCTCTCCAGACTGGGAAACAGGACTCTTTGTCATTCCCTGTGTCGTTCTCCGTGTGACCCTGACCTCTTCCCAGCATTTCTGACCCCACCTCTAAGTTAGGGAATTTAATGCTTGTCATGTACCCACTCATTAGTCTCCCAAAGTCATGAGATCCTGTGCTACAAAAAATGGGAATTGGGTTTGGAAAACAGACCCATATTCTCCACGACTTACGTTTCAAACGATCTTTCTGTTCCCATAAAGGTTTACACAATCTTGGAAACTCTAGATAGGGTCAATATGATTCAGAATATACCCTATGGCAATGGGTTTGGGACTCATTCTGAGAGGTCCCTGGGTGGTTCAATCTGTGTACACACTCAGCTGCTAGCCAAACGTTTGGGAGTTCAAGCTTACCCAGAAGCACCTCGGAAGATTTAGATAGTTGGAGATCTACGACTGAAAAACCAGTTGCTGTAACCAAATAGAACAGAACAATGCTATTCAGTGGGAGCCCTGGTGGGGTAGCTGTTATACATTGGACTGCTAACCAAAAGGTCTGCAGTTCGAAACCACCAACCTAGCCAACAGAGACCAGGCTTTCTATTCCCAAAGAGTTACTCTTGGAAACCCACAGGGACAGTTTGACTGTCCTACAATGTCACTGTGAGCTAGAGTCATCTCTCCGGCAGTGAGTGAGTCGGCAACAACCGCTAGTTTCTTTTCTCTGTTTACTTGTTCTCATGAACCCTTGCTTCCAGTGCACAATGATGGCCTCACTGTCTTCTCTATTTCCCCCACTCTACACTTTTCCTGAATGTCTGCTTTTCTTTGTCCATTTTAGCTCAGCTCAGCTCAGTTGTCAAATTAGTCTCTCTTTACCATCCTCTCAAATAATATTTTTTGCTGTTGTTTGGCACTTCGCTTAGTACATGTTACTTGCTACTGGATTATAACAATTCTATTTTATCTACATAATTAATCTTGCAGCTTTTATCTCTTCTAATACAGAGAGAGTGCATTCAAACCAACCTCACGGTCGTGGAGTCAATCCACAAGGACCCTCTATGGCAGAGTAGACGGCTCCTAAGA
This sequence comes from Echinops telfairi, assembly GCF_000313985.2. NCBI lineage: Eukaryota > Metazoa > Chordata > Mammalia > Afrosoricida > Tenrecidae > Echinops > Echinops telfairi. Next base: position 58,904,409 of record NW_022111373.1, read on the forward strand.
GTTTTCTAGGCTTCGAAGCTTCCCAGGAGAAAAGTTGGTGGAATGGAAGAGAAACAAAATGCTTTTGTGTTAGTTTCCTTAGTTTTAATAACATTATGGCTTTTAATGGATACACGGGCACACACACACATTGCTGAAGTTGTACACTGACATGTGACTATGGCATGCAGAAAGTGGACAGCAGCAAAAGCTACTAGAGTAAAAATTTGATCCTAGAAGGCAAAAACCACTTAGCTGTGTCAGATCCAGAACTATATTTAAGGTTATTGTTTCCTAACAAGTCTGGTCTATTTCAGTATATTGTTCTCTGCACAAGGTCTCCTTGTAGCCATGCAGTATAATAGATTCTTGCCAGCATTCTCAAAACTTTCAGGGATGGCTTCTTGATTACTTGTTTCCTGCCCCAGGGATTCTTGCTGTTAGGTTTGTCATTAAACAAAGCAGCCTCCCTGGCATTGTATTCTGGAAAACAATTTGCACCTTTGTAAACTGATTAATGGAATGTGCTTGTTTTGATAATTGATCCTTGACTTGTATTTTAAAGGACAGCAAACATTTTGGGGGACTTCTATATTTGCTACAAATGGTCTTCCTGGAATTTTAAAGATAATTTAGAAACTTTATTTTAAAAAGAGTATCAAGAAACAAATTACAATTAAAGACCCTATTTTTGGATTAATTTTTAGGCTGGGAAGATCAAGAGAGTTAACCAGAACCATAGCTGGCTTTATCTTCTCCCCTGCTCTTTCTCAGTCATTCCCATCCCCGAACCCAAGGCGAGTGCGGAGGGAGCGGTGGCTCAGAGACTGAGCAATCTGCAGGAAAGCAGACAGAGGAAAAATGTAAGCCTGAAGTGTTATTACTTGTGAACTGGTCCGTATAAAGACCCACATATGAATCCTTGTTGAATAACTGGGTTCAAAAGATGCTCCACATTAACAATTGTTCTTCATTTCACGGTCAAGTCAATAATCCTATCCGCCCTGCAGCCTTCGGCAAGTGAGGGAAAGTCTCACAATCAATCTACTGTATTCACAGTTAATTTGCAGTCATTCCTGTTTCCTGGTTTTGAATGATATTTTCCCCCTTCCTTTTATTTATTTTTTAAAAATAAGCAAGCTGAAGGGAAATTCAGACAAATATCAACAGATGCTGGCGATTCACATAAAACGGGAAGCTGAACTAAGCAGGAGGATTGGCAGTAAGGGACACTTTCCCAAGCAGAGCGCTAAGTGTCTCCTAGTTGGGTGGTCTCAGGAAGTCTCGAACACAGCCACTGTTGGTGAACCTGTTGCTCCTGAGCCAACTCTGAGGGAGAGGGAGCCAGTGCAGAACTGCCTCATCAGCGTTCCAAAGCCGTAATCCTGATGAAAGCATTGGTACCCTTGTGGCCTACTGAGCAGAGCTATCCATGGGCTAGAAGCACAGACCTTTTGCTTAGCAGCTGAGCACTTAACCACTGTGTCACTAGGGTTCCTTATTACTGACAGAAACTATTTGAAAAGTATTAATACAGTACAGCTTAAAAATGGGAGGAAAAATGTTTAAAGCCATTGAGAGTTAATAATGCGCCATCATCCCTTGTATTAAATATTATTGCCCTTTGTGCTCTCAAGTGACTTTAAGATTGGAATCTTATTTAAGCAACAGTCAGGGGGAAAGTGACTAACATCGTTACCAGCAGACTTAAAATGGCAGATGCTATACCCTAGACAAAAATTTATCTTCAATATTTTTTGAGGTAGCCAAAAAAAAAAAAAATAAAGCACATTTTCCTTTTGTGTAGTTTACTGTTTTCATAAAAGCTGGAAAGTACATGATTCTGGCATCTTGAACTCTGAAAATTCCCCAAGGATATGGGCAGAAATGGATTTTGATAGAAACAAATTCCCATTTTAAACTCTTTATAAGCATTTTTCTTATTTAGGCAGAAACCCTCTGGACATCGCTGGGGAAATGAGTAAGAAATAGTAATGCCTTTAACTAGTTAAGGAAACACTGAGATAAACAAAGGAATTGCTTAAAGATACATTTTTCTTAGGACATAATATGGCTCATTAGAATGCTTTTAATATTCTGTATTCCGATTTCCTTGAAGGAAATATTGTTCTACAAAATTCCAATGAGACATGTTAAAAATAATGTCCGTGACAGAAATGTTAATTTACTATATAAATAATTAAGTTTAGAATGATTCTAATTTTTATTTTTAAAAAAAGGTTTTTCTCTTTAGAAAAAAAGAGATCTTTCTCTTTAGACTTAGAGAACATGAGAAACTTGCTCAGAGTCACAAAGCTAATGGTAGCCAGGGCAGGTTTGAATCTAGGTTACCTGTTCCCTTTCCCTTATACTGAGCAAACGATCATCACTTATTTTCTTTCATTGCAAGCGGGAAGCCTTGTTGAAATCCTGCAAACAGGACATGCAAAAACATCAATGATATAAAATGTCAGTGTCATGCAAGGAATTATAGGCCAAGTGTCTAGAATTAGTTTGTGAGCTAGTCCTGATCTTTTATTTAGTAAAGTGTAAGGGTGATATTAATTCTACAGAGATTACAATACTGTGTATGGACCAGAAAGTGCATGATAAGAATTGCTGTTATTTTGGAGGAATCCCCAAACATGGTTGGCTTTATGTCAATTTATAAAATAAATAAAATTTTCCTTTTGAATATCCAATTTTTTTCTTCAGTCCTTATAGTATCTTCCATTCAGAATCTACTATCCAATATTTCCACTTCATCATGCCATTTTAAAATCTGTAAAATATTAATTCTTTCTAATTTCCTACAAGTTTAAATGAATACAATATCTTTCTTATAACATTTTAAAATTTTGTGCTATAAAATAAAGGCCATGTATCCCATAAATGAATTAAACTCAGATACTAATTCCCAGGTTAGCAAAGTTTTACGTAGTTTATTCCCTCGAATTCATGCCATCTGTGGTCAGTTTTCTACCTAACTGAAGACTCCTTTTTAGGAGTAGAACTTTTTTTTTTTTAATTCATCTCTAGTATTTTCCAATTTCCCACGTGGTTTCTTCTTTGGTTCATTGTTTAAGGGTGTGCTGTTGAATGTCTGTCACTGATGACAATGGATAAGTACTTACATTGCACCAGAAGTTAGCCAATGGGACCCACCCATTGGCTCGGTAGGGGACAGGCCTGGCAATCCATGCTTATAAAGATCACAGCCTAGAAAATCCCCTAGGGCACCTCTACTTTGTCACATGGGGTCACTATATGTCAAAACTGACTAGGCAGTCCCTATCAACAACATTTATTGTTACCTTTATTTCATTGTGGTTAATGAAAGTACTTTGTAGGACTTCAATCATTTAAAATGGATTGAGATGTGGTTTATGGTCTAATGCAGCACCTAACCTGAAGAATGATCCACAACGCTTGAGAAAGATGCGCATTCTTTTGTTGCAAGGTGACGTGTTCTCTCTATAGCCTTTAGATCTAATTGGTCTAAAGTATTTTTAAAATCCTCTAATCGTTTGAATCCACCCAGAAGCCCCTCCAAAGAAAAGCTTGATGGTTTCCTGAAAAAATCAGCTGCGGAAAGCCTCTAGCACGTGGTTCTACACGGGCAAATATAGATGTGATTGTTAGATTTTATGACAACTTGCCCTTGTGGAAAGGTGGAGTCCAACCTGTCAATCAGGTCACAGCCTAACTATGTCTCCTGGGAGATGTGGCCTTTTTATAAGAGAATCACTGGGGACCTCCCTTCTCTCTCGTCCACTATCTTCATCCTGGGTGGGATGGGATTCTGTGTCTTCTTTAATGGTGGCCCTGTATGGGCTCTTGACCCTGAGAGCTGCCGGGGCCCTGCTATGTTTCCATAGCCTTGAATTCATGTGACTGCTCCTACCAGCCTGTGATTGCCCTGCATCCCCACTTCACCCTTCTTTGTCATCAGCCTGCCGCTACATAAGAGTGAAGAGGGGCCTAGCTGGCAGCGGAATCATGGACTTGAGTTGGATTGGGCTGGGATGCTTTCTTGATATAGGATTACTTCTTAATATAAACCTCTTTATTATACATATATGAGTGTTACTCATTTTGTTTCTTTAGACAACCCAGCTTAACACGATGTGGTTACCATGAATCCAAATGGACTCACTGAGATCTGAGATCATTTCCTTATAGATCTTTTATCTATATGTTATATCCATTATTGGAAGAGATGTATTGAAGTATCCAACTGTTATGCTAGAATCATCTATTTCTTCTTTTAATTCTGTCAGCATTTTCTTTATATAATTTTAGGCTCTGTGGTTAGGTCAAACATGTTTATAGTTGCTGGATCTTTTTGATGAAGTAACCCTCTTTTCACAATATAGTGTCCTTCTTTGTCTTCTCAGTCTCTTTTTTTGGATATTATTATAGCCACATTAATTTTCTTTTATTTTACTTAAATTTGCATGGGGTATATATATATATATATATATTTATTGTTTCTTATGGATTATATATCCATATATATCTCATATAAATACTAAATAAAAAAAGCTATTGTGGTATACTATCAGGAGTGAAGAGACTTTAAGTAAAATTATTATAAAAATAAAGAAGGACATTACATTGTGAAAATGAGGTATTTATATATATGTATATATAATTTCATCTTTAACATATTCATATCTTTGGACAGGAAGTGAGTCTCTTGTATACAGCATATAGTTAGATTGTATAAAAACCTAATAAATTTAAAGAAATAACAAAAATTTACATTGCCATTTTAAAATTTGTTTTATGCATGCCTTATACTAGTTATGTCCCTCCTGTCCTGGATTGATAATTTCTTTTGTATTTATTTGATTTTGTTTAGGCACCTATATATTTTAAATCATTTTGTGTATTTCAAAAACATATCTCCTTTATAGTTTCCACGGGAATTGCTTAAAGCTTTCCAAATTTATAACACTCTAGTTTGAATTCATATACAATTACTTTTAATAGTAAATAAAAGTTCTGCTCATTCATAACTCTGCTTCTGCTTATATTTTCATTGTCAAAGATAACATCTATGTGCATTGTGTGAGCAGGAATATCAATTCATATTTATTTTGAAGCATTAAACTTTTATATCCTGTAAATGAATGGAGAGAGAAACAAATATACAGTAGCATTGGCTTTCATATTTGCTCACAAGTTACCTTTGTCAATGATATTTACTTCTTCATATGCCTTAGAGGTAATTTCTAGTATTTTCCTTTTAGCATCAAAAACTTCTGTTAGTATTTCTTTTATGACAAGTGTAGCAGTGCTATATTTCTTCAGCTTTCGTGTTTCTGAGGACGTCTTAACTGATCTTTAACTTTGAAACTGTTTTGTTCATCTAGGATTCTTGCTCGAGAATTTTTTCTCTCTCAATACTTAAAATGTCATCCCACTGTCTGCTGGTCTGCATGGTTCCTGATGAGAATTAAATGTTAATCTGATTGAGATCCCTTCGGCATGAGTTATTTTTTTCTGCATGCTTAGCTTCTGACAGTTTGATTATAATGCTTCTTAACTGTGGGTCTCTTTCAGATTTTCATACTTGCAGTTCATGGATATTTGGATTCTTTCATCAAATTTGGGAACTTTTCCGTTATTATTCTTTTCACTGCTCTTTCATCTACTTCCTCTCTTTCTTCTTCATGGAACTGCCTCAATACATATTGCTTATAATGGTGAACCACAAATTTCTTTGTGGGTTCATTTTTTTTTTCATTCTGGAAATTTTAATTTCTTCTGTCTTCTGGTTTGCTGACTTATTCTTCTGATTGCTTAAATTCACTCTAGTGGACTTTTGATTTTTTTATATTGAACTTCCCAGCTTTAGAATTGCTGCTTTGTTCATTTTTATAACTGATTCATTTATTTGTTCATTTTATAACTTCTTTATAATTTATTTATGGATATTTTAATTTTGTTTATTCATAATATTCCTGATTTCATTTGTTTCATATTTCTCTTTAACTTTATGAGCATATTGGTTTGGATAGTTGTCTTAAAGCATCTGCTTAATAATTAAATATCTTGGATTTTTTAGGCATAGTTTTGTCTCTTAATATTTTTCTTTGGAATGAACCATCCTCTCTATTGCATTTCTGATTTTTGCTGTTGTTGCTGTTGAAATCTCGACATTTGAATATCATCATGAAATTGAATTCTTGCCCCTACTTCAGAGTTTACTCTCTCTTGGATTGTTGGTGTTCTCCTAGTCCCTTGAGCTTTCCAAGCTCTTTATACAAATATGTGTGGTCCTTTGGTGCTGTGCTGTCAAAGCCATCCCCAATTTTATGCACATATTAACATATCTGCACGTTCACTTAAATAAGAGAGGCTGGACAAAGAAAAATGTGAGAAGAAAATAAAGAGACCAACGGCCCCAGAGGGACATGGGAGTGTGGGAGGTAGGGGAAGGGAGGAGGTGTAGGGACAAGGGAATAACAAATGGTTCAAAACCAATGGTAGGGAGGGGATGGGAGGACTGGTAGGAGGTGACCAAGGGCAAGGTA
>NW_022111373.1:58912369-58916136 GCF_000313985.2 Echinops telfairi
ACTTAAGTGGAGAGCAAATGTTTTGAGAATGTTGAGGGCAAGGAATGTACAAATGTGCTTTACACAATTGATGTATGTATGGATTGTGATAAGAGTTGTATGAGCCCTCAATAAAATGATTAAAAAAATATGTGTGGTCAACGAAGTCCCCACTCCTTTAAGTTACTCACTTATTAGTTGTACAGAGCTTTGCTAGCATGCAGGTATTGAAATCGACATCTAGAAGCACTTAGTCACACTCGATTAATATGGCCCTTCTAGTCACAATCCTTTATGTGATCTGTATAATAATTCTGGATTTCAATTCAGCCATTCCAAAGCGTCTTTGGCCTCACTTTGGAGGGCATTATCTGCTAACAAAGAGGAATTGGATAAAATTGAGTTTTGACTTTAGTGAAGGGTATGTATGGGATCACACACTTTGCTTATGGTTATTTTAGTTACTCTTGCTTACAATTTGTGTAAGAAATGATATACTGTAGCTGAGAAGAGAAAAAAGAAAACTTTCGGGAGTGGCCTGGGGTAAAACCTGGCTGATTAAGAATAGTTGAGGCCAATGCCTATTGGGAACTTCTGGCTAGAAGCCCCAGGTCATATATACATAAATAAAACACAGTCCAGGGCTGGACAGTAGTTTATTACATTTCAGTGAAATTTGTCTGCACCATCTCACTACCACCAAATGACCTTTCCCTGCATGAGCCTGGTAGGATGTGGGAGAAGATGCTGATAGGATATGCCTGTGAGGAGTTGGGAATAGGATTCCTTGCAATGTCATCATGCTGGGTACAAAATGAGTCCACTGAAAAGCAGAGATTCTGAGCTCATCATTGGCAACAGCCAAGAATGGAATGAGTCCCCTGGCCCTGGCACCTAGCATACCCCTGCCTGCCCTTTGGACTTTGGACTGAGCTGCATCCACTTCCCTGGAGACATTTCCTCAAACATTTCCTGAGTTCTGTGGGACACTGTAGGGATCCACAGAACCCAGAGATGGGAGGACATCTACTCAAGGGATGAGTGAGAGTAAAATGGAACAGAATGCCATCTTCAAGGGTTGGACTTTGTTCAATATCCAACATCTTGGCACTTTTGTTCTTGTTAGCTGCCATCCAGTCAGGTCAGACACACTGTGACCCTGTAAACAAGAGAAGGAACCACAGATTAGTCCTGCAGCATCCTCACCCTTGTTCCTGTGCCTGAGCCCAGTGGGGCAGTCACTGTGTCAATCCAGCTAGTTGATAGCCTTTCTCATTTTTGCTTCCCCTGCACTTTACCAAGCATGGTGCATGATGACCTTTTCAAGGGACGGGTCTCTCCTGACAATGTGTTCAAAGTGTCTTGCCATCCTTGCCTCCAAGGTGCACTCTGGCCTTACTTCTTCCAAAATAGATCAGTTTGTCCTTTTTAGCAATCCATGGTACGTTTAGTAGTCTTCACCAACACCACAATTCAAATGCATTGTTTTTTCTTCAGTCTTCCATATCCAACATCCAAATTTTACATGCATATAAGGCAATTAAAAATATCATGGCTTGGATCAGGGGCACTTAGTCCTCAAAATAACACCCTTCCTTTTCAATACTCTAAAGAGATCTTGTAGAGCAGATTTAGTTAACGCAATATGTCTTTTGATCTCTCGACTGCTGCTTCTATGAGTATTGATTGTGATCCAAGCAAGACAAAATCCTTGACAACTTCAACCTTTTCTCCACTTATCATAATGTTATCTATTGGATCAGTTGTAAGGATTTTGGTTATCTGTATATTGCTTTGTAATGTATATTTAAGGCTATAATCCTTGATTTTGTTCAACAAGTGCTTCAAGTTCTCCTCACTTGCAGCAAGCTAAGTTGTGTCATCTTCGTATTGCAGGTTGTTAATAAGACTTTCTCCAATCCCAGTACCACATTCTTGTTCATGCAATCCAGCTTGTCTGAGGATTTGCTCAATGTACGGATTGAATAGAATGGTGAGAGGATACAACTCTGACACACACCTTTCCTGATTTTAAACCGTACAGCGCTACTTTGTTCTGTTTGCACAAATCCCGTTTGAGCCATGTACAAGTTCTGCATAAGCCCAATGAAGTGGTCTGGGTTTCCCATTCTTCTCAAAGGTATGCATACCTTATGATCTACACTAGTCAAATGCCAAGGTCTTTGACTAGTTTGAAAACATTTTCATGAAAAAAATTAGTACCACAAGACACAGGAAACCAAAAATACCCAGGAAGAAACAAAAGGCAACAGTAATTATTATCACCACCACCACCATCTCTCTCTTAGTAAATAGACTGGTCTGGGCCCCTCCTAACTTAGGTAGGTTTACACTATGCTGGCAGAACATTTTGAGGTGAAAATTTAGAGTCTTGCACTTTTTCTTCTTCTGAAATGTATCTTGCTACAGGTATTCCTGTGGATTTTGAGATTCCTCTGTACTAATAATGATTTGGGATGTCCAAATTGAGTACAAATTCTCTCCTTCCGTTTTCCTCACAAATTTAATGATTTCTATTGTGTCTTCCAATCCTCCTTTTTCCTCACCCCCAGGCTACTCTTGGAGCCCTGGTGGTGCAGTGATTACTTATTGCACTGTGATCCGAGAGGTTTGCAGTTCAAACTAAGCAGCTGCTCCTTGGGTGAAACATGGGGCTTTCTATTCCCATAAAGACTTACAATGTCGGACACTAACAGCGGCAGTGCTACCCTGTCTTACGGGATTGTTATGAGTCAGCATTGGCTTGATAGTGAATTTCTTGTGGATACTCTAGGATGGTAATCCCCTTACAGTATTTTTTGGAAAATGCCCTGTGTTTTTCCATCCTTAGTGAATATAGAGATAGATGAAACAGATAACAGTCCATTGGTAGCCAAGAGACAGGCTAGCACAGCTATCCATGATCCTTTGAGAATAAGATCTGCCTCATTCTATGATGGTTAGATTCTATGTCAACTCAATGTAGCTGGCTGAAGGTTGGAGTGGAGACCACCTAATAAATCAGGTTGCCGACTAATGACACCTTGCTGAGAGTATGGCATTTTTATAAGAGAGACCACAGTGGAACTGAGCTCTCTCTCTTGATTCTTCGCCTACTACTATATCTGGATGCTGTGTTGGGTTCATCAATCTCCTGTTATATCCCTGTGTTAGTCTGGGTAGACTAGAGAAACAAACCCATGGACACACATATGTGTATAAGAAAGAGATTTATATACAAGAGCAATTGAACATTGAGAAAACTTACCAGCCTAGTCCAGATCAAGTCCATAAGTCCGATATTAGCCCATATGTCCGATACCAATCTATAAAGTCCTCTTCAGACTCACGAAACACATGCAACGAAGCCAAATATAGAAGATCACAGGCCAATGGGTAGAAAGTCTTTGGATCCAGTGTCAATGGAAACATCTCAGCACTGGCAGGGGTCTCTGCATCAGTGTGGGTCCATGTGTCTTGTCAGCGGCTATGTCTCCCAGGGTATGAGCAGAGTCTCGCACCTCCAAAGAGGAAGTACTGGATTTCTCAGAATTCTCAGAAGGCCATGCCCACACAGAGGCCTCATTGGCTATGGTCTGATTGACAAACTAGACTCTACCCTTACACTTGTAGTCCTCGAATTGAAAAACGATTATATATCTACCGCAATCCCTATGATCCCAGGACTCAACAGTGGTCTGCTGACCTCTAATTCATTCAGCTTTGCCCCACCCGCCTGGGTCCTCCTGCTTCACCTTCCTGCTTCCTATTCCTTGCTCCGTTAGCAA
>NW_022111373.1:58917832-58922146 GCF_000313985.2 Echinops telfairi
ACCATCAGCTTTCTTCACCACATCAGCTTATGCACCCATTTTGTCTTCAGTGATCCTGTCGGAACGGTGAGCAACACAGAATAGCAGGTTGTTAGAACAAAGTGTTCTTGCATTGAGGGAGGACTTGAGTCAAAGCCCAATGTCCATCTGTTCCCTTAATACTCAACATATAACTGTGTGTATCTGAAACTCTTTCTATACACACATATATAAAACTGTCACTGGTCTTGCTCCCGTAGGGCAGCTCCCTCTTTCACTATAACTTTGAGTTCCATACTGGTCCTGCGAACGGCTGTCTTCAAGCTGAGGAGAAAGAAGGAGATGGGAAAGGGAAAAAGCCACAAAGCATTATTGTAATTTAAAAATTATCCACCCCAATCAGTGTTTGCTTCATCACTGTAAATGTTTCACTGTTTTCCAGAGTTCTGCAAATGTTTGTCCTGACAGTCTCTACTAGTTCTTAAATGTTTCTGTGGGGGCTGGGGAGTTGGAACAACCCTACCAGCTTGCTAATGCCATCTCTTCATTTTGATACACACCTTCGTTGTCTTCATAAAGATCTAGATCTTCGGTACTCAGCTTATTGTCTGACACGACGTGGATTAAAATATGTTAAGAACTAGTTTGATACACATATGTCTTCAGAAATGAATAGCTTTAATAACACTTTCAGAAAATTTCTGGATATTTTTCTCATTAGTACACTAGAACTCAACCAGGGGTAAGAGTTTTTTTTATGGCTGTTTATATTGTGCACTCTGAACCCATGTCAAAGAACATTATGTTTTCATTTTGTAGGAGATATCGTTATCTAAGTTAAAATTGTGCTTTATGAAGGAAGATGGTAAGTTACTATTAGAACTTGAACCATCCCAAGGGCGCTTCTCCTGGGGACAGCCACGGGGCTTCAGACTGCAGCAGTCCTTGTGTGCACTTTCCGTTCCATCACACAGCACATTGAGAACATGAGTAGTCAGGGGTGTGATTTTAATATATGCTTATATATATTTAAATTAGTCATTTTACTGGGAGGGGGCTCTTACAAATCTTATAACAATCCATCACTCAATAGTATTAAGTACACTTGTACATATATTGCCATCAACATTTCCAAAACAATATCTTTCAACTTGAACCCTTGGTATCAGCTCCTATTTTTCCCGCCCTCTCCTCCCTTCCCACCCTCCGACTTTCATGAATCCTTGATCAACTATATATAATTATTGTTATTTCATGTCTTACACTGAACGCGTCCACACACTGCCCCCACCATTCTCCTACCCTCATGATATCACTACTCCCACTATGGTGACTGAGCGTTTGTCTGTCCTGAGTTTCATGGGTCGAGAGCTCTTGTCTGTATCAATGTGTGTACTGCGGTCTGGCTGGATTTGCAAGGTTGGACTGAATCATGGTAATGGAGGGGAGGAAGCATTCAGGAACGAAGGGAATGGTGTGTGTTTCATTGGTGCTATACTGCACCCTGGTAGAAATGTCCCTTCCTTGTGACCCTTCTGTGGGGGATGTCCAATTGCCTACAGATGGGCTTTGGGTCTCCTCTCCAAACCCCCTCATTCACATGTACATAATTGCTAGTTTTGGACCTCTTGATACCTGATGCCCGCTCCCACAGACACCGCATCATCACACGGGCTAGCCTGCTTCTTTCATCTGGGCTTACTGGCTTCCCTGCTCAATGCCTGCTTGTTTAACATCAAGCCTTTAAGGCCACAGGGGTGTAAATTTAATTGGCTTTTAAAATTAATTCATATTTCATAGCAAGTGTGTACTGATGAAAACAATGACTGAAATGCAGTTTGGAGACACTCCTTTGATTCATTCCAATGCACTAATGGTTTTACCCACTATTTCTTTTGTGCCATTAGTGAAAAATGTCAATAGATCAAAATAAGCAAATAATTTGTTAACATTATTGGGAAGTTAGTTTTGATTCTGAAAGTATCATGGGGATTACCTGGCCATTTTTTAACCATGGCTAGAAAAGTAGGTGGGGCCTGTATTAAATAAAGTTTAGTCTATACCTATTAGCTGCTGTGATTATAAATAGCAAAAAAAAAAAAATCTGAAACAAAACAAAACAAAACAAAACAAAAAAACACCAGACAAAACAAAGTTTTACTTTTCTGGACCTCAGTTAACTTATTTAAAAAATGAGGGCAGAATGACCCCCTAGTGTTAAATTCTGTTATTTTCAAGTGCTCTTTTGATTACACTGATATATAACCATTTTATGCTTGAATGGAGAAATACGATGATCTGAAAAATAGGAATTTGCCCAGTGATAAAGCTGTAATTTGTATCTAGAAGAGAAGTGAAAATTCTAAATTTAATAATTTTATCACTGATATATCATTGAGGAATAGGAATGACATTGCTGTGGTATTTTTCTCCTAAATGTGCATTCATTTATAAACTCTCTTACACTTCTGTATTATTTTTGCTTTTGTATAAGAATCACAGGCCTGCTAACAGTAATCATAATTCATATATATTGAACAATATGATAGGAGCTATGCTAACCCCTTCATGGTCATTATTTTACTTAACATTCTGAAAAGATTCAATTCCACAGGGGTCTCCTCAAAACTAGTGAAAGTGAATTACTGTTAATGGGAGAAAATATGCCTTATTTTTTGGAAACTGTGAAAGGTAGAATTTTATATACACACCATTAACATGCAATAAATGGCATTATGTTGCCGGACTGTTCTTCTTCTGTGACTTAAATGTTTTGAAATAAATATACAAATAAATGTATGTAGCACATACCAACACACAAATGCACGTCATCTAAGCAAGCTGTCATCAGCGAGTCTCCATATGTGGAAGAAGGTAGTTCATGTAACTGGAACTAGAGATGCTGTTCATGAAAAAGACCACAACCGATAAATCCAGACGCGGTTATAAAAGTGTGCACTGCACTTCCCATATATGCTGCTGTGTTTACTGCCGAGGCACAGTCTTTTCCCAGTCCCCGAGGAAACGGACATCTGTATTTGATTTAATAAACTTCTGTTTGTTCATAACCCGTGGAAAAGCAAAGAAAGTAACGCATCTATGGGCACACCCGGCATTTAAATTTCGGTTCTCAGAACTCAAAGCAGGGACTCTGGGAACCAGCTCATAAGTTTTTACATATTTTCAGACTGTGTCATTTAAAGCGTATTTTCATTTGAATCCACATTTATCTTTAAATTGATAAGTATATGTTTTTGTGGTTAAATTTTATTATTTTAAAGGAATATCAGAATCTGTGACATGATCCTGGATTAAATTATGTCATCAACTATGTTAAGCTCTGTTCTCCTGTTTTTAACCTGAATTCTAAATAAAGAATTAAGAAGAGCATATTAATTATAGTGGGATGTCAGGCCTCAAAGATGTGATTAGATGAAGTAAATCTTGAGTAGACACTTACCATTAAATTTTACCTTTCTACCTATAAGGGATCACTAATGTGCTGTGGGAAGGAAAAAAAAAACCCTTTAGTGGGAACATTTCAAAATGTAGTTTTGTGCTGATGCTAAACTTTAATAACTAAGGTTTCTTTGCATGTTTTTAAAGGCCTGACAATAATGGCTCAGTAATTACAGAACTAATGTTATCAATTCCAACAGATATCACATTTATTAAACAGAAAATGCTATGTTGCTGTTCATCAGTAAAAATGTGTGTAATTGAAATATGAAAATGAAGTCTGTTGAAGTATGTGATTCATCATGAATTCTGCAAGCCCCACACTAACTCTCCTTTTCCTAATTAAACTGTCAAATTGAAATCTTATAATTAATACAACCACATCCCTTACACTAGGTTTTCCCATCCGCATGTAAAGCTCAATTCAGCAGAAACTTTGCAAGAGCCTTCCCTAAGAAGAATGCAATTCTTTGCTCTTCTGATCTCTTCAGCAGAAATCCTGCCCCTTCCATAGAATACTATGTGGCATGTGATTTCTGCTCTTTGTAAGATTAGGAGTGGAGTGGGCTGATGGGGTTGCCAGGGGAGCTTCTAATTCCTCCTTTGAGCTTTTCCATGGCAAGGTAGAGAGGAAGCTTGGAGGTAAAATCTGGTCTTCTGCATTCCTACTATTATTGTCTGTTTCTACAACAGGGACTGGAATCTTTTCTTTTGTTGTTAAAATGGAAAGACTGAGATGGATTCTTTCCTGAGTTAAAAATGTGAAAATGTAGATTTATATCTCTGTTCTGTAACACTTAATGGCAGAAAAGTACAAGTAGGTATTCATTTTATATTCAGGGTACAATCTGTATCCTGTTTAAACTCATATCCTAT
>NW_022111373.1:58923338-58930146 GCF_000313985.2 Echinops telfairi
TTGTGTCGGGAAGGTGAGCATCATAGAATGTCAATTTAATAGAATAAAGTATTGTTGCATTGAGGGAGCAGAAGAGATAAATATTTCTTTAACACAACCAGACACCTTTCTTGAAAGATTTTAACCTACAGATTTTGACCTCGACATATAAGCTCATATCCTTGAATTCATTGGAATTAAAGTCTAATTGCATTTTAAATGATATCTAATTTACCATGTTACATAAAAAGTATGCTATCTTAGTTAGACAGGGTGGGGCAGTTTCTGAAATATGAAGAAACGCATATGGTTTTTGTTAAACATCTACATAAAAGAAAGAAGGGAAAATGTATGTGTTAAGATGGGTTCTGTACAGAAGCAAAGCCAGTAATATCTATCTATCTAACTAGATAAAATTATATTAAGAAAATGGCTCACACTACTGTAGTGGGAAAGTCAGTCTGGTTCAAGTTTGTGGGTCAGATGTTAAGCTGAAGGCTTCTCCTGACCCTCCTAGCTGTGGTAGCTAATGAATGAGAATGCAGGAAGAATCATCCAGCAGCTGAAAGACAAAGAAGGTAGAACACTGGCTAGTGGATGCAGAAGCCAATGGCGCTAAGGTTGGCAGGTCAGAGGGCAGACTACTTAGAATTTTCAGGGGCAGGCTGCAATGCAGCAGGCAGTTCTTAAGTCTAAAGAACCAGAAACCAAAGAGCCAGATGCAGAAGCCAGAACCAACAAGATGCCATAAGACCCCCTGCAACTTCTATTTATGTAAGACATAGACCACTCCCCTGAGGAAGCAGCAGCAGGATTGTGACGTGGGTAAGTAGGCTACATTTCGCCCTAATCTTCTTGTAACTGGTTGCCTGGTTGCAGCAGACCCCGTTATCAAGTTGATTAGACTGTGTTAGGTACCAACATGGGGATTACTAGACCTTTACTGCCAAACACTGAGAATCCTGGCCAAGCCAAATTGACACAAACTTAAGTATCACAGTGTACAAATCCATTATGGAAAGATAACGTATTAGCCTTTGATGCATGACTCTTCCTTGTTTTATACATGCTAATAAGCATTTTAACATTGTTTTCAAAAAATGAGCCATTAATGTACATATAATTCAATTGCTTCCTTTTCACTTAATATTTTGTGAGCACAGTTAAAAATGAAATGAACAATTGTCCAACATCATATTAATGCCCTTACTACAATGCCCTGTACTACAATTAACTAATTCACTCTGTTGGAATTTGTATCTTGTTTTCAATATTATACACAGTACTGCAATGAATAACTTTTTAGCAAAAACTTTGAGCAAATTTATGATCATGTTCTCAGAAATCTCCTTAGAAAAATTGTTCACCCAAACATTATGCCATTATGCACTCATAAAATGATTGTTATTATATCCGTAATAAACTCAACGATCCCCAAATGTGGAGGCATGTATGTCTTTACACAATAATGACTCTTTTTTTTAATAATCATTTTATTGGGGGCTCTTACAACTCTTGTTACAATCCATACGTCAATTGTATCTGACATATTACTACATATATTCCATCCTTCTTTTCTCGGCATTTGCTTTCCATTGAGCCCTTGGGATCAGCTCCTCTTTTTTTCCCTCCCTCCTCCCTGCCCCCCACCCCTCATGGTCCCTTGATAGATTGTAGATGTCTGGGCATGGCCTTCCTTTGAATATAATTACAACAGGGTATCTCAGAGGAAGCACAGGCAGGGGATACTGAAATCAGGACTGGATGCTATGGGCATTTCTCCAGTTCACACACTTGGAGCTGTTCTGTTTCCCAGAATGGTAGTCTGTCCAATAGTTAAATGGATTGACTTAAAAATACTTGCTGGCTGGTAGCCAATGCTGTGTAATGTTAGAAGGGAAGAAAACCTCAAAGAAGAGACAATGGAGGAAAAAAAGAAGAGTTGTTTTCTCATGGGAACCAAGAAGTTGTAAATGTTCTCTTATAAGTGAAAATGGTACCTGAGTGTAATGAATTATTTCCTGTTTCTAGTATATTCAACTTGTTCTAGAAAAGTGGTTCGTAATATAGCCATTGAACAGAGAGAGACAGACAGAGAGAGAGAGAGAAGAGCTGGGGGCTTGGCTTTGCCATTGACTGTCTCTAACAACTTGAACAAATTATTTTATCTTTCTGAGTTTCAGTTTTCTTACCAGTTGTGAAATGTATAGAGGTAATTCATGTAAGGGCTTTAGAGAGTATTGGGGAATAATCAATTTTCAGGAATTGTTCATCAGTATTATTATTTGCTAGGGATGGGGAAAAAAGTCAACCCCACTAGAATCATAGAATATCCAGGAGTGATATCATTATATGCCTTTGATTGTTTTTAAAGTTGACTCACCCTTTATCTTCTAACCCCCCCTTTTTTTCCAGGGAGGGGCGGGATTGCTGAATAGACCGAGTAAAAGCAGAGGAAGAAGAAAGAAATTTCAACGATGGCAGGATTATGACGCAGGGCATTTCTATTTGAGAGGTAACCTGCTTCACTGCATTACAGGTATAGCCTCTTGTTGGGCTATGGGGGATTAGAAAAAGGTAAAGTATGCACTTGTGTGCTATGGTTGCTTGTAGGTGGTCTCAAGTCAGATTGGACTCACGGAGACTCTATGTACAGCAGAAGGAAACCCTAAAAGAACGAGACACTGTCTAGTCCTGTGCCATCCTCATAATTGTTATATTGAGCCTCTTGTTATAGCCACTGTATCAATCTATCTCATTGAGGGTCTTCTTTTTTACCCGGACCCTCTACTTTATCATGCATGGTGTCTTTCTCTAGGCACTGATTTCTCCTGTTAACATGTTCAAAGCACATGAGATGAATGAAGTCTCCCCACATAATCTATGTAATTAAATACTGTCAAGTTAGTTCTGACCCATAGTGATCTAATGTACAAGAGAATAAAACACAGCCCGAACCTGCGATCTGCTGATGGCTGTTATGTTTTGACCCATTGTGGCAGCCAAGGGGTCACTCCATCTCATTGGAGGTCTTACTCATTTTTCTTTGGCTTTCTCTTTTACCAAGTGTGGCACAATGGAGTTACTCAATATGGCTTTTCTATCCATAGTCTTTGTAAGTCCCATTTAACGGCGCAGTGGGAGTATGCAAATAAGGTATCTGGAACTCTACCATGGCAATTGGTAGATTTTGCCATTCCAGTGGATAGAAAGCAAGCCGTCCTAGAATCAGGAGCAAGTGGATCTCAGCGCAATAAAGAAAAAGAATCAGGAGTGAAGTTTACATTTTGCTTCAGTTCTTTCAGCTTGAGGAATTCTGGTTGAGTTCCTTTCTGTTTATTTCTAACAGTAGGTGTTTGTATATGTCATTATAATTTTCTGTTCATCTCTTTCATACATCATTTCTTCCTTCTGAAATTTTCTGTTCATCTCTTTCATACATCTGCCTTCTGAAATTTTCTGTTCATCTCTTTTATACATCATTTCTTCCATTTGCTTTATCTATTTAATATCCGAGAATAATTTTCAGATTTTTGTCTGACAGTCACTTTGGTCTTTTCATTATTTCCTGTGTTTTAAGTGACTTTTTGCTTTCCTTGGCTATGATTTTCTTGATGCCATCCTGCAACTCATGTGGTATTCAGAAATTATTATTCAATACACCAAATATGTTATTGAAATGATCTCCAAATTTAGGTGAGATACACTTGAGATTGTACTTGACTTTTGTGGACTCTTTTAATTTTTCTTTAGCTTCAAGTTGAACATTCTTATTGAGCAATTAATGGTATGTTCTACAGTCTGTCCTGTGCTTGTTTGGGCTAGTGGTATAGAACTTTTCCATGGTCTTGTCCCACAGATTTAGTCAATTTGATGGCTGTATATGCTATTTGGTGTGGTCTACTTATGTTGTTGAGAAAAAGGTATTTATAATTAAGAATTCCCAAATAGTTGCCATTTATAGTGCTACAAAAAGGCACTTACAATACAAGTCATTGATTTTTCCAAAATCTAAATGATACTTCAGCATTGTTTCTTTCATCAAGGCCACATTTTCTATTTTCTTCCTTTTTTATCTCCAACTTCCACATACCACTCACCTGTAATAATCAATGCATTGGATGTTTGATCAATTTTAGACTGAAGAAGTTGGTATAGTTCTTGAATTTCCTCATCATTGGCTTTAGAATTTGGTGCACAGATTTGAATAATTGCTGTATTAACTGGATTTCCTTGACTTCTATGGATATTATCCTATCATATACAGCATTGCACTTTTAGATCATTTTTGACAATGAATGTTATGTCATTCTGCCAGAATTTGTTATTCTCAGCACAACCAACCAAAATGGCCCATCCCATCCCATCTCAGCTCACTAATGCCCACGAAATGATTCCTTATTTGTTCCATTTCATTTGTGATGACGTCTCAGAGGAAGGTAGGCATGGGTGGTGAGACTGCTTTGGGCATGTTATGAGGAGAAACTGGACCCTGGAGGAAGACATCATGTTGGAGAAAGTGGAGAGGTGGCAACAAAGAGGAAGGCCCTCAGTGAGAAGGAATGACACAGTGGCTGCAACAAGGGGCTCCAACATAAGGACAGCTGCGAGGATGACACAGGACCGGAGGATGTGTCATTCTGTAGTGCCTAGGATGGTTAGGAGTCAGAATGGACTTGTTGGCACCGAACAACAACCACAACCCCTTGAACTTAGGGAATATCTGGTTTAAAACGGCCAATAGGATTCTACTAGTGCTGTCAGTGTTGGTCTGCTTACCCCAAGGTAGACAGTTCAAGCCCAACAGCTGCTCCATTACAAATAAATGAGGCTATTGTCTCCCATAATGATTCACAGCCTTGGACTGCCTATATAGGATAGCAATGAGTCAGAATCAACTTTGATTTTAGTTAATATCTATGCATTCCATTTCATCGGTGAGAGCTTCCAGTTTCTTAGATTCATACTCGGTGTATTCCTCTTCGAAGAATAATAGCTGTCTGGAGCCACTTCTTCTCCTTCTCAGTTGTGTCCCATCAGCAGATGAAGGCCTCCACAAGTTTTCTCCATCCACTTCGTTATGGTCTATGTGAAGAAGCAGCAGATTCGTAGTGTTATTTTGAGTGCTCTACAACTTGAGGGGCCCAGCTTCCATTAGGATAGCAGACGGCATTCCACTACTGTGTATAAGGTCTTCAGTGGCTAATCTTTCAGAAGTAGACTGCCTCTTCATTTTTCCAAGTCTGTTCTTAGTCTGGAAGCTCTGCTGAAACTTTTCTACCATGGATGCTGCTGCGGGTATTTGCAGTACCTGGAGCCTAGCTTCCAGAATCAGAACAATACTCAAGCCACTACAGTAAGATAAGTGGACAGAAGAGTGGTTTATACATGAATAGTAATTTGAATTATGTATATGGATTTATATAATTAAATAAATGTACTAACCTCATATTTATAAGTAGTCTTTAGTTAAGTAGGTCCTTCTGTGTACCCCATAAATGCACACCTCTCACTTATTTTACTGTTACAGTATTCAGAATCGATACTTATAACTTCTTTTTGTCAGAATTTTATCCCGAGACAGTCCACAATTCACAGCCCATTTGATTGTGGCCATAAGAGTCTTGAGTTCATCCTAATTATCTCCATATTTAATTTAAATTTGTTTCCTTTTCTTTCCACTTTAAGACAGATGAAAGCTTGACCTTTTCATAATAAAAATCTCTTCATATGTTTGAATATAATAATTAACAAATCTCTTAGGTTTCCATTCTATAGGCTAAAAACCTCAATACCTCTAACCTTTTCACCCAGTTTATTTTTTAAAGAATTAGCTTAAAATGCTTTCAGGCATTTTTTCTTCCTCTTTACTTGAACTTTCCCCTCTTGAACTTGGCATTTCAGTTTAAAATGGTGAGTTATTTTTTCCTCTAGGCGACAGCATAATTTAATTACAACAATGCTTATCAACCGTTTGATGATTATAGACACCTGTATATGTTTGAAGATATATCTTTAGCATAAATAGCTGTTAATTCATTTTACACACTTTTATTGTTAACTATGTGCTAGATACAAGGATCAATGTAAAGAAAACAAAAATCCTCACAATTGCACCAACAGACAACATCACAATAAACAGAGATACGATTGATGCTATCAAGGATTTTATTTTGCTTGGATCCAGTCAATGTTCAAGGAGCAGCCATCAAGAAATCAAAGGACAAGCATTAGTGTTAGCGAACGTGTTGCTAGTGTGTTGAAGAACAACAGTATCATTGTGAACATTAAGATGAGCCGGACCCAAGCCATGGTACTTTTAGTGGTCTGATATGTATGTGAAAGTTGGAAAATGAATGAGGAAGGTCTCAGAAATGAAGTGTCTGAATTGTGATGTTGACGAAGAATATTGAAAATACTATGGATTTCCAGGAAAACAGACAAATCTGTCTTGGAAAAAGGACAACCAGAGTGTTCCTTAGAATTGAGGAGTTGATACTATGTATCATGTACTTTGATTATGTGTTCCGAAGAGACCAGTCCCTGCAGAAGGACATCATGCTGGGTAAAGCGGAGGGTCAGTGAAAAGAGGAAGATTCTAGACAAGATGGATTTCACAGTGGCTGCGACACGGGCTCCAACATAACAATTGTGAGGATGGCAGAAGAGAGCGGGAAGTGTTTTCTTCACTTGTGTATGGGGTCACTGTGAGTTGGAATCAAATGGACATCGCCAACAATAACAGCATGCACAAGGTTATGGGGAAACATCCCCTGAGACATAAATGGTTCATGCCTGTGTGCTATTTGCATTCTCATGGGAGAAAACA
>NW_022111373.1:58930246-58939213 GCF_000313985.2 Echinops telfairi
CACAATAAAGAGAAATGTTGATTTTAGGTAACAATAAACCCAAACCCACTGCCATTAATTGTTTTCTGACTCGTAGCAAGCTAGGGCTTTTAGACTGTCTATCCTTACCGGAGCAGATAACCTCATCTATCTTCCATGGGGCAGCTGGTGGGTTTTAGGAGCCGACTTTATTTTTAGCTGTCCAGCACCTTATCGATAGTACCATTAGGCTACTCTCAGATAATAGTAAGTGATCTGAAAACATAAAGAAACACCAAATGATAAAAAGTAGATGAAGAAAGATCAGAAGTTACTCTAAGATTGGTTTTAAGATACGATATGCCCTTTTATGAAGAGCTTGCCATTCAAAGATGGGGGAAGCGCTGAAGGCAGGAACGAGTGCAAGAGGGTCTGATGTTGCAAGCAAACACGTAGGCAGGAAGGCTCCAGAGAAGGGGAGGTGGAGAAGGACACCTACTGAGGTCGGAGCAGTGACGAGTGTGGATCACACAGCGTTTAAAAGGTGATGGCACCGAGTTTGAATTTTACACCATGGCTGATGGGAAGCCACTGCATGAACTGGAGCAAGACAGAGTGGTGATGTAATACCTAATAAAATCCTTCTTGCTTGCTCCTGTGGAAAATGGACTATCAGAGAAAGTAGCGGGAGTGGGGAAACCTGTTAATGACATGATTTCCCTAAACATTAATATCTTTTAACTTTAATAAGTCCTTATTTCCATCGCCAAACTTTAAGAGTTCACAAGAAGCTAACTTTGGCATGCTGGATGGTGGAAGGTCCGAAGGAAAAGGGATGTAAAGCATCTATCTCCCTCTGTTTGTCTTGGTCAGGTAGAGAGGAATTGCAGGACCCAGGTAAAAATGAGCCTCAGGAATAAGAATCAGAGTGTTCATAGCACTGTCTTTCTCTGAGTTCCAAGTGAGGATGGAGAACTACAACACGTTTGGAAGCTGAAATAAAAGAATTGGAAGAGGTGATGCAACCCTTCAGGGAGCCTCAAAATGTCTAGAAGGAAGAAGACACATGCTACAGTTTCATAGACATCTATAAATAAGTGTTTCCATGCCGTTCTCTACCCTTTAATTATATTAATTAAAATGGTTTCTTTAGAACCTGTGAGTATAATTGATCAGTTACCTCCATTCGGGGCTTGTTCAGGAAAGCAATTGTTCTGGAGAGCCAACCACAGGAAATATGTAACCCCAGCCCTCA
Source organism: Echinops telfairi (assembly GCF_000313985.2). Taxonomy (NCBI): domain Eukaryota; kingdom Metazoa; phylum Chordata; class Mammalia; order Afrosoricida; family Tenrecidae; genus Echinops; species Echinops telfairi. Next base: position 58,931,460 of record NW_022111373.1, read on the forward strand.
GAACCAGCACTCTGCTCCCCTTGTGTTACTTTAGTGATTGTAATATTATATGAATAATGGAAAATTCCTTGTTTTAGAGACCTTACCAATTTTATTGGTTATTCTGAAGATATATAACTGCATATCTAACGCTAACTGCGTATTAAGCAATGTGCTGACAGTTATGAGTACCAAGGGGGGTGGGAGGGACTGTCTAACTAAAAAAGCAATCATGGAGAATGAGAACATTCATCGTCCCATCGTCCCTGGAATGTGAAAGGTTTTCTCTTTACTGGTCCAAGGCCAACAATCGTCTTAGACTTTGGTACCTTTAACACATTTTCAGATTAAATCAGAATTACATATGAAACAATGCACATGTAAATAAGTCCACTTTCATTAGTACACAATTGAAAGGAGTGAAAAAGAAATCCTGAACCTATCCATAACTTGTATAGGGGTCAGGAATACCAAAGATGAAAGATATAAGATAAAGGTAAGTATATATATTTATAATTCAGAGAGGCAGAGGAAACAAAAGGGTAGTTGACTTCCAAAATATGCTGATGACATAGTTTACAATTTAATCAAATTTTGATTGATTTGTAGGTAAGGCTCTTTTTTTTTTTTAAGTGGTAGCAGGATCTTACATTTACAGAAACGCAAAGCCAATAAACCTTGAATCTACACCCAAACCTTATATTCTTTAATTATTTATATTTAGCATTGCACCTTGAGAAGACAAAAATGATGGCTTCAATGGTTTCCAGTTAGTGTAATTCTTAGTAATTTTAGAATATTAAATTACGTAATATTCACTGCAAATAAGAATGGCTACTCTTGGTACACATTAGAAAATATACTTTCTGCCTGGGTGGCAGAAACATTGAAGTGCCCTATGACTAGCCAGGAAGTTGGCAGTTTGAGTCCATCCTATGTGCCTTGGAAGAAAGTTCAGTGATCAGATTTTGAAAGGTCACAGCCTTGAAAAGTCCACACAGCATGTCTACCCTGCCCACGTGGCTTCCCCACATGTTGGAATCCACAAGGACAAAAGCAGTCAAGTTCAATGAGCTACTCCTGGAAGCCTAGAAATAGCCTCACTGTATGTAATATTTGTCTTCTTTGGTAAAGAAGAGGGTTTCTACTCCTGTACATAGGATTACAATCTCAGAAACCCACAGGGGCAGTTCTGCTCTGTCTTATAAGGCCACTTTGAATTTGCTTTTATTTGCTGGCAGTGAATTTGAGTTCATGGTAAAATACATTCTGAGTTCAAAGCATTGATCTACACGTATGCGTTTGGATTCTTAGCTATTTTCAAGAGGTAAAATAACTATATCATGCACACTCTATAGAGAAATCTGATAAAGAACCTAATGGGGTTGGTGAGAAGCAGTGAATTAAAAAAGCCTTCAGTTCTAGTTCTAGTAAAACATGGTTAATAGTTCCTCCCTTTCTAGCTGAACCTGACTCATCTGCTGCTTGGTATTTACCGAGACTCGTCTTCTTTCTTTAACCTCTTGAACAAATTGGCTCTGTGTGCAATTATGATCTAAAATGGAACCCTTAAGCTGTGTTTTGAGGGGTAAAAATAATCACAGTAGAACAAAGTGATTCACCTTTTCTTCTGCCCAAGCAAAGCAGATGAAGAAAGCCAGCGAGTGAAACTTATTTGACCTCCGAGGGGCAGGCTTGCTGGTGGCACAATAATCCTGTCCCAAGATGTTAATCTTGCCTTAACTACTCAATTATCCCATCAATGGGATTAGTATATAGGAGTCCATGGGGGCAACAATTGGATAAATGCTGGCCTACTAACTGAAAATTCAAATTTATCCAGAGGCACCTTGAAAGTAAAGCTTATCAATCTGTACCTGAAAAGTCAACCCCTTGGAAACCAGATGAAGTGCAGTTCTGCTCTACACAATTGGGATTATTAGCCTGTGCCAGAACTGATTTGATGGAAACGAATAGCAACAGCATCAAGAGCATCGTATTTGAAGAAAACAAAGGGTCATTAAAAAGACAGGAAAGAAGGAAAGGACCAAAGTGGATGTCAGAAAAGACCCTGAAACATGCTTTCAGTCATAGAGTAGCTAAGACAAATGGACGAAATGATGAAGTCAGTGAGCTGAGGAGACAATTTCAAAGGGCAGCTCGAGAAGACAAAGTAACATATGATGATATATGCAAAGACCTAGACTTAGAAAACCAAAAAAAAAAAAAGAATGCCCTAAGCATATCTTGCACTGAAACAGCTAAAGGAAATAATTCCAGACTTGAGGTGTGCTATTAAAAGATTCTATGGGCAAAATACTGAATGATACAGGAAGCATCAAAAGAAGATGAAAAGGTACACAAAGTCATTGTACCAAAAATAACTAGCTGACATTCAACCGTTTCAAGAGGTCACATATTAGTAAGAACCCATGGTACTGAAGGAAGACTTCCAAGCTGCAATGGAAGCATTATCCAGAGAACAAGGTTCCAGGAATTGATGGAATGTAAAATATATGACTCAACAAGCTGAAGAAGCCCTGGAAGCACGCACTCATCTATGCCAAGAATTTGGCAGTAGGAAGACAGCTACCTGGCAACTGACTAGAAGAGATCCATATTTGTGCCCATTCCAAAGATGGAGACTTAACAGAATGCACAAATTATAGAACAATATCATTGATATAACATGCAAGTAAAGTTTTGCTGAAGATCACAGAACTGTCAGGGGGTTACTTAGGATTCAAAACATGATTTGGAAAAAGGAATATCATTGCTTATATGAGATGGATCTTGGCTGAAGGTAGAGAATATTTGTGCTTTATATGTGATGGCGGTCTGCTGTGTGGATTACAACTGCCTATGGATAACCTTGAGAAGAATGGGAATTCCAGAACACTTCTTGTGCTCAAGGGACACCAGTACACGGATCCAGAGGCAGTTGTACAAATGGAACAAGTAAATACTGCAGGAAAGGTGTGTATTGGGGATGTATCCTCACTTACTTCTTCCATCTGTATGCTGAGAAAGTAATAAGAAAATCTGGAATATATGAATGAGTGTGACATCAGAATTGAATTGGAGGAATATTTATTAATAACCTGCAATATGCAGATGTCACAATCTTGATTGTTGAAAGTGATTTGAAACTGAAAAAGATCAAGGACCTTCTGAATGGATTTCAACTGAATGTAAAAAAAACAAAATCTTCACAACTTACCAATAGGTAGCATAATGATAAAGAAGAAAGGATTAAAATTGCCACTGATTTAATTTTTCTTGGATCCACCATTAATGCTGTCAAAAGACAGTAGCAGCAGTCAAGAGCTCCAACAATGAATTGCTTTCAAAACACCTGCTGGACAAGACCTCTTTCGAATGTCCAAATGCATGGATGTTACCTTGAAGACTAAGGTGCTCCTGACCCAAGCTACAGTCTTTTCAATGGCCTCTTGTGTGTGTGTAAATTGAACATGGAATAAAGAAGACCAAAGAGAAATTGCTGCAGTCAACCTATTGTGTTGGAGAAGAATATTGAAAATACTATGGAGTGCCAAAAAAACAAACAGATCTGTCTGAGAAGCAGTACGGCCAGAATGCTGCAGAAAGGCCAGGATTGTGAAACTTCCTCTCCTGTAATTTGGAAACATTATCAAAGAGACCAGACCCTGGGGAAGGACATCAAGCTTGGTCAAGTGGAGGGGCTGTGCAAAAGAGGAAGACCTTTAATGAGATGGGTGGACACCGTGGCTGCCACAATGGGCTCAGGCACAGGAACAATTATGAGCACGGCCCAGGCGGCGTTTTGTTACGTTGTACACAGGGTCACTGCGAGATGGAGCTGACTCTTTAGCACTTGAAAATAATAAAAACAATGCCGTATATATGATATGAAGGAGCAGCCTCAGTACCCTCTCGTGATAACTTATTATATGAGTCTGTGGGGGACCAACCACTTAAATGCTCCACTGCTAGCCCCCCAAATTGGTGTTTTCCACTTCTAAGGAGTTTCTTAGAAGTCAGGTCTGGCAATCTGTTTCTGAGAGGCCACACTTGAAGATTCTACAGATCACAGTTCCACTATGCACACGTGGGGTCACCAGAGTTGGAGCCAACTCAACTGCAAATAACAAGAAAAGAAGTAAATACTTTCCTCAGTTTCAGCCTTTAGTGGAAAAAGTGTCAACACCGAACAATGGAAGCCTTCCTGGTGAAGGAGGTTTATGGTTCCCTATTACTTTGAAGACAAGATTTTGTCCGACTTTTCAGGTTCGTGTGGTGTGGACAGAGCAATTTTTGCTGACTAACCCTCCTGTACATATTGCCACTATTATGTGGGATGAAATGGCAGTGTAATAGCATGCTTAGTTTGCTTGGCTGAGGGGAAATATTCAACTTCCAGAGAACTGTGATTTCCCTGAGGCCCAACAATGCGGAGGAAGTAAGTGTCTGAGGGGTGAAAGCAGAGACCAGCGGGGTTTATTCGACACTCTCTCGGAGAGTGATAATCATCACGGGGTTATTCATACTGCTCACAAGATGTTACTATCATTTTGGAGTTTGGTTAGGTCATTCTTTTACTATTCAGTGAAGAGTAATTGACCAATATCTTATTCTTGATCCCTTAATAAAAACTCTTCAATGATTCATGTCAAAATGCAGATATGTTCAATATGTTTCATAAAATTCTAGTAACACCTCAAAGATACCATTTAAAAGTATGTTCCATTTGAAGGTGATTGTGTCCAAGGTTGCTGGTGCACACACACTGTCTCTCGTATCTCAGTAGAGTGGGTCATGAGCCATCTGTTCAGAGCACAAACCCTGCCAAGGCCAATTGTTAGCATCATCATATTATTACAGTGTGCCGTGAGATAGTTACTGCGCCTTGATCTGCAAAAATAATCCTTCCACTTAAGGGATAGTTACGAACAATATTTTGAGGTAGCAGTTCTGTTATTTTACAGTTGGATTCCTAGATTCAGGAACTATGCATGTCGATGTTCTGGAAAAAGTTGGAAATTAAGTTTTGAGCTTTTATTTCCTGCAATATTGAACCATGTGGACTGTTTTCACTTTATAAGATCACACAGCTCTCCTCTGTCTTTCTCACTCTCTCTCTCAGACACACACACACACACACACACACACACACAATCTTGCTTTTTTTGTCTATGAGAAAAGTAAATTTTTTTTTCTTTAAGATTAACTACCTAGTCAGGTGTTCATTACTTGAAATCAATGTCTATAACTGCTTGAAAATCTCTTGTTTCACAGGAAAATATTCTCACATTCGAAATGTCAATTTTTTAAGATACAATTCTATAGAAATTGGGGTGACAGGAAAATTGGTACAATCCTATCCAAAATCTATTTCATTAGGAGGAAAGATTCTAAGGAAAAGATTGCTACTTTCCCTTCAAAACTATTTTTCATGCTGATAAAAACAAACGTTTGTTTTCTTCTAAAACCCACACTTTCACACAATTAGAAGTTTCTGAATTAATCCTTGTTTTTCTTCTTCTTCTTCTTTCTTCGTCGTCTACTTCTCCTCCCCCCCCCACCTCCTTCTGTTTCTTTCATCTCTTCTCAGTCAGAACACCGTATGAGATGTGCACTTTTGCAGGAAAAGAAAATGAAAGGAAGGAAACCAGAAGACCATAATTTCTCCCCTCGGCACCTTCTCTTTTTACTTGAACACTGGTCGAAGGAAGCATGTCTGTGTTTGGAACATTCCTTCTCAGCCGTGATGGCTTCCTGCAGTAAGAGCCGGCTCCCAAGCATGCTCTCAGTGTAGCCACTCAGATGGCAAGCAGGAGGAGGCACAGCTCTGCTGGCTCGGCTGCAGGACAGTGGCCCGCAGAGTCTGCACACTGGAGAAGGATCCCATAATGAGGATGTCATAATAAGAGATTCTCAGTGGGTACCAGGATGCCAAAGATCTAGGATCGCATGCTCTCATGGAAAGAATAATTTGGATACCTTACACAGCAGTTCTCAACCTGTGGGTCGCAACCCCTTTGGGTAGGGGGGTCAAATGACCCTTTCATAGGGTTGTCTGATTCATAACAGCAGCAAAATTACAGTTATGAAGTAGCAAAGAAAATAATTTTATGGTTGGGGGGTCACCACCACATGAGGAACTGTATTAAAGGGTCGCCGCATTAGGAAGGTTGAGAACCACTGCCTTACCGGTTCTCCCTCTCCCTGCCACCCCCACCCCCTCCTGCCCTTCTCTCTTTTCTACCTAGACACACATTCGTTTTTTCTCACCTTTCTTGTGAAATATTGCCCTTTCTACAGGGGGTAAGAAATGTGTGAAAGTCAGCATTCTGTGAACAGCAATCCTGACTTACATTGAAGAACACTAAGAAATAATTCCAGAAGGGTTTCCAAACTACCTTACCCAAGTCTTTGCACTTCCAAATCCCTGTTTATCCTCCAAAGAATCCTGCTGGTGTCGTGGTTACAAGTGGAGCTGCTAACTGCAAAGTCAGCGGTTTGAAACCACCAGCCGCTCCACGGGAGAAGGACGGTCTTTCTCCAAGGGCAGTTCTCTGCCCGCTAGGATCGCTCTCAGTCGGCATGGGCAGAGAGATTGTTGTTGTTGTGTTTTATTGTTTGGGGTGTGTATGTGTTATTTTGGTTTATTTATTTCCCCAAATAGACCCTCTGGAGCTAACTGCCTTTTCTATTTGTCTCCATTGAAAAAATTGCATTTCACATTTTGTTGTCACAGTGGCCCGAGGAGCAGTCAAAGGAGTGAGTTAAAAGGTCAGTATAAGTCACCAATGGTTGTTTTATAGAGTGACAGTGGAAGGGGTTGAACCTAATGTCTAGTGTACAGTTGTGAAGACATCAGATTTCATGATTCTATTTTTTTAATCTGCTAAAATGACTAAGAGATGACCTTTGGGGGGGGGTGCTTAAAGTAGTTCAAAGGAAATCGGAATTGATAATGGAATTCCTCCACACAGTTTTTGAAACTCCCTGTATTACCGTTTTGAGAAAATTTCTGAAGAATTTCATCTTTTGCTTCTGATGTTGGTTTTCTTTCGCCCTACCCATCTACCCTGGGTGGCATCTACAGAATTACATTTAAAATACAAGCTGAATAATGTCCTCTGGCTACCCATACTTCCACAACCCACCTTGACCTTATTGATTCTCTAACTCATGGGCCATGTTTAGCTTAATAACAAACCAATCTCAAGCTATACACTTACATAGGTTTCAATCAGCCAGGATTCCCTTTCCCGGACACATAATGGGAGATTTTCTTTTTCCAGGAACCTTAAACAAACCTACCGCCATTGAGTCAATTCTGACTCATAGCAGGGCTCGATACAGAGCTTTTGATACTATCGACCTTTATAGGAGTTGCCATCCTTATTTTTTCCCCCTTGAAGAAGCTGGTGACTTTAAACCTCCAACATGTCACTCAGCAGCCCGATGCCTAACCCACAGCATCACCAGGGCTCCGTACTCTGCCTAACCACCTTTTAAAAAGGACTCATTACCTCACATATTTGATACCTTATTGTAGGGAATTTCATTTAGTGGAACCATTATGCCAGATAAATGCTGGGCATTTTTGTCTAAATTCATACTAGCTCCTCAGAAATGGATAGGATGACAGTCTTAAGATGCACATTAATCGCATGCCTGAATTCATCCAGGTGCACTTTTAAGTTACCTCATATCCATAACATTTTCAAAAGAGAACTCTTAATTCCAAATTTCAATGTTTCATTCATATGCCTTCCTTGGTTGTC
>NW_022111373.1:58939321-58941338 GCF_000313985.2 Echinops telfairi
GTCATTATGAGTCAGCATTGACTGGAGGACAGTGGATTTTCTATATATAATCCATATTAAAATATCTACACAATATATTTCAGTTTCAGCTATTTCTCTTCATCTCTCTCCTGGAAACTTCTAACCAATACTCCTCATAGGCTCTCTTACTCCTCTCGTATTTAACTTTCTTTAAAGACATGTTTGACTAATCATCCTCTGAAGATCTCCTATGCTTCTTAAGAGAAAGCTAACTCCCGCCCTCTGACTTGACCTGCCCTATGTCACCTCGTCCTTTTCTGTTCTTCTAGCTCATATTTTCTGCAAACACCATGGCGGTTTCGGCTTTGGCATCATTGGCTTCTCTCACTGGAATATTCCACCCCACACCTTTACGTGGCTGGTTCCTTCTTTGATCATTTGAAAGACTCACTTTAAAGAGTCATCCTACTACCACCTCTCTGAAGAACCATTCACAGGGCTCTCCCCCATGGGCCAGCATCAGCCTCTAACAACTGCCCCTGTTTCATTCGTTCCACAACACTCACATAGTTTGTAATTATGTGCTATTCATGATCTCTCAATGTCCCCCCTTATGTATATTTTGTAATGACATTATGGGTCTTTTCATCATTGAGTGTCCAGTGTCGAGAATAGTGTCTGACAGAAAACAGATAGTCAACACATATTTGTTAATCAATGTTGCTTGAATGAAAATATTTTCAAAGTTTGGTTTATGACAATGGAACTCAAGCAGACATTGATTTTCTTCTCATTTAAAAAAACAACAACAACAACAACCATTAAAACCAAAGCAAAGATAACACTTACTAAATTGATCATATAACAATTTCTATTTGTGTGAGTAGAGCAATGTGTTCCTATATGCAAATAAAATAGAAAATAACTTACGTAAAATAGAAAAACTCAGAGTAAATCAGTCATTTATTTATGGGACTTAGGAGGGGCGACCCTCACCGGCTGCCCCAGGACAAAAGGCGAGACTTTCTGCTCCCATGAACGTGTACAGCTGCGGAAACCCACAGAGGCGGTTCTGTTCTTCCAGAGTCACTATGAGCCTGAATCGACTAGATGGCAGGCGATTTTTAAGTTCATATATAAGTTCATTTAGCTTCCCATTTTCATGAGGTAAGCCAACACACACCAAAATAAGTCTGTGAGACCCCAAAGTTCATTAAACATATTAGTGAAGCAAATCTTGATCAAATACTTTTAGTAAATGCATCAAATCTGTGATCTCATTTAATTTTCACAATTAAGTTGCATATTATTAATTCCAATTTTCAGATGAGAAAAATGAGGCTCAGCGATGTTAGGAAACTTATCCCAGGCGCCACAGCACCTACGCACTAGAGACTGGGAAAAATGTAAAGCCTAATCTTCCCCTACTATCCAAGCTTGAGCTCCCTATCACTCTGCCATGTCCCTTTCTCCTGCTTACTAGTGTGCTGGGAGCAGCTTGCTGATAGCACAATGTCTCAACAGGACTTTTAAAAACAGTTTTACTGTGTGCTTAAGTTTGCACTCAAGATGCAAGGAACTAACTTTGGCAACATGTCAAAATGTACTCCTACCTCATTCCTGAGCTGTGGTTAGTTCGTCCTATCTAGGAAGCTGGAATTTTGATCAAACTGGATAATAGAAAAGCATATATCCTTCAATAATTTCATCAGAATAATAAATGTCCTGAGCCAACATGGGACATTGTAGAGGAAGCACCATAAATTTTGTGCCAAATCAACTTAAGAAGGCAGGCTGAGGCCAAAGACTCACAGCTGTCATTTGGCTGTGGGAAAGAGTTCAGAGGTCCCTTCCACTGTTCATTCCCATGAACTTGAGGTTCTCAGAGGGGCACTCCAGGAGGTGATGCTCCGTTTTCTGTGGTAATGTGACCCAGAACATGACAGATGGCTAGTAGTTAATCAACAGGTTATGATAAAAGTCAAAACCTGATTTATTTCTTTTGCCTGAGATTGGTTTTTCTCTAAACACACACACACACACACACACACACACA
>NW_022111373.1:58942095-58980224 GCF_000313985.2 Echinops telfairi
ATTGTGCAAAGCGCATTTGTACACTCATCGTTGAGGATTCATTTTCCACCAGGCAGCCTCGCAAGCTGCATCAGTTACTTCTCAAAAAGCAAACATCAAGATCAATCCTGCCACTAGACATAGCGGCCGGAGACTTTTGTGATTTCAAAGTTATTTGGTAATAATTTTGATAATGGACATGAGTTTTTCTATTATTTCATCAGGAAAAGAATGTGTCGTATAGCACAGTAAATGGAAGAAGATAGGACAATTTTACCACTAGATGCCCTGAATCGCTGGTATAATTTGAGATGACAAAAGTTTCCAGCAAATAGACAGAACTAAATGAATATTTTGCATGTTGTCATTAAGCAATTTTGGCCTTCATGCAGTATATAAAATATACAAACATAGCCTTTATTGACATTCTGTTTTGTGACACATTTTATCACTTGATTTTTAAAACAACAATGCATCCATGGGAACTAAAAGTTACTTGAGGGAGGAAGAGAAAAAAAAGATGCCAAGCTACTGAGGACAGTGGTGGCAGTACGTGGACTCGTATCTCCCTATCAGCAGAAATTCTTTTGTACCATTCCAGAAGTGGAGCCCCAGAAAAAGTTGAATTTTTAATGCTACTCAAATAGGAGAACACGTAAGAGAAGACATTAGGGAGCAGTTTCTAGCAAAGAGTTGGAAAATCTAATACAGTGTCAAATGAAAACAAACTTCTTGGTCTTTAAATTAGAACAATAGTAGAGAATCAGAAACAGCTGTGGCACTTAAGGAAGAAGAGAAACATTCAGCTGTAGAAGGAGGGTGATGCCGCACGATTAAAAATTGTCACTGGGTTTTATTACATGCTAGCTAATTAATGATACTGAATCTTATTTCTTCCCCCTTTGTACATACTGAACATTTTTCAAGATGAATAGGCAGACGACTTTGTGTGCATAGCTACGCTAACTTTGGCATCTGAAACGGAAAACCTAGGATACGAGAGATTATCTTTTCTCTATATCAGTAGCTGGGTAATTTGGAGACTGCTTCTTATCATTATTATTTAATTCCTCCACCATACAAAAATTTTTCATTTCCCCCCAGCATCATCAATGTTTGTATTAGCTCTCAACTGTGTCGGATCAGAAACTTCAAAGTTAATGTGCTCTTCTAGTGCCTTGATATTTCTCTTTTTTTATGAATTAAAATAAAATTTGACTAGATTGTTTCAACCATACCTGAACGTGGTGAACATTTTTGTCTGTCTTTTCAGAGCTAAGAAGCAACTTTCCATGTTTATTTGTAGTTTTATATTTGTCTCTCTCATTAAAAACACTCTTGGAACAGCAAATAGGCAATTGGTATTTTGGGAAAGTGCTCATTGAAAATGCCACGGGGCTATTTTCAGTGAATTTCTGTATGCACATTGTATATAAGATTTGGGATTCATGTGGCTTTCCAATTTCAAAAGCCACTTATGGAGGTGTGGATACTGTGGCTGCAGTTTTGGAATCTAGGTGAGAAGCTAGACACCCCAAAGTCATCAGTTCTCGAGTTTTTCTCTGGCCGCTGGGCTGTACACATGTTTATGGGAGGGATGACACGGCGACGTTTATTAAGACACAGAAAGCTTTCATTGACCTAGACTTCTATGGCACACCACAAGGATGCCTCAGAAGGAGACCGTCCCTGGCCCTCACCTCAGCTGCTCTTGTTTTCACCACAACCCTAGGGACACCCTTGATTCCTCAGCCCTTTAAGAAAAAGGTGCAATTGGTCCTGTTTACTTATCTTTTGAAAAACATTAGAGAACTTTCCAGAAATAGGCAAACCAAAAAGCTCATCTACAAAACACCTCAGAAACATGATGGAGACCCTCGGTGAGCCAGGTTAAACCAGAGCTATATTCGGGACTTAGACAGAGACCTTTGCACAGAAGAGGTAACGTTTCGGTGTTTTGAGGTTAGCATATAATTAAGGGTTAAAGGGAAGAAGCAGTCACCACACTTAGGCAGAGGTTCGAGAACAATAGTCCAGGCAGGAATTGTCAAGGGGCTCTTCTTTTCCATTTTTCACAGGAAATTCAAAACATCAAATGGACGGAACACACTTTGATGTTGGCTGGCCCATTGGCTTCTAAAGTGGAACACTTCTAAATCTTTGCCGGACATGTCTTTCATTCAATTTTGTCCGCTGGACTCCGATATGCCTTAATTTAGATTTTTCCCAATTTTGAATCCAAAATTCCTCTAAGGAATGCTCTGCTGTACTTCTTCTAAGACAGATTTGTTTGACCTTTTGGTAGTCCATAGTACTTTCAATATTTTTCTGTAACACCATGATTGAAATGCACGATTGAAATTCTTCTTTGGTATTGTATCTTCAATGTATAACTGTCAGACGGATATAAAGCCATGGGAAATATCATGGCTCGGCTGAGGTACACCTTCATCCCCAAAGTAGCATCCTTGTTCTTAAATCGTCCAAATGGTTTTCTGCAGCCGATTTACCCAACGTAACACGTCTTTGGATCTTGAGTGCTGTTTCTATGAGCATTGACTGTGGATCCAAGCAAGGAAAAAATCCTTGATAACCTCAACCTTTTCTTTATTTATCATTATGTCACCTATTGGCCCAGCTGTGAGGATTTGGGTCTTCTTTGATTGAGTTGTAATCCATACTGAAGGCTGCAAGCCCTGATCTTCATCAGAAAGTGCTCCAAGTCCTCCCCGGTTTCAGCAAGGTTGTGTCATCTGTATATCACAGCTTGTTAATAAGGCTTCTTCCAAGCCTGATGCCACATCCTTCTTCACATGATCCACTTTCTATGGTTATTTGATCAGTATACAAATTAAACAAATGTGGTGACAGGACACAACCCTGACCCACACCTTTCCCAATTTCAAGCCCGGCAGTATTCCTTTGTTCTGTTCACACAACTGCCTCTTGATCCATGCACAAAGATATGCTGTTAGACCCTAAATATTAGGAATTAGTTAATCAGTTGTGAGAGATTCACATGATGTCTACCTTTATGTAGAAAGAGACCGTGTGAGTTAATAGTATTTATAAATTTAGAAGTGGATATAATGTTCGCATTGACTAGAAATAAACTGATTTCAAGTATATTTAGACATTTTGTAGAATCCTTTAGCATAAAAAGCATTTGATAATGTTAACTATAACTCAGTTCTGTCTATTTGTGAAATAATAACACTAAGGCAACTGAGTAGATATTTGTTACTTTGAAAACTTGCGTTTAAATTTTGGGGAGGCAAAAAAAAGTGTCACTTAGTTGCTAGAGAAAGATTAGATACACATTTAACACATATGCTGGATAATTTTCTTGAAAGAGGCTTATCAATTTTATTCCAAATACTGTGAAAATTAGATGGGAAACCATTTGAAAAGTGAGTGTTACAATACATGCAAGATACTATCCTTATGCTGTTTTATCATCTTTTACAATGCTTTTTGAACCTTTTCTGTTTGATTTTTTCACATATTAAAAATATTACCAATTCTTTCATGTTTTAAAAGAAATGCATGCTCATTTTTGAAAATTACACATAAAAGGGCAGAGCAAATAGTTATAAGGTTATTGATTTTTTCATTACTGTGAAAGCTTCGGTGTTCTTTCCCTCTTAGTATTTATATAGACCTGTGTGTGTGTGCGTCTGTGTGTGGGTGCATTTTACATAGGTCACCTTACATTATTTGAGGGAGCTTCAAAATGTTCATAGAAAATTGAGATGAAAAGATAAGGGGATTTTTCCATAAAAATGTGGTGCCCCAATAAAAATGATTTTTAATTTAAGAATTCTCTGTTATTTACATTTTCCTGCCTTAATAATTACAGTCTAATAAGAATGTCATCTTTTTAAGTCACCAATGTTCTGCAAAAATAAAAGAGCATTCCTAACTCTTGGGTGGTATAACACTTTAGAAAGGTCGTGATGACAATATTGAAGAGAATCAAAAACTGAAACATAAACCTAAGGATCCGATAAGATTGAAGAGTTGAGAAGGTTACTTTTTAGGTCAATGAGCCCTTCAGTTTATTAAGTTAAATTATTTTGTCAGTACTGGACATTCTGAACAGAGTAGCTCTTCTTCCCCCAATCGTTCTGTGATGTGGAGGCACGGATCTTTTGGACTCCCAGGAAGTAGACATCTCTATGGATTACAAAATGGGCTGCAGTGAAGCTAAAAAAAAAGTGAAAATTGATCTTCCAAGGAAAGAAAGTCCCATTCACAGCACAGCCATTAAGGTACATGTTTTTTAACCCAGTAACTATAATTTACTTTTTTTGTTTCAAATGCTTAAATTATTACTGTTAAAATGATGCTTCCTATCTTCCTGTAATAGTGCCGCCTTTTCACCATTATGATAAAAATGTAGTCAGTTTCAGCGTGTCCTCTCTGGATAGACATAAAGATATGCAAGGAAGCCAGCACATTTTAAATGGGACAGGGCAGGTTATACTGAGAAAATAAATACACCTTGAGATATGAGGGTAATACATTGGAGATTTAGCACAAGGAATGTTTGTTTTTAATTTCCACAAAGTATGATGCAATTCACATAACTCTTCAGAGCAGCTTTCGCCCGTGCTGTGGCTCAGGGATTCAGGCTGCTTCTAGTTTGTAGCTCTATCATTTCCATTGGGAGTGTCCAGTATTGCCGCAGGAAAGGACCATGTGCCATAGAACACTGGGGCCTTGAATCCTGGATCTTCAAGGGGCACGGCCCACTCCAAAGGCCGTACCAGAGGGATGTGATGCTGAAACTCCACTGGGTGAACTGGACTCTACCTCAGACACACCTGTAACCTGAGGACTTAAGACTCTACCAAGAGTATTGAACTGTCAGGAGGACTAGCATTTTTTTTCTTGAATATATTTTATTCCCTCTCTGCTATCTTAAAAAAGTTAATCATTGGTATTAATAACAAGTTATTGTATTCAAAGTTTTTTTCCTCTTCCCTGCAGTAGGAACAGAATCGTTGTGAGTTTCTTTATCTTTTTACATCATTTTATTGGGGGCTTGTGCTGCTCTTATCACAATCCATACATGCATCTCTTGGGTCCAGCACATTTGTACATAAGTTGCCATCATCGTTTCAAAACATTTTCTATTTGAGCCCTTGGTATCAGCTGATTTTTCCACTCCTTCCCTCATGATCCCTTAATAATTTATAAATTATTTTATTTTTTTAATGTCTTAGCCGACCACTGTCTCCCTTCACACACTTTTCTGTTGTCCACCTCCCTGGGCCAGGGTTATATTTCAATCATGGTGATCAGTTCCCCCTTTCTCCCCGACCTTCCTCTTCCTCTCCTAGTATCACTACTCTCATTCTTGGTCACAAGGGATTTATCTGTCCTGGATTCCCTGTGTTGCCAGCTCTTGTCTGCACCAGTGTGCATACGCTGATTTAGCTGGATTTGCAAGGCAGAATTGGGGTCATGACAGGGGTTGGGGAGGAGACATTAGGGAACTAGAGGAGAGCTCGCAGAGCTGGCAAACACGCAGGGGGAGTTTGTCTTGTCTTCAAAGTCTGCTCTCACTGAAGAAAGTACTTTCATGTGAGTTGAGTGCTTTCAGAACACCCTTTCAAAAAGCTAGGAAGCTAAAAAGGAAAATAGGAGCTAAGAAAGCAAAGCGTTAGGTCGTAAAATTAAAAGTAACGTGAGGGGCGGGGGTCATGGGAGGCGAAACTTAAGTCTGGAGGGCAAGGAAATGCGGAGTGGTGGGGAAGAAGAAGGGGGTGGGGGTGGGGAAAAATAAAGAACTGGAGGAGAGCTGTGTGTTTTGTTGGTGCTACACTGCATTCTGATGGGCTCTTCTCTTCCTTGTGGCCCTTCTGTAAGGGGATGAGGCAGACTAGCATTGACTTACTACTTCAATGTCCTCTTGCCGTATTAAGGTATGTATTATTCTGGAGACCTGCAATTGACATTGTCAGTGAATATTAATGTAAATTTTGCCTGACCACTAATTCCCATTGTTTCGGCAAATAGTGTCTGTCACATAAGGATTTAATCTGTATAAGTGAATAATTTAGGTGTTGTGATCATCTTCTCTCAACGTTTTTAAAAAATTAGTACCATAGGCTAATCAATGACATCATAAACAGCAAATCCAATCTTCCCAGGAAGATGATTGATAAGATTCTCCACCATAAATTAACGAGAATGTCTCGAAGGAGGACCAGAGGCAGGTAAACACAAACAAACAAACACAGACTCAGGGATAGATTTTGGGCTCGCGCTCAATCCTAGGTCCAATCTAAGAACCATTCATTATTATGACAGGGTTCTGCTCAATACTCACTCTCATGAAGGAAACACGGGAAACGTGTGCTATAGCAAAGTGTGGTAAAGAAACTAGATGCTGCTTGCCTATAAAATAGAACAGCGTCTGGGATCTTAAAGGCTTGTTTCCAAACAAGCAACTATCTAAGTAAGACACCAACAAAACCTACATGAAAGAAGCACACTGACAACCATAATCCAAGGATTGTAAACTATATAATTCAAATCTGATTTTGGAGGGAATAGTATCAGAGCTTTAAGTTCTGAGATTCTGGTGTGCAGGAGGCTACGAATGACAGTAGATACATTTGCAAGATCTACACATGGAATAAACCTCTAGTAGTTGCTCTCTAACCAATAATTGAGATATGGGAATCACTCATCAAACAGAGAGTAGTGGAAAGACAACTATAGTAGACTAAAATGATAGATCTGACTCCAACAGTTAAAATCTTGTCATTGGATCTCCCTTCTGATACACTTTGAACTTGATCTGGTTTTTAATATTTTCTATGTTTTTAAAGTATATATATATTGGGCTTTCTCTATTATAGTTTGTCATTGTGGGTGGCCTTCTTGACTCTTTATGATGTGTTTTTCTATGTTTTTCAGTATATGAAACCAGGATTGGTGAAACTATAGAGACAACAACTAGGGTTCCTGGGTGTGCCGGGGGCGAGGGGCAAGGGGAAGCTGATATCAAGGAGTTCAAGAAGAAAGAGACTGTTTTGAAACTGATTTTAGTAGCAACTGTACAACAATGCTAGATATGATTGAACTATGGGATGGTATGATATATGGATTATTTCCCAATAAAATGGTTTGAGAAAAAAGAAGAAAGGATTAGATGAGGCAGAGAGGTGGCACAGCAGTTTTCAGTTTAGCTACCTCACTCAAGAAATGACGCATGTCCATTTTCATCTATTAGCCTATGGCCCAACATAGTCACACTGCTTTAATCTAACTGAAAGGAAAGGTGAAAAATATAGTTGGACATATCTAGTCAGAGTCCAACAAGAAAATCAACAAGAGAGTCAGTGTGAGACAGAGGGAGAGGCTGGACCATCAGGTTGGTTGGGGGAGAAAAATTATACAAATAGAGTATATGCACATAAGTGTGTATGTAGATAGATAGGTAGATAATTGATGAGCAGTGAGAGAGAAGGGGAGAGAAAGATTTAGTATATAGAATTGGTTTTATGCAAGTGAGTGGGCTTTCTAGGCAAACATAACATTCATAGAGCACACATTACTAAACTGAAAGATCATAGGTAGCCTGGCACTCACTAGCACAGGCTGTAGCTTTTATCTCAAACGAATTTATTTTTTTCTTTCAGGGACGCATCATCCCTGCTTGTAGTATCCTTCAGCTGATTGAATCAGTTAGGCTACTGTCCCTTATTGAATGTCAACTGGTTCTGGATTTTTAATTACACTTACAAGTTCTCTTCACAGTAACACTTAGCTTAACTTTGATTGAGTAACTGTAGTTAACCAAGTTTCTGTATCATGAAAATGTATAAGCAAAAAACACACTAAATAATAAATAAGGTCTAAGGGAGCTCCTAGTTGGTCCAAAAGGCTAATGTCCTCCTCTGGTAATGCAAATATTACAGCTGTGAATCCATCCAGAAATGCCTTGAAAGAAAGGTCTAGGCAATCTACTTCTGAGAGTCATTCATTGGAGATTTTATCGAGCACAGTCCTATGGACATACAAGGCATTGCCATGAATTAAAATTGACTTGCTAGTGCCTGGTTTTAATGGTCTCTGCCACAATCCGAGATCATTATATTAGGTCTCAAGAGACCTTTTGTGCTGATGTGTGAGAAGGAATAGAACCATCATTTGATTACATAACTATGCCCATTTCATCATTTAGCCAGAATTTATACACTATTGAAGATATTTAATACAGTACATTTTATTCCAATTCATAGAAACCTGCCAAAACCCAGGGCACACCTAATCATATTAATTTACCTTAGCAGAGCTTGTTTTAATATTTTACTTAGTCTGGATATTGCCTAGATTTCTATGAGTAGTGGTCTTATCTTTCCCCTCCACCGATTTTGCTGCTGTTGTCATCTCCAAAGCATTTTAGGCATATTTGTCAAATTCTTCTAGTAGTCAATTCAAGTGGGCTGGAGTCCTTCTGAAAATGCTGCAGATTGTAGACTTCCCTTGAAGTTAGATGCTACCCTTAGTCTTCCTTGCTTTTCTTGTACCTCTTAGAATTGTCTTTATATTCCTCTGTTTCCTTCTCATTAGCAACCCACTGAGACACATCATCTTTTCAAAATAACAGTGAATAACATCAGTCTGTTTCAAATTATAACCAGCCAGTTGGTCTTTCTCATTGCCCAAGTCACAGCTGCCATAGCTGTTGCCAGCATCACCTGGTAATGGCCTTTCAGGGACTTTACTTGTGCAGGGCAAGTAATATTTGTTAAGAGCTGGCCAGACACTAAAGTGGATGGGGCCGCGCAAGTCTTCCATCTGCTGTCCGCATTTGTTCTCCGTATGCATTCTTCATCTTACCTGAGCAGAAAAAGAGACTTGCTTCCATTAGACTCTGTTCTACCAGGTGAGGAGCCAAGAGCAAGCCCTTTCTAGCCAAGTTGTGCTGAAGCTTGTCTCAGTGGAAAGTTGCTCTTTGCCAGTCAGGCAATAAGTCCGAACTAAAAGCTATAGGAGACAGACAAAGCAATGCAGAATTAATGAACTCCTTTGTGCCAAGGTACAGAAATAATATCTGGGCAGTAAACATTTTAGTTTTAAGGTCAAAGTTATTCTGTCTTGGGGCTGCTATTAGATTAGCAACTGATTTATCAGTCAGAGACTGATCTCTTTCAAGTGCTGCTAAATTGAAGTGATTGTGCTCACTAAGCCAAAATGAAGACTTTTCCTCTATTAACTGCTGGGTCAAGATCTCACCTATTGTAAGATACCTGAATGCAAAATTTCAATGGAGAACATAATTAGTGCATGGTCTACTGAGTAAGCAATATGAATTTTTGAAATTGTCTAAGCACCTCTTTACGTGCCAACGCTGGTGATAATTACCAAATGTCTATATCTAGAAAAACAGGCAATTCTGAAATATCAATTTGTGCTATTATTTATGATACACATGTGCTAGTTTTCCCTAAATATAGATTTTTGGTTATTATCACTGAGACTTTTTGTTACAATTCCAAAGTAGATTCCCACGAAATAGAAATATCATTTATTTGGTAAAAATGTAAATGCTGAAGAATCCTCATTATCTTTTTTTTTTCAGAGTACAGCTCTTAGCTTCCTTTTCATATTTCATGTAATAATTTTGGATTAGCCATCTGGTTTGTTGAGGGTTGAAAATCTGTTTAACACCAACGCAGAATTTTTGTTAAAAAAATAAAACAAGTCACACAGAAATCACAAATGTTTTTCCAGGTATTTCACAATGCTAATAATGAAAATCCCTTAGGAGATGGCCCGGAAATGTGCACTTTCGCCTTTCATCCCTTTCCCTCCTCCACTCCTGCTACTCAGATTCACTTACTTGCAGCAGGCTTTCTGAGACCCGTTTCCCAGCGACCTGTCACTTATGAATAACCATAGTACAATACGTCTAGTATTTGTGTTGGCCCCACCTACACTTTGCTGGTACCATTATTTGGACTCCATCTGGTCCAGATGGTTAGCTCAGTGGATGAGATAGAGCATTTTCTCAATAACATTGCGCTGATGTCTGTGAAACAGAATTGCCTCTTCTCCACCTTTGTTTACCTATAGATGCTAAACCTCTGTTAATCAACTTGAATAAATGTAGTTGGTCAAATCAGAGAGACTACAAAGCAGAGTGTGCATTCGCGAATGGATCCCATCATCTGTGTAAAAGCTTGGCCTGTGTGTTCTAGAAAAAGGGGGTCTTCCTTTTGTGGCAGGTGCTTATACACTTGGGCATCTGTGACTCAGTCCCAAATCAATAAACTACAGTGGGGCAAAAAACATATGTAAGCTATGGAACCTTACTGAATTATTTTTTAGGTCATTCATAGTACCTAACATGCAGAATATTTGCATAAATCATGGCAACCATCTGAGTATCAAGCAGAGTGGATGTGGGTTTACATCTCTGTGCTATTGAACTCTGAAGGCTAAATGTCAGTGTATCTAAATGTGTTATTTAAAAATATTCTTTGGAGGAAAAAGTCAGGCCCATTCAAGATAGATATGGAATTCTGTGAAAACACCTTTGAAACACTACCTGTAAGGAATGCCACTTTGAAGGGGAAAGCATCCTGGACTCAGCGAAGAATTTCCTATGGGATGCTGCTCCTATCAGACCTGGCCCCAAAGCTGCACTCTGAGAACCACAGCTAGTAGGCTTCCCTGTGCCAGAGGAACACTGGGAAGGAGTAGTAGGTTGGCTTTTCATAAGATTTTGAGTTAATGTCTGCTTTCATTTTGATAAGGGAAAGAATGGTCGACTTTACTGCAAGATCTCCCATTGAATCACCTATCCCCTGAAGACTACAGATCTAGGAACTGGTTCTTCCTTTACAGATATAGTCTAAGGACATCAGTGTTCAGGAAGTGTAGGGAACCCTGGTGCCATCAGAGTTATGCATTGGGCTTCCAGACATAAGATCAGCTCTGAAATACGGAGCTATCAACTCCTGCAAAGAATTAGTCACAGAAACTCATAGGAGCAGTTCTACCCTACCCGGGAAGGTCACTGTGAGTCGGCGTCCACTGGAGGACAGATTCATCAGCCTGGCCGTTTTGTGTGTGTGTGTATTACATTCAAGAGCTTTAGAATATAGACTAATGGACCTCTCTGGCTTCTGACTTCTCCTTGATTTTTTTTAGCATGGAAAGAAGGAAAACTCATCATACTTTAGTTACAAGGCAATCTTTACAGTGCTCGCAGTAACAACCCATTTTCAATGTTGTTGACTTTAATTTGGCTACTGTGGAGAAAAGAAGAAAGAATATAAATGAGTTAAAAGGCTAATAAAAAGGATCTATGTGCAGAATAAGCATTCCTACCCCAAACTACATACAGGTATTGCAGACAACACCGAGTGTTTGGTGACAACCCCGAGCAGTTAGTACTAAACTAGTCTCACATTGCAAGTACAGACACACCAAGTCCTACAGACATAGCAAAAGGCACACGGTTCTATGTAAAAGAAAAATTGCATGGAATAGCCATGCTAATATTAGAAGGGAATAATTTAATCAAATGCCTATAGAATGTTTTTTGTTCTAAACTCCTTTGCATCAGAAAAAAAAGTGTTCATGTTTTCATTGTTTTTATTGGGCATAATTCCTATGGCTGATTGGTTAGGGATATAACAACAGTCCTCTATTAAATCTAGAAGTGGATTTGAAGTGGATTCTGCCCTTCATTCTTGCCTAGTGTTTATTCAAGGAACTTATTCTAGCTAGCAGAAATCAAAACAACGGACTTACTAACATTGAGTGGACGCCAACTCATAGAGACCCTATAGGACAACGTAGAACTGCCCCTGTGTATTTCTGAGACTGGAAGTCTTTACTGGAGTAGAACACCACTCTTCTCCTGCAGAGCGGGGGTGGGGGGGGTGGGGGGGTGGCTTCCAACTGCTTACCAAGGGCATGGATAGCATCCCTGTGCCACCAGGGATCCTCCCTAAATAGCACAGGGTTCCGCATTTGCTTCTGGACGATGATTGCAATCTCTGAGCTAAATGATGGAGGAAATTGCAATATAGGGAGGTGGAAATGCCTGAGAAGGGAAACAGAAGGCATGAAGAATCTCAGACTAGATCATTGGGCTTCAGAGCAGTGTAATATAATGATGATGGGCCCGATATTTTCTGAAAGTTGAGGCTGGACTCAAAACTTATCACTTAATGCAAGTTATTCAGTGAGTCTATCTTTTGAATATCCTCTTGCTTTTTATGCCAATATTCTCCATTTTTCTTTGCTAGTCTTAAAACAAAATTGCAAAGTTTTGCATGCAGTAGAGATAGTACACAGTGCTTCATAATGATGCAAAGAGCAATTAAACTGTATCCCTTTCAGGCTTTAAGTTTGGATCACTCTGTTACCAAGAATGGGGGGCTTAATTTTGTGTGGCTCCTCCAGGCTGCTTCTAGGTCGTGTCAGTTTTCCATCTGTAAGATCTCCATTGGATTGGTTCTTTGGGAGTTATGCAGTTTGAGACCCTCTTCAAAGAAGCTTTACCTACTGTCCTTAAGTAGACTCTGACCCAGTGAGGGCAGAGTGGACCTGTTTCCTAAGGTTTCTGAGACTGGGAATCTTAATGGGAGGAGAAAGCCTCATTTCTCTCCTAAGGAGCGACTTGTGGGTCCAAACTGGTGACCTGGAGACTAGCAGGCCAACAAATGACCCACAATGCTATGAGGGCTCCTTCCAAAGAGACCTTACCTACAGGTTTCACAGGAAGTCAGCTGTTCAGAAACCAACAAGGTAAAATCCTTAGAAGTATCTGTATGTCGAAATAATTTTTAAAAACTCTATTTAAAATCTGCAATCCTTCATCTCAAAGCTGTTAGATACTGCCTTTCTTGAGAGCTATCCTTTTGAGTCTGATGTTAGAATCAAAGCCTCAAAGCATCAGAGACACTGCTCTTTCCTCTAGTTGTAAGCTTTAGGGTTTGTTTTAATTGCACATCAATTGTAAAGCTGCACCAGCCACTGCGGGCTTTGGCTAATTCAAAACACTAATAGGACTGGCAATTTCATTTGGGGTGATTATATCATTAAGCCACAATTGTCTACCTCCACACACTTCTGTGCTTAGAAGTGCTATTGACAATGATAAAAATCATAATACTTTTCTCAAAAGATACACGCAGTTCTTTCATGTGGCCTCAGTACCTCATCTCTAGGAAATAGCACCCACGGTGTTTCTCCTCGAGAAAACACAAAAGAAGCTCCCAGAAGTCAGAGTTCTTAATTCATGGACAGAGATACGTGCTCACTCTGACTCCTGAAGTAACTAAAGGGAAACTAGATAAAAAGATCCTGTGATATTTTATAACTATATTTCTCCATTACTGATAAACTTCCCTTCTAAAAGTCATCATTCCCTTCCCTGAAATCTATTTGTGTTTTAAAAGTGAAAACTTAAGTGATCTTCTTGAAGCAGGAATGAAGTCTAACTTCTTACTGCCACCAAGTCAATGCTGACTCACAGTGACTGCCTGTGGGTTTCTGAGACTAAGGATCACAGTCCAAAGCTAAACCACAATACCACCAGGGCTCCAACTTGGTTAACACCCATGTATTGCTTCCACTAGTTATTCATGTCCTTTCAGCTTATTTTACTCATCTTCCTTCTAGAGACAAAACTCTAGCTCCCCCAGATTGCAATGATCAATTTCCTGAGTTGCTCAGGCAAGTGATAATACCCCGTAAAGAACATGCCAAGGGGTGGCCAAGCTCAGAAAGAATGATCAGAATGCTCTATATCCTTATCACATCTTTAAATTGAGTGCCATTAATGCCTAGAATTAGTAACCTCAAGAGGCAGCCTACACTAGATGGGGATTCTGCTCCCAAGGTACTGCATGATTATGTTGTGAGATATTTGCAGAGAGGTTTATTTTGGGCTGGATGAAATTAGCATCTTTGTTTACAAGAATACCATCTCACTGATCAAGTTAAAGTACATGCCTAATAACCAGCATTTCCTAGGCTTTTATGTTGCCCTTAATTAGACTCTTCAAAGTTAATTAGGGGAACAAATGGTACTTTTTGTTCTCTTAAGCCCCCTTTAACAGCTTTCTCACACATAAAATGTTCCCACATTTATAGGTAGCTTGGCTTCTGCTTTATACCCACTGGTTAACTGCTCATTGGTTAACTCCTCCTTCATTCACAGACAGAAGAGAACTCCATTTCCTTGGATTCCTTTGAAACTCCTGTCCCAGTGTTCACCCATTAATATGACTGACTTTCTGATACAAAATACTTCATTAATGTTTTGTGGTTCCTGTTGCGGACCAGGCTATAGTTCAAGGTTTTGAAACTGGCCAAAGTCACTGCACAGAACACTGGCTGGCACACACACGGGGAGAACTAGGCAGCGTTTCCCATATAGAAACTCGGAGTTTCCACACACACCTCCCTAGGCGTGGGGTAGTGTTGATATGGGTGCCTACAGTGCTCTAATTTGAATTTAAATAAAAGCAAGTGGTCTCATTTTGGTACCTATTGTATTGGGGAGATAGTTTTCTTTAGTTTTGCTCAAACACACTTCATACAGAAAACTGTATGAAGAAATAATAAGCTAATCCCAAGGATGTTTTTTTTTTCTAGCCATAATGTCTGCCTGCTTTGTGCCACTAATGGTAATAGAGGACTATTAGAAGTGAACCGAGGAAATGAGAAATAGTCTTTGCATTAGAGCAGGAGTCTGTCACTCTTCTGGCAACCCTGCAGAGAGCTACACATCAAAGCCACCACACTGTGCTAATGGTGTCACTTATCCCACAGCCTTGACACTGTCCCGTATGCAGTTACTATGCAGGGGGTGTGCTCGTGAGGGTGAGAGGGGAGTTGACAATGTGCTAGAAGAAACCGTAGGAGATAAACTGAATGTGATTTATCACCTCTAATCCTTGCAATGGAAAACATTTAAGAAGAGCAAATAATTGAGGTCTTTCAGAAATATGGGGTGGGGGGTGGGGAAGACCCTGGAATTAATTAGAAACCTAAAAATGGAGGACTGAAATAATTTTTTTTAAGTCACCAAGAAATCCTTTAGATGCTTGCATAATTGAAAGAAAGAAAATATGCCTTAAAATGATCTTAAAACGACTGTTTGGATTATAAGCCTGAAAGGATGTGAATAAAAAAAGAGGCCTCATTTTTGTTTGAGTCAATGGCAATCCCAATCACAGATATCTCCGTCACTCCAGGGTGAAACAAAAGTATTTCTATTGAACTGAAAGCAATCAATGGTAATGTATCTAAATTCCACTTATGGCTATCTTCCTTGTTGGCTGATATAGTTTTGGTTGTATTGGATTTTTTCTTTATTTGTTTCTCGGTGGTGGTTGTTTGCATGTGTAGTAATCACTGCATGGTACCAGACTCACAGGCTGAGAGGCGGAAATCGCACAGAGCCGTGCAGGTGAGGTCGCCATCGCCTGTCCAGGCCGCAGGAGGCAGAGCAGCGCCTCATCCATCCCCGTGAACAGGCTCCAGACAGCACGGGACCTGCTCCAGGAGCTCACGCAGGCCTGGGCTGAGCATTCAGCCCTATTTCTAGGTCAGTCTATTCACTTGTTCTCTTAGGGCCTGTGCTGCCTGGAAGCACTTCTTCTGGAGTTCTGAGACACTATCCAAAGGACTTCAGGGAACAGAGGGTGACAATTAAGTGGCCGAGTTGAAGCTGCCCTTTACAGTTTAAGCAGGCTCAGAGTTGGTAGGAGAGCTTTTCCCCCAAGGTCGCTGCAACACAGGATAATAAAAATTACAAAACTGAAATAAAATAAGTCTAGCAGGAAGGAAAAAAGCCAAAGCAAAAGAAGAAGGATTAAACAAAAGCATCAATTTCTTCAGATTACAGTGAAAGCTTATTGGTGAAATTTCAGTTCCTTAATTATTTGGAGATCAAATCTCACAATTGCAGCTTTGGGGGATAGAATTTCTAAGCAATAAAGAAAGAAATCATATCACAAAGGTCTGAGGTTTCCACATTTTAATCTAGACGTGTCCCTAAACCCATTCTTCGTTTCCGGTTTAAACTTAAAATTTCCACACCTAGAATTTGTTGACTTACAGTCTATTTAGGGGCCTCGACTGCACAAAGATGACACGTGCTTCAGTGAGAGAAGGATAAAGAACTTCAAAACGCAGACAAAGAAAGACCACCATAATTTTGGGTGTCTTTCAGGATAGGCAAGGAACCCTGCCATCTGAAATTATATTCACAGGACAATACGATGCCAATAAAATGATGCGACGAGACCGTCTTACTCTCATCACAGTTAACAGCATTTCAGTGTCCGCCTAGAAGTGTCTCCGCCAGCTTCAGGTCATTTGTCTTCCTTCCCTGCGTAAGAACCTCTTCACTTTGGGTCCCTGTTCTGCTCTCCCACTTCACTTTCAAGGCGACGATGCATTTGGTAGGAGCGCTCGCGTTGCACTGCTTACACACTGAGCTGATCAAGGGGAAGGTTGGACCTTGTCACCCACCCAGTAGCTCAGCAGGAGAAAGGCCTGGCAATCTACTGCTGTGTGGATTTAAACAGATAAACGACAAACCCAAATCCATTACTCTTGAATTGATTCCCACTCATAGTGACCCTAGAAGACGGGGTAGAATTGCCCATCATGTCTCCCAGGCGATCCACCTTGACTGAAGCAGAGCATCACTCTTTCCCCTGGGCCACCAAGACTGTGTGGTCAAGCTTATAGCCAAGATAACCCCCCGTGGAGTAGTTCCACTCTGTCTCAGGGGTTCTAAGCTGTCCCATTGCAACAACATATGCGTTTGAGATGTTTCCTTCGCTGTGTTCCTGGTCCCTATGTTAGAGGCAAGAAAGAATGTTCTTGTGAAGGATCTCAATGCTTGATCACGAAGGCCTTATGCTCCATTACTTTCTGGCTATAACTTACTGGATTTTCTACTTCTTGTTCTCTGTACAAGAATTTCTCTCTAAACTCATGTTTCTACTGCAAGAGTGTTCCATGCTACTGTGAGAAAAGAAAACCCAAACCAACCAACCCAAACTACCCACCTGTATTGCCTTCTGGGCAATCACCATGATCCAACTCCTATCCAAGCATTCCTTTCATGAACCCGGACACACTCCTCTCTTCTCCTCTCCCACAGACATACACCCTACGCTTCAGCCTCAGGATTTTCTCACTCTCCTCTGAATCTGCCACCCTTTTTCAAACTCTGTTTTCCCATATGCTGTTTCTTTTCTTGGAGTGTCCTACCCTCCTTTCTCTGCTCAGTTAACTCCCACTCCTGTTATAATGCCTTTTCTTCTCAGAAAACCACACTACTTTTCCAAAGAATAACTGCCCTGGCCTTTGGTTCACACCTCTATTTTGACAGTCAGAACTATTACCACACCCAGGCCTAGCAAGGAGGAGCCCTGATTTAGAGGTCTCTGGAATGCCTCCTGAGCCCTTGGTTAATACACTCAGCTGCTAACTAAACATTGTAAGTTCGAGTTAACCCAGAAGCATCGCAGAAGAAAGGCCTGGTGATCATCCTCTCAAAATATCACCCTTGAAAGTCCTATGGAACACAGTTCTACTCTTGACACACGAAGAGTGACTATGAGCTGGAATTGACTTCATAGCAACTAGGCTCTCCTTCAGCTTGGGAGACGCTTGTAGAGTCAAAGTTTTGTGTGACCCAGAACCCTAGCCTCTTCCTTCCTAAACGCTACCCTGGATACCTAGGACCACAAAGCTCCTCCCAAAATGGACTCAAGCTCATTTCCAGAAACTGCCCATGTGTCTTTTCAGAGGCTGGGCTTTTGAAACAAAAACAGTTGGTGCCAACACCACTGGCCTGAGGGATGCATGGGTTGTGGTTGGAGACGGGGCCAGTTGCCCAGGGTATTCACACACGTATACTCAGTGTCCTTCATTGTGAAAGGCAGAGCCTCCAAGGGGGCTGCAATATGAATTAAAGGATGAGGGATTCAGGTAAGGGGCTGGAGATAAACTTCCTTAACATTACATTGCAGGTTGGAACTCTGAGCAATCTAGGAATTCTACACTTGACCTAGCAATTTATGTGCTATAAAGGATATTTGTAAAGGTAGAAGAAAACAGATTTCATTCAACTGTTTTGGTAGCTCAAGTTATATGTGTTAAACATGCAGACATATGGTATGTGGGCCTCCATTTGTACTCTTGCCCAGGTCCAGCAAATTTAGGAATAGACTTACATGGAGCATAATTATTTCGTAACATCTTTATCTCTATAACTAGGCTGAGTTTGGTGAGGACTTTCCCCCCACCCCCTGTTAAACTTTTGTTCTCAATTAGTAAGCAGAGATTCATTAATAGACAAAATAAGATTAATGTCTCAGGCTAGGTTTTCTACAAAGTGGCTCATACAGTTGTAGAAGTGGGCATGTCTACGGTAAATCAGGTTCCAAGTTAACATTGGTGTTTAGCTGGAGGCTATCAACTCTTACAGTTTTGGGGCTGATGAATTCAAGATAAGCAGGAAGAACGTGGGCTGGTGGCTGCAGAGGTGAATAAATCCAAGGTTGGCAGGTCAGATGGCAAGCCTATGATGAGTCCCAGGATCTGCAAGGGATATGGCAGGCTATTACTCAAGCCTGAAAACCAGAGTTGGATGGAGCAGATGCAGGCTCTAGACTCAGCAAAAGGCAATGTTTTTTTCAGAGTGTCCATATTGGAAGCAAGCCCCAACCCCAAGGAAATGTGCTTTTAATTAATTGTATGAGGATTGTGATTTAAAGGTGTTGCAAATCACTATAATCTCATAACTGACCAGCTGCTCATAGGAGATCCTACTATGGAATTTACTACATTGTATTAATTGCACAGGGGGATTACTAGTTCTTCACTGCCAAACTGTTGAGAATCCTTACCTCTAAATGTTGTCACAAAACCCATCCCAGTTCATAATACAGGTGTAAAAATGTGTATAAGATATTAAAAGGCAAAACAAAATAGTGCTATCTCAATTGACTTAAATAAAAAAAAGACTTTCTAATAATATAGGATCAATACATGATTTTAAGAGTTATAGTATCAAACCCAACCCAAACTCATAGCCATTGGATTTATTTTGGTGCAGTGTTTCTATAAGTGTCTCCCAAGCTGGAAATCGTTACGGGAACAGATAGTCCTATCTCGGGTATTTTAATGATTTACAGCCTCAGAAACATGCAGGGACATATCTACTCTGTCTATAGGGTCACAATGAGTCATAATTATTTTGATGACAGTGAGTATATATGATATATGATATCATATATATGATATATATGTACATATGTATATGTATATGTATCATATATACACAACACACCTACATGCACACACACAAACACTCTATCCAAGAAAATGGAAAATAACCAAACAAACAAGTTGCTAATGAGTTTATTTGGACTCACGGCGATCTCATGTGTCTCACAGTAGAAGTGGTTTTTGTAGGATTTTCATATCGGTAACTGTGCAGAAACAGGATGGGTGAGTTTCAACGCCAATGCATCTCTACCTGATTTCCATTCCTCTTTTCTTGGAAGAAAACATTCCTTTGACAGTTATCTGTTAGGTCCACGATGGTATATGTTGAAAGAAAAGAATATAAAGTGAAGAAGTACTTGTAGATCAATCTCGATGTCTTAACGTCACTCATTCTCTTCTTCCTATATAGTTTTTGGTCCTTTAAATTTTTTATAATAAAACATTATATATACTTTTGGATACATATGTATTCCATACGTATAATTAAATGATATTCATCATGTATGCAATCATAACTGCTATTCTGATATTGAACAGTAGTTTTAATATTGAATCTTAGAGTTTTCTCACTACTTCAAAAACAATGACTTTAGAGTTTAAGTTAATTTCAAAGGTGTTTTTTGTGGTCTAAAGTTTCATTGAACAATGTGGTACTGAACACTCTAAATTCTCTGGGCCACTAAATTAATAATTTCCTAACAAATGTATCTCACTTTACCTCAGTTTTACTATTAAAGAGTTCTTTGTTTCCAAAATATTAAACTACATAAATTTCCTCTTTTCTGGATTGTAAATCAGAATTTACTGGCCAGTCAGTTTTAATACCTACAGAATTACATTATAGTGGAAGACAAAATTTAAGAAATTCATTCTTCTGACCATTATTGTTAATAAGCCTTCTTCCCTTCATGATGCCACATTCTTCTTCACATACTCCAGTTTCTCTGATGATTTGTTTAGCAAACAGATAGATGAAGCATGGGGAGAATATACAACCTTGTTGTAGACCTTTCATGTTGTATACCTTGTACCTTTTTTGATTTTAAGTCATGTAGTATTCCCTGGTTTCACTCTGAAATGTAGAGCCTATTCCTTCTTCAGAGTCTGTTCTTAGTCTGGACGCTCTACTGAAATGTGATTACTTTGGCTAAGCTTGCTTGTATTTTAAATACCAGTGACATGGTTTCTAGCATCACAGTAAAACAACCGACACCAGAGTATGAGAAACTGAGAGACACACAGTGGCCTTTAAGTACTTGCTGATGAAGAACAAGTATTGCTGTCTTCCATATGGATTTTAGCTCGTTGTAAAGAAAGCCCAAATCATCACAAATATTGAAGTTCTAAAGGATTTCATCTTGCTTGGGTCCACAATGAATGCTCATGGAAGCAGCAGTTAAGAGGGCAAAGACATTGCATTAGTCTCTGCATAAGACCTTTCTTAAAGTGGGGAATATGGGTGATGTTACTTTCTAAGGTGCATCTTATCCAAGCAATGGTATTGCAGTCGCCAACTATGTATGTGAAAGTTTTTCATTGAGTAAAGAAGACTAATGAAGAATCAATACCTTTGAGTTATGGTACTGACAAAGACTATTGAAAGTCTCATGGTCTGTCAAAAGAAGAAACAGAACTATCTTGGAAGAAGCATATACAGAATGCTCCTTAGAAGCAAGGATGACAAGAGTTTATCTCACATATGGTGTTAGACAGGGCTATCTAAAGAAACAAAACCAGGACACTTATGTTCAGATAGTAAGATAGATACAGCATGAAGGAATACCACAGCTAATTAGTCCACACAACAGTACAGAGGACCCAGTTCAACTCACTTTAGTGGAACAGTTAATATACTAGAAGTCCCTCAGCTCACAAGGGCTGCTGGGACCAAGGTCAAGGAAGCAGACAGCTGTGTTTGCTTCTCTAGGGCAATGCAGACAGTCTGGCCACAGGCAGCAAACATCAGGGCAGGTCACCAACAGTTAGCAGCTCAGGAGCTCAGCAAAGGAGGCCTGGATGGGACATCCAACTCAAGCAATGCAAGACGACAGGATCCAGCAGCCTCAAGTTCAAGCAATGTATACACCAGCAGCGTGGTGAAGTATGTCTCAAAGGAACCTCAAGCTCTAGCTACCAGATCCATGGGTTGGCTATCCCACAGGTAGTGTGGCTCGCAAGTTGAGGCGAGCACTACTTAAAGCAGCCGCATGCTGATCTGATCACCAGACAGCAAGAAAGAGAGGGGTGGTCTTTTTAGAGCCCTTTATCTCTTTGCCCTCCAATCAAACTGCAATTTTATATGGACCACATGTTCCTATTGGCCAGGTTGGCACAATAAACCTACCTATCACACATACATTTAACATGTAATTCAGAGAGACCAGCCCCTGGAAAAGGACATCATGCTTCATAAAGTAGAGAGGTATCCAAAAAAAAGGGGAAGACGTTTGCCAAAATGCATTGATAAATGGCTGCAACAATGAGCTCAAACATAAGAATAATTGTGAGAAGACACAGGACATGACAGTGCTTTGTTCTGTGAACATAGTGTAACTATAAGTCAGAACAGACTACGGCACTTAACAACAGCCTTTCTTATTTTTTCCTTTTCAAAACAATCCCCATTTTATTTTTCACTAATTCACACAAATTCATTTTCCATGTGGGCAAAGTGTCATTTTTATCATTCTGTTTAATGCAGTGCCACCGAGGAGCAATAAGTTAAGGATTTACTAAGAATTTATTTAAAATCTTCTTTAAATGTACCTAAAATTTAATGATAGAATTTCTAATTTCAAATAGTCAATACTTAAAAAATTGACTCAGCATATTATCATTGTTCAGGTGAGGATTCTAAATTCAAGTGGCATTAAGTGACTTTCTAATCATCATACAACCGGCCTAGAACTTGGTTCTCGTGGTTGGTTTCTAGGGAAAATATTTTGCTTAGTCATTATTTCAGCTTCCGTTATTTTTAAATTTTCTTTTTACATTTCAAAATTGGCTTCCACTTCCATTAGGAAGCATTGAATTAAGTCTGAGGTTTAGGTGCAATCTGCCTGGGTAGATCAAGTTGTACTACATTAGTGATGAAAATTAGCACTTTGTGTATCTTGGGCTTAAAATAAGTCCTGGTTAATGGAAATAATCCAATGGACTTAAAAGCAATTTAGCGTAAATTCTTTCCTGTTTTTGCTTTGCTTTATAAAGAATATGCATATGTAGAGAGTTGTGAGCGGATCTAAAACTCCCCTGTGCATCCATTTTATGAAGCCATATTTAAAATATCAAACACACCTGATAAAATTCAATCAATATTGTTTTCCATAGGGTGAACTTATAGGATACACACATGCACACATATGCATACACATACTAAAGTGTATATGTGCATGTGGCGTTAGGGTGTCATTGACTCAATTCTGACTCACAGTGACCGTATGTACAACATAGTGGAACGCTGCCCAAGTTTGCATCATCCTCATAGATTAGTGTTGTGTTTGAGCCCATTGTTGCAGCTAATGGGTCAGTCCCTCTCACCGAGTCTTCCTCTTTTTTGCTAACCCTCTACTTTACCAAACATCCTGTCCTTTTCCAGGAACTGGACTCTTCTGATAACATGTCCGAAGTATCTGAGACAAGGTCTTGGATCCTCTATTCTAAGGAGCATTCTGGCTGTACTTCCTCCAACAGAGATTTGTTTGTGTTTCTGACCACCCATGCATGGTACTGTCACTATTCTTTACCGGGATCATAGTTCTAATGTATCAATTCTTCTGTCTTATTTATTCATTCTCAAGCCTTTACATGCATACAAAGCAATTGAAAGTAGCATAGCTTGGCTTATGTTCATCCTAGTCTAAAAAGTGACATCATTTGTTACTCTTTAATATTTTTGCAACGGATGCTGCTCGATTGCAACATATTACTTGATTTAATGACTGCTCCTTTCATGAAAGTTGATTGTGGATACATTACCTACTCTGCATTCAAGAGTAAGCTTCAGAGACTTGACACCAATTTTGTTCATCTCTCTCTCTCTCTGATCTTCTTAATTACCTTATTCTTTCTTTACATATGATATTCTTGATGTAATCCTACAACTCATCTGGTCTTTGGCCATTAATGTTTAATGGGTCAAATCTTAAGATGATTTCTAAATTTAGAAGCGACAGACATATTTTGACTTTTGTGAACTTCTCTTAATTTTTTTCAGCTTCAATTTGAACAATAGATTGTTCCACAATCAGTTTGTAACTTTGTTTTTGCTGACAATATTAAGTCATTTTGATTCCTATACATTCTATCTGATAAAGCCCATGCATATAATCACAATCTATGCTTTTGAAAAAGATAATTAAGAAGTTGTCTGAAATGGGTACATAAGCAAATGTGAAGAAAGCAGATGGTGCCCAGCTATCAAAAAATATAGCGTCTGGGGTTTTAAAGGCTTGAAGTTAAACAAGTCGCCATCTATCAGAGAAGCAACAAGCCCACATGGAAGAATCACATCAGTCTGTGTGATCATGAGATGTCATTGGGACCAGGAAACAGGCATCAGAAGACCACAAACAAACAAACGAACAAACAAACAAAAATCTATATTGTTGAGAATGACAGGGGTTAGGGCAGCGACCCAAAACCCAAATGTAGACAATGGGACATCCTCTCACAGAAAGGTCACAAGGAAGGGATGAGTCAACCCGGTTGCATTAAAGCACCAGTGAAATACACACTATTTCTCTGGTTTCTTGAGGCTTCCTCAGCACCCATTGTCATGACCCCAGTCTGGCCTTTCACTGTGCGCTAGACTGGAGCTATACACAGGTACAGATAGAGGTAAGAGCTCACAACACTAAGAATCCAGGAACATGAATGTGAGTAGTGATACCAGAAGGGTAGGGGGAAGAGGGAACCCATTGCAATGAATGTCACATAAGCGCGCGCGCGCACACACACACACACACACACACACACACACACACACAAAACCTCTAGGGGGACAAACAACAGAAACAGTGGGGGAAGGGAGAAAGCACTAGGTGTAAGACATAAAAATAATAATAATTTATACCAAGGGATCAATACAAAGTAAATGTCTGGAAAATAATGATGGCAACATATGTACAAATATGCTTGATACAGTTGATGTATGAATCACTATAAAAGCTGTGAGAGTCCCCAATAAAATGATCTCTTAATTAAAAAAAGTTGTCCAGGAATGTAGTAAATTAATTTGATCCCTAAAGCCATAATTTATTATGTATTATAATTCTGGACTCTGTGTCTATGGATATAATTCCTTTTTTGAAAAGCATTCTCTACTATATTAATGGGCAGGATTAGCGTGGGAATACAGCATGAATTTTGTAGTGAACCAAGTCACACGCTGTGTTTTCTGGGGGACATCTTTAGATTCTACGAGAGGATGTAACTTTGTTTTCCTTGAGGGTACTGCTAAAGGACAACCCACATTTCCATCAAGGCATTTGGGATTCAGAGAAATTGGAGGATATATTAGAAGACTATATCCAAGATCTGTCTGAATTGTGGTGGTGCCCCAAATTGCATGGACCAGAGGACTGCACAGAAGCTCAGAGGAGAAGTGTTAAGATTTTGGGGTACCTTCTCATTTGCTCTGACACTATGGAACTGTGAGACACAAAAACTGGTGCCTGATATCCTGGCCCATGGAGGCAAAGGCCAAAGGACCATGTGCCTGAGAGGATGAAGACCAGAGAGATACTTGCCTGCCGGGTGAGGATACCAATAACTGTATCCGAAATGTTTGCTGATCCTCATTTGTGGTAACCTATTAACTTTCCGTATAAACCCTCTTTACCACAAGTATTGTCTGTGAGTTCTGTGTGGCCATTACAATCAGTTATTGAACCCAGAATAGGTGGTGTAGAGTGGTGTGGGTTTGGGAAACTTCACATCTTTAGTGAAGACGACAGCCTCATCTTTCTCTAATGGAGCAATTGGTGATTGAACTGCCGACGTTTTGGTGTGGTTGGTGTCAGAAAAAATTGAAGAAGGATTAACAGTGGAGGCTTGTCTGACCTCTGGCTCATGGCAATAGGGACGCCAAAGGAGATTGGATATGTCCACCCCAATATCATTGGTAACAGTTGGCCTTCAAAATTTCTATCATAGAATTTCCAGATTTGTTTCTATCCTTATGGACACTTTTTCTAAATACTGATTCTTCCTCTAAGGAGCCCTAATACTATAATGAGCTACACTTTGAGCTACTAACCAAAAGGTCGGCAGTTCAAACTCACCAGTTGCTCCATTGGAGAAAGACGAGGCTGTTGTCTTCACTAAAGATTTGAAGTTTCCAAAACCCAAAGAGGCGCTTTTCCTCCATCCTACAGGGTTATTATGAGTCCAATTGATTTGAGTGTAGGGTGTTTATGATTTTATTATTTTGGTTTTTTGATTCTTCTTTTTTGTTTCTAACATTTCATTCCAATCACCAGTAATTGTCAATGCATATTATGTTTTGATCAATTTTAGACTAACGTTGCTCTTAGGACTCTTCAATTTTTTTCAACATTTGTTACAGTCAGTAGTGTCAGTAGTATGTAACGTTGAACAATAGTTTTATTAACTGGTCTTCCTTGTAAGTATCTGTGCATTATCCTACACAGACAGCACTGTAATTCAAAATAGATCTTGAAATGTTCTTTTTGAAGATGAATGTGGTACCATTCTTCCTGGAATTGTCATTCTTACCATAGTAAACCAAATGAGTCAAAATGGCGAATACCAGTCCATTTCAGCTCACAGATCTGTAGGACATCTATCATTATGCATTCTATTTCATTTGTAAGACTTCTCGTTTTCCTAGATTCATACTTTATACATTTCACATTTTGATGATTCATGGTTGTTTGCATCTGTTTCTTTCTATTTTGTGTCATGCTCAATCAGCAAACGAAGGTCCATAAAGCATTACTCTATCTATGTCATTAAAGTTGGCTACTTGGACAAGGCAGCTCTGCCCTTCTTGCATTTTGAGTGCTTTCCAGCATGAGTGGCTCGTCTTCAAGCCCTAAATCAGACAATGTTGCTGCCATTTCTAAGGCGTTCAGTGGCTAATCACTCAGAATTGAACCGTCATTCTTCTTCCTAATCGGTTCTTAATCGGAGAGCTCACAGACACCTGTCCACCAATGGTGTCTCTCTTGGTATTGGAAACATTGGTGGAATAGCAAACCACCACACAAAAACCAATTGACAGACTAGCATAGAAATATTTTTTATAATTGTCTGAAAAAAATCTTCTATTTTTTAATTTAATTTTTTACATTAAATTTTTGAAGCTCCCATGAATGTGTGCACATGCATTTTATATGAATATATGAGGGTGAGTTAAGTAAAAGTATTGTTAGTATTGTTTCAACCCATTATTGCATGGGTTTATTCCAAACAATATATACTTAAAGTTGTCTCTGTGATCAGTGGATATCTGCAGATGTCTCGGCAATAGATTTGGGTTAGTTTGTTAGGGTGCCTTTAAAGAATGATATTTCTCATGTCACTAAACAAAATGATTTTGAGGTCTGGGCTAATACAAAACTTTTAACACAATTCAAGTGGATATCTTCTCAAATAACTGAAACTTTGCAGTAAGTTTTTGAGACTGCTACTCTACTTAAGACAACGGATTTTACACGGATAAACAAAAAGACCAGGATGGTGGTGCCAAAGAATTATTATTTTTTTCTCCTATGAGAATGCACTTGCATAATCTTTGAGGGGAGCAAGGACTGGTCTCTGCAAAGTTTGCTGGCAAATCCTAACTTCTCTACCCTGACAACTTGATCTGGTCCCATCAGATGTCCTTCTGCTCCCCAAACTCAAAGAATAATGACATGTAGCACAATTTCAGTCCATGGAGGATGGCAGAACTGTCTTTTGCCATGGTGTAAATCAAAGCATGCAGACTTCTTTGGGGTAGGGTTTGAGAGATGGAAACACTACTTTCAGAAGTATATTCATCTAGATAAGGGGATATTCCCAGGAGAAAAATAGCTTCACAATGTGATATAGTTGTTTAATAATAGTTTCTGTGATTTTGTATCAATGCTTTTTAATTCATCAATGCTTTTTAATACATCCATATTGTAGAATATGGAGTAAATCAAAGAGCACAGACTTCTATGGTAAGATATGAAAAAAACTTTGCAGAAATTCATAGACCTAGATGGAGACTGTGAAATTATACTTTCATATTTCAATATTTTAAGAATGTGTGTAGCAATACTTTTTACTTATCCTTCTTTAATAGTGTATGAGGGGTACCCCACAAAAAATAAATGAATTTTTTTTCGAAGTTGTGTGTTTAACATTTTTTTTACAAAACAACCTTATCACTTTCAAAGTACAGTAAACCCTCGCCACTTCGCTCTTCGACTTCCGCGGCTTCACTCTATCGAGGTTTTTGCGTAACAGCGCATGCTCTGTCATTACTGCCACTGATTGGCTCATACTGTACATGCTTGATGCCATAAATAATATAATAAATAATAAATGATAATTGTAACGTCCAAAATGTTTTACTGTATTTTCCCTTTTTCATTTAATAAATTGGGTAATACGAGTGTAATGGTAACTAAAGGGTGTTTTTTCATGTCCTCTATGCTCTAACTACGAAAATATTTGATTTACAAATAAGGAATCCTACTTCGCGGAATTTCATTTATCACGGTAGGGTCTAGAACCGATTAACCGCGATAAACGAGGGTTCACTGTACTCTTCATTTCACGAACTACATTTGTCAAGTCTGCAATTCCATTCTTGGCAACACTTCAAATTCATCTGTTTGGATGGCTAACAGCACCTCCCTCATTTTTTTCTTCACCTCCTCTACATTGTCAAATCACTGTCCTTTCATGTTCCTCTGCATTTGTGGAAACAAAAAGAAATTGCAGAGTGAGGTCAGGTGAATAACGTGCATGGGACAAGAGAGGCATGCTGTTTTCTGCCCCAAACTGGTGCACAGAGATGGTTGGTGCATTGTTCTGGTGGCAAAGCCAGACCCCATCTGCTGCTCAGGTCTCTTTTTGTTACACACACACACACACACACACTGTTATGCAATCTTTTCAGAACCTCTAATAGAAAGCTTGATTAACACTCTGACCTGGTGGAACAAACTCCACATGCACTATCCCCCTCACATCATAAAAACAGATGAGCATCATCTTGATCTTTGATTTCACTTGAGGAGCTTTGTAACGGCAAGGTGATGATGGCATTTTCCACTGACCTGATTGATGTTTGCTTTCTGGGTTGTGAGAATAGAACCATGTCTTACCACCAGTGATGATTTGGGGAGAAAGTCTGGTTCACTCCAGAGCTATGCTTTCAAAGCATGGCGCGTTTCCACTTGACGTTCCTTTCGCTATTCAGTCAGAACCTGCGGCACAAATGTCGCAGTGTCCCTTCTCATTTCCAAATCCTCTATTACAATTCACTGCATCAAGCTCCACGAGAGTCCAGATAACCGTCTCATGTCTTCACTGGTGCATGGTCAGTCTGCGGTCATAAGTGCTTGGGCTGTGTTGACATTTTTTTGTCTGTTTGGGAAGTTGATAGACGTTCAGAATGATTTGTCATCAATTGACATTTCACCTTTTTTTGAAATGAGAAAAACCACGTGTAGACTTGAGTGTTCCCATAGTGCTGTCTTTATAAGCTTTGTTCAACATCACAACAGTTTCTGTGGCATTTTTCCCAGGAAGGAACCCAAATTTCATAGCTGCACGTTGTTCTCTTAAATCGGCCATCACATAAAATGAGGTTCAAGCAAAACTGCTTTTAAGAAAAATTTCACTGTGACCAAACAGAACTTTCCCAGGCGATATCACTGGATACACGAACTCAGAGCGAGTTCGGAGATTCACACCTAGTAGGAAAAATGCATACTATGAAAGCTCTGCCCAGCAGTGCTTTTTCCAGTTTTGGGGGGGAGTACCCCCTCATCTCTCTCTATATATATATACATATATATTTATACATGTAAATACACATATATATAAACCTACTTTATTTTCTGGTACATTGCTTTTGTCCATAACATATACTATGATTTTATAACTTGAAAGTTTGTAGCAATGCTTGGTTAAACATGTTTATGAGTGGCAGTGTATCTTTACCATATTTTGGTAATTCTAGGAACATTTCAAATTTTCAAAAGTTACACTACATCATTAGCTGGACTGCAGGGTAAACATGACTTTTATATGCATTAAAAAGCAAAAAAGAAAGTCAAGTGACTAGCTGGATTGCCTTATTTGCTTTATGAGGCTGACTGAAACTAAACCAGCAGGATCTCTGCCCTAGGCCGTGTTTTTCGCAGGCCTCAAACATGTGAAACCAATTTGACTCCGACAATATAGCATGGCTCTGTTATGTTGTACAAACCGTTACTATGAGGTGGAACTGACCCGATGACACCTGACAACAGCAAAGCACGGAGTGCTTCTTCACATAGATATCTCAGAAACAGAGCAGTTAAAGAGATACATTATTCAATTACTGCCCCCTTCTCTTATTATTTATCTCATTGTCCCTTATGCCCCCGTTACTTACTGCACTTCAGATATACCCTAGCCTTCCTCCCACTGCACATGCTGTTCCCTCGTCTGGAGTCATTTAGCCAAACGTCAGGTGGCTTATGCTTCCACTTCCTTCAGGCGTCTGCTCAGGAGTCACTGCTGACCATCCAGTAAGACGTACTACTCCCAACCTTCTTCTCTGCCCTGCTTTATGTTTCTTCTTAAAACGTATAACTAAAACCCTCTAAATGTGTGTTTGCTCATTTTCTTTCCTGAATTTATTCAGTTTGAGGAGGACACAGGTGTGGGGACTTTGCTTTGTTCCGTGCTTAGCTCCAGGACCCGCAACAGTGCTAGTATTAAGCACCAGTACCACCACCAGTTGCTGTCACATTGGCCCCAGTGCATATTGATGGCATGTCCAGCAGAATAGAACTGTAAGCCACAGAATTTTCCATTGCTAATTTTTTTTTTTTTTTAGAAATAGAGCATGCAACCTTTCTTTCTTGGTGTTTCTGGGTTGGATGCGAAGTTCTAAAGTTTCAGTTCGCAGGTGAGAAAATCAACTCTTTCTCCCATCGAGAGACTCCTATATTAAACAATTTCCCCAAGACATTCATTTTCAAATGAATGAATTATTTTCTGTACTCGCAATTGATGTTTCACCTTCCTATAGCACCTACCACATGCCGGGGCATGTGCCTCTGAAGGAGAGCTGTTATAAACTGGGGTATCAGATTCCAGTTACAAAATGACTTTTCTCTCAAAGAAGTTAAATCTGAAAAATTTTGTAACTTTGGATTCAGTTTTTTACTATCAAATTAAAGCTAAAAATGCTGCCAGGAAGGAGGGAAGCCAGATTGGAGGGGGAGGAGGCGAGAGGTAGAAGAAGGGGAAGCAGAGTTGGGGGAGGAGATGGCTGAAAGATCCAGGAAACCTGAGGAGAAAGGCAACAAAAAACCAATTAAAGTTAATGAACTACAGCTAAGCTTTTTATTCTATCCCCCCCCCCCACCCGCCCCCTACTGTATATCAGCCTCAACTTGGAACTGTTTTTCTTGGAGAGACATGTTCAAAAAGTAGTTTATTTCCTCCCTACCCCCATGTGCAGAAGAAAATAATATGACATGTTAATCAACAAAAACATGAGTATGTTTTGTACAGTTAACTAGTGGGTTTGTCACTTGTCCTCCAGTCTTGGTCCTACCACCCACTGAATTCTGGCAAAATCCCAGAATGTCACAAACGCTGTCCTTCTCTGGCTTCATGTAAGCGGAGAGAAAGTCAGCCTTACTGAGTAGTTATCTGGAGACAGGAGGCGGAGGTCCAATTGTAGTATCTAATATTAGAAATAGAGACGCCTCCAATGGTTTTTGGCAGACTGAGCCTAGAAAGAGTGGCTTTGGCTCTCCCACTCAAACGTCTTAAATAGTTTATATATCTGTTTGATTAATTTGGCTGGAGACATGACTGCAGTTAATGTATTAGGTAGAGAAGTTAAGAGGAAGAATCTTATTTCAATTATACCCATCTCTAGGATAACTTATTCCACTAAGCCAACTATAGTTAAATGAAAAATTCTGATAAAAATGGAATACTATCTTAGATGGTGTAGTTCTTTTGTTTATTTATTACCCACAGAATCCAAAGGAATTTGAATACAAATTAAGGGTGTTTTCCTAACATTCCTATTTTTCCATTCAACCTTATGGCCAAGTATCATATTAAAATTCTGAATGCCAAAAGTAGTATATATGGATATGTGACTTCAAAGGACATTTAAGATATGAATTTCTAATACTCAGTTTTCCCATTCGAAATCACATACCCTATTTTTCACAAGAATTCCATACTCCACCTAGTTGTCTTTATCTGAGGCTTGAAACAATAGAATTTCTGTCTTTTTGGTTTTCTGCTCCTAATTTAATTCATTTAAAAAAATTCTTAAATGATTTATTTATTTTTTCTTTTACAGAAGCGCATAGAAGTGAGTGACCTTACTGAATATTTGACTTTGCCAACCCCAACTCTGTCATTTTGGCATAGTGATTACATATTGTTTGAAACCACCAGGCGCTCCCAGGGCAAAGGATAAAGATAAGCTCTACTACTGTAAAGAGTTGTAACCTTGGAAACCAAGAGGGACAACAGGGTCCCTCTGTAGGGCTCTGTAGGAATCACTATGAGTCAGAATTGACTCGATGGCATTGAGTTTGGAGATTGTGCTTGCTTTGGTTTCCTGAGAGGTCCTGAACAATCTCAAATCAATCCCTGTTGTGTGAGACAGCACATCCTTTGTCAACTAAAATAGCAAACTCACTGCCCAGGAGTCAGGTAAGACTCATAGTGTCCCTGTGGGACAGGTGTGGACCTGCCTGTGTGGGTAACTGAGATTGAAAGTCTTTATGAGATTAGAAAGCCTCATCTTTCTTTCTCAGGGAAGTTGGTGGTTTCAAACTGCTAACACTGTGGTTAATAGTCCAGTGTGTAGTCCACTGCTCTACCAGGGTTCCACACCACTATTATGTTGAATAAAACCATATATAAAAAGGTAAGCAAAAAATTATTATTATGAAGTCAGAAATGATTATTAAAAAAGAACATAAAAATATGATGCTATTGTTTCTGGATATATCCCCCTTCTTGGTGCATATACTTTTGTTTCAATTTCCCTAACCTTTTCCAAAGAATTCTGCACCCTGACAAAATAGTAGTTTGGACATTCTCCAGGGTCTCAAATTGTGATCTTTTTAAAGGTTCTTTATGTTTAGGGAACATAAATAGTTTTAAAGGGGCAAAATTCAGGGCTGTAGGACAGATGGAGTAAGGTTCTCAGAGGAAATGCTCCTAGGATAGCTCTTGCTTCCCATGAAGACAAAGGTACATTCAAAGTGGTAGGGGAAAAATTCCTCAGTACCAATTTCTCATTTATTTTTTTCACCAATGCCATTTCTGATGTTCTGTAAACTTCTATGTTTATCTTATGTCCTTTTAGAAAATCTCTCAAGACCACTCCTTTTGAACTCTAAAACAAAACAAAGATATTTGTCACAACCTTCTGAGCTTCGAACTTCACCGCTTCGGTTGACCCTTTCAGAGTCACTTTTTAAAGGTGGAGCTTGCTCTAGGGGTCATGCTGGTAAATCCACATCTCATCTCCGGTTACAGTTTGTTTCATGACGTCATCTTTGTTGGCTTCAATCTCGTATCAAAGACGGATAGAAAGATAAGCTCTTTATGATAGTTGATCTTCTCATAGCCTCTGGGCACCTATCAAGCAAAATCTTGCTGAGATCAAGGTCCCCACTCACAGAGCCATGGGAGTGCCCCAATCTAGTAACTATTGAATCCATGGGAATCATATGGTCTCTTTGCAGCAGTTCCTGGATGTCAGTCATGGTCTCGTCATCCATGTGGTTCTCCTTTCTTTGGTTCATCTTTAAGATCTTCCCAACCTTTCTCAAAAGACGATACATCTAAAGACTGTGATATTATGTGGGATAGAATTTTCAAAGGTTTTTGTGAAGTTTCAATGATTTAGAAATGTGTCCATTGAGTTAAAACAAGGCTGTAATTTTTTTGATTACAGCCTTGACCTCAAAATCATTTTCCCCATTGCACAAAAATATACCCGCCCCCTTTTATTTTAGCCACATCAATGAAATGACTTGTCTGTCACTTTGTTTTACCATGGCAACTCGAGGGTCACTGTGATGCTCGGCACTGTACCATTGTTACTTCAAATACCAACAGGTCACCTAAAGTGAGCAGGGGTCAGCAGACCGCTGGAGGAAGAATAGACTATGGAAGAGGGACTGCTCGGAGGAAGGAGCCATAAGAACCTTGGGGACTGCATAGGAGCATTGTCAGACACTGGAAACTTCAGGAGTCGAAGTGGAGCATCGTCACACATTGTGCCAGAAGAGGAAACCCTCAGGTTAGAAGCACTCAAAACATGACTAAGGAGAAGCACCTGCTCAAAGTAGTGTCCACCACAATTACCAAAGCGGAGGACAGCTTTCGGGACCTTTGTTTGCTGAAGAGGCACGACGCAAACACTTCACACATCAATTACAAATTGGAACGTAGAATGTGTACAGTATGAAAATAGGAAAATTGGAAGTTATCCAAATATAAAAAGGAAGGCATAAAGATCGATTTCCTAGGTGGTAGTGAGATGAAATGGACTGGTGTTGGCCATTTCGAATCAGGAAAATTCTATGGCTCACTGTGCCGGGAAGGACAGATTCAAGGGTATGGGCCTCACTTCAGTTTTCAAAAAGGACATTTAAAGATCTATCTTGAACCACAATGCTGTCTCGGATAGGCTAAGATCCGTCAGCATACAAGGAGGTTTAGTCAAGATGACTACTAGTCACATCTGTGCACCACCCACTAAAGCTCACTCCATCAAGTCAGTGCCAACCCAGAGTGACTAAACCAGGCAGGAGAGAACTGCCCCCATGGGTTTGCAAGACCTCAACAGTGTATGTGACTAGACAACCTCATCTTTCTCCTTCAGCATGACAAGGAGCTTTGAACTGCTGACCTTGTG
Organism: Echinops telfairi; assembly: GCF_000313985.2. Lineage (NCBI taxonomy): Eukaryota > Metazoa > Chordata > Mammalia > Afrosoricida > Tenrecidae > Echinops > Echinops telfairi. The sequence goes on from NW_022111373.1 coordinate 58,976,495, forward strand.
AATCACAGCCTAGTGTATAACCACTACACCACCAGGGCTCCCCACTAACACTAATAGGGCAGCAATTGAAGAGCTACAACTGTGAGTTCACACAAAATTGTTGTAAGGAGGCCCTACAAAGAGTCCGTGCTTCTTTTGCTGTAAATAGGGTCGCTATAAATTGGTACCGAAAAATAACACCAACATTTTCAATCTACAATTCATCAAATGTACAATCAAGATGGATTGATAATTATTGGTAATTAGAATGCAAAAGGTGAACACAAACAGGAAGGAATCGTGGTGGGAAAGTATGGTCTTGATAACAGAAATGAGCTGCAGCTCACAGGATCGAATTTTTCAAAACCAATGACTCCTTTATCACAAATCATTTTATATTTCCCAACAGAAAAGATGACTGTAAACACGGACTTCTCTAGAGGGAATTCATAGAATTCAAGTTCACTAATCTGTGGAAAGAGACAACAGAGATGCTCTCTAGCACCAGCTAAAACTGAGTAGGACTAACTGGAACAGGCCATCGAGGCCAGGTTAAAGCTGAAGAGAATGCAAACACATCCATGGGAGCCCAAATACCACCTGAAGAACACCCCCCTGAATTTCTAGAAGATCTCCAGGACAGATTTGATGCAGAATATTTGACAAGCTGTGACATGACCTCTAGAACCTCATGCATGAAGAAAACAAAAGGTCTGAGAAAGAAGAAATGAAAGAAAAGGTCAAAGGGGAGGTCAGCATAGGCTCTGAAACTTGCTCTGGATTGCAGAATAGCAAAAGCAAATGAAAGAAACGATGGAGTCCAAGAACTGAATTGAAAATTTCAAAGGGCAGGTCAAGACGACAGTAAACTGTTACAATAAAATGTACAAAAACCTAGAGTTGGAAGACCAAAAGAGAAGAACATGCACAGTATATCTTAACCTGAAAGAACTAAGACAAACTTCAAGTCTTGAGTCCCAATATTGAAAGATCCTGTGAAGGATGCAGGGAGTATCAAAAGGAGATGGAAACATACACTCTCTGAACCACATTGCCATGTTAAAGTGTGCTGCTTCTGGTTATTCTCTTTCCAATAAGTTTCTATATGTTAACATCCCTCTTAAAATGAGTGCCCCCAATTGAGTTGGCTTTCATATGTTTCTTTCCACATCAACACATTTGCCCTGTCTTAATAATGCACTTTTATCTGTCATATATTTCTTGTTGGCCATTATTTATATCTATACTCTTCTTAAGCTTTAGATTGATCATTTTGTAGATTAAGTACAATTTAGTCAGGATTTTTTCCATTTTTGTTTGCATAGCACTTGTTTGAGTTTTTGTGCTGTGTATAGGTATGAGGGCAAAGGTTTAAAGATTTTTTTCCCTCAAACATAGAGAAGTAGAGATTGTATACACATGGCTTCAATATTTTTTATATAAAAAGTAACTTGTCAAAGTATTGTTTTTGCTACCAATGTAAAGTAATCATTCAAATAGTTCAAATAAAATGAGCACTTTACTTAGGAATAGACAAAGTGAAGGGGAAGTGTATGTAAATTAAGCCTCTGGTGATGCCCTCTGGCTACATAGCAGGGATGTAAATAGCCTTGTTATCATACAGCGCACATTGGAAAGTGATTATTACAGATGCAATTAGGTTACAATTTAACACCTTGTCATTTCATATCCTGTTGACCCATTTTAAATTTGTTCTACTTTTTAATATTTTCTGCTTCCTTTTGGATTGAGGTTTGTCTCTGTTTTACTTTATTATTCTTGTTAGTCTGTTGTTGCTATTGTTGTTTTGCATGTTTTCCTATATGTGAAATCCAGGATAGGTAAATCTGGATAAATGGTTACTTGGGGGTATAACGAGAGCTTGCGGGAGAAACGGGGAGCTAATAACAATGAGTACAAGAAATAGTACTCTGAAATTGATTGTTGTGATTATTTTACAACTCTTCTTAATATGATTGAGCTATTGAATTGCACAGTATGTGAATTATGCCCTTCAAACAGTTTAACACAGAATAGACAAAGGATGTAAACAGACAATTAAAAAAGGAAATATCCTATAGATGTAAAAATTCAGCCTTCACTTGTCAAGAAAATGTTTACTAAAACCTCAATAAAATATGATTTTTTATAGCTGTTAAATTACCCAATATTGGTTTGTTTGTTTTAAAATTTCAATTCAATGTTCTTGGTAAGAAAGCTACAGGCATTCATTTACTATATGTGTGGGTATAGATAGTTATAATATTTCATGAAGCTAATGTAAAAATATGAAAGAATTTATTACTAGTAACATATCTGAGATTGTAGTCTTATAAAATAAATGAAAAATAGTATTAACATTACTTATAAAAATCAAATTTTATAGCATAGATATCCAAGTATAGAACATTGGTTAAATGAGCTGATGCAACCAATAATATATTTTACAATCATTCCCCGTCAATTTTAATGAACATTTAATGCCATAAAAGGTCCTTTAGTTAACATGTAATGAAAGGATAAAATAATGTACTAAACAATACCTAGACTGCAACTTTTATGAGGGCAGGTTGCTTTCTGTTTAATTCATACCTGATTATTTCCCAGTGCCCAGTGCCACGTGAGAGCAAGGGTTTGCTGAATGAATGAAGTGATGAATGAATATCCAATATGGAGCCTTGATCTATGTAAAGATTCTGAATGAGCAAAATTCAGTGCTCTACAATTCTGTTTTTTTCACAGGGTTATTCATGATACACACAGTCAAATGTCTTTGTATGGTCAATAAAAACAAAATTACCATAAGAATTGGAGGAAGGCTTATTAAAATCCTTCAATATGCAGATGACACAACATGAAAGACGTCTCAAGGTTTTATCTTTTCACCATGTAGACTATATGCAGAGGAACACAGCATCAGGATTGGAGGAAGGCTTATTAAAAACCCTTTGACATGTAGATGAAACAAGATTGTTGAAACATTTGATGATGTAAACAAAATGCTGTCATCTTCAGTGTGGATTGCAACTCAATGTAAATAGAATAAAAACACTCACAAGTAGACTAGTAGATAACATCATGATGAACACAGAAAGGTGAACATTCTCAAGCACTTCATTTTTCTTGGCTCTGCAATCAATGCTCATGACAGCAGCAGTCAAGAAATCAAACGCTGTATTGCCTGTGGCAGATCTGCTGCACACTGTTGTTATTAGACGCCATCAAGTAGGCTCCGACTTACCGCAATCCCATGCACTTTAGAAAGAAACATAGACCAACGTGTGCCGTGCTCATAATTGTTCCTCTGCTTAGTCCCGTTGTTGCAGCCCCTGTCAATCCAGCTGATCCAGGGCCTTCCTCTTTCTCACTGCCCTCCACTTGCCTGAACACCATGTCCTCCTCCAAGGACTAGTCTCTTTTGCTAACATGTCCAAAGTGTGTGAGATGGCTTCCCCACCCTGACCTCTAAGGAGCATTCGGGCTGTGCTTATTTCAAGACAGATGTGTTTGTTCTTTGGGCAGTCCGTGATACTGCCAATGTTCTTCACAAGCACCACAGTTGAAACGGGTCAGTTTGTCGTCAGTCTTCTTGATTCAAGACACAACTTTCACTTGCGTATGTGGCAGTGGAAAATACCACAGCTTGAGTTAAATTGACCTTAATCTTAATCCTCAAAGTAACATTCTTGCTTTCCAGCAGTTTAAAGAGATCTTTTTTTTTTCTTGCCATTTTATTTTTATTTATTTATTT
>NW_022111373.1:58981534-58990174 GCF_000313985.2 Echinops telfairi
AAAAAAAAAAGAAAGTAGGATGGTGATATTTGTGTTAAGTAATTTGTTATCAGAAGAGACAAGTCTTTATGGAAAACCATGCTTGGCAAAGTAAAGGGTTAGCAAAAAAGACTAAGACCTTTGTGTTAGGCTGGGTTCCCAAGAGAAATAAAATCAATGCTATATAGATAGATAGATAGATAGATAGAGAATCCAGAAAACAAATGGCTCAGCTCACACCATTGCAGATACAGGCTAGTCCTTTCCTGAGTCTCCGCAGGCTTGTGGCTACAGAGGCAAATGCATGCAAAGAAGTTTACTCCTGGATTAGTTGTTGAATCCAATATTGACAGGTCAGATAGCAGGCTGATTCCTGGGGTCAGCAGTTAATAAGGTAAACTATTGGGTCAAATCCAAAGAACCAAAGATCAATGAGGCAGATTCCAGATCCAGAGCCAGCCAAAAGCAAGCAAGCCTTTCCACCAAAACTAATGTCACTGACATTGAGGCCATTCTTACTCATGACCACCCATAGGATGAAGTTGAACTGCCCTGGGGGGTTTCAGAGACTGTAAATCTTTAAGCGAGCAGAAAGTATAATTTTCTTCCCTCAGAGCAATAGGTGGTTTCAAATCATTGACCTTGAGGTTAGCAGGGCAATGCGCAACACTACACAACCATTGCTCTGAGCCATTCCGCAATCTTGCTGTACAGCACGTCATCCACAGCCTGGAGAAAACTAGCTCCATTGCATCAGGGCTGTGACATTCTGAAGGAGGCTGCATTTCACCCTAATATTACATCTTACTCATAGCAGATCCCGCTACGAAGTTGATTACATTGTTCTAGATCACATCATGGGGATCACCAGGCCTCAACTATTGCTGAGAATTTTGATCCAGCAAATTTTATATAAAACCCAACTTTTCCACCCATCAAAGAGATGAATTGGCAGTGGTGGCACAAAGGAGCTTGAACAGAACAACTGTAGGAACTGTGTGGGATGGGCAGTTTCATTCTATTTGTCCCAGGGTTGCCTGAGTGCAAGCCAACTTAAAGACACCTAACAAGAACAGCAACGCGTTCCACATGCAAACATACATGCACGATAAAGGAAAAACATCACAAATTGGAAATGTTTGTTCCTGGGTATTGATTATTACAATCCATTAGTTTACTTATTTTTTATATTTTTCAACAGTTTCTAAATGTTCTGTAGTTTGAAAACTAGACCAAATCGACTGAATTAGTCGCCTTATTATCCTACACAAATAAATTATCATTCACTGTTGTTTTTCTGAAGCCTACCTAATATTGTTGGTTGCCTTCCAAGAGTGTATTTTTGAGCAGGATGCGATCTTTTACAGCAGCGGTTCTGAACCTGTGGGTCTCTGCAACCCCTTAGGGGGTCGAACGACCCCTTCACAGGGTTCACCCGATTCATAACAGTAGCAAAATTTCAGTTATGAAGTAGCAATGAAAATAGTTTTATGGTTGGGGTTCACCTCAACATGAAGAACTGTATTAAAGGGTTGCAACATTAGGAAGGTTGAGAACTATTGTATTACAGTGTCAGAACATTCTATAATTGAGCACTTTTTTCAAACAATGATCAATTTAAAATCAGGTCATTATCAACTTGTGTTGAAATGAAAATATAATAAGGCTTTTTAAAAATATAAATGTCTCTGTAACTCTCAGCAAATGATTGGGTTGGACCATGCAAATATAATGAGTAAAACACTAATAGAGGAGATCGGTCAGATTTTTATTTTTACTTCCCTGGCTATAAGACCGTGTCATCTCAGGAGCAGAACTAGAGAGAACCCTCAGGCCTTCCAGAAAGAAGAACCACTGGTGGAGTATGTTGAAGAGCCCTGTCTGAACCGATGGATGCCCAGGCCAAAGATGCCACAGGCTGTGGCAAGAAGAGCATGGGGCAGAGCAAAGACACCGTGCTGAGACAGAACAGAGGGCTATGCTGCTGAGACCCTGAGTCTTTGAGATAATGAAGTGGACTAGCAGTCAGGCTTCCTGGCCCACAATATCCAAGGGATCTCCTGGCTGAGAGGCCGAGACTGCGAGCGAGCGGGGGGGTGGGCGGGGTGGGGGGGCGGGGATAGAAAGAGAGAGAGACTGGGCTGATGGCTGAGGAGAAATTCTCTTGTGGACCAGTGATTGTATGCTTAATGTTTATTGATTCTTATTTGTGGTAACTTGTTAATTTATCAAATAAAACCCAAACCAAACTCCCTGCTACTGAGTCAGCTTTGACTCACACCAACCCCTTAAGGGTCTCTGAGACTGTAACTGTTAATGAGAATAGAAAGCCCAGTCTTTATCCTCAACCACTGTACTGCCAGAGCTCCTAAACCCCCATAATTGTGAGTTTTGGTCCTGAGTTCTGTGTGATAATGAATTCCCGACCCAGCAGAAATGTAGCGTGTCATGTAAGGTTGGATGATCAGAGAAGGGTAAAAGAGGATAGAGGTGGTCCAGCATGGCTGAGCTCTGCCTGTGGCAATAGGCCTTGGGCTCCTGAGGAACTGGAATCCATGTCTCCTTGTGAAGCCAGAAGAGGTCAGATGTGGCCTCCATGCCATTTTGCAAAAATGTATTTGATTATTGGTATCTATCTATTCCTCTCTCTTTTTCTCTCAATGATTTCTTATAAATCTTTAACACATTAATTTTTGTTAGCAAAAATAAGATGCGTATAACTTCATACTGATTTCGATGTCTAGGGATTTTTCAGGAAAAGAAAGAGTTTGATGTTAGTAAAGTTGTAGAGAAAGTTTCTTTTTCTTAAATGTTTATTACCTTAAGTGTTTACAACTCAAACATTTGAAAATCAGTGACAGACTTTTGTCTGTATAATGTCACACATCTTTCTTCAAGCGGCACTGAAAGCATTCGCCAAAACAAAACTACAGGAATTGATGGAATACCAATTGAAATGTTTCAATAAGCCAAAGAAGCAATGAAAGCACTCACTTGTCTCTGCCAGAAACTTGGAGGACAGCTACTTGGCCAACTGACTGGAAGAGATCCATATTTGTGTCCATTCCAAAGAAAGTTGATCCAACAGAATGCTCAATCTATAGAACAATATCATTGATCATATCATGCAAGCAACATTTTGCTGAAGATCATTGAACAATGGTTGCAGCAGTACGTGGACAGGGATCTCCCAGAAGCTCAGGGTGGATTCAGAAGAGGATCTTGAACAAGGGATATCATAACTGATATCACATGGATCTTGGCTCACAGCATAGAAAACCAGAAAGATGTTTGCTTGTGGCTTTGTTTGACTATGCCAAGGCATTAGATAGTATGAACCATAATAAACTATGGATAAACTTGAGAAGAATAGTAATAACAGAACTCTTCATTGTGCTCATTCAGAACTTGCACACGGATAAAGAGGCAGTTGTGGGAACAGAACAAAGGAATAGTGAATGATTTACAATCTAAAGGTATGCGTCAGGGTTATATCTTCATCTTACAGATTTTAGCCATGCTGTGTGAATAATACAAGGGCATACTGTATGGTTTAAAATCAGGAAAGGTATGCATCGGGATGGTATCCTCTCATCATATTTATTCATTCTGTATGCCAAGCAAATCATCATAGAAACTGACTTATATGAAGAAGAATTGGTATCAGGATTGGAGGAAGACTTAACACCCCAAGATATGCAGATGACACATCTTTCTGGCTGAAAGTGAGGAGATCAGGCACTTGCTGATAAAAATTGGGGATGACAGTCTTCAATATGGATTTTGACTCAATGTAAAGAAGACCAAAATCCTCACAATTGGACTACTAGGTGGCATCATGATAAATGGAGAACAGGTTGAAGTCGGCAAGATTTTGTCTTGCTTGTGTCCACAATCAGTGCTCCTGAAAGCAGCAGTCAAGAGATCAAAAGATGTATTGTATTAAGGAAATCTTCCATACCAAGATCCCTTTAGAGTATTGAGAAGCAAGGATGATACTTTGAGGACAAAGGTGCACCTGATCCAACCCATGGTATTCTCCATTGCATCTTATGCATGTGAACGTTGGACAGCGTGTAAGGAAGACTGAATTATGGTGCTGGAGAAGAATATTGAAAGTACCATGGACTGCTAAAAGGCCAAATAGATCTGTCTGGGAAGAAATACTGTCAGGGTGCCTCTTAGAGGCAAGGATGGCAAGATTTATGTTACCAGGAGGGGCCGGTCCCGGGAGAAGGACTCCGTGTTTGGTAAAGTGGAGGGGCAGTGAGAAGCAGGAAGCCCCTCCACAGGATGGATTAACACAGTGGCTGCAACAATGGACTTAGGCACAGGAGCATTTATGAGGATCGTGCAGGACTAGGCAGTGTGAACAGGGTCGCCATGGGTCTGAATCAATTGGATGGCACCGAACAACATCAACAATGTTAAACTTAACGTTGGTTTCTCTGTAGGATGGATAAAAGCTCTGCTACCTCCTGAGTAGCACTCATGTAACTCTTCCTAATGCTGTTGTCTTTCCAGTTCACTACGATTGAGTTTACTTTCACATATGCAAATGGTGATTAAAATGCTTTTACCAGATGACTTTAGAGACCCCTTTCAACTTGCAATGTTGTACATTTAGGTTTGGAATTTTGAACACATTTTATCTGGCAAAATGCTTCCTTATTCTGCATTTGTAATGTTTCATTTTCTCATCCATACTTTGCATGTTCCAGTGGATGATTATTCTCTTTGCTGGAGAGGATTAAGGAACATGTGTTCTTGTTTCTCGTTGGACATTGACAATAATGATCAGACTTTAATCCCACAACTGAATTTTGAGTGTTATTTTTTACATTTCCATCACATTTGAAAGATATGTTTTTTAAACCTTGTATTTTGAAGTCATTTAAAAAATTACAGAATATTTTAAAAATAGTCCTGAGAATTAATTTTTGGTTGCCCAAATTGTAATTTTAGCCCTCCTTGCTATTTTTTTTTTTTGGTAACTGCAAATATACTATCACTTCATGTTGAAAAGTTTTTGGATATTTTTCCTAATAAACAAGAATATTATTTGTATAACTAGAGTAAACTTATCAGTATCAGGATATTGGCATTCATATATTATACTAGATTATACTAGTCATTAGCAAATATAGTAAAATATTGCATATAATACTAAAGACAATATACAAATTATACCCATTATGCAAATCATTTATTTTATGTCATTCTTTCTCTTTCTTTTTCTTTCCTCCTATACCAGGGCCACAGGTTGCATCTAGGTGGTTTATCTCTTTAGTCTCTTTTATACTGGTACAATTCTTCAATCTTGCTCTTTCAAGACCTTGATATTTTTTGAGTGTAGATAAGGTATTTTGTAGCATGCCCTCAATTTTGGTTTGGTTGATATTTCTTTGTGAATTGATTCAGGCGAGGCATTTTTAGCAGGGTTACCACAGAAGTGATGCTGCCTTTCGCAGTGGGCATATGTTGAAAGATACTTTGAGACTTTGTAAATAGCCTGTGTCATCAAATACTTAACCTCCTGTTTGCTGCTTAATGAAATATGAGTATGACTTTTTTCCAAATGGGGAGGTTCTAATTCCATAACTTTTCCTATAATCATTATCCTATAATTAAACAATATTTTAAAATGATCTGCTTTTCTTTCTTTTACTGATTTATTACTTATATTAGTAGGGATTCATGAATTCGTATACTCATTTTGTTAAACAGCATGTCTCAGGGTAAGCCAGTGGAGCCCCATTCAAGGTAGTTTTTTGTGTAATTTGACATGTCTCCACATTTGTGTGTGTGTAAACAAATTTTTACTTTCTGGACTCAAAATCTTTTCAATTGAAAGCTCATCCAGTAAGTTGCCGATTCTAATGTTTGCATCTACCAAACTTCCAATTTTGAAAGATTATCTTCAGTTCTTATTTTAAAACTGATGACTTTTGTCAGTTTAATAGTTTGGGTACATTGTGTATATTATGAGACAACCAGTTTACCTAGGACAATGAGAAGGAACAATCCAGTCAGGCATAAGGAAAAAAAGGGGGATATGGGGTCGGTAAAAAACTTGCATCTGTATCACGATCAGAGACCAATCCTTGGAAAAGGACATCATGCTTGGTGAAGTAGAGGGGCCGCAAAGGAGAGGAAGGCTTAAATGAGATGAACTGACACCGAGATTGCAACTACGGGAACAGGTATAGGAATAATTGCGTGGAAGGTGAAGGATTTAGCACTGTATCCCTCCTTCTGTTGTGCATAAGGCCACCTTGGGTCGAAACCAGCTCAATGGCACATAACAATCACAAAACAGCAACAATTTGAAACAAGTTCAGTGCTAAATTATTCTTCCCTGCTGGATGGAGAACTCCCACAGTCTACCACGTGGGCCATCACTGGAGGTCAGTCAAAAAGACTGGATTGATACTCCATCAAAACACAGCTAGTCGGTGCCATTGTCACCCTTCTCTTCTTTCTGGTTTCAAACGAATGCTTCATCTGTATTGAAATTCCTAGTGGAGACCTTGCTTCTGCCTTTATCCTTCTTTTGATCAGATTTAAGGAGTGAATAAAGTACTGTAATTATTGTCTCTTCAATGTGAACAATGAACAGATTCATTTAAAAGAAAAAGGTATTCACATAGCTCATTTAGACAAGCAACCTGGTAACATAATTTGAAAAGAAGTGAGTTAATAAAGTAGTGTGTTTCTTCAGTTACGAATGATCACTTCAAAGCAGCATTTCAAAGAAGTGGTAAAGGTTTTGGCTTCTTCTTATTCTTCTTCTTTTTTGGGTAATTTACCATCAAAATGGAAGATCATATAAACACACCAAAAACATTACGGACCTTTCCAACTCTCAAGGGTAGATTCTGAGACCCTTATTTGAGAGATCATGTGGTAGATTTTTAAGTTGTCCTCTTGTGCCATTCACAGAAACACCTAACACATTTTTTCTCTGGAGATGCTATTGGATCTGAGAACATCTGCAACCGTCTGAAACATGTTTCTCCAGCGTGTTGCTTTAATCTTTCTATAGACATCAGACATTCTCACAGATTTTGTGATATATTAGTTCTACTGAGCAAACATCATTTATGCTCATGTCTTGAGTAATGTCAATCTGAATTGAAAATGTGTCAACTTTATGAACATCTCTCAGTTCTTCTTTCAAGATTTTGAAGGGCCCATAAACAAGACTGGTTCATAGCAGGATCCATTTTAGGAAACACACGACTGTGATTATTAAAGTTCTGAAAGAGAGGCACTTAGGGAATGGTAAGAAGGAGGTACAAGTCATGACCGAACCCCTACTTTAGAAAAGCAGTTTTGTGAAGGCCATCCAGAATCTGTCTTCCAGATGAGAATGGGAAATTCCAGGTAGAAGAATTCTTAAATCCTAACTGGAAATAGGATAATTAAAGTTCAATAATAATGTAATGGAAATCCATTAAATTATTATTAAAGTATTAAGGTATTATCTTAGTGCTTTTATGAAAATAGAATTCTCTAAGGTCTGTGTCTTTTGCTCAGGAGCAAAAGTGATTCATTGTACAACTTATTGGTGAAAACATTAAGTAAGGCTTTACTAGTTTTAGAATTTATTCTATTTTGGTCAGACATAAAGTTTAATTTGAACATCTGCTTACAACGGAGGCTCATAATGTAGATTCTTTATAAGATTGCACTTCATTTGCATCGTATTTAATTAAATACAACGAGACACTACAATATGTTTAGATGCCAATGGTTATCACTAACTAGATTCATGCTAAAGTAAAATTATATTTCTTTAGAAATATTCAACCTTCAGAATTTCTACTAAATCTATCCATTTGTCATTTACTAAGCATTATGTTTTTTCCCTTTTTACTTAGTAAAACGTATTTATTATTTAATATTACATTTGCATGTATTACTTTCTGAGAATTCAAGTTATAAGAAAAGCCTATAGGGCAGTTGTGATCTGTCACATAAAGTTGCTATATGTACAAAACTGACTGATGTCACTTAATAACTACATGTATCTACACACACAGGTATGCTTTGGAAAATTTATTTATACATTACAAAATATATTCAAGTGTATTGTATCGTTTAATAATATTGTAAAAGAGACCTGGGAAACACTAATATATATGAAGAGGAGATTATCACCCTTCAAAAGGAATTGTATTTTTCAAAGGTATGTGTTTAATATTTTTTTACAAAACAACCTATCACCTTCAAAATACTCTCCATTACAATTAATACAATTGTCAAATCTAAGATTCCATTCTTAGAAATATCTCTTAAACTCATCTGTTTGGATGGCTGACAGCACCTTCCTCATTTTTTCTTCACTTCTTCTACATCATCAAATCACTGTCATTTCATGTCCCCTTACATCCGTGGAAACAAAAAGAAGTCACATGGAGTGAGGTCAGGTGAGGGGGCAAGAGAGGCATACTGTTTTTTTGCCAAAAACTGGTGCTGTGTGAGCCGGTACATTGTCACAGTTGCAAAACCTGTCCCTGTCTGCCACAAATCAGGCCTTTTTTGTCTCACACTGTTATCCAATCTTTCCTGAACCTCTAAATAGAAAGCATGATTAACAGTCTGATCTGGTAGGATGAACTATAAATGCACTATGAGTTGCCATTTTCATCCGTTCAG
>NW_022111373.1:58990659-58992946 GCF_000313985.2 Echinops telfairi
TCTTAGTCTATTTGGAGTATCTTCAGAAAAACAAAACAAAACCAAATAAAGAAACAAATGAAAACAAAAATCAGGTCTTATCAAAATAGTAGCTTTCCCGAGGATCTGCTGGGCCAGTTAAATTCAAGGCAGAGATGTCAGCTTTGAAGACTGTTGCACTGTTACTGTTTTAATTTTTTTTGGTGTTTTTGTGGATTTCAGAGGTGGTTATAGATAGATTTTCTTGAAGGACACAGGATGATCACAAGAGCTTGTAATACAGGGGTTCTAAGGACAATGAAAAGGGCATCGGTGAGAAATGTCCAGGAAAACTGCACTGAGGATTTTTTTTCATCACCGCAATTACCCTGCTCATTCTTTGAGGATAGCGAGAATTGTCATATGACAGTTTTATGCTGTATACCTTACAGCCCTCAGGAAACCCCTTCAGACTTCTCTTTTTCCCTGAATTCCAAAGAACATGGAAAAGGAACACAACTTGAGACCCTCAGAAATGCTCAAACTCCCACTTGGCACAGTGCAAATAGCAGAGGGGGAAGTTGGAGAGCTGGCAACACCACCTTTATAATCATTTAGACCTGGATGGAGGGTATGTAGGGAAACATGAACTTTTCATTCTCATATTTTTGTTTAAAATGGTTTATATTAATTTGTAGCAATACTTTTAAACTTGTGTGTGTGTGTGTGTGTGTGTGTGTGAGTATGCTTCAAAAGTTCATGGAAAGATGAAATTAAATATTCTGCAATTTTTGCACTCACTTTTTGCAGTTCCTTTGTGTGAATATATGTGTATGCATATACATATATACTACAGACACATGTAATATACATGATTTGATGGATTTTTTATTTGATTTGAGTTGATGCTATGGCAAATTGTTTGGTTTTGCATACATTTAAGTATAACTTTATTATTACATATTCACTCTCTTTACATTTTGTGAACCTGATTGTTATATAATTTACCACATCATAAACAAAATTATCTAGAGTGATATTTCTCAAACTGGAAATGCTTCAGAATCATCTGGAGTGTTTTAAAAAACCCAGAAGAGTTGAGCCCACTCCCAGAATTTCTGATTTAATAGCTGTAAAGATGGGTCTGAGAATGTGTATTTCAATTGGAAATATAAAGTGATCCTGAAAGTGCTTACTGGTACGGCAACCACACTTTGAGAATGACTGCTACTTTGAGAAGAATTGCCTTACTAACACACAGCGATGGAGTCTGTCCGCCTCATACTGACTCTATAGGATAGAGTGAACCGCTCTAGGTTTTCTGATGGTTCTTCTGAGCAGCTGCTGTGTTTGCATCACTTAACTAGAGGTTAGCAGCCCAATGCTTAAGAGCACCATCAAGACTGTAACTCCCACTAAATGAACAAGCAGGGATATGGTAGTAAGGTATGTGTAATACTATAGAGGGGATTGTTTTGGTTACCACCCCTAGCTATAAGAATGAGACATCTTTGAAGCAGGATCAGAGAGAGAAATCCCAGGACTATCAGAAAAGCATATTCTAGATCTGTCTGTGAGTTCTAGGTGCCCAGGACTGTGAATTACTGCATACATGCAGAATGGCTGTAGATTGTCATGGGAAACCTGACTGATGTCAGAATAGGCAGAGAAAGATGGAGTATGGAGGCATGTCTGACCTCTGCCTTGTGGGTCCAGGGAAGCCAGAGGAGGTAATATATAGTCCTCCAGGGCATTTAGTTCAGTAATGTGTGTGCATGCTTATAAAAAGCGAAATGGGGCATGTAGAAGGGATCTTCTCAGAGGCACGGAGGATGACACTTTATCTCAGGTACTTAGGGAATATTAATAGGAAGGACCAGTGTCTGGAGAAGGAAATGAAGCTTGTTCCAGTAAAGGGAAATACAAATAAGAAAAGAAGACTCTCAAGGAGCTGGATGGACAAAATGGCTGCAACAATGACCTCAAACCTAGCACGCACTGGACTGTGAGAAGGACCAAGGACTGGGCCGTGTTTGGTGTGTACTTTCCAGCAAAAGATCCCTGATGGCCCAGAGATTGACTGCTTAGCTCCTCAGCGGTTGGTGACTGAAACAGATGTGGCACACTGGCTCCATAAAGATTCATAGCCTTGGGAACCTTATAGAACAGCTCCATTCTGGACTAGGAGTTGAAGGAGGTATTTTCAATAAACTATCACCTAAATCAGTGAGAACAGAATAACTTTAATGGGAACTTTTATTTATTTCAATTTTCTATTGAAAACACAGATTCTCATATCAAGGATTTAGGGAAGTTGGCTAAATTAGAT
>NW_022111373.1:58993855-58995828 GCF_000313985.2 Echinops telfairi
TCATGGATGCAAATATTAGAACCGGTAATTCATCTTTGTTAAAACATCTTTGAAACAATGTCAATAAAGTGCTATAACCATACTATTTTAATCTAGATGAGGGTACACTACTCTGTAACAACACATCACAATTTGAATTGCAAATTTATATAACTCATCCTCTCATGAAGATACTAGTCTCCTTAACTTATGAAATAGAAACCTAGTTATTATAGATGCAAACCCATAATATTACTGGATTTCTCCTGCTGATAAAACTATCCCTTATTCCAAGGGACTCAATTTAGTGAAGGCCTGAAGTTGAAAGTCAAGAAATATGTTGCAGCTCAGAAGAATGTCACATTTAGAATCCAAGAAGAATTACACAAAAGGTACAAACCAAAGAATCCCTGCAGAGTTACAGAGGAAGAGAATCTGGTCTGTGGTTCAGGTTAGAAAGTGAAAAATGAAACAGGAAAACAAACATCATCTGCCGTGTGATAATGAAGAAAGAATTTATATAATGGCGATTGCAGACTGTTTTTATTGTTCCCATCTAGACACTGGGCCCAAGATGCCCATATATTGTTAAACGACATTCAAAGGTAAGAAGTAAGATTTGTGACCTTACATATGTAAGGATCTACTAGATATAGCCATTCCCAGTAGATTCTTGTTTGAACAGAAAAATCCGACCTGAAATTAAATTTATATTATCAATTAATATCTTTATTTGACTTAAAAAAATTTGTAGTATCTCTAGGAACTAACTTGGTGCTTAACAGTCTTATTTTGTTCCACCAACAAAAGAAAAAGTCATACATTATTTCTACATGTATGACCCAATTTATGTATTATGACATCATTTGAAATTTCAATATATGAACATGTGTACTATAACTCTTTTGACATTTTTCTTTTCTAAGTAACTTCCTATTTGGTTCAGTAAAAGTCCACGAACCAAATGACTTGTTGTTGTTAGATATAACAAAGTAGCTTCAAAATTCACAACAACTGTATGCACAGCAGAACAAAACAGCCTGGTCCCGTGCCAGCCTCACAATTCTTTTTATGCTGTTGAGTCAAATGTTGCAAGCACTATGTCAATCCATCTGGTCCAGGGGCTTTCTTCCTGCCTCCTCCCTTCCTCCCTCCCTCGCTCCCTCCCTCCCTCCCTTCCTTCCTTCCGTGTTTCTTTTTTGTTGCCTCTCTACTAAGCATTATGTTCCTTTCCAGGGAGTGGTCTCTCCTGACAATCTGTCCAAAGTACATAAGTAAAAGTCTCATCATTTCTGCTTCTACAGAGTATTCTGGCCAGTTCTCTTCCAGGAGAGATTTTTTTTTTTTTAGTCCATCGTACTGTAAATGTCTTTTGCCAGCACCATAATCCAAATCCAGCAATCTTCTTTGGTCTTTCACATGTATACAAGGCAATTGCAAATGCAATGGCTTGAGTGCAGTGCCCCTTAGTCTTCAGAGTAACATCTGTGATTTTCAACACTTAGAGACATCTTGTGCTGCAGATTTACCCAGTGCAATGAATCCTTTGATCTTTTGACTACTGCCTCCAAAAGTGTTGATTGTGGATCCAAGCAAGGCAAAATTCTTGACAACTTCACTTTTCCTCTGTTGATCATTGGTTCAATTGTGAAGATTTTGTTTTCTTCAAGTATTAACCCACAATGAAGGCTCCAATCTTTAATTTTTGACAGTTTCAATTCCTCCTCATTTTCAGCAAGCAAAGTTGGGTCATCTGCATCTAGTTTGATGGCACATTCTTCTTCAAATTCAGATTATTTTCTCTGAATAAAGATTGAATAAGTATTGTGGGGGAATGCAACATTCTCACCACCTTTCTGAATTTTAACACATGCAATATTCCCGTTCTGTTCTAACACCTGACGCTTAATCTATGTATAGATTCCTCATGAGAACAACGAAGTGTTCTGGAATTCTCATTCTTCTCAAGGTTATCCATGATAGTTGAATCCTGC
>NW_022111373.1:58996731-58998188 GCF_000313985.2 Echinops telfairi
GCTACCTGGCCAACTGACTGGAAGTTCTACACCAAATCATCCAGGCATCTTTCTTTGCTTACTTCATAAGATGAGTAATGGTATATTAATCACACACTTAGGCTTACTTTTTGATGACAAATACCTAGTCTCTTTAATGACTTTCAGGGAACTTGTTAAGGGGACTCACACTTACCCGTTACTATGTGCTTATTCACTAAATGGGAGTTCCTGTTTGGTGCAAAAGATAATATAGTTGCTAACAAGAAGGTTGGAAGTTTCTAGACACTCAAACACATCTTGGTAGATCGGCTTGGTGATGATCTGCTTCAAACATTTCAGTCACTGAAAACCCAATAATCACAGTTCTAATTACTTACATTCATGGGGCTCCCTAGGGTTGGTGTTGACTCAGTGGCAAATGTTGGTTTTTCTCTAAAAATAGCCAAATTGGTTAAGGATCTTATATTTAATGACTTCAAGAGTAAAAGTTTGCCTTAATGTCTTCATTTACTCCTATTTATAACTTAGTAGATGCTTGTAAAAACAAAGAAAGTTCAGAAGTTGGTATTTAACTATCGCAACTGTCAGTAACCTCAAATTTTGTCATGTGAGCCATTAATATTCTACACATCTATTACATCAAAGTAAAATGGGCTTCATTATGTCCATTATGAACTGACTCTGTAATTTCCATTTCTGTCTATTTTTCTGTCTGCACTAATTTGGGTTGATATATACACCTCTGTTCTCCCTCACATTTCAATTAAATCCCCTAATTGCAAAATTTAAAATTAGGCCTGTCTGTTTTTTATTTTAAATGTCAGATTCTTGGGAAGATACCGGCCTAATGTGCCTTTTAGTGATCACTCACTCAATCAATCAATACAAGTTTTCCCTTGTTTGTATTGTTTCCATTTAATACAGAATATTAGAACTTCCTCCCTTCTTTGAAGTACAGCAGCCCTCGAAGGGTATTCCGTATTGATCTGTGCGTTAGTCACCTTTGCCTTGTGGCATTTGAGAGGGACCACGAAGTAGCAATTAGATTGTAAACCTGCAATTGTGGTAAGAATGAATCAGGTGTTCACCAATTACTGTTCTATTGATAATAATTCTCAGAGGGTGGGTCTCATCTTGTGAAGTTTTCTCAGACCCTGCCAATCATTGTCAGAAGCTTTTAAGTAGAAACACTTTTCAATACTTCGGAAACTCCTGAAAAAAGACTTGTACATTTTTCTTTAGTTGTCTCTTTAGATCTCTCTCTGGTAATGGCTACTGTCAGGATGGCTAAGTGGAATGGTTCAGCTAAGAAGAGACACTATCTGAGGTTTGCACAGTCTTCTGTCGCATAATACGTTTTCTCTTTTGTGATTGATTTGGGACACAAAATACAAGACAGGGAGTTGAACATCTCTTTGAACTAACACAGCAGAACCACTAGAGAACAGTTGATTCCTCAATGCAACGTACTTCTT
>NW_022111373.1:58999430-59014343 GCF_000313985.2 Echinops telfairi
TCTCCAGAAATGTGCCACCAAAGAGGAATTCTTCGACTTCTTGATGTAGATGGCTTTGAACTTGTAATTATTGGAATTGATTCTTCAACTAAAACAATTGAAGTTTCTAACTCATCTTCACTAGTATTATCATTACTAACTACGAGGTCTTCTAATTCATCCAAATCAGAATAATCGGGCATATATTCACTTCCTATGATGGGAAAGAAATAAATATTGTTATCAAAATAGTTTGAATAGTAATATAGTTAAAATTGTATATTGTAAAATTAAAAAATTAAACATAATACACATTTTATTTATCAATTTCATCCATATTAGCATCTGGTTCCTTGTCTGAGTCTGTACCGCTTCCATCTAGGTCATAAATTCACCGTTTGCCATAAAACAAATCACAATCCATGCTGTGGTAATTTTTGTCAACCTTGATTCAAAAGACGAATGTAACAAAATCACTACGTTTGAAAACGCAGAAATATATAATAAACATAATGTTTTTTTATGAGTATTACACCTTTGACAAGAACTACAGTTTTATGAACATATACTAAAAATATCAACACTAAAACTTCACTAGATTGAAAATTATCCTAAAATGCACTGAACGCCAATGACCACTTAACCTCAACGCACAATCGGTCAAAACATGTGCCACTATTCAAGCATTTTGCCGCTAAAATGCATGACTAGTGGTATGCATTTGTACTAGTAAAGTGTGACTATTTTGTCGACATCGTTGTCGGCTCCAAAAGCTTCATAATTTTGGTTCCAGATATGCTTTAATTAAATGTTACGAAAACGTCACTCTAGGCGTTATAGGGTTAGTACTGAAAACCTTTGTCCTGGGAAACCTTAGTCCAAAACAAACTAGGATAGTTGGCCAATCAAAGAAGACATATGAAATTAATAATGACTTTTTGTGTGATATTTTTATTTGCTTCTCCTGACTTAAGTGTTCAAGGGTGGGTATTAAGCATTTAACTATTATCTGATTAATAATATGCATATGCAAACTATAAGTATCTTGGTAGCATAGTGGTGATGCATTGGGCTGCTAACTACAAGGTCAGTAGTTCAAAACCACAAGCAGCTCTTTCAGAGAAAGACAAGGCTTTCTACTCCTGTAAAAGTTATAGTCTCAGAAACACACAGGGGCAGTTCTAGCCTGGCATATAGGGTCACTATGAATCAGCATTGATGCATGCTATGTTTCTTTGTTTTCAATTCTTGTAGAAAAAGTATAGAGTCCACATCTGAACCTCTTCTGCCTTTCAAGGATGATTGCCACAAGGCAGTGGTCAGACATTTCTCCATTTTTCACCCCCTTTTGACACTAACTCTCCCTCCCACAGTATTCTACTTCTGTGGTGCATTCGAAAATCATTGCAGTGTCTACACAGAACTTATAGACAATGTTCACAATTATGGGATTTATTAGGGAAAATTAACAGGTTACAAATCAGGTGAGAGATGTTCAGGATACAATTGTTCAGCTAGACCTCTTCTTTGCTTATACAAGGTCAGGCTAACTCTAGTCCGCAGCCTCTTGGCCTTACCTCTACCCTGCTCTTACAGTGTTACAAAGTTCCTTTGGGACTACCAACAAATGCTGAAAGGCTATGCCACTCCTCTATAACCATCACCCCAAAGACATTGAGCTACAGTTCCGTGAGTCAGTATCCAACTCTCCCAATTAAGTGATCAGAGGCACTCTACTCCACACGCTAGCCTCTTCTCCAGTGTGCTCAACTTTATTTGTTCTGGGCTGGAAAATCTACTGCTCAGTCTCATGCTCTAGCTCCTGGTTCTTCTTCTTCCGCTGTTGTTACTTTGTCATTCCTCTAGTGTCAAAGCTGTCTCCTGGACCTCGGGATCTAAATGACATGTTCCACTCCAGGTTCTTCTCTCCTGAGGGCAGTAACTTCCTCCTTTCCCGCTTCTGAGATGGCTTATTTTATAACCAGCAGCATGTAAATCACAATGAATTCTGTTGGTAATCATTCACAGTTGAACTACATAATCTAATCAGTATCTTCCACCACCTTCTTACCCAGAACCATCAGGAAGACAGTGGTGATTTGGTGGAACTAACACGGCTATCGCTAGAAGAGCCATAGTAAATAATTTGCTGCAGTGCAATTGTTTTAGAGGGAGGGAAAAAAGAGGAACTGATATCAAGGGGCCCAAAAAGAAAAATAAGGTTTTTAAATTGTTGATGGCATTATTTGTGTGTGACTGCTTAATAGGATAGGTTTATGGACTATTATAATATATATAATATATCTCAATACAATGATTTATTTTTAAAAATACCCTAGAAATAGTTTTTATAGGTACACCATTGGGCAACAGTAAAAGTGGAGAATATTAAAAACTCTAAATTCCAACAATCACTTTCATGCCGGAAAGGGAACCCTTCATTTTCACAGAGGATGTTTGAATATAAGCCTAGCCACACGTAAACAAAAAATATTTCCAAACTCATGATTAGACATATATTTATTTCCTCAATTGCTCTGCTCTGAGTCCTTAAAAATCAATGTTCTATCATCTCACCTGCTAGTGGGTAGGGAGAGACGTGATTTTTGTCTTGAGAAATAAGATTGAGCGAGAGCTGATTTTATATTTCTATCGACATAGAAGATGTATAGCTGTTTTTACAAAAGTTGGCATATATGCAAAACCAAGATGGGGATTTGAATCTCTCTGGAATTTTGCCAGATCAATTTAATAAACTATTCATGAAGATACATTTTCTGCAGAGCTCCTGATTGGATGGGGTTCAATTGATACACTATACTGTTATCGTGCCAGAGGAGCTCAGCAATCAATAGCAGGGAAGAGAAGCAGCGGGAGGCTGTTGGAGCCAGGGTACGAATGGTTAGGATTCAGAAGTAAAACTTGCGTAAGAGTTTAACTTAAGTGATGTTGTCTGCATAGGAATAGTGGGAGTGGTAGGCCTTCAAATTCATATGGATTATGGTGTTCCTAAAAGAAGAAATATTTTCACATATTCATAGTGATTGTGGATTAAAGGAAATAGAGTTGAAGCAGAAATATCTTCACTACAGTAGATTTATTATGCTATTCCATATTCCAATTCAGTTCCATCTATCATATTTTTATTTAGATCAGCTTTTCTCATCAAATGACATAAATTAGTAGTAGCTTAAATAAAGCAGTCAAGAAATCAAATTACATATGCATTGGGCAATGTCTTATACCGAATTCTATAGAGAAGCAAAGCTAGTGAAGCTTATATATGTACATATATACTACTAGAGAAATGTATCTCAAAAACAAATGGCTCATGGTTGTAGAGGCTGGAAATATAATATTTGAGATTAAATTTACCTTGACTTGCATTATTTTACTATTTCTCCATTGCTGGCAGGTAGATAACTAGACTGCATTTGGGGGAATAATAAGAACTGGTGTTGTACAGATAAGATATTTGGCAATTTTGAAAGCGTAAATTTGATTTGGCATCAGAGTTTACCTCAACTTAAGACCCTAAATCTCAGTCTCATTAGAAGAGATCAAGATCAAAGTTCATTAAGTACACATGTTAATGATAGAGGAGGGTTTTGGTGAGTTTGAGAAAACATGACACCATGATCAGAGGTAGAAGGAGCTCGTGGATTCAAAATACTCTATTAAAAAGTCTTTTGAATGTACTTTTCAGGTCCTAAAGAATATACTGCATTATGAAGAGGGGAACATTCTTGCTCTCACTTCTCTGAAAGGGAAACAATGATGACTTCCCCTCATCTTCACCCTAGAGTCTGTCTCACTTGTATGCCTTTATAACATACTGTCTGATAATTTCTAGATGAAACACAAACATCTCCTCACCAGCAGTCAGCTCTGTGCGTGGCTGAGTTCTGTCGCAGTGGCATGTTTCCTGGTTCTGTCAGCAATTGTGATGATATGGAACTTTTGTCGGGAGAATTGTAATTAGGACAGGCTGGTTCATGCTGTCGTATTAATTAGACCCTGAATTCTCAATGGATCAACAAAATAAAGCCTGGTAAAGCCATCGGGGGTCTTCCCCAACAGTCACTCAGAAATACAAGCCCTCCCCTGACTTTGGGGCTTGACTTCCACAGGGGTTAACAATGAAGAACAGAGAGAAGGAAAGGAAGGGCTTCAGAACAGTCCCAAGCAGTTGAGTAACGGGCATGGGAGTCAACGGAAGCATGTGCATGTGCAGCACACACGTTTTTTAGCTTACCAGTTTTTGACCTGAGTAGGAAACAGGCAGTGATGGCAATTTTGGCAACCAGCACATTCAAATATAGCACCCACAGCTGCCTGCCACCTGAGAGCAGGGCATTTTGCCTCTTGTCTATTGGGTTCAAAATCTGTCAAGCAAGAGATAGGATTGCTGTGCAATTTCTACCCTGGACTTGCTTCTCTTGGCCTTACGTGACTGTTTCAAATCATCTCAAAACCCTGGTGAGAGGAGATTTTGTGTTCTAAACTGCCTCAGCCTAAAAGCAATTCAAGTCCCTTCTGTTTATAGATAACCCTTTAAGGTTCAAAATATAAGGCTAATCCTATAGTAAGGGAGGCTGAGCAATGTAGAGGACCACAGGGAAGTATAATGATAATGAAGCATGTATGTTACAGTTCAAACTTGCATTTGCAAAATTTCCCTTCGATTCTTTTATTTCATTTATTGAACAAACAAATGCTTTGCAAGGGATACAACCTTAAGTTTCCTCTGTCCCTTAAATCAAGTAAAAGGCCAGGAATTCTAGATTTAGGATAACTTCTTAATTAGGCCAAACCCTCCTGGCAACCCGGGGGCTATTGCATACATTCTGACTTACAGAGACCCTACAGGACAGAGGAAAACTGCCCATAGAAGTTCCAAGGCTGTGCATTTTTTTTCGTGGTAGCATGCTCACCTCAGCCCCACTCGATGGTCCACATGGAGATCCGGAGACCAGAGGTGAGTGCGAGGGAGCCCAATTTCTTTCTTTCTTTTTTAAAATCATTTTATCGGGGGCTCATTCAACTCTTATCACAATCCATGCATGCAGCCATTGTGTAAAGCTCATTTGTACATTTGTTGCCATCATCATTCTCAAAGCATTTGCTTCCTGCTTGAGCCCTTGGTATCAGCTCCTCATTTTTCCCCTCCCTCAGCACTTCCCCCTTCCCCATGAATCCTTGATAATTTATGAATTATTATTATTTTGTCATATCTTACCCAGTCCCTTCACCCACTTTTCTGTTTTATAGACACAAACTGCCACCTCATTCTCTCATGGAAGGAGTAGCTGATGGCTTTGAAGTGAACACTTAGCCACTGTGTCACCAGGGCTCTTTAAGTAAAAATATGTATCAACTGTATCTTTATTCCCCCCTCCCCACACATACCCACTAAGAGAGAGGGGCATGAACCTGAAAGCATCAGCATATCTCCCTCCCACTTCAAACTCAGCCAGGGAACGGGAAAGAACTAGAGAGGGGCCTCAGTCCTGGGCTGATAGTGAATCCAGAGTTTCACAGCATGGGAGAATGAAGGCCCTTGCCTTACAAAGTAGGGGCCAGAGAATGAATGGGAGTTTCCCTAATTAGGTCACAATTCTTACTTATTTCTTTGCCCATTGTTGTCCCTGATTTCATGTGCGTGTCTATTGAGGACTATGTACTCTTTAAGTTTAGCAAAGGTTTCTCAATTTGCTTCCTGCCCACAAAGGCTAAGGGTAAAATGGTTTTCATAAGTAGTTTGGACACTGGAGTTTTCAACTGGTTTTTTAGTTTCTTTGGCAATACAATTGCCTTGCAAGAGTAATATGTTTCCAATTTATTTGTTTGCAGTAAGTTTCTGGTACGCTGCCCCCAGTTCTTTTTAAGACGTTGTCCTTCAATCTGCTTTACATGTTTATTCTTTGTCTTATTATGTGACAATTAAGTGGTGAGTACTTTAAGAGTTTAGACTTGACTAAAAAGTCAAATAATTTATAGGGTTTTTTTCCTATGGGGAACCTTATATCATAGAGCTTGGGCATAAGTTCTAATAGAAGTTTTGGGAGAGAAAACGAAGCTGGCAATATAAGTAAAGGTGTCGTCTGCATCTGTTATCTTCAGTAGCTTCCAGAAGACATCTCAAAATGCCTGGAGGGACATCAGATTGCTATGACTAAGGAGAGCGGTGCCACTGGCATCTATTGGGTAGAGGATAGAGATAGTACTAAACACCCTATAACACACGGTGCATCCCCCCACCCCAAATATGGCTACAAATGTCAAGGTTAAGAACTCTACCTCCCAACACATATATATACTTCAGACTCTTCCACCTCCAGCAATTTGTGAATGTCCCAACGGGTTATTTATTAGTTGGCAAAACCAGTCACCTCCAGGAATTTCCTTAGGCATAGCCAAGATTGAGGTTTTGGAGATGAAACCAGAATCCAGTGATAGTTCATCACTATTTTGTAGGGAACCAGCTGTACTTATCTTACATATTTCTACTTAGATACACAAAGAATATCCTTACAAGAATTCGAAGTTAATGGCAGGTAACTTGCAATATTTAAAGACAACTATTACTACTATTTCTTGCAGGAAAAAAGATATTTCTCCAATATGCTAATATTTAACTTATGCTTTAGAACCAGTTCAATATTCTAAAAATTTGATTAAGTCCTGTCTTTCAGATGGCTGAAAAAAATTGATGGTAAAACACTAGAAATATAATTAGCCCAAACCAGTAGTGATCGTAGGCAAAAAAAAAGGTATAAAGAAAAAATGTCATTTTAATGAGAAATAATATTGAAATTGTGGTTCTAAGAAGTTATCAATATTTTGGCAGTTTTTCCCCCCTTTTAATCTTAAGTGGTTTTGAGCAATCAATTATTAATCAGCATTTCTTTAAGAGGAACTAATAGAATCATAGAAGACTTACTTCACTTGGCATTACACAACTTAGTGGAAAAAGATCTGTTAAGGACTATAAAAATAAACTACTTTCTTCTAAGTTCTTACCTGACATTATGTGTCTAGTAAAAATTGTTTCTTTAATGACAGGCCTTAGATCATCTCTTCTCATCCATTATCAATGCCATTAACTGCCACTGAATCAGCTCTGAATCATGGTGACATTATGTAGAAAAGAATGAATGAAACTGCCAGATCCGGCCCCATCTGTTGTGGCCACTGTGCTTTTAGAGGGGCTTCCAAACTAGGGGGTTCATTTTCAGAACAAGATCAAAGAATATTCTATGTGATTACTCAGATATTCACTAACTAATTTTGGGGGGATTTATCTTCAGGTGATTCTTCCAAGGCTGTTTTAGTTGGAATTTTCTATAAACCTGATCATACAAGGTGCTCCTTTGGTATTTAAAATACCGGAGGCATTTTAGTTGTTTTTGTTGCTCTTAGGCGCCATCTAGTTGGGTCTCACCCACGGCGACCCCAAGCACAGCAGAAAGAAAGACCACTCAGTCCCAAGCCTTCCTCACAAGTGATCTTATGTTTGAATCTGTTCTTGCAGCCACTACATCAATCCATCTCATGGAGGGCCTTTCTCTCCTGTACCGCCGCTCTGTTTTACCAAGGATAATGTCCTTCTCCAGGGACTGGCCTCTCCTGACCACATGTCCAAATATATAAGATGAAATCTTGCCAGCCATGCCTCTAAGGAGCACTAGGGCCGTACGTCTTTCAACACAGATGTGTTTGTCCTTTTGGCAGTCCAGGCTACTGTCCATGCCATTCTTTGTCAGCTCCATAACTCAAATGCATCGATTCTGCTCTGGGTTTCCTTATTCAATGTCTAATTTCCTTATGCAATTGAAGCTACTGACGTAGTTCAGGGGCACCATTGTTTTCAAAATAACATCATTTGTCTTCAATTCTTTCAACTGAGCTTATGCAACATAGCTACCCAAGGAACTGCTCTTTTTTAAATTAAAAGATCATTTTATTGTAGGCTCCCAGAACTCTTATTACGATCCATATATCAATTGTATCAGGCATATCTGTACATATGTTGTCATCATTCTTTTCTAGACATTTGCTTTCTATTGAGCCCTTGGTATCAGCTCCTCTTCCCCCCACCTCGTGACCCCTTGATAGATTATGAATTATTATTATTTTCATATCTCACACCAACCACGGTCTCCCTTCCACCATGGTTTCTGTTGTTCTTCCCCCTGGAGTGGGGTGTGTGGTTATGTGTCGATCATTACAATTGGTTCCCCCTTCTGGTATCGCTATTCCCAATCCTGTTCCTGGATTCCGTGTCTTCTGAGCTCTTATCGCTTATTTATACCTGTGTGCCTGCTCTGGTCTAGTCTGAAATGAGAGGCAGCACTGGAGTCATGATGGTGAGGAATCCTCAAGGAACCAGAGAAATATTGTGTGTTTTATCAGTGCTTTATTGTGCCCTGGTTGGCTCATCCCTTCCCTTGACCCCTTGGTGGGGGAATGTCCCATTGTCTACAGATGGGGTTTGGGTCTCTGCTCTGACTCCCCTCATTCTTACTAATGTACTTTTGTTTGTTTGCTTCATATGGGGTTCTGATGCCTGTTACCCAGTCCCAAAGACATCTCATGATCATACTGGCTGGTGTGCTTCTTCCATGTGGGCTTTTGGCTTTTCTGCTAGATGGCCACTTATTTAACTCAAGCCTTTAAGACCCCAGATGCTATATCTTTTAATATCCCGGCATCATCCGTTTTCTTCACCACATTTGCTTATGCACCCATTTTGTCTTCAGCGATTGTGCCGGGAGAGTGGGCATCACAGGATACCAATTTGTTAGAACAAAGTGTTCTGGTATTGAGAGAGGGTATGAGCAGAGGACTGCAGTCCATCCACTATTTCACTGTGTTGTCATATAAGTATATGTACATAGACCAATACCTCTATATTTATGGATTAATGTATTTACATATGTACACACCTATACTTACACCTCTATCCATAGCTTTGCTTCCTAGATCATTTCTGTTTCCTTTTACCTTCCTCCTGACCCACCATCACATTCACCCTACTTCTGCCTCTTAGTACTTCCTCTTAGCGAGATTGCTGTTGCGCCAACACCATTCTCCTTATCCTCCTTGTTGTTGATTTTAATTCCCTAGTTGTTCCCCTGTCTATGGCATTGTTTGCTCACCGTTCCTTTCGCCTGCCACCTTTTCCCCCAAAGTCCCTTGGGACCTTCAGTCCCATTGCTTTCTCCTCGAACTTTCTTCCTATGCCTATCTTGTATAAGTAGGCAAACCAACAATGACATAGATCAAATAAAAAGAAAACAAACGATTGAAAAAAGAAAAGAAAAAATTTAAAAAGAAAAGAAAAAGAGAAAAAACATACATAATTCCAGGTCTGTTCGCTGACTTTTATGATTATTTCCCCACTGATCCTGGGGGAATTCCGAGAGCTGCCCCTCCTAGCCCGGAGACCATTTGGGGGGTGATTTGGGGGGGTTGTTAGGGGCTTTGCAGCTTTGCTTTGCTCCAGTTGCCAAGCAGTTATATCCCCTTCTTGGTTTGTTCCCTGAGCGGAAACCATGTCATGAGCTGTTGTCGTCCTACAGTCCTCTTTGTGCGTAGCAGCTCTGCGCAGGGACGTCGTCTCCAGGGCTTGGTGTGCCGAATTAAGGTGACCAGATTTAAAGCAGGACACCATTGATGTAGGGGGAGGGTTGTTCTAGATTAAAAATTTGGTCTATATGGACCAAATAGACCGTTCCTTAGCTTGTCGTGCATTCTTTCCAAAAATCGGGACTTTTTAAAAATGCCCCAAAGCGGGACGTCTGGTCACCTGGGTCTAGACTGACCATCCAGTTCTCTTTTTCCTTCTTTGTTTGCTTCTGTGTGGGCGTGGTATGCCAGCCCTTCACCCCAACCAAGGAGGTCAATTTGGCTCTGGTTGCGGCTGGCTCTGTAGCCCAATCCTTTCATGCAGTTCTCCACGTTATTGCATTGCCCTCAGGGTTTGGTGACCCCTGCTTGGGTCTGTATGCACATTCCCAATTTTGTGGAACCATAACCAATATTCCCCCCTGGGAGTGTCAGCACATTGTTCCCCTTATGCCAGCATCTCACTTTCGTGCTCCCCCCACCCCTTTTCTCCCTTCCTCTTCCCCCCTTTTCCCTTCTTTTTGTTGGATTAAATGTACCTCCTTGGTTTAGTCTGACCTCCACCCAGCTGCCTGCACCTCAATCCGAATATTGTGAGGTAAGTGGCTTTTTTTCTATACCTACTCTGCTGATTATATCTACCTCAGGGGACTCATGTTGTACTTATACTTTTGGGATTGGCTGACTTTGCTTAGCATATTTTTCCTCCAACTCTTTCCAAGAAGTGATGCATTTCATGTGATCGTCAGTGCTTTCTAGTGATGTGTAGTACTCTATTGTGTGTATGTGTCAGAGTTTACTAATCCACTTATCTGTAGATGGAAATTTAGGTTGTTTCCAACTCTTTGTGATTGTGAATTGCACCTCAGTAAACATTGAAGCACAAATGACTGGTTGTATTTTACTTCTTACCTCCTCTGGGTATATGCCCGGTACAGGGATAGCTGGGTCATAAGGAAGATCAATTTCCATTTTCTTTAAATATTGCCAGATTGCTTTCCACGGAGGCTGTACATTTTTATCTACATAACCACCAGCAGTGGAGGAGAGTTCCTAGCTCTGATTTTCTGATTTGGGCTAACCTCAAGGGTGTTAGAGGGTATCTCATGGTTGTTTTAATTTGCATTTCTCTGATGACTAATGATCTGGAGCATTTTCTCATATGTTTATTGGTCATGTGGGACTCCTCCCTAGTGAAACTTCTTTTCAGTTCTTTTGCCCACTTCCTCGGGGAGTTAACTGTTTTCCTCTTTTTGCAGTCCAGGACTGGATCGTAGATTTTAGTAATAAACCCTTTGTCTGCTGTGTCATTGCTGAAAAATCCTCTTCCAGTCTGTGGGTTGCCTTGTTACCCTCTTGGTGAAGTCAAACGGAATGCTCTTACTGCTCCGTTAATGAGAATTGACTGTGGATCCGAACAAGATGAAAACCTTGACAACTTCCACCTTTGCTCCATTGATCATGATGCTACCTATTTGTCTACTTGTGTGAACTTTTGTTTTCTTCCCATTGAGTTCTAAGCCACCTTGAAGGCTGTAATCCTTGGTCTTCATTAGTAAATACTTCAAGTCAGCCTCATTTTTGGCAAGCAAGGTTGTGTCATTTGCATATTTCTGCTTGTTAATAAGCCGTCCTTCAATCTTGATATCACATCCTCCTTCATAGAGTGTAGCTTCTCTTATTATTTGCTCAGCATACAGATTGAAAATATGGTGAGATCAATCCTGATGTACCTCTGTCCTGGCTGTGAGCCATGTTCTGCTAGTTAACGTCTATTGTTTGGTGAGAATGGCTGCCTCTAAGCCCATGTACAGGTTCTTCATGAGGAAAAGGTACTCTTCTGGGATTCCTACTCTCCGCAAAGCTATTCGTAGTTTGTTGTGAACCACACAGTCAAAGGCCTTTGGGAGGTCAATAAATAGCATTATCCATATTTCTAATACTCTCTCCTTTAGGCCAGGATCTCCTTGATATCACCAATGATACCACTTGTTTCACATTCTCTTCTGAATCCACCTTGGAATGTCTGGCAACTTCCTGTTGATGCATTGCTGAAACCATGCTTTATTGACTACCAGCAACATTTCCTTTGACTGTAATGTCAATGATATTGTTCCATAATTTGAGCATTCTGTTGGGTCACCTTTCTGTGGAAGGTGTACAAATATGGATCTCTTCCAGTCAGCTGGCCAGGTAGCTGTCTTCCAAGTTTCCTACCATAGCTGACTGAGTGCTTCCAGAGCTTCTTCAGCACGTTAAAACATTCAAACTGGCATTCTGCCAATCCTTGGATGGAGCCTTGTATTTTACTCTGCTCTTAGTGCCGCATAGATCTCATCCTTCAGTACCTTGGTTCTTGATCATATGCTACCACTTGGAACGGTTGAATGTTTACCATTTGTTATTGGTACAATGATTCTGTGTGCTTCTGCAATCTTCCATTGAGGTCTCCTGCATCGTTCAATATTTTTATTGAATGTTCATCATTCATTTAGAATATTTTAATATTGCAACCTGAGGCTTGCATTTCTCTTTAATTATTTCAGCTTAAAATATGCTGACCCTGCTCTTCCTTTTTAGATTTCTAATTCCAGATCTTTGCACATTTCATCATAATATTTTACCTTGTCTTCTCAAGGTGCCAAGTGAATTTTTTTGTTCAGCTCTTTTATTTCATTAGCTATTTTGCTTTAGCTATTTTATGATCATGAATAACTTTCAAAGTCTTCTCTGACATCCACTTTGCTCTTTTCTTACCTTTTTCTTATTAATCATTTTATTTGGGGGTTCTTACAAATTTTATAACAACCCATCATTCAATTTTATTGTACACACTTGTACATATGTTGCCATCAATATTTCTAACACACTTTCTTTCTAATTGAGCCGTTGGTATCAGCTCTGCTATTTTCCCCTCCCCTCCTCATGAATTCTTGATCAATGATATATTATTGTTATTTTGAGTCGTACACTGTCCGTTGTCTCCCTTCACCCACATTTCTGTTATTTGTACCACTTGGGGAGGGCTATATATCCAACCTTATGATGGAGTTCCCCTATGTGCTCCCCACTCCCTACCATCCCTCTATCCACATATTGCTACTCCCACTACTGTTCCTGAGGGTTTTATCTGTCCTTAATTACATATGTTGAGAACTCTTATCTGTACCAATGTATGTACTCTGGTCTAGCTGGGTTTGTAAGGTAGAACTGGGTCATGGTAGTGGGGAGTGGTAGGAGGGAAAGCATTCAGGAACCAGAGGAATGATGTGTGTTTTATAGGTGCTATACTGCACCCTGGTTGAATTGTTCCTTCCTTGTAACCCTTCTACGGGGTGTGGGGGGTGTCCAATTGTCTACAGATGGCTTTGGGTCTCAACTCCAGTCTCCCTTTTTGTATGTAATTGTTTGTTTATTTTGGAACTTTTGATACCTGATCCCATCGACAACTCATGATCACACAGGCTGGTTTCCTTCCTCCATGTGGGCTTATTTGCTTCCCTGCTAGATGTCTGCTTTTTTAACTTCAAGCCTTTAAAGCCCCAGATGCTATATCTTTTGATAGCTGGGTACCACCTGCTTTCTTCATCACATTTGCTGATGCACACATTTGTCTTCAGTGATCGTGTTGGGTAGGTAAGTATCAAAGAGTGCCAGGTTATTAGAACAAACTGTTCTTGTGTTTAGGGAGGCCTTGAGTAGAAGCCCAAAGTCCATCTGCTATCTTAATAAATAACATATACATATATGTATACTGTCCTCTATGCGTTTCATTATAAATTAATATATTTACATATATACATGCCTATAGCTATACCTCTATAACGAGATTTTGCCTACTAGTTCTTTCCTCTATTTCATTTCACTTTCCTCCTATTCCTCTATCATGCTCACCCTCCATTTGGCTCTTATTAATTCCTCTCGGATACATTGCACTTGTTTAAACTCCAGCAGGCATTAGGCACCTCCTCACCATCAATTTTAAATCTCTTGTTCCCTTATCCCTGAGTTTGTTGGCTCCCTGCTCCCATTCCCCGCCCCCTTATCTCCCATGTCCCCCAGGACCTCCAGTCCCCTTGTTTTCTCCTTGGGATTGTTTGTCCTACCTCATATCTAGAGAGACACCGGGCGAAAGAACAAAACAAACAAAAATGATACTAACAGGATATCTGTTGATCCTTATGAGTGTTTTCCAGTCAGGTCTGATGAGTGTCAAGCCCTCTCCCCCAAGTCAGAAGTCTATTTTCAGGATTCCTTGGAGGATTTTCTTTGCTCCTCTTGCTGCTCTGTTCAACTCCCTTTACATTTTGCCCCATTGTGCGGGTGACAGACTGGGTGCACATTCCACATAGTGCTGTCCCTGTGGTGCTAGGGGTCAGTGAAAGAACATCATATTTCATTGGGGGGAGGGGTGTCTAAGGTCCTCTCTGTGCATTGGCTTCTCTGAGCAGGGATGTTGTCCCTGGGGCTTGGTGGGCCATGATGAGGTCCACCCTCTCTCTCCCTCCCTCTTAGTTTGTACCCATGTGGTCTGGACAGACCTGCCACTATCCATGGGCTCTATCTTCAGTGCTGTCCTCTGTATTGCATCCTTCTGTGGAGGGGTCAACATAGCTTGGCTCGGGCCAGGCCCCGTTGTCCTCTCTGTTAGTTTGCTGCTCCAGGCCAGTATGTTGCTCTTAAGGCTTGGCACTCTGGGATGGGGTTTGGTCTCTCTGTCCTTTTCCTGTGGAGACATAAACAATACCCTCCCTGTGGGTGTATTAGTGCCCTGCTCCCCCATCATCCTTAAGTGTGTGTGTGTGTGTGTGTGTTTTCTCTCTTTACCCCTCCTTTTTAGTTGGCTGCCATATGCATCCCTGGGTTAGGTCCAACTCTTGCTAAAGTGCCTGGACCTCAACCCAGTGTTTATGCTTATTAAGTAGCTTCTTCTCTATGCTCATTGTACTGTTGGAGCTTACCCCAGAGGACTCGTGTTGGACTTGTCCCTTTGTGCTTGGCTAACTTTGTTTAGCATAGTTTCCTCCGACTCATCCCATGAGACAATGTACTTCATGTGTTTGCTTATTTTTTTAATGACTTTATGCTTTCTTTATGTCTGATGTTCTACATGTCATTCCACAACTCATCAGGTCTTCGGTCATTACTGTTCAATGCAGTAAGTCTGTTCTTGAGCTATTCTCTACGTTCAGGAGAAATATACTTAAGGTCATATTTTGGCTCCCGTGGACTTGTTTTAATTTTCTTCAGCTTCAACCTAAACTTACATATTGATGGTCTGCTCTACAATTGGTTCCTAGTCTG
>NW_022111373.1:59014924-59017544 GCF_000313985.2 Echinops telfairi
ATGGCAGTTCCACCCTGTCCTATAGAGTCAATGAGAGTCAGAATGGATTCAATGGCAGTGATTTTTGTTTAAAGGTAAATATTATCCGGTCACCTAGAGTATTTCACTGCAATATAGATCTTGAAGTGTTGCTGTTGACAAAGATGCAAAACAATTCTTCCTGAGTTTGTTATTATCTGTCTTATAAACCATATGATTTTCCGATTTTAAATTTCCAGTACTAACCCATTTCTGCTTACTAATGCCTACAATATCTATTTTTATGGGTTCCATTTTGGTTTTGCTATTTTCAGTTTTTCAAGATTCATACTTTGCACAGTCCAAGTTCTAATCATTAATAGATATTTTCACCTGTTTCTTCTCATTTGAGTCATGCCCCTTCAGCAAAAAAAGTCTCAAATGTTATACGCCAATCATGCCATTCTGGTTGACGCTATTGAAGAAGGTGGCTCTTTCTGAGTCACATTTGAACTCCTTCCAACCCGAAGGACTGCTCCGTTCACGAGGTGCTCCACCCAGGGGAGTCTGCTGCCATACAGAAGGTTTTCGGTCAATAGTTCCTCTGACGTGGATAGCCTACTCTTTCTTTGTAGTTTGTTCTCAGTCTGGAAGAGCTGTAGAAACCTTTTTACCTTAGGTGAACCTCCGGGTATTTGAAATATCAGTGACTTTAGCTCCAGTACCATAGGAACACACAAGTGACCATAGTATGACCAACTGACAGAAAAGTGGTGGTCTGTCCAAGATCATAGCAGGAGACTGACAGGGGCTTTCATTACAGTTAACAATACTTCTTCCATTTTTATGCTATTCCTATTCATATGTTCTGTTGGTCCTAGTTGTAAAAAAGAAGGAAATGTGCCTTGAGTAATTTCTCTGATCCTTCATAAAAGTACATGTCTTCATAAAAATTATAAAATTACATGTTTCATGCAGTAAAAGGTGATTTATTAAAATATGCTAATTTATCTCACACTCCTATTCTTTGTTTTTATTTTGTCTGTCATAGCAGTTTTACATTGGGTTATGATCATTTTTTCAGAGAGAGAGGAGCAGGCAAAAATTAAAGAAATTATCCAACATTTAAAAACTGAGAATGTTACAAGTAGAATGCCAATTTACTCACCTTGTCCTTTGCCTCAACATCTAACTATTCCATTCTATCTAATTTTGTAATTATGAGTAATACCCCAAATATTTTACCACACAGTGATGAGTCACAAAGTAGATGAACTATAAATACTTTGTTCTAGTGAAACAATGAAGTTATCTATTCTTTCATATTCACCCACCTCATATGCTGTTTCATTTAAGGATAACCTTAAATAAAAAGCTTTCTCCTACTTTAAAATTCCATTATCTAGTACAAGTTAT
This sequence comes from Echinops telfairi, assembly GCF_000313985.2. Classification (NCBI taxonomy): domain Eukaryota; kingdom Metazoa; phylum Chordata; class Mammalia; order Afrosoricida; family Tenrecidae; genus Echinops; species Echinops telfairi. The sequence continues at coordinate 59,016,299 of NW_022111373.1, forward strand.
GTTTTCTAGAAAACTGATTTTTGCCTAATGCTTTATAAGTGTATCTATATCTAGCTCATCATGAACTGCTAACTGTCCCTAATCTTTCACAAGTCTGAATTACTCCACTTCTATTTAAAGAAAAAGAACAAAAGTAAGAATGGCAGATATGTTCATAATTAATATCCTACTGAGTTAATCAGTAGATCCTTGGGAATGCTGTAGGACTTTTGATGTTTTAGATTAGTCTTAAATGGATACATACAATGATTAGAGCTTTGCAATATTTAATAATAAGGTAATAAATAATAGTAAGCCATAAACTTGCTTTGAATAACCTAAGTCCACACCTGATTTGGAATTTCTGTGGGGCATTTATCTTTAAATTTAAATTTCTCTTGGACATTCCAAATGATTTGCAGACAACTCTTCTAAAACTGACTACCACAATAAGATAAGCTACACTATAAATAGATATTCTAGAATGGTAGACTTATGAGGCATTTCAAAATTGTGACTATGAGAGCATAAATTGTTGCTGTTTTTAAGTATCATTGAGTTGAGTCTCGATCATAGGGACCTCTGTATGTCAACAGAGGGAAACTTCACTTGGTGATCTTGCACCATCCTCACAATAGTGGATGTTTCAGCACATTGTTGCATTCATTCTGCCAGTCCCACTTTTGATTGTCTTCCTTTTTTGCTGGTCATCTACTTTATCAAGGATGATGTCCTTCTCCAGGGACCAGTCCCTGCTAGTAAAATGTACAAAATACACAAGATAAATTCTCACCATCCTAGAAGCATTCTAGTTGTACTTCTTCCAAGACTGATTTGTTCATTTTTCTGGCAACTCAAGGGATATTTAATACTTTTCACCAAAGACATAATTCTATTCTAAGAGAAATAGGGCTCCAATTTCAAATATATTTTATAGAGATATTTATAATGTCTAACAGGACAAATAAAATATAAAAATAAAACCAAATCTTCTATATCATGGAAGAGAAGATCCCAGTGCACTCAGAATGTTATCAAAGAGGAGATTATTTCTTGGAGGGGAGTCTACCATGGTGATACAAGTTGAGTAAAGCCTGCGGGGGTGGAACCTTAGGGCCTTAACATTGCCTCAGTCCAGCAAGTTGTTGCCACCTAGTTGGTGCCTTAATAGTGTCTTTAGGAGCCCATTCCATCATTCTATCAAGCCAGCAGCTTCAGGATGATGAGGAACATGATACGACCAGTGGATTCCATGGGAATGGGCCCA
>NW_022111373.1:59019335-59027993 GCF_000313985.2 Echinops telfairi
GCTGTAGATCGCATGATAAAAATTTTCAAAACCAACACATTGTTCAGTTTTTCAACAACTCAGAAGGTGACTATGTGCATGGATTTTCCCAGATGGAATGCACAGAAATCAAATTGATTACATCTGTGGGAAGACATGATGGGGAAGCTCAATATCAGCAGCTGAAACCAAACCAAAGACCAGCAATGGAACAGACCATCAATTTCTTCCATGTCTGTTCTTGTTGAAGTTGAAGAAAATTAAAACAAGATCATGAGAGTCAAATAGAGCCTTGAGTCTATTCCATCTGAATTTGGAGAACATCTCAGCAACAGATTTTAAGCACTGAATGCTAATGAGACAAGACCTGCATGGCTGCAGGAGGACACCATGAACATCATTCATGAAGAAACCAAAAGGTCATTAAAAAGAAAGAATGAAAATACTAAAGTGGATGACAGAAGAGACACTGAATCTTGCTGTTAATCATAGAGTAGCTAAAACAAATGGAAGAAAGGATGAAGTCAAAGAACTGGACTGAAAATTTCAAAAAGCATCTTCAGGAGACAAAGCCAATTTCATAGGGAAATGTGCAAAGACCTGCAATTAGAAAACCAAAAGGCTAGAACATGCTCAGCATAGCTTAAACTGAAAGAACTCAAGAAAAAGTTCAAGCCTAGAGCTACGATCTTGAAAGATTCTATGGGCAAAACAATGAATGGTCCAAGAAGCATCAAGAGAAGATGCAAAGAATTCACAGAGGCACTGTACCAAAAAGAACTAGTCAACATTTTACCATTTCAGGAGGTGGCATATAAGCAAGGAACAAAGAAGAGATTCAAACTGTGCAGAAGACTTAATCAAAAACAAGGCTGTAGGAATTAATGGAATACTGAGATAGTGAAGGATTATTGTGCCAATCTGGCCTGTAAACACATGTGGGATTAATTGAAGGGCCGAGAGATAAATGGCTCTGTGAGCCTCGCCTTTCTAGTTCTCAGGTTTCTTGCTTTCTGATGGTTGGACCGGGGTGCAGCTGCCTTAGCCAGTTCCCTGCTTCAGCTGGCAAGACTCACTTCCTGCAAGACATCCCTGAAGAGAAGCCACATGGACCTACCCCGATGCAGCCCTGGTGCTGGAGCAGCCGTGTGGAGACCCTTGCCAGCACTGGGATGCTTACACGCTCACTGATTCGGCTTTCCTCCTGCAGTCAGCATCATTGCGTGTGAGATTGAGGAGAACTTTGTAGATTGGTGTGGGACATATGGGTTAATGTTGGACTTATGGGCTTGAACAACACTGGGTTGGATTTCTTTCTGAATGTACACTTACCTCTTATGTAAAACTCTCTCTTATACATATGAGTCTCTGTGGATTTGTTTCCTGAGTTTATCCAGACTAACACAAATACTCATTGAAATGTTTTAGCAAACTGCAAGAGTACTGAAAATACTCATTATGCCAGGAAATTTGGAAGACCACTATTTGGTCAACTAACTGGAAGAGATCTATAGTTGTGCCCTTACCAAAGGAAGGTGACCCAACAGAATAATCAAACTATAGTACAATAGTATTGATATCACACATAATAAAATTTTTCTTAAGCTCATCCAACAATGGTTGCAGCAGGCCAGAAGTTCAGGCCTGATTCAGGAGAGGATATGGAACAAGGAACTGCAATAATGATATCTGATGAACCTTAGTTCAAAGCAGAAAATACCAGAAAGAGGTTTACTGTGTTTCATTGACTATGCAAAGGCTTTCGACTACTAGATCATAAGGAACTATGGATAACACTGAGAAGAACGGGAATTCTAGAACACTTCATTGTACTCATTCAGAACTTGCACATGCATCAAGAGGCAGCTGTGAGAACCGAACAAAGGAACTGAACCGAACTGCATGGTTTAAAATCAGGAAAGGTATGCATTGGGGTTGTATTTTCATCTTACATATTCCAGACTTGTTAGTAAAGGCCAGGCCCAGGAGAAGGCCATCATGTTTGGTAAAGTGGAGAGACCACCATCAATGACGTGGATTCACCAAGTGGCTTCATCAATGAGCCAAGGCACAGGAACACTTGTGAGGATGGCACTGGACCATCTAATGTTAAGTTCTGTTGGGCACAGGGTCACTATGGATTGGAGCTGATGTGATGACTCCTAACAACACAGCATCATAGACAAAGGAACAGGTTTAAAGAACAGATAAACAGAGTATATATATGCTGATAATTAGACTGTAGTCTTGGTTGTATGCATAACACTGAACACATGGAAGGCTTATGTTTATCGGAAAAGATATACTTCTGATTTAGACATTTTCCATATTCTACATGGCTCTTTGTATCTTGAATAGCCTTAGGGAAGTTACGTTACCTTTTTTGAGTTTTATTTTCCTAATTGCTTAAGTAGCCCTTTAAACATTTTATGAAGATCAAGGGGGAAAATGACTGGCACATCCCAAACCAAACTCATGAGAGTCTGTTTTCACCCAGAGTGACTCCACAACAGGCCAGAGTAGAACCATTCCAGAGGTTCTATATATATGTGTGTTCTATTTTTTAAAACAGCGGCAGAGTGCCAAGATCTTTTCATTCACAGTTGAGTACTTGACTACTAGACCAGTAGCACTTCTCTGACATGTATATAGTTACTCATGAATACATGTATATAGTTACTCATAAATACTCAAAAACTGACTGACATCAAGATGGTTCCCACTCATAATGACCCTACAGGACAGGGTAGAACTGTTGCTATTGGTTTCTGAGACGTGACTCTTTAAGGGACTAGAAAGGCCCATCTTCAGCAGAGGTCAGAAATAGTTAGAATGGTTTCTTTTCTCCTTAACATTGAGATTTTGTCTTTTTGCTCTAGAAAGTAAGTGATGTCAGTTCTTTAAATGGGTCCTCCCTTATCTGTTTGTTGGGAAGAGATACTGCACCCTCCAACTAAGAATCAGTGGCTGTCAAGTTGAGAATGAGAATAAGTAAGCAAGCAATGAGCAAGTAGGTCAAAGGCATGCAGGATAAGGATACAGCAAAAACCATAATGATTCTCACCAAATATCTATTGATTTATATGCAATACATGATATAGACATGTAATAGAGACTTAGATGTTATACAGTGTTCTCTTTTCATTTGAGAGATAAAATATATAATATAATATCTAATTAGATCTTGTCATTTATACACAATCTTCAACAATTTATTTCTAGCATTGCATTAAGGGTCTTAAATAGCTCCTCTTATTTCTCTCCCCTTTCTTTATTTATAATTGAACCACAGTTGACTGGACTTAAATCTAATAAGAGCCTGATTGAGGTTAAAGATATGTCATAATGGGAATGTCTAATGATTTCACTTTTATTTAACTGTATTAAGCTTATGAGACCTATGATTTTTATCATTATCACCTGTACTTTCAATGTTCATTTTCCAATTTATTTTGAAAAAAAATAAGGGCAAAGAGCAAACAGTATTCAAATAATAACATAAAGTCTGCACTCGCAGACAAAGATGGCATGGCTGCCCAAACAGAACTCTTGGCTCTCAGGCAATGCCACCACACACGAGCGCAGAATGTTCCGTGATCTGCGGATGTATGAAAGTCTGCATTTGGCATACAAAAGGCATGTGGAGTGTCAATGTATAATGCATGAAAATGTTGGCTCTTCTAAAGCTTAAAATCTTAAAGGCAGGGACAGGCTTTATGTATAGGAACAAAGACAAAGGGACTGATGCAGTAAACTATGACGGCCTTTGTCCTGGATGTATTAAGGAGGTCTTTTGAGTAGTAGTGGTGACCCAGAACACAGTCTGGAGAAGTGAGCACATTGTGACCAGGGATTGGCCCACAGTTGAAATGTGTACCATCTTGGAATGCTCAGGAATGATGGATGCACAACATAGACTATGGGAAGAAACACTACCAAGTGAGTCTGAGCACATAGTCTGAAGGACTGTGTTTACTACGTCAAGTTCATACTATATTTAGTGGGTAAACACACTCTCTCAGTGGGAACACTTTAATCTTGGATGACTTCATATAAAAATTCAAAATTCATTTAAAAGGACATAATTGAGCCTCCGATCCTATGATATGTCACTTGGCTGAAACAGAGTAGCTGGAGGAATCCCTGGCTGTTACAAATGATTAACTCTCCAATTGCTACATGAAACGTTGAAGAATTAAGTCCTCTCAGAGGTGCCATGGACTTAGACCTACACAATTATTATTTTTTTAAGCCAGCAATGAAATAACTATGGTGCTCCGTTCCTTTCTGACATATGTGGGGTCATCATGAGGGGCAACAACCCACTCAACAGAAAGTCTTAAGAACATTTCTCTTTATAGAAGGATTCTGGCCTCTGGTGACTCTTATTTCACAGGATTCACCTAGTTAAATAGACTGTTTGGCCTGATAGACATTTAAATTCATGGACCTGGATGTCATGGAGAACCATTAAAGGCTTTAAACAGGAAGAGTAACCAAAAAGAAAGCATTTAAGAGATTTTGTCATAAATTGGGAGAGGAGCTAGAAATAATGATCTAGTAGTCATCTGTAGGATGGTTTGAAAGGGATTATGGATTGCCTTGTGTTCCATCAAATTATGTACTGCTAATCCTAACCTCTATGTCTGTGGTTATCATACCATTTGTTAATGGGCTTTCTTTATTGTGTGAATGAGGCAGGATTAGTGTAGGGTGTGTTTTCAGTTAGCACTTTTTAATATAAAAAAGATTAAATAAGCATGCAAAAAGCCTAGGTGGAAACAGAAAGATGCCCAGCTGTGTAATGACCACCCAAGTGCAGAAGCTTAGAAGAGTCAAGGGTCTGCCATCCTAGCCAACAGCCTTCCTCTAGAATTGGCACCCTGAATTCGGGTTTACAGCCTCCAAAATCATGAGAAAATAAATTTATTTTTGTTAAGTCTACACATTTGTGAGAGTTCTGGTATAGTATACCACTTGTAAGTACAAGTTTGCTGAAGGTAAGAAAGTAAATTTACATCAGAGAAGATAAGGATGTAGGAGGCTATTGACATCTTTCAAGTGAAAGGTAGAGAAGATCAGAATATCTGATATATTTTTAATGTGACAAAGAAGTAATGTGCTGATGTGCATATTTTTCATTTTTCTGTTGCCATTTGATGCTGTTTAGCCAGTCATAGTTTTCCTATGTAAAAAAAACAAAACAAAGCCAAAGCGAAAACACTGCTGAGTTCTGCACCATTCTCATAATAGTTGCTATATTTGAGACCATTGCTATGTTATTCTATCTTGTTTTTGTTTTTTTTTAAATCATTTTATTAGGGGCTCATACAACTCTTATCACAATCCATACACACATCAATTGTGTAAAGCGCATTTGTACACTAATTGCCCTTATCATTCTCAAAACATTTCCTCTCCACTTAAGCCCCCAGTATTAGGTTCTCATTTTTCCCCTCCCTCCCCGCTCCGCCCTCCATCATGAGCCCTTGATAATTTATAAATTGTTATTTTGTCATATCTTGCCCTGTCCGATGTCTCCCTTCACCCACTTTTCAGTTGTCCGTCCCCAAGGGAGGAGGTCACATATAATTCCTTGTAATCGGTTCACTCTTTCCTACCCACTCTCTCTCTACCCTCCAAGTATCACCACTCACACCACTGGTCCTGTAGGGGTCATCTGCCCTGGAGTCCCTGTATTTCCAGTTCCTATCTGTACCAGTGTACACCCTATGGTCTAGCCAGAATTGCAAGGTATAATTCGTGTCATGATAGTGGGAATCCAGGGCAGATGAGCCCTATAGGACCAGTCTATCTTGTTAAGGATTTTCCCCAAACCTCTACTTCAGCAACCTTGATCTCCTTCTCCAGGCCTGGCCTTTCCTGAGAACATACTCAAAGTATGTAAGATAAACCTTTGCCAGCCTACATTCTAAGAAGTATCTGTATTTGAGAAACACAAACAGCGTTGTTCGTCCTTCTGCCAATCTCTAATATGTTCAATAGGATTGGCCAACACCAGGATTTAAGAGCAGTCATCTCCTTTGGCCTTCCTCCCCCCTTGTCCATCTTTTCCATGGACATGAGCAGGATGGAAATAGAATGGCATGAGTCAGGGACAGCTTAGTCATCCAAGTAAAGTGTGTCTGTTGAAAGTATTTTTTTCTGGCAGATTTGCTCAATCTGCCTCCACGGTCATTGATTATGGACTCAAGTAAAATGAAATCCTTGACAAACGCAATCTTTTCCCATCGATCATGTTTCTTATTGTCCAGTGCGAGGGTTTGTGTGTCCCTCATGCAGAAGCCTTTGGTTTTCATCAGTGAGTGCTCCAAGTTCTCTGTGCTCTCAGCAAGCGATAGTGTGTCATCTGCATCATAAGCGTGGTTAATTAGTCTTCCACCAAACCCCCAGGGACATACCCTCCAGCTAAAATGATTTGCTTAGCATTCAGATTGAATGAATCTGTTGAATGGATACACCCTGACACATACATTTCCTCATTTTCAACAATACAGTGGTATTCCTCGTTCTAATAAAACAACTGCCTCTTACTTTATATACAGCTTCCACATGAACACCATTAAGGGTTCTAGATTTCCCATTCTTAGACTTGTCATCCACAATTTATTAAGATCCATACAATGAAATACTTTACATGTTCAATAAAACACAGGTAAACATCTTTCTGGTATTCTTTGCTTTCAGCTAAAACCCATCTGATATCAGTTATGGTATCACTTGTTTCATGTATTTCTCTGAATTAAGCCTGATGATGTACTGCTGCATTTCCCCCAATATCTTCAGCAAAGTTTATTTACACATGATATTAATGAAAATTTTCTATAATTTCTGAATTTGGTCAGATGGGCTCTCTTTGGAATGAACACAAATGTGGATCTATTTCAATCAGTTGGCCAGGTAACGTCCACAATTCTCGGCATAAAAAAGTGAGCACCCCCAGCATTACATTCATTTGTGGAAATTTTTCATTTATCATTCGATCAATCCCTGGAGCTTTGTTTTCCCCAACACCGATGACTTTTTATTATAAGCTATCGATTGCAATGGTTGAACAGCACCCCCCCCTTTTTTTTTTCCACAATGATTTTTTTGTATTTCTTCCATCTTCCTTCCTTCAATATTTGCCCATAGAACCCTTCGGCTTTGCAAATCTAGGGTTTTTACTCTGTTCTTTTGCTTGAGAAATGGGAGCGCGGCCTTAACCTTGTGTTCTCCAACAGCCCTTGGGTATTTTGTGTTTGGCATTTTTGTCTCGTTGTTTCTTCATTTTGCTCCAGCTATTGTACATTCAAAAGTATGTTTCAGTTTCTATTCTGATATGCGTTTTGGTCTTTTAGTCCTGTTTTCTTAATGACCTTTTGTTTTCTCAGGTACGATCTGTTCTGTGTCTTCCAGTTGTGCTGTAGTGAGGTTCTATTTTGGTTCTCAGGTACTTGTTTTGATTTTATTCAGCATTGGCTTGAACTTGCCTATGAGCAATTGATAGTCCATTCTGCAGTTGGGCTCTGACCTTGTTTAACTGATGGCAGCGTCTGTCTGTAGAGGGAGGCAATCTGATTCCTATGAATTGCATGTACACTCACCATTCATGTTGTTGCAAAAGATGTTTACTTTGGAAGGGGTTGGTCTTGCTCTTCCGTCTTCTTTGTTTTAACATTTCCCATTCCAACCACTCATAGCTAAAAGTACACCTTGATTGCATGTTGGATCAATTTCAAATTACAGAATTTGGTAAAATCCTTTAACATCTTCATCTTTCCTTGTAGTGGTTAGCATGGAATTTGAATAGTAGTTGTATCAACTGGTCATTCATGTAGTAATGCATTATGCATTGCAATTACTTGTAGCTGGAGCGTCTCATTTTGCTTGGTGTTACATCAACCAGTGAAGGTCCCGAAAGCTTTTCTCCATCCACGTCATTAAGGCTGATTCTGCTTTCAGAAGATAGTTCTTTCCCAATAACACATCATAAATGACTTTGAGGATGTTTTATTTAATTATTAATTTTTGCCTCAGATATTTTGGGGGATATCTATGATAACCTAACTACATATGCTACATATTTTGGGGGGATTAACCTAGAAAAGATGAAGTTGTCAAGGATTTCGTCTTGCTTGGATCTATCATCAGAGCTTATAGAAGCAGTAGCCAAGAGATCAAAAGATTCATTGCGTTCAGTAAATTTGCTGCACAAGATCTTAGTGTATTGAAAACAAAGATATTGTTTTGAGGACTAAGGTGTGTCTGACCCAATCAATGGTATTTTCAATGACCTTCTATGCATGTTAAAGCTGAACATTGAATAAGGAAGATCAAAAAAGAACTGATGTGTTTGAATTGTGGTGCTGAATTATTATTACCTTCAATAATATTGAAGGTACCATGGACTGTCAACAGATCTGTTCTGAAAGAAGTCCAGCCAGAGTGCTCCTTAGAGGCAAGGATGGTGAGATTTCATCTCAAGTACTTTGGACATGTCAGGAGAAATCAGGCCCTGCAGAAGGACATGATGCTTGGTAAAGTAGAGCAGCAAAGAGAGGAAGGTCCTGAAGGAGAAGTATTGACACAATGGCTGAAATAATAAGTTCAAGTATAGGCACTCATAAGGATGGAGCAGGACTGGGCAGTGTTTCATTTTGTTGTGCATAGGGTTGT
>NW_022111373.1:59029662-59042720 GCF_000313985.2 Echinops telfairi
TTGGCTTTGACAGCACAGCTCCAGAGCAACTCATAAGAGCCTGGCGATGACGGCTGCAGTACTGAGAAGCCCACAACAAAAAATCCACTGACAAACAAAGATATTCTAATTTGCATAATTAATTTGCCATTTTATTGGGGGATTCTTACAAAATCTTATAACAATCCATCAGTCAATTATATTAAGCACACTTGTACATATGGTGCCATCAACATTTCCCAAACATTTGCTTTCTACTTGAGCCCTTGGTATCAGCTCCTCTTGTATTCCCCTCCCACCTTAGTGAATCCTTGATCAATTATATATTGTTGTGGTTCTTTCCTGTCTTGACTGTCCATTAATTTATAACCATTTAATGAAGCAATTTTTTAACCTTCTTCTAAGCACTGTATTTATTACCATTTAACTACAATATCTTCTTTTCTAAAATTTATGTTTTTCTTATCATGTTTGTAGGGTTGGAAGATTATTAACATGTGATATGCAGATGACAGGACCAGGCTTGCTGAAAGCGAGGAGGACTTGAAGGACATGTTGATGAAAACCGAACCTGGGAGCCTTCACTGTGGATCACCCCTCACTGAGAAGAAAACCAAAGCCTCCCAACTGGGTCAATGAACATCCTGGCAAACAGAGACATGATCAAAGTTGTCAAGGATTGCACTGTGCTTAGCTCCACAGTCAATGCTCATGGAAAGAGTAGTCAAGAAATCAAAGAACATATTGCATTCAATAAATCTATACACTGTGCACCTGCCCAAAGCCATGGTATTTTTAATTACCTCATATGCATATTAAAGTTGGACAATAAATAAAGGAGCTAAAACAATTGATGCATTTGATTATGTAATTGGCAAAAAATATCAAAAATATCATTGATTTCCAGAAGAACAAACAAATCACTCCTAAAAGAAATGTCACAATGTCCCTTAGAAGCAAGTGTGGTGAGGCATTGTCTCAAATACTTTGCACATATTATCAGGGAAATATAATATCCTTGGAGAAGGATAGTATTTTGGGTAAACTAATAAATCATTGAAAAATAAGAAGACCCTCTATGACTTTGGCGGAGGCAGTGGCTCAAACATAGCAATTATTATGAGGCTATTTCAGAGCTAAGCAGGGTTTTATTCAGTTTTATAGAATGTTATAAGTTGGAACTAAACCACCACAACAGCATAATTTCGAATAATATATGCAATGTTTACATTTAATATTTTATTGATGAATGCATTCCTACTTTAAAAATTGATTTCATTTCTTGGTGGTGTCTTTTTATGAGGTTTAGAATGTTGAATATGAGTTTCTATATTGGAATTGTATCTATAGGAAAGGTTTCAGTCTAGAATGAGAACAGTTTCATTTGTCTCTGGGCGGCATTTTTTTTAATTGAAAGTTCAATTTTTGGCTTGACAATTTTCAGAATACCAACACGTGCAAATTTTGGCTGAAAAGTCTATATGACGGCTAGCTTTTGTTCATGAACTCTTACAAGAATATTTGTGACTTCACCTTTATGGCAAAGGTTAGATCTTTGAGGGCACAGCCCTTTAAGAACTTTTTCAGAACTTTCTAACCTTGGGAAGGCCTTCATCTGTATCTATTGTACTTTGACTCCTACAAAAACACTTTCAAGTTTTCCTTTTTTATAAGATTTCTTTTAGGGAAATCCAGCTTAATTCTCTTCACACTATTTTCCACTATCAGTTATGTTTTAATCATAATAGTGTTTAATTTCTTGTAAATTTATCAAGGCACTTGAGATGTTTAACATTTTTAGATAATTTTCAGTGGGAGGTGTTTATGGCATATTTCAAAAAATGAGGGTTTCATTATTTTCTTTTTGACTGACAAATACTGATGTAAGATTCAGAGGAGTTGTAAAGTGTTACAATTGCTTTTAACAATTTTATTAAATTGGAAGTGGCCTCTGGTGCAGGACAGGCAGGGGCGTGATTCCTGATTACACAGTAGGAGACAGATGCCCAACAAATGTGCTCCTAGGGGGTGGGGGTGGGGAGGGTGTTAGTTTCTGTGAGGGAGTTTTCTATGTTGAATCTAAATAGGAGGGGAAAAGTCAGATTGTGCATCCCAGAAAAAGTAGCCAGCTGTTGTTGTAAGGTCCCATCGAGTCAGTTCCAAATAGAGCACAACAAACCTCTTGCAGGACAGAAGGAAACACTGCCTGGTCCTGTGCAGTCCTCACAATTGGTCCTCAGCCTGAACCCACGCTTGCAGCCACTGTGTCCATGCATCTCCTTGAGGACCAACCTCTTTTTCATTCCCCCTCCACTTTACCAAGCATGATGCCCTTCTCCAGGGACTGCTTTCTCCTGATAATTTGTCCAAAGTATGTAAGACAAAAGTCTTGCCTTCCATGCCTTTAAGAAGAACTCTGGCTGTACTTCTTCTAAGACAGATCGGTTTGTCCTCTTAGCAGTCCTTGGTACATTCAGTATTCTTCTCCAGCGCCACAACTCAAACGCATCCATGCTGCTTTGGTCTTCCTTTCTCAATGCCCCACTTTCACATGCATCTGGTGCACGGAGAAGACATGGCTTGCGTCAGGATTACCTTAGTCCTCAAAGTAACAGCCTTGCTTTTCAACACTCTAAAAGATGTCTTGTGCAGCAGATTTTCATTAATGCTGCTGACGGCTGCTTCCACGAACACTGATTGTGGAGAAAAGCAAGACAAATCCTTAACAACAATCAACCTTTTCTCCATTCAGCGCGATGTTAACTATTGGTTCAGTTGTGAGGATTTTTGTCCTTACATTGAGTCTTAATCTATTCTGATGGCTGTAATGCATCCGCAAGTGATTCAAGTCCTCCTCACTTTCAGCAAGCAAGGTTCTGGTGCTGTCATTTGCATACTGCAGGTTGTTAATGTCATCCACCAATCCTGATGCTATGTTCTTCTTCATATAATCCATGTTTTCTGACGATTGTCTCAGCATACAGATTGAATAAGAATAACGAGAAGATACAGCCCTAATGCATACCTTTCCTGATTTTAGATCATTCAATATTCCCTTGATCCAGTACAAGTTCTACATAAACACAACAGAGTGTTCTAGAATTCCTATTCTTCCCAAAGTTATCCATAATTTGTTAGGATGCACACAGTTGAGTGCTTTGACATAGTCCATAAACCCCCAAATAAACACCTTTCTAGTATTCTCTGTTTGAGCCAGGAGGTATATGACATCAGCAATGGTATCCCTTGTTCCATGTCATCTTCTGAATTCAAATAGAACACAGAATGTATGTTTCTCTTCTCCATCCCCGTGGGGAGGAGGGTGTGTGTGTTATGTGTCGTTCATTTCAATCAGTTCCCCCTCCCTCCTCTCCTCCCCACACCTTCCCCCTACCCTCCTGATATCACTACTTCCATTTCTGTGCCTGAGTGGTTTATCTGATGGGATTCCGTGTGTCTTGAGCTCTTAATCTGTACCAGTATAAGTGCTCCAGTCTAGCTAAAACTGGGGTCATGATAGTGGGGTTGGGGTGGGGTGGGGTGAGGAAGTCTCAGAGAACTAGAAGACTATTGTGTGTTTCATCAGTGCTATAATGTGCCCAGGTTGACTCATCCCTTCTTAGTGACCCTTCTATGACGGGGTGTCCTATTGTCTACAGATGGGTTTTGGGTCTCTGCTCTGACTTCTCTCATTCTCAACAATATGTTTTTTTGTTTGTTTGTTTTGGGTCTTTTAATGCCTGTTACTGGATTCTGTTGACATCTCATGATTGCACAGGCTGGTGTGCTTTTCCTATGTGAGTTTGTTGCTTCTCTGCTAGACAGCCATTTGTTTAACTTCAAGCCTTTAAGATCCCAGATGCTATATCTTTTGATAGCCAGCCACCATCAGCTTTTTTCACCACATTTGCTTATGCACCCATTTTGTCTTCAGTGATCATGTCGGGAGGGTGGGCATCACAGAATGCCAGGTTGTTAGAACACAGTGTTTTTACACCGAGGGAGAGCTTGAGCAGAGGCCCAATGTGCATTGACTTCCTCAATGTATTGCCATATAAATATATGTACATGGGCCAATACCTCTATTTTAATGAATTAATATATTTACATAAGTGCACACCTATGTTTATACCTCTGTCCATAGAGATATAAACCTTTTCTCTGTTTCCTTTTACCTTCCTCCTGCCCCACCATCAAGTTCATCCTTTTTCTGCCTCTTAGTAATTCCTCTCAGCGAGATTGCTCTTACTCCAACACCCCTGGTATCTCTACGTCCTTCTTGTTGTTGCTTTTAATTCCCTAGTTGTTCCCCTGTCTATTGTGTTTGTTCACTGCTCCCTTCCCCCATTTCCTCCTCCCCCCAAGTCCCTCCAGAACCATTGGTCCTGTTGCTTTCTCCTCGGGCTTTCTTTCCATGGCTATCTTATATAGGTAGGGAAAACAGCAAAAATAGAGACAAAACAAAAAGAAAACAGATTGAATAGGGAAAAAACAAAACAAAACAAAAACTGGCAAAAAACACCTAAACCAAAAATCATACATAACTCACCCTTATGACTATCTCCTCACTGGTACTGCAGGTGAGGGTGTTTCTGAGACTGCCCCTCATAGCCTGAAGTCTGTTTTGGGGCTCCTCGGGGTTTTGTGGCTTTGCTTTGCTCCCACTGCAAAGCAATGTTATGTTCCCTTCTTGATTCTCCCCACCATTGGGGTGGGGTTAGCCTAGACTCACTCCCCGCCATGTGTCCCTAGTATTGTCCTTTGTCACGGTATACTCCAGCGAGGGGACATTATATCTCTAGCTGTGGTTGGCCCTACAGTCCTCTCAGCTTTAGCAGCTCTGTGCGGGGAGGTCATCCATAGGGCTTGGCGTGCTGCATGGGGTCTAGTCCCTCACTCTCTCGTTTTCCTTCTTGGTTTGCTTCTATATGGACATGGAAACATGGGCTAAGGGAGACAGTGGTTGGTGTAAGATATGAAAATGACAATAATTTATAATTGATCAAGGGGTCACAAAGGTGGGAGGGAGAGGAAAAGTGGAACTGCTACTAAGGGGTAAAATAAGAAAGTAAATGTTTAGAAAATGATGAAGGCAACATACATACAAATATAGTGGATACAACTGATGTGTGGAATGTTATAAGAACTCTAAGAGCCCCAAATAAAGCAATTTATAAAAATAAATAAATTTGTTTTATAAACAAAACAACAAACACAGAATGTCCAAGTAAATACAAATTTCAATAAAGACTGAATACATTTTAAGAATATATCCAAATTATTCCTCTCTGTCATCCTGCCATTTCTCATTCCAAATATCTCATATGCTATTGAATATGGTGGAGTAAACTTTTGTGACCATGTTAGTTGTAACTGAATGGCTTGGAGAAATCTCAACATTTGATGTCAAATATGAGCCATGTGGGCCATTGAGTTTACAGCAGAACCTCTCGCCATCCTCGGTGGCGGAGGAGGTTGAAAGCCTGTGTGTCTAATGGGTTGGTTCTGCTTTTGCTATAGAAATGGCTCCTCTCAGCGGACTCCTTAAAAAATTTCCACTCTTGGCCCTTTTGTGCCTGAGAAATTTACAGCAGGGCAGATGCTGGCAGAAAGGCTTCAGAATAATTATGTGTTTGGTTTTGAACTAATTTTTGGTTCTGGTGCATTTGGAAAATTTTACTAATGCCAATTTTTGCAACTCGCACATTCAGTTACATGACCCCATAGAGGATTGAGACCCACAGTTTAAGAAGTTTGGGGATGTTTCAAACGATTCCTCACTAGCATCTGAAAACTGCCCATTGTTGCTTTCTGGAGTTCTTAGAGCAGAAATATTTTTCTAGGCATCTGAACTGTCTTGATATGCAAAATTGCAAATGTCACTATGATAATGAGGTTATCTTTTTGGTATTACCAATTCTTGTAGATAGTCAGTCAAAGGATATTTCCAAGATCCCCTATGGACACTTAATATTGTAAAGTAGTAGAATCTCCTACCATTACCTAGAACATTTTGTATGGATAAAAATTTAGGATACTTCTCAGGTAACCAAATAAATATGTGTCTTCCATATATAATATTGCTTGGTTTAAATCAATAATAGCTCCCATGGGAGGAATTATTTGGGAAAAGCATAATTCCAATTAGGTCACACAGTATTGTTTTATCTCCATTTATATTTAACACTGAGTGAATGTAGCTCTAGATGAGTCACAATAGAGTCATAAAAAGTGATGGAGACATGCTAGAATAATTATCAGATGTACTTTACTCCCTTTATCTCCTAGCCTTTGGAGGCTAGAAATATTTTCTTTCTCCTATAGAATGTTTGTCTCAGTTCTTTTTCCATGAGAAGAATACACTGTTTAGATTCTCAAAGAGTTTGGAGTGCTCCAAATGATATACTTTTATAACATCACTAATGAGTATATGCTATTTATTGCTTTTCGTCCTAGCTACTTTCGTAGGTTTTTAAATTAGTTTCCATTCTCATAGTATCTTGCGATTAGTCATTGTTTGTCATTATTCTGCAATTTTCTCCTCTTTATTTTTGTCCCTAGGATTGCTACAGAAATAAAGATCATGATACATTTTAAAATCAACAATTACAAAAAAAATCTCTTTTCCCCTAATTCATCAAATGTCATTTCTTTTGCATGTGAATGGTTATATCTCACTAATAGCTTCTGTGGTATAACTGTGTAATTAATATTTATATATTAGCCACAGTATATGTTCTTATGGGGAAAAATTATATACTATAAAATTGAATGTTTTAAAGCATTCAAGTAAACCAAAAATATTTCCTCAAGAATGTGTTGAAAGGATGTAACAATCCAGCATGCGATTTTAATTAATGTCCAAGTAACTAAAAATGTATTTAGTTCATAAAGAAAACATATTGACATCTAATTATGGATCATAGAATTTGGTGCAGTAAAACTGTAGTGCATCTGTTCAGTGAAAACATGATCATGGAGAATACTAAATGGCACAATATATAATGAAAATTTGAAATAATGCACAAATAGACCATTAAAACATCACAGTAGGAAACCAAATAGAGCTGAAATTTTGCAATAGAGGTCTGGTAGTTTTTGATTTCCTGATAACAGATTTTTATAAAACATACATGGTTAATTTGAATGGAGGATTTGTAGAATATTATTTTCTCTACTTTTAAGGGATTTCTAAACTAAAAGTAGTTGTGGAAATGTAATACTATCACCTACATTGATATTTTTCAGAATAATAATATAATTTTATAGATTAATCTATAAATCGATAAAGGTTATCTCTTGACTAAGCCTTTTCTTCACAGATGACAAAGACTAAGAATGTTGCAGGTAGCGAGAATGTTGACTTAAATTTTATTTATCATTTGATTCAACCTCTTTTTCTTTACACCATTGCTCTAGTTTAGGCCCTCACTTCTTCTCACATAGTTTCTTAAACAGTCTGCTAGTTGGCTCACTTGCCCATAATCTCTTTCCTTTGAAACTCACTCTATCCTCTATAGCACTGATTCTCAGACTTTAGCTGGTATACCTGGAGGACTTATTAAAACACAGATGCTGGGCTGCACACCTTGATTTTCTAATTCACTAGATCTGGGAAGGGGCCTAGGAATTTGCACTTATGAGATTCCAGGTGATGCTAATGCTTCTGATCCAGAGGGCACATATAAAAATCTCTGCCTCAGAGTATTAGTAATCACCACCTCCACGCTGTTCTTGCCACCACCACCAACCCCACCATCACACATTGTTATTGAGACGAATCTGACTCATGGTAATTTCATGTGTCAGTATAACATGGTCTTTCATAGGGTTTTCAAGGGCTGATATGTCAGTAACAGATCACCACGTCTCTCTTCTGAGGGTCGTCTAATCTTTCAGTTAGCTGAGTATGTTAACATTTGCGCAACCCAGAGACTCTCCATCATGCCTGGGTACTCCCATCTTTGCAACTTTTCATTAGCTTCTCCTGTAAAATATAGCTCAAATTTAGCAATGTATTCAGAGTGATAGGTGATGTGATCTCCAATCTATCTTCTCTGTTTATGGCTAAGTTGTTTCTCCCTGGGCACATCATGCTTTGGGATACAGAATAGGTTACTGTTCTCCAGGAATGACCAGGTATTTTACTCTGACTATACATTTATTATGCTAGTCCAATCCATATCAAAAGCACTGACTTTCATTTCCATATTTCACTTCATGTCCCTTCATAAATCATTCCTATGTGCCTAATCATCCGGATTCTCTCTCAATTATTTACTTAATTCTCAGGTTATGTGTCTCTTATTTGAATTTGTCAGCATTTAATTTCTGTTACATTGATTTCTGATTTCTATACTTTATTATTTTACTTTAATATATACTATATTGTCCTATTAAGTTGTAAACTCTTGTGCAGGTGAGTTTTGTTTGCTTATGAAATAAAATGCCTTATAAATAAAACTGTTGGTAATAATTGTAAGAGAAGCTAACTTGCATGTCCTGGGCACTTCCTTTGTTTGCGGGCATAGTTCTAGCATCACACATTATTTGATCAACGTTTGAGTATCCTTTGAAGAAATCTCCATTCCTGTGGTCAAGGTGAAGAAACTAAGGCATCCAGAATTTAAGTAACTATCTAAACTCAAGCAGAAGTAAGCAGGATTACAGCAAATCTAAAGAGCTAGCTGTTCTGACAGAAGAATGACAATGCTAGTTGTAGTATCCTAAAATGTAGGTGCTTAAATCAGGGATATAACATAGAAGAATATGTCTAAAATATCTTATCTTGTGGATAAAAGAAACTAACCCTGACTAAACATTGAAATCTGTTAACTCATATTAAGTGACGGCATGGTCAAGAAGATATAACTTTAAGTTATAACTACCAATTCACCATCTAGAGCATTGTATGTACCTGACGTAATTTCTGGAATGAACTGTACCTCTGTCTTATTTCTACTAGAGTGTGGTAAGGCATCATTCAAATGTGTTGACTTCCTGTACCAGCCCTAAGTTAGGTGCTTGTGAAAAATGCAGTCTTAGAATTGACCTCTTGTTAGATGCCTTCAAGGTGGTTGGGACTCATCATGACCCTGCCTACAACAGAAGAAAACACTGGTCGGTCTTCCACCAGCATCACCATGGCACTTATATTTGAGCCCACTGTTGCAGCAACTATGCCAACCCATCTTGCTGAGAGCCTTCCTCTTTTTCACGGACCTCCACTTTGCCAAGCATGATATCCTTCTCCGAGGACAGGTCTTACCTGACAACATGTCCAAAGTACATGGAGTACATGGGATAAAGTCTCCCCACTCTTGCCCCTTCAGAACATTGTGATTGGACTTCTTCCAAGAGAGATTTGTTTGTTCTCTTGACAGTCCATGGTACTTTTCAATATTCTGTGCCAGCGCCACAGTTCAAATGCATTGTTTCTTCTCAGATTTTCCTTATTCGACGTCCAACTTTCCCAAGCAGTTGGAAATACCATGGCTTGGGGCAGGAACTCTGTCGTCCTCAAGGTAACATCCTTGCTTTTCAATACTTTAAGGAGGTATTTTACAGTAGATGTACCCTATGTAACGCATCATCGATCTCTTCAATGTTGCTTTCATAAGCACTGATTGTGGATCCAAGCAAGACAAAATCCATGTCAATTTCAATATTTTTTTCCACTTCTCATTATTGATCCAGTCGTGAAGACTTTGATTTTCTTTACATTGAGATATCATCCACTCAGAAGGCTGCAATCCATAACCTTCATCAGCAAGTGCTTTAAGTCCTCCTCACTTTCAACAAGTAGGGATTCATTCTATGCATATCACAGATTGATAGTAAGCCTTCCTCCAATCCTGATGCAATATTCATCTTCATATAAACCAGCTTATTTGATGTATCTGATCAACAAGCAGATTGAATAAATACGGTGAGAAGATATAACCCTGATGTACCTTTCTTGATTTTTAAACCACGTCCTGGTGGTGTAGTGGTTTTAAGATTGGCTGCTAATTGTAAAGTCAGCAGTTCAAAACCAACAGCATCTGCAGGGTAGAGAAGCTTGACTTTATACTCCTGTAAAGATTCATAATTTTGGAAACTCACAGGGCAGTTCTATCCTCTCCTATTGCGTCGCTGTTAGTTAGCATTGACTTGATGGCATTGTGTCAGGGTTTGCGAATTGACGTGGATCAGCTAAATCAAACCTATGGGAGAAATGTCCGACCAATCACTCCTTTCCAAGAATCCTGGTGATTCTAGTAGAATTAAAGTCTCAGAAATACATCTTTTTGTGGATTACTAAACTTGGAACTGTTGTTTATCGAAAGCTTTGTCTTAGTGTGTCTGAAGTGAGGATAAGGGGAAATGGATTCTAGTTAGTGAAAAATCTGGACTTAGTTTCCCATAAGGCTTCTACAATTGTCAAGTTGAGGTTTTTATTGACAGTGTTAATATAGACAGTGTTTTGTTTTTATTTTATTTCAAAATAATGCAACTATTTGGAAATCCACTGTAGCATGTTTTAATCAAATAAGCAAACCACTCATCTTCAAATCTGAGAAGAAATGGAAAAAATATGCTACTATAATTCCAATTTGTTAATGCATGGGTTTATGGCAGACAAAATACGCCTGTGTGTCTGAGCTCTATGGATGACTGTAGAAAAATTCTCTCATAGACTTTAGACAAATTCTCTCACAAACATACTTACATTTGTGTTGTTACTGTGCCTTTAAAATAAAAGAGTTCATTTTTTTGCCAGGGAGAAAAGTGATTTTGCTATAAGCACTTGTGTGATCATGAGGTGGACAGGAGTAGGTACCAGAAGGTCAAATATAAGCAAACAAATCGATGTGAAGACGTGTGGATGTAGTGGAGACCCAAAGCTCACCTGTAAGATAATTGGGCAGTTCCCACAGAAGGACCAAAAGGAAGGGATGATAAATCCAGGGTGTGGAATAGCACTGATGAAACATATATGTGTTAGTCCTGGTAGACTAGAAAAACAAATCCAGGCAAAGTCATATGTGTATAAGAAAGAGGTTTATATACAAGAGCAATTGAATGTTGAGAAAACATCCCAGTCCAGTACAGATCAAGTCCATAAGTCCAATATTAGCCCATATGTCTTATACCAATCTATAAAGTCCTCTTCAGACTCACGAAATACATGCAATTATGCCAAAGGCAAGATGATCACAGGCCACTGGGTGGGAAATCTTGTGGTCCAAGTGGTTTTATAAGTATATCAGCGCTGGCTGGGGTCTTCTCGTGGCTCCTCCAGCTCAGAACACTAGCCCAGCTCCATGTGTCTTGACAGCTGCAATGTCTCCCAGGGAGTGAGCATGTAGTATGCCTCCAGCAAGCTATTTATCTCCTTAGTGCCTCTAAATGAGGTTATTAAGCTGCAGCCTGATTGGCAAGCTAAACTCCACCCCATTCACGCTTAATCCTCTCAAATTGACAACAGGTTATATAACTACCACAACATAACTATCCTCTATTTCTTTAGTATTTACTCCCCCTACTATGATGGTTTCATATATACCTCATTAAAATTGTTAGACTTTTGTATGTTTATTGGTAAAATTAAGATCATTTGATGCACGAAAGCCAACATAAATAACACTTCAGGAAAAGTAATAGGAATAATGGTTTTCTGAGGATAAAGGCAGAGAAGGTGAGGTGGGTAGGGGGAGCTGATAGCAATGATGACTATATAGCATTACTTGAGGGGAGTGAAAAACGAATTTGTAGGCTAATGGATATATTGGACAGTGAAAGATATGCAAGATATATATACAATAATAAGGGTTCAGGGGACAGGAGGGATAAAGGGGAAGTGATATCAAGGAGGTCAAGAAGAAGAAGAAGATTTTGAATCTGACTGTGGTAACAAGTGTACAATACTGCTATATCACTTAACTATGGAATGTTATGATATCTGTAAGAGCTCCCAATAAAACGATTATTAAGAAAAACAACAATAATAATGAGTACAAGAAAAAAGAACCTGGACGTCTGCCTTGTCATCATTGTACAGACACAGTACCAACTCAGCAGTCTCTAGACCCCATGAACACTTGTATCTGTTTACCCAAGAAAGGGCCCTCTTTCCTACCTTTGACTAAAAGAAAGAGCCTATAGATATAATTTCTAGATGGATTGTTATATTTTCTTGTTTGGGGTATTTTCTTATTTTGTGTGATCTGGGAATACCACAGAAATGGTTCAGTCTTCCATGGCTCCCATGGAGTTAAGTTCTGTCACCAAATGTAGATGAGATTCTCTTCAGTGGATCAGCATCAAAATGATACAGTGACCCACATGAACCATGTGCTCCCGTTTGTAGAATATTCCCGGGCCTGTTGATGGTGAATAATGAGGGGAGCCTGTTTTTCCTCCCTGTGATGTTTCATTTCTTGGCACTGACTGTGAGGAAAATACAGTGACATAGCAAAAGTAATAAAGTCAGTACAATCACTAACTTTTCCTATGTACACACTGTTCTACAGTATAGATGACATGCTGATTGTTGTGGTTCCTCTCAGAGGGTGCTGTTCCATCCCTAAAATTCAAATTATAGCAACTGATACCCCACCCCCCACTCTGCTATCTATACATAACCAATCAGTGTTATAATGTTGGTGTGTTCTTTATGACATTTAGATGTGATTCATTATTAAACCGTGTCATATATTGGTATGTATGTAAACATGATAATACAGCCTTTTTTCATACATGAGTATATATAAAATAGTATTTTTTTAAGTAATAAAAAAGAAACTGTTCTAAAATTGATTGTGGTGATGATTATACAATTCTTCTTACTTTTAGTGTACTATTGTATTGTACTATGTGTGAATTATTTTCCACTAAAATGTTTTGTGTGTTTTAAAAATAAAACAAAAACACTCAGATATAAATATTTCAAAGTCATTAAAAACTTTTGAACACTTTATGGGAATGTTGACCCATATAAAGCAACAGTTTTTTAGGTGAAATCCGTGTTTTAAGAAAGTTAGGGGACCCTTGATAATTTATAAATTATTATTTTCTCATATCTTGCACTGTCCAAC
>NW_022111373.1:59043399-59045797 GCF_000313985.2 Echinops telfairi
CAGGCTGGTGTGCTTCTTCCATGTGGACTTTGTTGCTTCTGAGCTAGATGGCTGCTTGTTTACCTTCAAGCCTTTAAGACCCCAGATGCTATATCTGTATAGCCAGGCACCCTCAACTTTCTTCACCACATTTGCTTGTTCTCCCACTTTGTCTTCAGTGGTTGTGTCAGGAAGGTGAGCATCATAGAATGCCGGGTTAATAGAACAATATATTCTTGCATTGAAGGAGTACTTGAGTGGAGGCCCAATGTCCTTCTGCTACCTTAATATAAATATATGTGCATAGATCTATTTCCCCATCCTCAAATATAAATATATTTACATATGTACATGCCTGTATTTAGACCTCTATATATGCCCTTTGCCTCCTAGCTCTTTCCTCTATTTCTTTTGACTTTCCTCTTATCCCACTATCATGCTCAGTCTTCAAGAGGTCATGAGGGAGTGGGGAGCAGGGAGGGAGGGGAAAAAACGAGGAGTGGATGCCAGGGGCTTAGGTGGAAAGCAAATGTCTTGAGAATGATGAGGGCAATGAATGTACAAATATGCTTTACACGTTGATGTCTGTATGGATTGTGGTAAGAGTTGTCTGCGCCCCTAATGAAATTATCTACAAACAAACCAACCTAGCAACCATGTAAATGAGGCATCAACTAAGCCCAAATGGAAGAAGCACACCTGCCTGTGTGATCAAAGGATTGCAAATATAATCCAAATCTGAAGGAGAGCACTGTATTAGAGCTTAAATTGTGAACATCAGGTTTGCTGAAATTCTATGGGTGACAGTGGAAGCCCCAAATCTATTTGCAGGTAGGTCCACACATGGATTAAGTCTCTGGCGAACATCCTCTGATCACAGTTAAGGGATGTGAATAGCCTTGCTATTCGAGAGCATTGTAAAGTCAATAGTGGCTGACGTAGTTAGGCTAAAATGTAATATGTTATCGTTTTGACTAATTTCAAAGGTGTTTTAGTTTTTAATATTTTCTGTTTCCTTTATGGTTGAGGTTTTTCTGATTTGTCTAGTTATTGTTGTTGAATTTTTTGGTTTGTTTGCTTCCTGTTTGTATTTTGTATGATTTTCTGTATATGAAGTCCAGGATATATATATCTACAGAGGCAGTAACTGGATTTATAATTGCCTAAGGGCACAACAGGGAAGGATGGAGGGAAATAGGGAACTAACAACAATGAGTATGAAAAGAAATTGTTCTGAACTTGATTGTGGTGATGATTGTACAACTCTTCTTAATAGGATTTAAATACTAAACTGTATGACATGTGAACAAAAAGAAAGGTAGGGGAAACATCATAGATGAACAAAGTAGAGAGATCATCTCAGAAGGTTATGATGACTGGTCTTTGTTTTAACCCAAGGGTACTCTTGACAGATGGTCTTGAAGTCCTCGGGGCAGTGATTGGGGCATAGCTGAAGACATTTCCAGGAAAGTGAAAAAATATATTGATGAGATGTAGGCCAGGAAAGTTGAATTTAGAATGATTTTTCCCCATTGTGACAGAGTGCCTGGCCATTCTTCCAAGGGAGTAAGGGTTGGTCTCTGAGAATTTCACTGGGAAAACTTCCTCCGTCTACAGGCAGCCATCATCTTGCTCCTTCACTTTGTCCCCCAAACTCAAAGATCACTAAAACAAAGCACAGTTTGAGTCCCTCTGAAACAGACATCTCGAAGTGGGGTAAATAAGGAGAGCAGGATTCTTTGAGGAAGAGCTCTCCATTGACTCATCAAGAGAGATGGAAACATCACTTTCATAAGTGTATAGACCTTGGTTGATGATATATATCAATAGTTTCACATTGAATATATTTTCTTTAATCTTATAGCAATACTTTTGACTCACCCTCATATATCTCTGTAAAAATACATGAATAAATAAATAAAACAAAAGGAACCTCACGACCATTGAGTTGATTCCAACTTAACAACCATATAGGACAAGACAGAACTGTGCCTGTGGTTTTCTGAGATTTTAAATCTTTACAGGAATAGAAAGCCTCATCTTTCTCCCTGGGGGCATCAGGTAGTTTCAAACTCCTGAACTTGCAACCCAACTGGTAAACCATAACGGGACTAGAGCTTCTTATCATCACATACATAGAGCTAAATTAATCTATAATTTAGTCTTAGATAATATTCTATGACCTTTGAAGAAGCAATAAAACACAAAGCACCTTGTGCACCTCCAGTTATAATAAGAGTTTTAAAAATATTGCACAAGTATGAAAAGGAATAAACAGTCTCTATTGTTATTGTTAGGTGGCAACAAGTCACTTCTGACCTATAGCAACGCTATGCACAACACAAGGAAACACTGCCCACCCTGCACCATCCTCCTAATTTTTCTTATGTTTAAGCCCATGATTGCAGTCACTGTGTTC
>NW_022111373.1:59046592-59057017 GCF_000313985.2 Echinops telfairi
AAAAAAAATTGCAAAACTAAAAAATAAAATAAGTGCCAAAAAAAGAAAACATATTCTATACAACTCTGAAATATTGAAACAAAACTACAAATCAGATAATTTAAATTATATGGCAAGATTATTTATTCCTGACTATATTTCTGAATTCCCATTTAAAAGTAACAAATGTCCTTCTTTGTATTTTGTGTCACTTGTTGTTTGCTCAGTTACAGGCACAAGAGGCCATCATTTGAGTGAAAAACATTATAATTATTTCTTCCTTTTTTAATTATTAATTTGCTTAAATCCTGGATCCATTTTTTGACAAATAGGTTTGTATTGTGAGTCAAAACTCACTTCATTGTAGCGATTTATTATTTTTTTTAGTATAGTATACATAAAGAAGTTAGGGAAGGAGGGAAAAAATTTGAATCATGGGCATTTTGTCTTAATACTTTTCAAATAAATGAGGCTGTAAGGAAGGATGGAATCACCTTTAAGAATTTGGTAAAACAGAAGATAAACTGTTGATACCTTTCTCTCCTACTTTATGCCCTTTTCTAGCAATCTCCTTGTTGGTCACTGAGTCTGACTCCCTAAGACATCTCTGTGTCACACACAGATGACACCTGACTGTTATAAGAGAAGTGAATGAGGAAGGTTCACATGCTCTGGTTGAGTTTTTGTCTCTTTTCTCCTGTAGCATTTAAGGACAGTTCTGTATCTCTTGCTCTCTCACATGTCCCCCATGCAAACTTTACTTCAGATTTCTAATTATTTAGAACTATTTAAATACCTATGTTCAATATTTTTATGTTGTTACTAATAGAATAAAGGAATAAAGGTCACTTTCCTGACTTCAGAACAAATTCCTTCTTAAACATGATTTACTGATGCACATCTGAATTAGTTTTAAAGAGTTCCATATGCAGCGATTTTAAAATTATACCCCCCCCCCCTTCCGAAATGTATTCCATTGTGTAACAACCAACTTTGTGGTGTAGGCATCCTTCCCGAGATCTAATCTGAACCCTCCTACCACATTTGATTCTGTTCTCCTTTAGCCTGGCTTCGGCAATCAGAACAGATGGCTGCTTTTTGTCAGTACTTCAAGGCTGCTTCAAAGAAACTTGAGGTCTCTCTCAAAGCTTCACTGGAAGCCACAGGTCCTATTCAGGACAGAGGCTGGGGGAAAGGGCGGGAAACATCTTTGTATTATCAGGTGAGTGTTTAAGCCACCAATTCACTTTTGCTCACTCATAGTCCCTTAATATTTTCAAGTTATTTGTCTTTTCTAACCCACAGCCTATAAAATAATTCAGAAATATAATGGTGAAAAAATCATACACATTAAGGTCCCAAAGACTATTAAACCTTAACATGCAACCCCAAGTGGGGGATGGTGTCTCATTTTTAACAAATAACTTTTTTGTTTCCTAGCTGAGGTGTAGGTGGGAAGAGCTCAGAGGAACCCTGAGAAATCTGATGGCGCAGACGATCAGGTATCAGCCTCCCCGTGCCAGCAGCCGCTTCCTTCCTTCATGACTCCTTCCACACAGCCTTTGAGCATTTCCTGTCTGGGAAGTGGGAATGCAGGGATTGAGTTAGAAAAAGTCTCACAGACCTTATATTCTTTGGGGGGTAGAAACACAATAATCAATCAACAAGAACAAGAAAATGTTAGGTGTGAGAATGTGATGCGGAGAATTCCAACAGGGTAGGGTGATGTGCGAGTGACTGGCTGGTTACTTCAGATTTGAGAGACAGGAGGGTGAAATGTGAGTGGAGGGCTGAAGGCTGAGAGCCAGATGGCCCTACGCAACGAGAGAGAAACGCTCTCCTGGGAGAAATAAGGACTAGTGCAAGGTCGCTAAGTTGGGGAAAAACTTGGCATGTTAATGACTGGCACTCAGTGGCAAAGAAGATATCGAGGCCTGGGGTTAGGAGAGAGGCAGGCACCAGATCAGGAAGAGCTTGATACGCCAGTGTGAAAATATCAGACTTTATTTTAAGCACCCAGGGAAGCCATTGGAGCCAGGTCTGATTTGCATTTTTTTTAAAAGAGAGGAACACACGCACACACACACACACAAACTCACACACACTCTTGTGTCCTCTGTGGAGGATAAATCGTAGGTGTGGTAGGTGTGGAAGCAGGAAGACTAGTTAGGATACTCAGTATTTCAAATGAGAAAGTGGAGGGTGTGGATCACATGCTGGTGATTGGGACATAGAACATGGCAGGATGGTAACTGGAGGGAGTGTGAGTGAGACAGGAGGATCGAGGTCAAGTCCTTGGCTCAAGGTTGGACTAATTTCAGGTGATAGTTTTCTTTGTTATTAAGGACACAATTTAGGGAAAAAAGCCAAGATCTCAATATTCTTTTGGGTCACACCTTTTTAAATTAGGCATACCAGAATGTAAATCCTGGTTTTGTTTTATGATCTTGTGTATAAATGGAGATCAACCTGTAAATCTTTATGGTAGCTGAAAGCATGTCTTCCCTTGCTGATCACTGGCCCTCATCTCCCACCAGGCCCAATCATAGTCCGTCGAATGGGCCATAACTACTGATCTTAAGGTTATCAGCACAGCATGTAATTCACAATCCCACCTGAACTTCTCTTTCAGAATCACAAGTGTATGATTCTGAAAATGAAATAAAAAACAATCAGATGATTCATAGAAAGTGGGTATGACTGGCATATCAGTCCCATTTTCTAAATTGAAGATTAGAATTTGAAATCTATTTCTTGTACATTCCAAGTTTATACTTCTAGGCTAGTATTTTATGCTACCACTCAAAAATACCATCTAAAATTGAGCATTTAAAAATATAAGCAGTACGAGTTATTGTTATTGTTAGATCAACCATTTCATTGAAAAGGCTAAATTGCTTTAGCTATGCGGTTGTTAGTAGGTTTCACCAAGTCAGTTCTGACTCAGAGAACAGCGTATTAACTGGTCCTGGGCCATGCTCCCAATTGTTCCTATCTTTGAGCCCACTATCCTTATAATCAGGGTGTAAATGAATCTTTTTGAAGGTTTTTCTCTTCTTAAATGAGTCTCTATTTTACCAAACATGGTGTTTTCTCCAGGGAATATTTGCTTCTGATAGCATGTTCAAGTCAAGACAAAATTATATCATTCTGGCTTTTAAGACGTGTTCTGTTAGTACTTCTTCCAATACTGATTGACCAGTTCTTCTATCAGTTCATGGTGTATTTAATGTTTCTTTCTAGCACCATCCATAATCTAAAGGCATCAATTCTTCTTCAGTCTTCCTATTCAAAGTCCAAGTTTTGCAAGCATATGAGGTCATTGAAAATACCAAGGTTTGGATCAGTGCATGTGTCGAAGTAGATCTTAGTGTTGGGAGAGGCGGAGTTTAGAGTAAGACTAAGGTATTTTGAATCTTCACATGCTACAACAAAATCCTTGAAGAGAAGAGAATTATCTAAATTTGGGGCACTAATAGTAAGGATGAGCTACTGACTGGTCAATATTCCACAATTGTGCATCAGTGGTTGCCAACTTTTTAGTGAATTGAAGAAAGCATCATTTTCCCTAATTAGGCAAATGTAAGCCTTAAGTGATGGGTGATTTAATATAGTAAAACCTGTGAGAACCAGGGTTAGACAGGACACCTTATTTTCTGGTCTCATGAGCTTTCCCCTTCTGACACGATATAGTCTGATCATTTTTCTATCACTTCTTTTAGGGAAAATGTGCTCTGACGGGTTTCAGCTGTCTCAGGTCTTACTCTACTTTGTAGTGAAAGTTACCTTGTTCTCTCAGAGAGTCATGATCTGAAACATGACTCCTTAATTTCTAGCTTGGTAATATATTGATGACATAATATTCCTGGGAGAATAGCCCTTGCATTCAGCACAGTTTACTCATTCAAGTTTTACTTATTCCATATGACCAATTTATCAATTTGAAAGAGACAATCATGGAGCCTGCTTACTAGATACTTTGTGATCTAATGCATATGCTTTTGTGTTGAGCTGGAAAATTAATTTGATTGTCTAGTTGAGAATCTCTGAGTGAAGACACAGAATGATAATTCCCACAATAAACAAGAGGTGTTTGTGCTAGAAAGAATTATAGGATCCAAAAATCTGCGGAGAGAAATAATTTTATATGCGATTTTGCTTCAGTGAGACACTATTTATCTCTGTTGGCCAACATACTTTGAAACAACTATTTGGTTTTAATGGATATATATCTTGCCATGCTACCATGAGTATTTGAACAGCTTGAAATACTGTATGTCATCTTACATCGAAGCAAACACAATCAGTAGATTGTTTTTCATTGATTTAAAAACACTGACTTGCTGAAGTATGAGCTTGGATGCAGTCATAATTCTTGTCGGCAAAGCCTGCTATAATTCTTTGAGCTTCAAGCAGGTGTCATGCATCAGATCCAAGTGCTTAATAAATGCACTTGAAGTATATTTTCCTTAAGGCCTTGTGTTTAGCCTATTTCCATTTATCTTGTGAAATATCTTTAGACACTTATCTAAAATTCTGGGAAAGAGCAGGTTAGCATTTCCACTTGGCAAACAAAGCTAGTAAGCATGAGGCTCCTCTGTCTATTTTGACCTGAATAAAATTTGTGATTCCCAGCTATGTGCCAAGGGCCCTTGAGGCATGATGAAGTTATTGGATGGGGCCGACCAGTCCATATGTACACCAAGCACTTTTGTGTAATCTGAATAAATATGTCTAACATAAAAAATACTATTTTTCTGCTGTGATCAATCAAATACAATATATTTTAAATCACTCCTGGATTCATTGTTATTTTATATTTTCACCAGCAATGAATAGGCCAACTGAGTTATTCTTAATCTTTTACATTGTAATTGATAAAGCTCATTACATTAACATTACAAAAGATGATGTTATTGACCACAGTGAATTCTCAGACACCAAAGCGAAATAATTTGAAATAATTTTAGATTGTAAGCTGATTAAAAAATTTCACGTGTATTTTGTTCAACAGGATCATGATTAAATAATATAATTATGAATAATCAAAATTATTGAGTGATATTGAGTAGTACGTGCATGTAGTTTTAACTTTACACCAAATCTATGAGGTAATTATTATTGTTTATATTTAACATAATGGAAATCAAAATTCAAAGGATTTAAGTATATTGCCAATCTAACTAGTAAGTGTGGTTGAGTTTAAATTTTAGATGGTCTAAGATTCAAAACTCCTTGCTCTTTTAACAACATGTTATTATGAAGAAACATACAAGAAATAGCTAATATTGTGCTCACTTCAAGATACCTTAAATTCATTCATGAGATGTGACTGGACTGTCTTTAAACTAAATTAAGTAAGATTTTCCAAGTCACTTTGTTTGGAATAATTTATTATGTATTTATTACAAATAAGTAATTACAAATAATTTATTTGCAAAATCCATACAAAGATGAGTACCTTTCATACCAGGTAATCACAGCACTTTCCTTACCACAAAGAACCAAGAAGTGCTTCGTTCTGCTCTACAGAAGGTTGCTCTGAGTCGGGACTGACTTTGGTGACCCCTAAGCACCCCAACGAAAGCCACGACCCCTACCAGAACAACCACCTTCTGCTGCTGTTAGGCTCTATCCAACTCATAGAGATCCTTTGTAGCAAAGAATGAAGCACTGTCAGTCCTGCACTAGAGCTTCCGTTTGAGTCCTCTGTTGCAGCCACTTTGTCAACTTATGCCATTTATGGCCATCTTATTGTACTATGAAGGAGGACCTTGTCCGGGAACTGAGTCGATCTAATCTTATGGCCACAGGACTTGAGATGAAGGCTTGTCAGCCTGGCTTCTAAAGAGCATCTTGGCTGTATTTTTTCCAACACTACTCTGTCAGGAGGTTTGTAGCATATTTAATATTCTTCACTAACAACATCACTCAAAGGCATCAATTCTTCAGCCTTTAGTATTAATCGTCCAGATCT
This sequence comes from Echinops telfairi, assembly GCF_000313985.2. Classification (NCBI taxonomy): domain Eukaryota; kingdom Metazoa; phylum Chordata; class Mammalia; order Afrosoricida; family Tenrecidae; genus Echinops; species Echinops telfairi. Next base: position 59,052,549 of record NW_022111373.1, read on the forward strand.
CACATGTTTCTGAGGCAATGGAAAACATCACGGTTTGGGTTAGTTGTACTTTAGTCCTCAAAGCTACTGAACACTTTAACGAGATGTTTGCAGCATATTTCAGCAATGCACCGTTTCATTTCTTGTCTGCGGCTTCCTTGAGCATTGATTGTGGATCGAGTGAAACAAAATCTTTGATTACATCAATCTGTTCTCCATTTATTATGATTGTTGTCTACTGGTCCATTTGTGTTTTCTTTACATTGCAGTGTATGTTATATTAAAGATTGTAGTCTTCGCTCTTCATCAGGATGGGCTTCAAGTCCTCTTGGCTTTCAGCGAGCACAGTCATGTTATCTGCATATTGCAGGTTGTGAACGTATCTTCCTCTAAATCTAACACCATGTTCTTCTGTATGTAGACCAGCTTCTTGGATGATACTCACAGCATACAAATTGAATAGGTATGATGCAAAGGTACGATTCTGACACACACCTGATTTTGAAACATGCAACATCCCCTTTTCTTTTTAAAGAACTGCTTCATGTTCTTTGTCCAGGCTCTGCCTGAGCACAATTGAAACTCTTACTGCATTAGAGTTGATGCTGGCTCACTCCTAGCGACCCTGTAGGACAGGGTAAAATGGTCTCTGGGTTTCTGAGGCTGGAACTCTTTAAGGGAGTACAAAGCCTGCTTTCTCTGGAGGAGCAGCCGGTGGTTTCCCACTGCAGACCTTTGGGTTAGTTGCCCAATTCGTAACCCATCTCACCACCAAAGCTCCTAGAGCACAATTAAGGTTTCTAGAATTCTCAAGTTTGCAAGGGTATCTGCCATTTGTTAAGAGCCATACACATTTAAAGACATTTGCATAGTCAATGAGACACAAGTACATTTATTCCCCAGCTTTTAAACAGTACTGATGGGACATCAGCCATGTTACCCCTGGTTCCATGTCTGCTTCTCAACCCAAGTAGAATTTCTAGTGGATGTACTGCTGCATCATTTTTTGGAAATATTTTAAGCAAAATTTTATTTTTATTAATGATATTGTTTAATAATTTCAATGATTACTGCATTCATTTGAATTACCTCTCTCTGTAATGGGTGGGAACGCAATTTCCTTTCATTTGGCTGGCCCAATGGCTGTCTTACACATTTCTTCACATAAATGAGTGTGTACCTTGAGCTCTCTACTCCTTTGTTAAAATATCAATTCCGGGGCCTTCGTTTCTGGTCAACAACTTCAGTTCAGTTTTGACTTCTTCCCTTAATACCATTCTTTATAATATGCTACCTTCTAAAATACCTGAACATTGACCAAGTCTCTCTGTTTTAGTTGTAGTTTTGGCTCAATGATTGTATGCTTGACATCTTTGGTACTCCCTGCAACATCAATAATATGCCCTTAAGAAAGAATCCTCAATATGGGAACTTGTGCCTTGAACTTTTTCTTATTTTTTCAGTTTGAGAAATGTGGACTGTGTTCTTCCTTTTGGTTTGCTAACTCCAGGTCTTTGCCCATTTCATTGTAATGCTTCATTTTCATGAGCTGCCCTTTGAAACTTCTCTTCAGTTCTTTTTACTTAATCATTTATTCATTTTGCTTTCATTACTCTGTGTTCAAGAGTAAATATCAGAGGTTCTCCTGACATCCATTTTTTTTAATTCATTCTTTTTTTCCTTAAAAGATAACTTTTTCTCTCTTCATGTGTGATGTTCTTGCCACCCCATCATGTCTTCAGTCCTTAGTGTGCAGTGTGTTAAATGTCCTATGGGGCTAGGCTTTATATTCAGAGGAATAGACGAGGTTGTATATGGACTCTTATAGATTTGTTTTCATTTTCTGCTGTTTAAACGTGAACTTGCACATGACCACTCGATGGTCTATCTGCAGTTTTCACTGGGTTTTGTTTTATCTGATAGTGTTGAGTTTTACCATCATCTCATTCCACAGGTGCAGTCGATCTGATTGTCTTTGTATTCCACGTGATGAAGTATACATTCATAGTTGCTATTTACACTGCTGAAAAAGAGTTTATGATGTTTATGAGGAATAAGTTTTTATGGCATAATTTTATTATTTGACATTCAGTGGCATTTCTATCACCAAGACCACACTTTCCAAATATTAACTGATCTTTTTTTCCTCTTCAAATGTTCACATTCTAATTTCTAGTAATTATAAATGAATCTCACTTACAGATATGATCAATTTTATACAGTAAACGTTTGTAAATTTTTCAGTTTCCTTATCTTTGGCCTTAGTGATTGTTCTGTAAATTTGAACTGTGGGAATATTAACAGGTTTCTCTGTGGTTGTGGACACATCAGCTCATCAGCTAGGATTGATTTGGAATTATTATTTTAATGTCAGATAAATCTTACATCATTTCTTTTCCATCTGCCAAGGAGAAAATCATCTAGGAGTGGGAAAATATAGAAGGGAAAAATGTTTATAATACAGTGGTCACATTTGTTTCTGGCATAGTAGATTAATTAAAATGAAAAATACTCATTTATTTCATTCACAAATTATTAAGTAAACCATATTTTGTGCTCCACTTAATTTTTGAGGACTCCCAATTTTCCTAGATTTACGCTTTGTATTTTCTGTATTCCAATGATTAATGGATATTTGCAGCTGTTTCTTCCCATTTTGAGTCATACTACATCAGCAAATGAAATTACTGAAACTTTGTTCTAATTTCATGGTGAAGATTGACTCTACATCGAAGAGGAAACTCTTCCTCAGCTGAATTTTGAGTGTTTTCTAATCTGAGGGACTCGTCTTTTGGCTCTATAGCAGACAATGCTCTCCTTCTATTCATAAGATTTCAGTGGCTAACTTTTCAGAAACTGCCTGCTTATTTCTTTTTCTTAGTCCGTCTTAGTCTGGAGGTTATTTGAACATCGGTCACCATGATTACCCTAACAGTACTAGAAATACAGTTACACCAAAGAAGAAAGTCAGCAAAGTCTGACACGGTCGGAGTGATAAAAACGCCCAATAGACATGCCCACATTTTATCTCCGTGAAATTTCAAGACGAGTTAAAAAGACAGGGAACCAGCAGAGAGAGGTAGTCTAAGGCAGAGGGAGAGAGAGAAATGATATGGAGATTACAAAGAGTGGAGGAAAAGGTATAAAAGAGCTCTAAGAAGTTAATAAAATTCAGCTAATGAAAATATCTTGGGCATTACTAGAGTCTCTTGAGGTTTTCAGTGTGTTTGTGCTTGCTAATTTCCTCTTACCAAAAAATACTACCTTCACCTACTCCTTTTCTCATCCTTATTCTCTTTATTATCTCTTTCAATGTGGAAAATCCTACTATTTGTTTACAATCAAGAGTTTTTATGACGGCTGAACTAAAACTGCCTGCTTCTGAGACATCCCTGCCAATGGATGAGATCCAAATTGGCTCTGCCATGAAGAGAGGACTCTGGCCACATCAGGAGATTTTGGCTCACTGTGACAGTCTTCTTGTTGCCAAGCAGACAACCATCTAGGAGTGGGAAAAAGAGAAGGGGCGAGTGTTTGTAATAGAGTGGTCAGTTGGCTGGAACAGTAGTCTAAAGCAGTGGTTCTCAACCTTCCTAATTCCATGACCCTTTAACACAGTTCCTCATATTGTGGTGAACCCCCAACCATAAACATTTTCACTGCCATCTCATAACTGTAACTTTGCTACTGTTATGAATCAGACAACCCCCGTGAAAGGGTCGTTTGGCCCCCAAAGTGGTTGCGACCCTCAGGGTGAGAAGCGCTAGTCTGAAGGAAAGGCGCTCCAGATGCCACAGCTGGCTTGTCATGTGGAGCACTCAGTGATGGTGGCCAGATCACGGAGCCTCTCAATCCCCAATTTGATGGGCAAGGGCCCCGGTTTAGATGCCTAGCTGCCCTGGGATAGGATTTCAAAGTATTAAGTTCATTTCTTCTGCTCCTGCCTGCACAGGAGATATTTGTTTTTGTGTTTTTCTGATATGAGGGAAGGAAAACAACTCTTTTTCTGTAGCTTTTCCAGCACTATAATTAAGTTTAGAAGAAATGAAAATTCCTTTAGCTCTAGAAGAAGAGTTTCATATTACGTATTTCTCATGGGCTCACATATTACCTAAAAATGGCAGGACAGGGAGTGTATACCAAAATCACATGTAGAAAACATATGTGTAAAGCATAGGCATATATACAGTATTTATGTAAAGATGTCTTTATGAAGACATTTCACATAGCTTACAGTTAAACCACCACTTTTATAACCGGAAAGCAAGTCAGATTTGACTACATTAACTGTTAAACTGAAGGAGCCACACAGATGGAAAGGAAACACGGATAAATTGCTTCTGGCTCTGTTTTGCTCTATAACAACATCAGATAGTTTCCATTTCTCTTTCTTTTTTTGGTTGTTCATGCTTCTGCCCATATAGAAAATCATTGCACATTGTCTCCATCAATTTTCCTACTCTTTACTATGCTTTGACCCATTTGGTACC
>NW_022111373.1:59058245-59060144 GCF_000313985.2 Echinops telfairi
TGTGTGTGTGTGTGTGTGTGTGTGTGTGTGCACGCGCCTGTACTTCCAGCAGCACTCTCTCAGTAGGTTGCCCGTCTTGATGGACTTGTTTGTCTCTCCTGAATGGAAGAGGTCAGTCTGCTTGAGGACATTCTTACACTCATGCTGGAACCTGACCCTGGTGTCTTCTCTCTAGTCATTCTTCCCCAGACGGTGTCCCCTTCATTTGGGTCACTGTCATATTGCCTCCCTGCTTATGAAAACAACATTTCTTACTGTCATAATTTCTTTTGGCCCCTTGAGGGTTTTTTCTTAATATTTATTCCAAGTATAAAATTTCATTTATGTATATGTGCATGCTAAAGATAAATATTTGGTTTATCCCCTAAAAACACATAAGCCTCATTAGTAGTATATATCCTCAATTTTTCTTAAAATGTGATTGTTTTATTAATATTTTATAATGAATTAAGGGATGAATAAGAGCTTGCTCTGTATTAAGATATGAGCAACCAGAAAACTCCTGAATATTTTAAGTGAGTAATGAATTTAAATTTTCTTCATGGATTTTAAACTCCAATGGATTTATCTTACATAGCACCAAAATCACAAACTAAACTCAAAGCCATGAAGTCCATTCTGACTCACAGTGACCCATGGGGCAGGGTAGACTGCTCTTGTGAGTTTCTGAGACTGTGTTAGTCTGGGTAAATTAGAGAAACAAATCCACAGAAACTCATGTACAAAAGAGAGTTTTACATAAAGGGTAAGTGCACATCAAGAAAACATCCCCACCCAGTGCTGCCAAAACCCACAAGTCCAACATTAACCCACATGTCTGACACCAATCCACAAAATCCTCCTCCATCACACAAAACACACACTATGATGCTGACTGCAGGAAGAAAGCCAAATCAGTGAACGTGTAAGTATTTCAGTGCTGTCAGGAGTCTCCCCACAGCTGCTCCAGCACCCAGGGCTGCATCAGGGTAGGTCCACAGGGAAGGTTTCTCCACGGGGATGTCTTGCAGGAAGTAAGCCTGGCCAGCTGAGGCAGAGAATTGGCTAAGGCAGCCAATTCTGACCCTGGTCCGACCATCACAAAGAGATCCAAGAACTCAAAAGGCAAGGCTCACTGCGCCATTTATCTCTCTGCCTTTCAATTAACCCCACATGTGTTTATTGGTCAGGTTGGCACAATAAACTTTAACTATATCAGACTGTAGCTCTTTAAGCGAGTAGAAAGCCTTATCTTTCTCCCTCAGAATTACCTGGGGGATTGGAACTTCTGACCTTGTGGTTAGCAGCCCAATCACTGCACTGCTAGGGTTCCTTTATCAAGCACAGGCTGGCATTTGGTGGAATATTTTGGTATTGACTTGAAGACTGAAGACTGGAGAGTAGCTGTAAGTCTTGCCTAGTGGGGAATCTCTGGTAACTGTGAGGGATATCCTTAACTCTTTGAGGTCTATTTCCTAATCTATCACTTAAACAGGAAAGATATAACATCTCCAGGTTTATTTCACTCACCGATCTTGAGTCAATTCTGATGTACAGTGATACGATAGTACAAACTAGAAATGCCCTTGTGGGCCTCCGAGACTGACTCTTTCCAGGAGTGGAAAGCCTCATTTTTCTCTGGAGGAAGAGTTGGTGGCTTTTAATTACTGGTCTTGCAGGGAGTAGTCCAATGAATCACCCACTCTAGTGACCTATAAATTCCACCTGTTAAATGCTGCTTATTGACACCATATCAAACATATTTACAATCATAGCTTACAAATGAGTCAGACCTCCCAGTGTGTAAACATAAAGAAATTCAATGTCCAGGGAAAAGATGGTGGACTTTGGAAGCACTTACTCATCTACATCAACAATTTGGAGGACAGTTACCAAGCTTAGTGGCTGGAAGAAATTCAC
>NW_022111373.1:59060322-59067580 GCF_000313985.2 Echinops telfairi
AGAAAGATGGTTATCTGTGTTGCGTTTTTTACACAGAGGCTTTCAAATTAGTGGGTCAGAACGAATTCTGAATGGGAATTTCAGAACATGTAATTGTGCTCATGTCCACAGAAGAGATATTTTTATCAATTAAAATCAGGAAAATTGTTCACCAGAGTAGTATTTTTCCACTACCTACTCAATCGATATGCTGAGCAACTAATCAGAGAAGCTGGATTTCTTCTATAGGAAGAAAAACCTGACATCAGGATTAGAGGAATATTCATCAAATTCTGTAATAAAATTCAGATAGCACAATGTTGCTTGCTGAAGTTTGAGGGCTTGAAGCACGTTTTGAAGATCAAAGATTACAGTCTTCTATACAGATCAATCCTCACCATAAAGAAAGACAAATTTCTTACAACTGGAACCAATAAGCATTATCATGAAGAATGAAGAAAAGATTAGATTTGTCAAATACTTTATTTTGCCAGATCCACAGTCAACACCTATCGTGCTATTGAGTCAGTTCTGGCCCACAGCGAGCATATACACAGCACAGTGAGACGCTGCAAAGGCCTGTACATTCTCTCAATTGTTCCTATGCTGGAGCCCACTGTTCCAGCCATTGGGTCAGCCCATCTCCTTGAGAACCTTCCTCTCTTTCAAGTATGATGTCCTTCCCAAAGGACTGGACTCTTCTGACAACATGTCTTCTCACCACATATCACCATCATTGCAGCCCATGGTATGTTCAATACTCTTCTCCAGCACCACAATTCAAACACATCCATTCTTCTTTGGTCATCCTCATTCAATGTCCAACTTCCACATGCAAACAAGACAATCAAAAATATCACAGCTTGGCTCAGGCACAAAGTAAAATCCTTATTTTTCAATGCTCTTCTGCAGCAAATTTACTCAATGCAACTCATTTTTTTTTGATCCTCTAACTGCTTCTTCCATGTGGATCCAAGCAAGACAACATTTTTTACAATCATTTCTCCATTTAACATGATGTTATCTGTTGGTCTGCTGAAAGCAGTCAAGAAATCAAATAACAAGATATCACAAAATACCAATTTATAAACTATTAAGGGCTCATGAGGGAGGGGGAACGGGGTGGGAGGGGAAAAATGAGGACCTAATGTCGGGGGTTTAAGTGGAGAGAAAATGTTTTGAGAATGATGTACAAATGTGCTTTACACAATTGATATGTGTATGGATTGCAATAACAGTTGTATGAGCCCCTAATAAAATGTTTAAAAAAAAAAAAAGAATTGGAAGAAAAGAAAAAAAAAGAAATCAAATAACATATTTTATTAGGCATCCAGAAATCTCCTACAAAAGAGCTCTTTAAAGTGTTAGCCAACACTTGAGTACTAAGGTCTTGCTAATGTGTATGCATGTCAAAGTGGAGCAATGCAAATGTGTTGACACAATGGATGAATGGATGAATTGTGATGAGATGAAAGAACCCCCAATAAAAGTACTTAATAAAAAACCACTGGAAAAAAATAAACTAACTCCTCATGGGTGTCCCCCAGCAGTCATGAATTTGGAAATGATATAGAATTTTGCATCTTAAAGTCTTCATTCCATGAAAAAAAGTAGGGCAATGAATATGGAAGAATTAAGAATTTTTTTTTAATTATACCAGGGAAAAATATTGAATATTCTATAGACTACCACAAGAATGAATAAACCTGTTTTGGTAAAAATATAGGCAAAATGTTCCTTAGAAGTGAGGCTGGTGAGACTCTTCTAATGTGCAGGGTTCTGTCCCTGGAGAAGGACGTTTTGTTTAGTAAAGTACAGAGAAGGAGAAAACAAGAAAGACAACGACGAGTGCTCAAATACAGGATCCCTTGTGAGGACGATGTAGATTGGGCAGGGTGTCCTTTGGTTGCTGATAGGCTAGTGATGAGTCTGAAACTACTTACTGGCCCCCAGCAACAAGGACGATGAGGTACTATAAACTATGGCCTAAATAACGAGGCTGCCCTAAAACCTAATCTTTTTCTCTGGAAAGAGCTTATACAATGGAAAAATCTCACTCATTACATAATCTGACAAAATAATATAATATAGTTTTAATAGCTACAGTTAATACATTAAACATATGGTTTCTTCAATAATTACTAAATTTTACATTTCTCACTACTAATTACGGTATTAAATCGTTCACTCCTTAATTTGTTCTGTCGTAAGTTTTTATTTATTCCAGAGAGAATGATGATAGAGTTGAGACTTTTGCACTTCCCCCATTAGCTTCACATCATTGATACAAAGCTGCTGTGAGTGTAATGACTTAATATCTTTTATTTTTGGTGACTAGACTTTCCTGTGAAGATAACCTCAATTTAGCCATTCTGATGTGCAATGGTTTTAAAAGATATTTAAAATACATATCAAGAAGCTGTTATTTTAAGTTTTTATCATTTTGATGTCCTTTTGATAATTGCTAGCTATAATAGTAAACTTTGCCTGATAATCTGTTATCGGGCAAACTGAGTAGTTAGCATGAGGAGTCAAAAGATTCCCAGGAAATACCTTTTATACTTTACTGAATTGAAATTAATAACTTCCTGTTATTGCAAGATGTGGCTATATTTCAGGTCTCTATGTCCATCTGTGTGAAGTTAAGCATGCTTTGTGAGGAATGTGGAATTAGACATATTATAACAATACGCTTTTGGAAGTTTTTAACTGATTGGGGTTAGAAGAGAAAATGAACTCAAAATTTCAGGAAGCATCCTCCTGCTTAAGGGACACCTCTCATTTAACAGGACACCAAAATTTAGTGATAAGGATAAATAATAACTTAACACAATATATATTTAAAAATTCAAATCAGTAAACTATAACCTAGTGACCTGTTTATGTAACATTTTATTGGCACCAGCGATGGAATTAGTATGAAATGAAAGAGAAAGTTTGGATCTCGTCTTTATTTAAATCTTGATATTGTGTTCTTTATGGATTTTGTAAAATTATTTGATTTTGTAAATTTATGATTAACACAATTTTCGTTTCTCTGAGACTTCTCAAGAATTTCTTCTGACTATGAGGAATTCCTAGAAGCCCCACCCATTGGGGAGAAATAGAAAATTAATTTAATTGGAGGTATAAAAGTATATGCTACACTGAATTTTTGACCTTATTTTAAATTTTTCAATCTTATTTCCACCTTAGCTGTCTGTGTTAGAGAGACTGCTTGGTAAAGCTAGTGCAGTACTTATATAAGAGATAAGTCTTGCACACACACAGAATAAGTACTAAAACAAAAGCACAGAAACCTTTGCTAAACAGAGAGACAACAACGTGAATCTATTTCTCAACATATTGTCCGTATAGTTCTGTGCATTGTGAAAGCAATGCTCACAGCTCACTCACCCTTTCTGGAAGAATTCTGTGCTTTTCAATTTACATCATGTCAAAGTTGCCGTTTTGGCGTTCTCCAGGGACCCAAATTGTGTCCCTTTTAAAAATCCTTTGAGTTAGAGGAAGAAAAACCCATCTAAGAGGGCAAGACTGGGGCTGCAGGGCGCCTAAGACTAGCTTCTCAATGACATTCTTGGAGGGCGGCCCTTGCTATCTTCAAAGAATAAGCAGGTGCACTTTCATGATGACAACGAAATTCCTTGGTGCAATTTGCCTGACCATTTTCTTACCAGTTCAGCTTTCAATTTTCTTAAAATGTATTCAAAATAACACCCCCATGTTCATTCTGTGTGTTTCGAGGAAACCTAAGATTAACCCTTCAAAAACCAAAACCAACCTCATTCTCATCCAGTGCATTCCAGTTCAAACCCTATATAAGGTTTCTGAGACTGCAGATGTTCATAGGTTCCAACAGTGTCATCTTTAGCATCTTTCTGGTGGTTTTGAACCGCTGACTTTGAAGTTATCAGCCCAATACCCAGCCCACAGCACTGCCTAGTCTCCTTTAATCATGCTTAGGAATTTAAAAAAGATCAAAACAATAAAACAGTCACCATAACCTCCTCAACTGACCCCTCTGCCTTAAATCTAAGTGTCTCGACAGATTCCTTCGGTAGTAATGGGTTTGATATACTCTTGCTCTCTGGAGTATATTTGCATATACAAACTCATCCTGGTTACCATGCATTTCATAACGTAATCTTCATTAGTTTCACACTTACTTAAAATTCATATAGTTAGAATAGCTCTTAGAGTGAGCTGAATTTAGTGTAACACTTTTGGCATAGACCAAAAGCTTTCTGAGGTCAATATGGTCACTTAAAATTGAAAATACCAGATCATGTGAGATTCCACTTCCAGTTGTTGTCACATCAATACTAGTTCTAAGGGTGTTCTAAATTCTTCCACTAGGTTCTGGACTTCAACTCATTTCTTCAGGTATTGCAGTTGGCTTTACATGTGCCTCATCATTAATGTGTTCTAGAACTTCCTTAAAATAATTCTCTATATAAAACTATTATTTTATTTGGGGCAGCATTCAATTAAAGTTGTTGCAAAAGTCAATAATTTGGGAAGATGTTCACTTGAGTTTTATATCTTCCTTTGTTGAAGAGCCAAAGCTCTTAAAACCTTTTGAGTGGCCATGGAAAGTTCAACTATTGGTCTCTCTTTGTCTGGAGGAAGGAAGGGTAATGAAAATCAAAAGATACAAATAAATTATTAATCCAATTGACTAATGGATCACACAGACCCTCACAACCCTGAGACTACAAGAACCAGATGGCATATGGCTACTATTGCCACCAACTACTTTAAAAGAGATCACATAACAAAGTCCTGGGCAGAGTGAGAGAAAATTAAAGAACAAAACACACAACCATAAAAGGGATCAGCGTTATTGTTTAAGTAGAGAGTGGTGGAACCCCCAGTGACTTAGTCAGCCTTCACATTTTGAACTGCACTCTCTCTTATGGCTCACTTTTTGGCCAAACAGTAGGCAGGCTCATAAGGAAGAACAGTACCACTGGGGAAATATGAATACCTTAGAATAACCAACCATTTGAAATCAAAACCACAGCATTTACCAAAGGGCAAATTTTAGAAATGCTAGCAAATGAGGAGGAATAGGAGCAGGAAACACAGAGAGGAGATGGGACAAGTAATGGACACTGAGGGTCAAGTGATGGGCAATGAAGCTATTGTATCAATCCATCTTACTGAGAATAGTTCTCTTTTTCGCTGACCCTGTGCTGCACTGAGCAGGATATTCTTCTCCAGGGACTGATCTCTCATGATACCTCCCAAGTATGTTAGATGAAATCTGCCATCCTAGTCTTAGGGCATATTGGCTGTCCTTCTTCCAAGACAGATCCGTTTGTCCTTTTGGCAGTCAGGACATTTTCAATGTTCTTTGCAAGCAGCATATTTCAAAAGCACCATTTCTTCTTCAGACTTCCTTATTCAATGTCCAACTTTCACATTCCTACGAGGCCATTGGAAATACCATGGCTGGGATCAGTTACACCTTACCTCTCAACACTTTAAAGAGGTCTTGTGCAGCATATTTACCCAATACAGTATCCTTTGATCTCTTGACTGATGCTGCCATGAGTTCTGACTGTTAATTCAAGCAAGATGAAATCCTTGATGATGTAAAAATTTTCCCTCTTTATCATAATATTACTCATTCGTCCAATTGTGAGGATATTTATTATTATTATTATTATTTTACATTGAGTTGTAATCCATAATGAAGACTGCAGTCCTTGGTCTTCATCAGCGAGTGCTTCAAGGCCTCCTCATTTTCAGCAATCAAGGCACTGTCATATGCATATTGCAGGTTATTAATAAGCCTTGCACCAATTCTGATGCTGTGTTCTTCATAGAGTGCAGCTTTCGCAGCATACAGGTTGAATAGATACGGCGAAATGATACAACACTGACAGACATCTTTCTGATGATAAACTATTCTTCATTACCTTGTTTTGTTCCCACACTTGAATCTTGATTCATGGACCAATTCTTTATGAGAACAATTAACTGTTTTGGAATTACCATTTTTGTCATTATCCAGAGTTGACTGCCTTGCCTTAGTCAATACAACACAAATAAACACCTTTCTGGTATTCTCTGCTTTGAGTCAGGATGCATCTTACATCAGCAATGTTGTCCCTTACTTAAGTCCTCTTCTGAAGCTGGTCTGCACCTTTGGCATCTCCCTGTCACTGTGTTGCTACAACCATTGTTGGGTGATATTCAGCAGCATTTTACTTGCATGTAATATCAATGATATTGTTCTACAGTTTGAGCATTATGTTGGGTGACTTTTCTTTGGAATGGGTGCAAATATGGATCTCTTCCATTCAGTTGGCCATGTGGCTGATTTCCAAATTTCCTGCCATAGATGAGCCAGTGCTTCATCAGCTTGGTGAATCATTTCAATGGTATATCATCAATTTCTGTAGCCACAGTTTGGGCTAATGCTCTTAGTGCAGCTTGAATGTCTTCCTTAAGTACCATTGGTTCTGGTTCAGATGTACCTCTTGAAATGGTGGAATGTTGAAAATTATTTTTGTTACAGTGACTTGGCATATACTTTCTATCTCCTTTGATGCTGCCTACATAATTCAATATTTTGCACAGAGTCTTTCAAGATTAAAATTCCAGGCTAGAAGTTTTTTTCAGTTCTTTCAGTTTCAGATATGATGAATGTGTTCTTCCATTTTAGTTTTCCAACTCAAAGTCTTTGTACATTTCACGATCATATTTGACTTTGTCTTCTGGAGCTGTCCTTTGACTTTTCCATTCAGCTCTTTTATTTAGTCAGTCCCTGCATTTGTTGTTGTTTTTTAATCTACAATTGAGGTCAAGTTCCACAGTCTCTTCTGAAATCCATCTGATCTTTTTTCTTTATTTCTTATCGTTTTACTGATTTTTAGCTTTATTCATTAATGCTGTAAGTTGTATCCTTCCATATATTGAGCATCAGATATTCTGTCATTAGTGCTTAATGCATCAAATCTGTTCTTGAGATGTTCCTCAAATTTGTGTGGGATAGACTCAAAGTCATATATTGCCTTTCTCGAACTTAGGTTAATTTTTTCATTTTTTTAAATTGTTTTATTAGGGGCTCATACAACTCTTATCACAATTCATACATACATCAATTGTGTAAGGCACATTTGTACATTCATTGCCATCATCATTCTCAAAACATTTGCTCTCCACTTAAGTCCCTGGCATCAGGTCCTTATTTTTCCCCTCCCTCCCCTCTCCCCACTCCCTCATGAACCCTTGATAATTTATAAATTATTATTTTGTCATATCTTGCCCT
>NW_022111373.1:59068197-59069473 GCF_000313985.2 Echinops telfairi
TTTGGTCAAATGGAGGAGAAGAGAAAAAGAGGAAGCCTCTCAAGCAGATGGATGGATACAGTGACTGCAACTATTGGCTCCGGCGAGGGAATATTTGTGAGGATGGTGCAAAATGGACAGTGTTTCCTTCTGTTGTGCATGAGGTTTCTCTGGGTCCCTACCAACTTTATGGCTTCTAAGAACCACAGTGTCCTTCCTCTCTGTTCCTAACATGTGCATTTCAATGGGCAATCATTATCAATGCATATGTGTGTGATCAATTTCAGGGTGAAAACCTTGATTGAATTCTTCCATTTCTATATCATTAATTTTACTCATTGCTGCATTAATTTGCATAGTAGTTGTATCAACTAGATTTCTTTGCATGTGGATAAATACTATGCTATCACAGACAGAATTATACTTCAAGATAGATCTTGAAATTTTCTTTTTGATGATGAATATGGTACCATTCCTCTTAATGGTATCAATCCCATCATAGTAAACAATATAATTTTCTGATTCAAAAAAGACAATATCAGTGCATTTCAGCTCACTAAGGCATAGGATATCAATCATTATGTGCTCCAGTTCATTTTTCATAGCTTTGACCTGAGGGGCTCAGGCTCTGGCACTATCTCTGACAATGTTCTGCTTCTATTCATTCAGTTTTCAGTATCTGATAATGTTTCACTTTATGCATAAGGTTTTCAGTGGCTAACTCCTTTGACGTGGACAGCCTATTCATTTTCCATAGTCTGTCCTTAGTCTGGACACTCTGCTGAAGCCTGTTCACTTTGGGTGACCCTGATGGCATTTTTAATAGCAATGACAGCTTCCAGCATCATAGCAACACACAAGGCACCACAGTATGAGGAGTTTAAAGACAAGCGGTGGAAGTAAATATAATCAAGAGCAAAATTGTGATCCATATTTACATTTTAGATGTGCCCTAAGTTGACCGCTGTCAGTATTTTTTGTTGCTGCCCATTTGCATATCTCTCCATTGTTTCTTCGAACGCCATTAGAACATGTTTTGGTATTTTCTTTGTTAAAGGAGCCCTGGTGGCATAGTGTTACAAGGACTTCTGCTCATTGCAAGGGCAGCTGTCTTATACCACCAGCTGCTTGGTGGAACAAAGCTTTCTGCTCTTGGAAAGGATTGCAGCCTCTGAAACCCGAGGGGGAAGTTCTAAGTTACCTGATAGGGTCACTCTGTGTTTCAATAGATGCTTTGGCACTGTTTAAGAGATTCCATGAGTCTGTCTTCTAAGGAGTCTGTATTATAGAATGTGTA
>NW_022111373.1:59072309-59074779 GCF_000313985.2 Echinops telfairi
GGGTCAGCCAAAGACTCCACACTGCATCTTTATCTACAACTGACACTTCTAGCACCATCGGGTCAGCTGGATCATATGGTCCCAGTGGCAAAGCAGCTTGCAAGGCAGCCTGAACCTGTTGCAGAGCCTTTTCTTGTTCTGGGCCCCACTCAAAATTGGAGGCTTTTCGTGTCAAACACCCAAGTGAGGGGGCTACTTTATAAGTCAGAATGATTTTTTTTTGAGGCCCAGTAAACAAAAACGTTAAAAGGCATTCTGAATTTTATCAGGTGGTATCTGTTTTCCTCTTACACCCTATCACCAAGCTTTGAGGTAGGATGGTGTTTTTCTTGCTTCTGTTCCTTATTCCAGGTCAACAGTTCAAAACCACCAGTGACTCTGTGGGAGAAAGACAAGGCTTTCTACTCTCTAGAGAGTTACAGACTCAGAAACTCCCTGGAGCGGTTCTTCCCCTCCTACAATGTCACTGTGATCCAGTGTCGACTCCGGGACAGTGACATTTTCTATTCTTCTTTGCTATTCAGTTTAAGCCTTTTACTTTCTGACCACCTGCTGTCTTTCCAATACATTCCTTCTGATAGTCTGAGTTTAAACAAACCAAAACAAAACCCTGTCCCTATCATATTTTCACTGTCTCTTATCCCATTTCATATTCTAACTTTTCTCCATATCAGATTTCATCATCTGTAATTATAAACTTTATTTTGCATATAACTTCATTCCCCTCATCCTTTTTTCTTTTACTTACATAGGAGTTGGGATTATACCCAATCAGACTAATTCCAGTGTTTGAGCTTTTAATCACTGCAGTATACATATATTATCTCATTTGGGTCTTACAACACACCTGTAAAATTAAATCAGAAAATAGACCCTTAGAGAAGTTAAGTAAATGTTCCATGTCAGAGTTTGCAAGTGTTAAACTAGTGTTTAAACTTTCTCCACCCCCTGTACGACACCGAAGCAATACAACTAGTCTGGAGAAAAATACATGCACGACCGCTTCCGCCTCAAAGTCATGACCTCATCGACTGAAACTTTCATGTTGCCTGGCTGATCTATCTTTTCCTACATGCTTTATATCTTCCCTACTAATACTCTTTTCTCAAGCCTCTCTTCCTTTTCATCCTCACTTTCTTCTGATGGTCTTACTTTACATTGTGTGCAACCATAGTGTCAATCTCGAAAAGTGTTTCTCCATATCCCACCAGCACATGTACCGCCCTTTCTCACACACTTCCCATTCAATAATTTAGAGCATGTGAACATGATTCCATTCATATCCTACTCCTTTAAACTCTTGTAGAATTCATCCAGACAACTAATATCATTTCTGTTGTATGATTTTCCTTCTTCACTTGTTCAGTCTCAGTGCTGTCATTTGTCACATTCAAAAGCCAAAAACATCCTGTTGTGATTTCATAAAACTCCTCCAGATCACTCTATTTCCCTGCCTTTTTTTTTAAACAACAAAATATCATTTTAAATAGTTGTCATACTCATGGTCTCTAGGTCCTCTCATTCCATTTTGTATTGTGCTCAAAGCATCCCCAAGTGCTTTTGAGACTCATGAACTGGCCACAAAATGTATAATAAATAATATATTGGTGAAATTGCTTTTAACATGATCACTATCTCACAATTTAACATAAGACTGATTCATTGTGATCATTCTTCATATTAAGGGATTCTGAATATTCATTATTTTTGATATAGTTATGAGCACTTATATGGACTTATAAAAATAAATACAATTTATTTTTACCCTCCTTAAGGTGGTATTCAACTACTTGTCGATAAGTAGTATTTTACTCTGATGGCTTGCATGTTTCTGGGAGGCTGGAAGCAATGTTACCAATATTTTAATGCTAGCGGGACCCCCCAAAGTAACCAGCTTTCAGCAGAGCTGCCCGATGAAGAGCGGACTATAAAGAAATAAAGAACAGGTTGTCTACGTCTAAGCAATTAGTCACCAACAACCTTTGAATAGCTGCAGAACATAATCAGATATATCAAAAACTTTATGAAATGCAGCATAACATTGTCAGATACAGTGCTGGAATATAACACTCTCAGGTTGGAAGGCACTCAAAATACAAGACGAAAAGAGCTGCCTTCTCAAAGTAGTGTGGGCCATAATGATATAGATTGAGCAAAGATTCATTAGATGATAGATTATGACTCAAAATGAGAAGAAACCACTGCAAATATCTATTAATAATCAGAACATAGAACGAACATGGTATCAATCGAGGAAAAGTGGAAGTTGTCAAAAATGAGCATGTAACCATCTATATTCTAAGCTTTAGTGAGTGGAAACAAATGAGATTGGCCATTTTGAATAGAAAAATCATACAGTTTACTATGCTGTTAATGGCAAATTCCAGAGGAATGGCATGACGTTCATCATTGTGTTAGTTCAGGTAGACTAGGGAAACAAATCCAGCAAAAATCATATATGTGTAAGAGA
>NW_022111373.1:59075712-59084076 GCF_000313985.2 Echinops telfairi
TGCAGGAAGTGAGACTCTCCACCTAAAATAGGGAACTGGCTAAGGCAGCTGCACCCTGGTCCAACCATCAGAAAGCAAGAGACCCGAGAACTTGAAAGGCGAGGCTGACTGAGCCATTTATCCCTCCACCCTTCAATTAACCCCACATGTGTTTATCAGCCAGGTTGGCTCAATAAACTAACTACCTCATTGGTCAAACATTAAAACAACATGGATTGATAATTATGGTGGTTGGAATACAAAATCTGGAAAATGAGCAAAGCACAGTAATTGGAATATATGGCCTTGGTGAAAGAAATGAATCTCAACATCACATGATATAATTTTGCAAGTTCAGACCAACTACTTAACTGAAAACATCTTTTTTTCAATAATATAAATGGCTACTACAAACATGGGCTTCTACTGATGGGATTCACAGAAATGAAAGTGACTACATCCATGAGAAAAGATGACAGAGAAGATCAGAGTCAGCAGTCAAAATGAGGCTTGGGGCTGACTGTGGACCAAACCACCAATTGCTCTTGTACGTATGGAGTGGACATTACTACAGGCACTTAGGATATGCTGTTGGGGAGATGAACTTTAAAAAAGAGTAAGGAATATAAATTTGTGATTTCCACATTGGGCAGTTACCTAGCCACTCACTTTAGAGAGAACCCTGATTAAAGGTGTCATCTTAACAACCAGATTGCCAAGCTCAACAAAAAATTAGGTTTCGGTTCTGACTGATGAAAGCAAACTGGTTGAATCCTACCACTGCTTATTAACATCGTGCCATATGCAGAAGACACAATCTTGCTTGTTGAAAGTGAGAAGGGCTTGAGGCACTTGCTGATGAAGATCAAGGACTTCAATTTTCAGTACCGATTGCAACTCAATGTAAAGAAAACAAAGTCCCCACAACTGGACCAATAGTTACTAAACCGATCCATGGAGAATATATTCAAATTGTCAAGTCTTTTATTGGGAAAATCTGCTGCTCAAGACCTCCTTAAAATTCTGGAGAGCAACGATGTCAGTTTGAGGAGGAAGGCACACCTAGTCCAAGCCCTGGCATTTCCAGTGGCCTCAGGTGCACATCAAAGTTTAGCACTGAGCAAGGAAGAGCAGCGAAGAACAGAAGCTTTGAATGAGGGTGTTGGTTAAGAAGAGTAAAAATACCAGGGACTGCCGAAAGAATAAACATATCTGTCTTGGAAGAAGTATGGCCAGAATGCTCCTTAGAGGCAAGGATGGCCAGACTTCATCTTACATACATCGGACATATTGCTGCAAGACGGCAGTTCCTGGAAAAGGACACCATGTATGATAAAGAATAAGGGCAATTAAAAAGGAGAAAACCCACAAGGGTGGCACCTAACAACAATAGCAAGGCAATTTTTGATTTGAGGCAAAAATAAAACTCCAAAGACTAATTGTATTAGCAATTACTGTGATGGCATTTAACTTCTGTACAGAACATTGAAGAGATAAAGAAGCAAACAATTGCCATTGAGTCAGTCCATTCTGAGTCATCGAGACCCCGAAGAGCAGAGCAATCAATTAAAATTACCTGGTAATGATATCAAAGATCTCAGGAGAAATGAATGAGGTCTGTAATTTGAGTTATTTCCCAGTTTTCCGTACTCCCGTAGTCACGATGTTTTGTGTTGTTACTGCCATCGAGGCATTGCCCCTGGTAAGATGGTGGTTCCATTTTGGGCTGCTTCCCACATAGTCAGGAGCCAGAAACCACCAGCTGCTCCTCTGGAGAAAGATGAGGCTTTCTCCCCCATTAATGAGTTACAATCTGGGAAACCCACACCCACAGTTCGCCCCTGTCCAAAAGCGTCACTACGAGTCGGAATTGACGTGATGACAGTGAGTGAGTTTTTTAATCATGATGAACTTGACCAAAGGAAATTTACCAGTGTTCACACACAACAATGATTAATGTTGGCCTGTTTTTCAATAGTTAAAAATTAATTCTCTTTTAATACCATACCCTTCCTGGTTCTAGTTAGGATTGGTTGATAGGAATTTGTAAGGTGGCTCAGATTACTTGCGCCCAATAAAGTAGAACAGAAGTAAATTTTATATCCCAATGATTTTATATTTTCAGTCAGAGGCTTTTACTCTGTTACATGCAAAACAATAATCCTCTCTTTGCTTTTCATTATCATTGGTAGGGTCAGAATTCTGTGGTCAGATTGTGGTAGTTATTAGTATAAGTATATATGCCAAATTATTTTGAAATGAAAATATATTGTGAATATCTACTGTAAGTTTTAGAAAAAGTAGAATTCAAAACCATAGCCCTTAATATCATTAATAAATTATCTGTAATGCATTACTCAACTGATTAAGACAAATTATCGGGTTACAGCACCCTGGTTTTAAACAATTGGAACTGCCAGAGCTGTACATTTTTAAAAATGATTTTTGGATAACTGTCAATCTTTTTAGCCGTGACATGAAGTATTGACAAGAACGTAACATTAAGAGTGAGAAGTCTTGGGCCTGAACCTCCAAGATGTATCAGTTATATAATATGGAACAACTCATTTTAAATGCTGACATCAGTTTAACTGTGCATGCCATGTGATTGCATAAACTGCAAAGCACTCAGGGTTTTGAGTATTCATTATGGCAACAGGATCAATGTACAGTACTCGTCTTTGACCCCTTTGTCCTCGTATCTTTCATTTCCTTCCTGCCTAGAATTATCTCCACTGTGCTTTCCCAACTTGCTCTTTCTACTTCATCACATGTCTTTGGTGAACTGGGAATTTCACAATGGGGTAGTTTCAATGCTGTTGCATGATCAGGAGGCTGCTGAATTGCCAAGAGAATTTTACCGTGTTAAGTTATTCATTATTTCAAGAGGAATTTTTATTTCTTTTAAATCTTAGGAATATAGTAAGTGAGAAAGAAGGTCTAGGCTGATAATGATTTCTAAAGCGGAATGGGAAAGCACAAGAAAAAGAAAAAAAATGAGAAGGGGAGAAAGCGGCACAGAAAATAAAAATATCTTTAGACAGTATGAGGAAGAAGGCCGTTAGGGAGAACTCTGGATTAATAGCACACATTTGTTATTAGATTCATAGCTCCAGAAAGCTCCTTTGGCGGAATCCAGTGGTACTATGGCTATTAGGGGATTACTGGAAGCCAGGGGCGAAGAGCTTGAGACCCCCATGTACTCCTCTGGTTTCAGGGAGATCTGCGGTAAGCACTGTCAATAAAGGAAAAGTGATTATTTGCAGAGTTTGAGCTTTAAATAGAGACCTGTGATTTCATGAGACAAATCTTTTCATTCATTCCATATGTCCTTATTTAGTGCCTACTATGTGACAAGTAAGAGCTCCTGGTGACACAGTGGTTAAATGCTAAGCTGCTAACAGAAAGATTGGTGGTTCCATTCCACCCACCACTCAGTCCTTCTACTTGCAATCTCCTTTGATAAAGATGAGATCCCAGGGAACCCTCTGGAGCTCTTTGACTGTGTTCTCCAGGGTGTCTATGTATCAGAACCAACTAGACGGCACAACATGTCACAAGCACATCAACATGTTGACAAAACCCACAAAAATCCTTTTCCTTAATAGTTTACAGCATAGAGAAATAGAAGTATTTATTGTTAATAAATATATTGATTTAATGAATTACTCACCTCCAAGGAGATTATTTGGATGATCAAAATAATAACCTATTAGCATTTGTATTATATTTGTAATGATATAGTTTGTCATGTTAGCGACACCTTGGTATATGGAAAAAGACCGGACTAAGAATCAGACTATGTGATTTATCATCTCATTTGGAATTAAGTAGGTGCAGGATCTCAAGTCTATCAAACTGAGAGTCAAATGATGGCGCTAATTTACCCATATCCCCTTATGTTTTCTGGTTATGTTATTTTATCAGGCAAGAGGAAGAAATGTCTTTTCTCCAGAATTAACTTTTGCCTAAAATCATTAATGCTTGGAAAGTGTGCTCTCATTTCTAAGCAGCATGTACGATGGGCACAGTTACCCTTCAGGCTTATTTGATAACTACAGAATCGAGGCGCCCAAGTCATCCTAGAGGCTGCTGCCTGCTGTGCAGCATAACTTGTCAGAAATTTGAAACACACATACCTACTCAATGCTTCTAAGGGATATATACTCCGCATATTTATGAATTTGGCCATGAAAACTGAAACAATTTCTATTTCCATGGTAAGAACAGGAATGCACTGGTTCACATGATAAAAAATAGTGCAAATAATTAGTGTGGGAGCTGTTTTGAATAGTTATCTGTCCTTCTTCCTTGTCGTTGTTGTTAGGCACCATCAAGTCTGTTCCATCTCATAATGGCCTGATGTACCTTATGTACCTTATGTGCCTTATGTACCTTATGCACCTTATGGACCTTATGTACAAGAGAAGGAAACACCCCCTGATCCTGTGCCCTTCCCTCGGTGTTGTTATGTTTGAGTTCATTCTTACAGCTACTATGTCCATCCATCTTAGCCAGAGTCTTGCTTTTTCTCACCAGCCTTCTTAGCAAGCATGGGTTCCTTTGCCAGGGGTCGAATGACACGTCCACTGGTTGGGAGATGAAGCCTCACTGTCCTCACTTCTAAGACGCAGTCAGGACTTCCTGCTCCCAGGACAGACTTTGTTCTGCAGCCCACGGTCCTTTCACCATTCTTTACCAGCGCCATGATTCAAATGCTCCCATTCTCCTCTGGTCTTCCTGATATGCCAAGACCTCCGAATTCTAGATGGCTGCGTAAGTCAAGAATAAATGTTCATCTCTTTTGAAGATTTTAATGGCCATGTGACTATGATCTGTCCGAAGGAATAGGATGAGAACCACTTTTAATAGTGACTTTAAGGAAGAAAGATGTCATGTGTGTTATCTGTCCCTCATAGCCCCACACTTTTAACTTTAGATTAATGACACATTGGTCATAGTGGTGTGTTAGCTTTACTTATATCGATAGGAAACACCTGAGTGATTGGTGAAGCAATCTTAAATAAAGATTTGAATTTCTAATTTAGCGTTGGCTGTGCCAAAACTGCGCTAATAATTAGAGCCTGCTGTCTTTCATAAACCGTTACACTAATGGCCTCTTTGTTCACCAACCCAAGCTATATTCCAAGTAACACTGAGGCAAATGACCAGTGATAAAGTATTTATAAAATAGTACGTTATCAACAATTTTTATACTTGCCTCAAAGAGATGACTAAACCAAATCTTACTAATAGCCTCGGAACGCTTTCTGATTAAGTGCTAGAAGACGGGCCTCTCAGGTTGGAAGGCACCTACAATATAAGTGGGGAAGTGCTACCTCTTCAAAACAGAGTCAGCTGTTAGAAATGATGAAGCATTGATTTGTCTATGTCAAGACATTTGGGTGACAGCTACCCAGGGAAAAGACTGGAAGAATTCTGTACTGTTGTCTATTTCAAAGAAGGGTGACAATACAGGAATCAGAAACTATTAAGAAATAGATCCTGGCCATAATATATTGATGCAGTGGCTACAATATTTGGGTACAAACATAACAATTGTGAGTTCAACGTAGGACTGGGGAGGGTTTTTATGAGCCAGAGTCCACTTGATGGTACCTAAAAACAACAACACCATTGATATGAGAAGCTTTCAAAATATTCCTGGAAAAACTCCAGGATCTTTTAAGTATTTCCTGAATGATCTTTTTCATTTCCCTTTGTATTACATGCAAATAAAATGTTGTTGAAGATCATTTAAAAGGTTAGAGCAGTATATTGACAGGGGTTTGTAAA
This sequence comes from Echinops telfairi, assembly GCF_000313985.2. Lineage (NCBI taxonomy): Eukaryota > Metazoa > Chordata > Mammalia > Afrosoricida > Tenrecidae > Echinops > Echinops telfairi. The sequence goes on from NW_022111373.1 coordinate 59,081,488, forward strand.
AATTTCAAGCCAGATTTAGGAGAAGATGTAACATAAGAGATATCTTTGCTGATATCAGATAGATCTTGACTGAAAGCAGAGAATACCAGAAATATGTTTATTTATATGTTATTGATTATGTAAACCATTCAATTGTTTGGATAATAACAAACTATGGGTAACATGAAAACTGAGAATTCCAAAACATTTCACTGTGCTCATGCAGAACCTCCCCGTGGACCAAAAGGCAGTCATTCAAACAGAACACAGGGATACTACATGTTTTCAAACATCAAGAAAGGTGTGTGTCAGGGTTGTATCTTTTCACCATTCAATCTGTATGCTGACCACATAATCCGAGGAGCTGAACTATATGAAGAAAAACAAGGCTTCAGAATGGGAGAAAGGTTTATTAACAATACGACTGATATGTAGATGCGACAACCTTGCTTACTTTAAGGGTAGAAATCTAGAAGAATTTACTGGTGAAGATTAAGGATTGCAAACTTCAGTATAGATTACATTTCAATATAAAGAAAATAAAAATCCTCACAAGCAGATTAGTAGCAAGACCTTACTAAGTGGAGAAAGATCGAAGCTTCCAAGAATTTCATTTTCCTTAGATCCAGCAGCAAATCCACTGTAACAGAAGACCCTACTGGAAAGTTTTAAAGAGCGAAGATGCCTCTTTGAAGTCCAGTGTACCCCTGAACATTGTACTGTATTTTCAAGCACCTGTATGCCTAAAAGATCTGGACTAGAAAATAATAAAAGCATCGATATGTTTGAATTATGGCGTAAGTGAAATAAATCACAAAAAGAACAAACAAACGTGAATTGCAATGAAGACAGCCATATACTCCTCCCAAGAGAGAAGAGAGACACATTGACTCCTGTACTTGAAACACGTTATTAGGGGAGACCAGTCCTTGAAAAGGGCATCATGCTTGGTAAAGTAGAGGGCCAGCAAAATAGAAGCAAACCTTCCATGAGATGGGTCCATGCAGTCGCTGCAACCATGGGCTCAAACATAGGAAAGGTTGTCAGGCTGGGGCAGGAAGGAGAGTGTTTGGTAGTGTGGTGCAGAGCACCCTTAGGAGCGGGCACCGACTCCACAAGTCCTGACAACAACATCAAGAACATGCCAGAGGAGCAGCAGTGTGCATGACAAGCGTATGCGCGTGTTCATGGGTATGTATGCATTGAGGCGTGTGTGCAGAGAAAGAGTGCGTGTGGGAATTTGTGAATTAGCATCTTATCAGAGGAGAATCTAGGGTGTTTTAGAGATAATCAGTGAAACTATGCCCCCCTTTATTTTCTTTGTCACTTGTATTTCTAATTATGAAAAAGAGAACATTTGGCTGAAGATTAAATTGACACAGTTTTATAAATTCCAAATTGATTCTCTGAACAATAATTACTTTTCTTTAATGTGTAATCAGTGGAAGTACACAAAAATAGAGAGATTTTGTAACATATAGAAAGGTGAACATTAATTCTGTTGTAGATACTCCAAGATTGAATTTTCTGATTTTAGATGCTTATTTTCTTAGCAATATTAATATATCCATTCTTGAATTTGGTTGCCAAAGCCATTTATAGAAAGGTTGTTTTTGCACAAACAAGAAAAATTAAGCTCCTCAATATTAACTAAATAATATCTTCAAGAAGATTTTAAAACAGTTTGACTAGCATTTTTCGGCTTAGAAGTGATGTCGCTGTGAAATGTGAGGCTAACACTTTATGTGTTACTATTTGTTGTGAAGTGATTTAATAAATGTTTAAACAAGTCATTACCACGTTGACAGCATTTCTTATCATGGAGTTGCAATTTTGATCTTGATTATAATGCTATGCTTTCTACCTCTTTCTGTGCCCTAAAAATGTGGGACATGGAAGCACGGCCCTCAGAGGGTCCTAACAGACTGCACTCATTGTGATGTCTGTTCCGGAGCAATCAGCTCTTCTTGTCATGGTGAAGAGGTAGCACGCAAATAAGGGGCAAACTCTTGATTAGTATGTGCTCATGTACGACCAGAGTACAGGGATAACATCTGTTTAGGATAATGATTTCAGATTTAAAGAAGTAACTGCAAAAGAAGACACAGCCAAGGAAGTCTCTCATTAACATGCCTAACAGGTTTCAAATTGGCAGCAAAGGCATCACTATTGTTTAACTTCTTGGCTTTTGTGAATGAAGGCCAGTCTTAACCTTCACAAATAAATAGATAAATTGGATCAGTGACAGCCATTCCTTCAATGATACTTATTGAACACCTACTACATGCTAGATAACTAATGGGCTGAGTTGTACTCTATCTGTCCTCTACCAGCTAACACTCATGTAACAGCCATTTTTAATAACCCTATGTTATATATTTTGGATGAGTGGCTTTCTGTACCTCTATAACCTACAGTGGCCTTCTCCATAAATTTCATCAGTAAGAAAAGATGATGTGACCTAAAAATTGTATCATAGTTTTAGTTTATACACTATTATTAAAGGTTGTCCAGTTGTCTACGGATGGGTCTTGGGTCCTCAATCTGTACTCCCCCTCATTCACAATGATTTGATTTTTTTCTTTGATGCCTGATACCTGATCCCTTCGA
>NW_022111373.1:59085108-59107588 GCF_000313985.2 Echinops telfairi
ATGACAAAATAATAATAATTTATAAATTATCAAGGGTTCATGAGGGAGGGCGAGCAGGGAAGGAGGGGAAAAATGAGGAGCTGATACCAAGGGCTCAAGTGGAAAGCAAATTCTTTGAAAATGATGATGGCAGCAGATATACCAGTGTGCTTGACACAATGGATGGATGTATAGATTGTGATAAGAGTTGAATGAGCCCCCGGTAACATGCTAAAACATATATATATTATTAGAAATGGAAGTTTCCTTAGTTTATATGCTATACTCTTTATCTTAAATAAAGGACTTCAGGAGATGGTCATTTACTTTTGTCCCCAACATTTTTTATAAAACATTGTGTTAGGTTTTATCAAATTACCTGTGATAGTAATTATTTCCCACTTGCTTTATATGAATTTAAAAGATAGCAAGGTCAGTCTAGTGTGATTTGATCTTAGTGGACCCATGTTTAAACCTAGTAGTAACCTAATTCTTCCCAAATCGAGACAGCTGGATGAAAGAATTATTAAATTTAACAGAGACTCGTTATGATTTTTATTGTCTGTCTTCCTTACATTTCCCCTTATTAATTGAAAATCAGTACAGTTGATCATTTTCCTTTCAATTATCTTCCCTCTTTTCCTACTTAATAATGCGAATACATTTTTAGTGCTTACTTTCCCTATGTTAGAGATTACACCCTTCCCATTCATTTCCCTATAATATATTGGCCTATTTTTCCTTTTTTTTTTAGAGAGAGCAGGTAAGTGAAATACCTGGTTTTTCTGTGTTTTATAACACATAAGTATTTTATTTTAAAATAGTGGTCCCCAACCAGGGTGGATTTTAAAAGGGACGCATTTGCAATGTCTTGAGTCATTTTTCTTTTTTTTTGGATATGAAGAGGTTGTTAGTGCTATTTAGTGAGTGGAGGACAAATACAATCCCAAACATTTAATGATATATACAGGGTAACATCTCTATAATAAAGACTTATCCTGCCCAAAGTATTGATATTATTGAGGTTGAAAATCTTTTTATTTAAAACACCTTGACATTTTCTTGCTTTCATTATGACAAACCCATTGGCTTTCCAAATCTCTATCTGTGTCCAGTTAAATAAGCTACTGGTTACTGAACTGACCCCGGTATCCTTTCATTAATAATTGATATATTGTTTTAAAATATGTGAATATTAGCCTAACATGAAATTACATGTGTTGTTCATGGCTTCAAAGCAGAAAATCAGGATCTTTGATTTGAGTAACTATATTTCAAGGTAAAACTTATGACATAGCAGGCATAGAAAGTTGGAATATTTGGTGGCACTGATAGTTAATCTCTTGACTACTAGCCAAAAGGTTGACATTTTAAACCCACTCAGAAGTAATTAAAACAACAGGCCTGGTGAGTGTTGCCAAAAAGTGACCACCTTGAAACTCTATGGAGCACACCTGAAATCAACTAAAGGCAACAATGGAGAAGATCGTGTGAAGGTGGGCCTTAAAGGGTGAATATGATTAGAATATACTTCAAAAGAGCCTCAAACCCACTGTTATCAAGTTTAGTCTCACTCATAATTATCATATTTAGGATTTCTGAGAGATTAATCTTTACCAGAGCAGGAAACCTCGTTTTTTCTCCCTTGGAGAGAGGCTAGTTTTCTTGAACCACTTATTGTGTGGTTAGAAGCCTCCCTTTAGCCCCAGCATCATAAGAACATGCTTAGGTGAGGGAATATTCATGAAAGGGGAAAGAAAGAGTGGACATGAGAGTAGAGAAAGGTCAAGGGACAGACAGGAGTCTGAGCTTGGTTGAAATAGTGTGTTAAGATCAATAAAGACAAATGTGATGAAGAAAGTCTTCGTTTCCTCACCTAAGTATTAGTGATAAAGACCAGATGATTTTTTTTAAACTATGCTTATCAGGATAATCATAACAGTTTCTTCTGAACAAAAAATATTTCATATTGTATATTGAGAAAATGAGAATTATTTGTTTAAATCTTAGCATGTTGGCTCTGACTTGAGTATCTATGAATGCTTTTGTGCTTTTCCATCAGCTGGTATTCTCTATAATAAGTAAGGAAGTAGAAACTGTTATATTTGTGATTTTCAAATGAAAAAATTCGCCTTAAAATTCAAATTCTCACAGCTTCAGAGTCACAATAACCAGAAAATGCATAATTTGAAGAAGGGTGCAGTGACTCACTGATACAGTTTGGAATAAAAAAAAATTCTCGGTTGAGACAATAAAATCTGACATAAAATGTGATTTAAAAGATCGCAATGGAAAGGGAACACCTCAACCGTCTACGAGTAACCCAGATCAACCCGGTTCCATCAAGATGACTCCAAAGGGACAGCAGACCGGCCCGGTGCTCATTTTAACTTCACCTTCATAGGCCGTACTCTGTATTCAATATTTTGAATTAGGATGGAGAGTGAGATAGAATCTTATTTACTTATTTTTGTGATAATTTTAAAACTAAAAATTAAAAACTATTACTCTAGACCATGGAAAAATCAGACAAGTTAAGACTATGGTCAAACGTCATCAAAAAGTATGAACAATGAACAGGATTCTAAGGAATGCTGTTCACTTGCATGTTTAAGGTAGGTTGAGGATATTGAACTGAGTTATATACACAAGCAGGCATGGAGGGGTGAGAAACTTCAGAGGCGTAGGAAGAAAAGAACGAGAAGCCTGGATGGCGCAGTGGATTACATGTTAGTCTCCTAAGGGCTTGATCATCAGTTCGAAACTACTCCAGAGAAAGAGGAGGCTTTCTACTACTGTGAAGGGTTAGTTTTTCCCTGTCCTCTAGAATCAATCCACGCAAATAAATGTACTTCATCTACGGTCAACGTCAACAATCATACATATTGTTGTTGTTCGATGCCATTGAGTTGGCTCCTACCAATAACAGCCCTAAGTAGAGCAGACAAAACACTGCCTGGTCCGACGCCAGGCTCACAATCCGTCCTATGGCTGAGGCATGGTTGCAGCTATTGGGTCATCCCATCTTGTTAGGGCCTTCCTCTTTTCGCTGCCTCTCCTTTTTACCAAGGAGGATGTCCTTTTCCAGGGACTGGTCTCTCCTGACAATATGGACAAAGTCTGGAAAAGGAAGTCTCGCCATCCTTTCCTCTATGGAGCACTCTGGCTGTCCTTTTTCCAAGACAGGTGGCATTGCCCTTTGAACAGTCCATGGCACTTTCAATATTCTTCTCCAGACCACCTTGTAAATGTGTCTTACTTCTGCAGTCTTACTTATTTCACATCCAACTTTCACATGCCTGGGCAGCAATTGGGAATCAGAGCTTACTAACATCAGTGTCATTAATGTCGGTATACTAACACACGCCCAACCATTAATTACTAAATCAGGTCTTAGAATCTACCTTTATATGATTAAAGAGATCTGTTTTTATTTTAGAAGTCTCAGAAATAACCTAGCTGCATCCCTATAGAGTACTCTTTTCCCTTTTACTGAACTGACAATATACGGTATTTTAAAAATTACATTACCTATGAAAGAGACAGGTAATGACAGGTAGCATCATGAAAAATGGAGAAAAGGTTAAAGTTGTCAAGATTTTTGTTTTAACTTGGATCCACGATCAAGGAGTATGGAAGCAGCAGTCAAGAGATCAAAAAAGCAGTTGCATTGCGCAAGTCTGCTGCACAAGAACTCTTTAGAGCATTGAAGAGCAAGGATGTTACTGTGAGGAATAAGGTGTGCCTGATTCAAGCCATGGCATTCCCCGTTGCAGCATTTGCATGTGGAAGTTGGAGACTGAGTAAGGAAGACCGAAGAAGTACGGATGCATTTGAATGGTGGTGCCGGAGAAGAATATTGACAGTATCATGGACTGCTGACAGGACAAACTGATCTGTTTTAGAAGAAGTATGGACAAAGTGCTCCTTAAAGGCAAGGATGGCAAGACTTTGTCTTACATACTTTGGACATCTTGACAGGAGAGGCCAGTCCCTGGACAAGGACGTAGTGTTTGGTAAAGGGGAGGAGTGCAAAAAAAAAAAAAAAGAGGAAGCCCTGGATGAGCTGGATTGACATAATGGCTGCATCTAGGTACAGAGTGTAGAAGTCAAAATCAACATGTTGGCCAGGGCATAACTTCTCTTTTGTTAGAAGGGACGATGCTTCCTTGTCCGTTGCAGCTTCTGATGGGCAAAGGTGAATTTTGAAATTACGTTCCTTGACTTGCAGATACATCTCCTGGCTGTTCTTTCTCCCTTTCAGTCTGCTCTCCTTTATAAGAATAGTCATCAAATGGGATTAAGACCCCCCTGATTCCAGTATGACCTTGTATTAACTGATGGCATCTTTAAAGACTCGATTTCTAAATAACTTCACATACAAAGTACAGGGTTATGGAGGACTTTCAAAAAAAATTTTTTACTCTTTCTTTTCTGTAGCAAAATGGGTGAGTTCAGCTCCAGGCTAAAAGGGCAATTAAGGGCCACCTTTTTGTAGGTTCCACCAGTTTTGATCAGATCAGTAAACCCGGTCTTTTTATGCTTTTGAGTCTTGTTCCACATTTTATCTCACACTTACCTCGGCCATCTCCTGTGATCCTTTCAGAGTGCTTCCTAGGAGGAGCTGGGTACCATCTAGTTCTTCCCGTCTCAGAGGCACAGAGACTGAATTTGCATCATCCGCAAGTCCTCTGGACAAATGATTTCTTTAAAGCTGCTATTTTCTCCACTCTTCTTTGCTTCAGCCAGGAGAAGGTCGGCAGTTTCACCTTAGGTGGTTGCTTATACATCTTTAAGACTCAGTCACGACTTACCACAATTAGCTGCAGAACAGTTTCTTTTTTCACCACACTATGTCAAGTGAGGTAAGCTGTCTTCTGATAGTACTGATTCATTCCTGGAAATGTTTGGTTATTACTAAATAGTTTTTATAATTTTTACCTGTTTGCCCTATCATTATCATAGATATGGAGTGCTGGTGGTACAATGGGTTACATGTTGGGCTGCTCACTGCAAAGTCAGCAGTTTGAAACCACTCGGGAGAAAATTGAGGCTTTCTAGTCCCATAAACAATTGAAGTCTTGAAAATCCACAGTGGCAGCTCCACCCCGTCTTATCTGGTTCCAGTGACATGCTAGTGAGGTTTGATTTTTCTGTTGTTGTTAACAAAGAATGTTTTGCCTCACACAAATGTGAACACCCAAAGATTTTCAAGCACCTCTTAGGTAGTGAGTTTGGTTTATTGGATCTCTATGCAGCACCTAAAATATGTATCTAGAAATGTCATTTTGTTTATCTTCCCATACCAGTTCACCATATAAATCTGCCCATAAAACCACTCATAGATTATTGTTTGTAATTTCTTATATTGCGTGATTGTTTCCTGAGATGTAGTCAACTAATTAATATGGTCCTTCCAGCCACCCTGTCATTTGTGATGTGCATAGAGCCAAGCTTGTGTGTGTGGTTACACTCGCATTTAGGAAGGGTAGGGTGGGAGGCGTTCTGAGTCCCTGTCTTACTGGAGGGTTTACCTCAAATCGTCACCCTTGGTTTCTTTGTGGGTGTGGTCTGCTCAAATCACATCTCCATCAAAGCCATTTCTTTTGGGATCTCCCCTCCCTGAGGGAGCATTGGTGGACACAAGCAGATCTGCTTTGGCTTTAGGACAGTTTTGGCTCTGGCTCTGGGCTCTGCATTTGGCTTGCCTCTACCTAAACTCTGGCTGTTGGGTCTTGAGCCTCTCACTTGACATGATTTACCAGACACATATCTGAATTTTGCATTTGGGACTAGAGCCCTCACAACCACATGAACCATTTCCTTAACACTTCACCAGTTCATGAGCAAATTACAGAACTTAGAGATGTTAGGGAATATTGCAAGAGGAGGGAGGGTGATTGACATCAAGAGTGGGTTAGCATCTTGGAAAAGTTGAGTATCTGGGACACCTTTAATTTTCACCTCCTTGAGACTAATCTTATATTAATTTTAAAAGAAATTCATTTCACTTGGATGTAAATGTATTTACCTCTGCTATCTGTAACTCTTGTGCACTTTTCAGTGTCTTCCATTGTTTTTGCCTTCACCCAAATTAATATATGTCTACTATCTATATTAGTATTATTTATATTAATTAGTTGACCATATTAATTAGTTCACTACATCTTAGTTAGTAATGAAGCACAAGCTTCTTGTACAACCCAGAGAGTTGATTCCTCTTCAGGAAAAGCTTAAAGATCCTTATACTGTTCAAGTTACACAATGTCACATGATGTGAACTAACCAATAAAATGTAACTGAGATGGTTTGTCACTTCCTAACAGAAATGTTAAGAATGAGCACATGGTCCATGGCTTTCTCTTTTTTCTTTGGTTGTCTTGTGGCAGGGACATGTTGCACATTGAAGCTACTCTAAGAAGAAGATAGAATGACGCAGAGCTAAAACTGGACCGGAGTGAACACATATCTGAAGTATTTGTTGCTGAAAACCTGGGGAATTTTGTTATTATTTTACATCACATAAGTAGCCTTCCCACGGAATTGTTGAAGAATGAATAAGAAGTAGTACTTGATATGTATGTACCTACATGATGCTCAAGTGCCAATTTTCATCTTAAGCCTTCTCTAGACAAGGGACTACTAAGTCACAGTGACCTTTCTGACTTCTCCGCTTCATCTGGTGTCCTCCCCTGACACTGTCACAAAAAGTGATGAGACTGAATTCTTTGAGACTTTCAAAGATAGATGAGGAATACTGAAGATATTTGTTTTACATCAGTAGACATAAGAAAATATAAAAATTTTAAAAAATAGTAAGAGAGTTTTACCTAAATAAGTGGGTAAAATGTTTAGAGGGAGTGTGGTAGCATTCTGAGCGTCCAGGAGAAGGCATCTTCTTAAAGTATGACTTTGGCAACAATGCCAGGTCCACATGCTCTTTTAAGGGAAAAATTGTCTTTAAAGATTTTGTTCTCTTGATGAATCATAATGTTGTCCTTCAGCTACTTAGGCTAGAACAATATAACTTCTCTGAGTCTACACAAAATTGAAGTAGATTTTGAAACTAGAAAATTATAAATTGGGTGCCCCATTCTAATTTAATTAGAAATCTCTGCTTAAAATATGGAGAGTCATTCAAAAAATTTTTATCTTGTTAAACGTAGCTGCTTTCATTATTACTCAAACGAGTGTCATAAACTATTTTCAAACTATCTTAGAATTCTACTAGCCTTTCGGTTAAAGGAATGCGAGCACTCTTTGTTCCTTCTATAAAGGTGAGCAGGGAACCTATTTGTGTTCCTCTGGCTGCCCCATCTCCATAAAGCAGGGGGCACACCTGCCTTCACCCACCTTGTTCCTTTACCTAGGCTGACCCCAGCTGTTTCTCCCACAACATGTGACTGTTTGGTTGCAATAGAATTCACAGACAATACTTATGACTGAGGGATTGTATTAGGGAAGTTAGCAGGTTACCACAAGAAAGGTGACCACCAGCAGCCAAGCCTCTTTCTAGTGTTTGGCCTCTCAAGGATGTGGACCCTTGGGGTCTGCTTCCATGAATCAGGAAAACTGCTTGCTGTTCTGAATCACAGTCTCATAGCCTCTGAACAGGTCCTCTGCTCCTTCCCTTGCTCGCTCTCTCTTTTTTTAAAGATACAATTATATTTGTCAAAGCAATTAGCATAGCAATGTGTACAGGTTCCTAAAATGTGTGTTGCTGTTCTTGTTGTTTGGTCCCTATGAGTCGATTCCAGCTCACGGGGACTCTATGGTCAACAGAAGCAAACACGGCCTGGTCTTGCACCATCCACACACCTGTCCTTATGCTTGAGCTCATTGTTGCAGCCACTGTGTCAATCCATCTTGTTTTGGCTTTTGTTGCCCCTGTACTTTATCAAACACGATATCCTTCTCCAGGAAGCGTTCTCTCCTGACAACATGTCCAAACTACGTTAGATGAAATCTCCCCATTCTTCTAAGACAGATTTATTTGCTCCTTTGGCAGTTCATTTTACTGTCAATACACCATAACTTCATTGCATCTATTGTACTTCAATCTTCCTTATTCAGTGTCTAATTCTCACATGCATATGAGGTGATTGAAAATACCATGGCTTGGGGCAGGCACACATTAGTCTTCAAAGCAGCATCCTTTCTTTTAAAAACTTTAAGAGGTCTGGCGTAGCAGATTTACCCAATGCAATGCATCGTTTGATCTCTTGACTGCTGCTTTCATGAGCATTGATTGTGGGTCCAAATAAGATGAAATCCTTCCCTAAGGGCATAGTGGTAACACGTTGGGCTAATAATTGCAAGGTCAGCAGTTCAAAACCACCAGCCTTTCTGTGGGAGAAATATGAAGCTTTCTATTCCTGTACATAGTCCCAATCCTGAAGATTCTATGCTATAGTTTCCTGGAGCGGGTCTACCCTGTCCTTATCACTATATCATACTTGACTCAATGGCAGTGAGTGTGGAGTTCACATTACAGGCCTGAAAGATGATCTCCAGAAATAGGTTCTGTTCTAGATTTGAAGGATGTCTATAGACCATGGTTTCAGGGTTATGCCAGCCTCTGTCAGATTGTGCCTATTGTTCTATATTTTTATCTCACTCTGACAATGACCTTCTATTTAGATTTCAAGTAGAACAGGGGTAGTGGTAGTCAAATACCATTTAGTTCTGATCTCAAGCTGGTAGCTCTTGTGTTACTTGTGGTCCATTCATCCTTTGGACAATTGTTCCACTGAGTCTTTGATTTTCTTTTTTTTTTTTTAAAATCATTTTACTGGGGGCTCATACAACTCTTATCACAACCCATACATCCATCCATTTTGTCGGGCACATTTGTGCATATGTTGCCCTCATCGTTTTCAAAGCATTTTCTTTCTACTTGAGCCTTGGTATCAGCTCCTCTTTTTGTCCTCTCCCTTCCTCCCAGTCAGCATGCAGTGTGGCATTGATGAAACATACAGTATGGCCCACAGGTAGTGTAGCACAGAGGTTGAGGCAGAGAACTAGCGTGGCAGCACGCTGGTCCATCACCAGGGATCAAGAGAGAGAGGGGTGGGTGGGCCTTGCAGAACCATTTATCTCATTGCCCTCCATTCAGCCTGTAAACTGATTAAACTCTACCTGCATGTTCCTATTGGCCTTGTTGGCATGATAAACCTAACTATCAAATACATATATAAATGGCTTTGATGAAGATGTGATATTTGTCTTTCAGCACACATATGAATTGGAATTGATGGCAGTGAATTGGGTTTTGAGTATATACTCCCAAGGAAAACAAAGGGTGATGACTTTAGTCACACCTTCTAGTAAGGTAAAGAAAAGGGACACGTTCCACCTTAATCCTGTAACAGATTAACAATCCCTCCAAAAATGTGAATAAAACCACAGGCACAGATGCCAGAATTTATAATACATCATGGAAGGAATAGTGGTCAGAAGGGCCATAAAAATTGATGACATTGTACTCCATGTAGCAAGATTCTCCTGTGGGCACCAATAACATTTTATAGATGGCCTCATATCATCAAGTATGGGTTAACCACAGACACTTTTAAAAAATGAATAGAATTATCAACATACAATTCTCCTACCATACCTCTGTTGGCCTATGAACAGCAGGTCAGCGGTTGGAAACCAACAGCCAGTCACTCAGTGGGAGAAAGACAGGCTTTCCATCCCCATGGACTGGAATTAAAGTCTTGCCAACCCACAGGGACAATTCTACCCTGTTCTACGGGGCCATTAAAAGTCTGTATCGACGCAGTGGCAGTGACACAGATACACAGTTCAATAATCAATTGTAGGACATTTTCTTCCGTCTTATGCTCATAATTGTTAGTTGCCCAAGTCCCCTCCATGTTCCCTAAGAAACTATTAATCTAGTTACTCTCTCTATAAATTACCTATTTTGGATTTCATTCAAAGGAAATCATAAAAACACACAATAACAAACAACACATATAAACCTCAATTAAAAACAAAAGCAAAAAAAGAAAGAAAAGAAAACCCAAACTCACTGCCGTGTGTCCATGCTGGCTCACAGCAACCCTGGAGGGCATGATAGAATTTCCCCTGTGAGTTTCTGAGACTAAAGAAAGCCCAGTATTTCTCCCATGGAGTTAACACTGGTGGTTTCGAACTGCTGACTTTGAGGATCACAGCTAAACCTGTAAGCAATATACCACCAGGGCTCCTCTATCCAAATGAAAGTAGAGAATAAAAAAAAAATCACAACAAATTTAAATAATTCAAAAAGGAAAACATATAATAAGTTAACTGCATCTGCATTAATCTTCTTCCCAATGCACCCTGTCAAGCATTTTGAATTTATCTTAACTTCAGAGAAACAAATGTTTGTTATCAGAACATGAGGCATGCTGGAAGATGTATCTTTCCTGACTGCTTTATTCAGAAGGGTATATTGGATGACAATCCTGTATCAGAGGTTGTGACCATGGAAGTGTTGACCAGCACGTGCCACCACCTTGATAGTGAGTGTATAGTGCTGTTGAACATATGTACAGCATTCATAATTTGTAATGAAAATATTTAAAGTTTCTTCAAGGATAAAAACCTAATTTAAAGTGATGATATATCAAAACTACAGTTAACAATATATGAGGGGACTGCAAAAAGTTCATGGAAAAAGTAATCATCTTTCTGTTTCATTTCTAATGAACTTCTTGAGGCCCCCTTATTTTTGGCATTCGACAGATTGGAAAAACTTGGTTTCATAGCATTTAGTGATTTCACGCATTAAACTAAAGTCAAATGCATAGGTTTATACATATTGAAGCCCTATGCAACATTTGATAATTGGAGAATCATCAGGTAAAGTTAGAATTGTTCACCTTTCTGTATCCTATAAGTCACAGAATTGATTCCGTCTTTGAGTCAGTATTTAGGTTTAATCTAGTATTGCTAAGAATTCATTTTATTTTCAAGGTGTTAGTACACTGTTATATCAGGAGGATTTCAAGGGCTACTTTCTTAGGGATCCAAAGATGAGTACCGTCTATAGAAGCCTAAGAACTAGGAGACGGCATGGCTGAAAAGGAGTCTAAAGAATAAATATGAGAATGCTTTCATCTCTGTTAATATTAACATAGGCTGTGGAAATGGCAGGAAAGGGAAAGGTAGGAAAAATTTTAAATTAAAAAGAAATTTCAATGACATTGTAAAGTTGAAAGAAGTTTAAATGATAAAAATTAATGCTTACAAATGTATTTCTGTATGCTAGGTTAGAGATATATTCCTAGCCAACAATTTAAAAATGTTTCATTAAGTCAACAAGTGTGAGCAAATCTATAAATATATTCTTATCACATTATCAGTTCATAATGGAAAGGTCCCCAGAATGGCAAACCTGTTCACATTTTATTCTCACAGAGTGATTTTTGCTATATTAGTTTTTATCGATAACTTTTCATCTTTCTTGAAGGAAAATTGAATTATGCCAAACACAATTTATCTTATTTTCAGTTTTAACATAATTCACTTATGGCTCATATATGCATTTTTGTTTTATAAACTATTTAACTGAAGTATAACTTGAAAAGGGCAGAAATTAAAAGTGTACAATGGATGAATTTTCATAAAAATGGACACAACCATGGAACCACTACAAAGAGGTAAAATAGTACAGACATCTCATAATTCTCTCCCCAAATGGCAGTCTTTCCCTTCTCCCTGAGTACCCAACAATCTGACTTCAAATCCCACTGATGCCCCTCTTATAAATGTCAGGTCAATAGAAACGTACAAAATTTCTGGAAAATTTTGAGTATTATGTTTGTGAAATTTGATCATGTTGTAGAACTTAACCAGAAGTTTTCTTTTTAAATTGCTTTATCAATTTCCACATATAAAAAGTTTAATTTATTTATCGATGGGAGTGTTGAGCATTGAGTTGCTTCCACTTTTGATGATTATTAGTAATGTTACTACGAAGCTTGTTTTATATACTATTTAGGACATGTACATATGCATTTTGGTTCCGATATACCTAGAAAAGAAATTGATTTATGCTTAATTTTACAGAAACTGTCAAATAGTCTTCCCAAATGCTTTTGCTTTGATTTATACTTCTAAGTGGAATATATGAGGTATAGTTGTGCTACCAGAACTGATGAAGCACTGGCAACATTCACTTGTTTATGTCAGGAAATCAGAAAAGATGCTACTTGGCCAACTGACTAGATGAGATCTGTATTTATACCCATTCCACGGAAAAGTGCCCAAGAAAATGTGTCAACCATAGAACAACAGCCTCAATGTCACATGCAAGTAGAATTTTGCTGCATATCATCCAGCAACAGTTGCTGCCGAGCAGCAACAGAGCTCTGCCAAATGAACAGGCCGGATTGAGAAAAGGATGTGGGACGAGCAGTTACAGAGCTGATGCCAGGTGGATCTTTGCTCAAAGTAGAGAATACCAGACAGATGTTTACTTTTATTTATGGATTATGCCAAGGCATTCAACTGGGTGGATCATAACAAACTGTGGATGGCCTGAGAAGAATGGGTCTACCTTTGTGCCTAATGATGCTCTTGAGAAGCTGTATGTAGATCAAGAGGCAGTTATAAGAACAAGCAAGAACATATTGCATGCTTTAAACTCAGGAAAGGGGGTGCATCAGGGCCATATCTTCTCACCATACTCATTTAATCTGTATGTGGAGCAAATAATCAGAGATGGTTTATATGAAAAAACATGTAACATCAGGATTAGAGGAAGTCTTATTAAAAACCTGTGCTATGCAGATAAGACAACCTTCTTTGCTGAAAGTAAGAAATATTTGAATCACTCCCTGATGAAGATCAAGGACGGCATTCTTTCATGTGGATTACAACTCAATGTAAAGAAGACCCAAGGGCTCACAATTGGACCATTAGTACCATCATGATAAAGGAAGAAAAGACTGAAGTTGTTAAGGATTTATTTTTGTTGGATCCACAATAATGTTAATGAAAGCAGAAGTCAAGAGATCAAACAACCTAGGGCATTGGGTAAATAAGCTGCTGCACAAGACCTCTTTAAAGTGTGGGAAAGCATGGGTAATCTTTGAGGACTAAGGTGAACATGACTCAAACCAGGACATTTTAATTGCCTCATCAGCATTTGAAAGTTGGACATTGATTAAAGAACCTCAAAAAATAACCAATGGATTTGAATGACAGTCTTGGCAAAGAATATTGAAATTAGCATGGATTGCCAAAACGTCAAATAAATCTGTCTTGGAAGAGGTCCAGCCAAGCAGTTCCTTAGATACAAGGATGGCGAAATTTCATCTCGGGCACTTTGGACATATTGTTAAGAAAGACAAAAATCCCAAAGAAGGACCTCATACTTTATAAAGAAGAGGATCAGTCAAAAACAAGATTGTCGGCGACAAGCTGAATTGACACAGTGACTGCAAGTGTGTGCTCACAGAGAAGAACAATTGTGAGGATTGTTTCTATCCGCCTTCAAGGAAATCCCATCACTTACAAATATTAATCAAATTCATGCACCATCCACATAAGCGAGGTATGAGGAAAGTGAAGACTTCTACCAATGCCTTCAATTGGAAATTGACCAAACATGAAATAAAGATGCATTGATAATTATTGTCTAATGCACTGCAAAAGGTGACAGCAAACAGGAAGGAATAGCTGTTGGAAAACATGGACTTGGTGATACAAACAAAGATGGAGACTGTATGACATAATTTTGCAAGACCAGTGACTTCTTCAGAGCAAAACACCTTTTTTCAAGACTACAAAAGGCTTTCTCATACGCGAACTTCTCCAATGGGAATACACAGAAATCAAATAACTAAATCTGTGGGAAGAAAGGATGTTGTGCTGGTGTGTAGTGGGTATGCATTGGACAGTGATCCTTACCACCAAAACCATCAGCCACTCCACAGGAGAGAGGGGGGGTGGGTTCTACTCCCTTTAACAGTTAGTTTGGGAAACTTATGGGGGAAGTTCTACTTTGTCCTATATGATCATTATGAGTTGGCATCTGTTTGATGTCAGTGACTTTGGTTTTATGGTTTTGCTTTTGTTTTTAATGGGGAGAAACAATGGAAAAGCTCAATATTAGCAGCTAAAGCCATGTCATGGGCATACTGGGGACCACACCATCGATTGCTTATATGTAAGTTCAGGATAAAACTGAAGGAAATTAAGTCAATGAAAGCCAATATATGACCGTGGATTTATCCTACCTGAATTTCAAGAACATCTCAATAAGAGATTTAACACATTGAAAACTAGCAACAGAAGGCCTGATGAGCTGTAGGAGGCCATCAAGACTATCGTTCATGAATAAAGCATAAGGTCATTAAGAAGACAAGAAGAAAGAGCAGAAAGATCAAAGTGGATGTCAGAAGAGATTCTAGAACTTGCCTCTTAAATGTAGAGTAGCTAAAGCAAATGGAAGAAAGGATGAAGTTAGAGTGCTGAATGGAAAATTTCAAAGGGCAGCTCTAAAACCCAAAGCCAAATATTATAATAAAACGTACAAAGATCTAGAATTAGAAAATCAAAAGGAGAGGACATGTTCAGCCTATCTTAAACTTAAAGAACTCAAGAAAAAATTCAAGCCTTGAATTTAAATATTAAAAGATTCATTGGGCAAAATAGTGAATGATACAGGCAGTATTGAGAGGATGGAAAGAATACACAGAATCATATGCCAAATAACTAGTGGACATTCTACCATCTCAAGAGGTAGCAAGTGAGCAAGAGCCAATGGTGCTAAAGGAAGAAGTTCTAGCTGCAATGAAAGAATTGCAAAAATAAGGTCCAGGAATTGATAGAATATCTATTTTTTACTTTTTATCAAGTTGATGAAGCACTGGAAGCACTCACTCATTTAATGTCAGGAATTTGAAAGATAGCTCCTCGGCCAAGTCACTGGAAGAGATGCATATTTGTTCAAATTCCATAGAAATATGACACAAAATAATGCTCAAACTATAGAACAATATCATTGATATCACGTGCAAGTAAAACGTTGCTGCATATCATCCTAAAACAGGCAAATCAATATATTGATAGGGAGATGCCAGAGATTCGAGCCAGATTCAGAAGAGGCCATGGAACAAGAAATATCATTGCGGATGTTATATGGATCTTGACTCAAGACAAAGAATACCAGAAAAGTTTACTTGGGTTTTGCTGACTGTGCAAAACCATTCACCTGTATGGATAACCTTGAGAAGAATGGGAATTTTAGAACATTGATTGCACTTATGTGGGACTTCTGCATGGTTTAAGAAGCAGTTGTGTGACCAACACAGGTGATTTTTTTCATTTCAAAAAAGGTGAAATGTCAATTGATAACAAATCTCATTCTAGATGTCCATCTACGTCCCAAACCGATGAAAATATAAACATGATTTGTGCTCTTGTGCTCTTGTGCTCATTGTCAAACAAGGGACCATTGAAGAGTTAGGAAAGTTATCTGGACTATCTTGGAGCTCAGTTCAAAGAATTTTAATGAAAGATTTGAGAATAAGAAAGGGTCGCTGTGAAATTTGTGCCTTGGGTTCTGACTGACCAACAAAAAGATTGTCAACTGGAACATGCTATGCTTTGAAAGAACAGCTCCAAAGTGACTCAGACTTTGTTTCCAAGGTCATTACTGGTGACAAGACCTGGTGCTATTCTTAGGACTCTGAAATCAAACATCAATCAAGCCAGTGGAAGATGCCACTGTCACCTCCCCTCCAAGAAACTTATCAAGTGAAATCAAAGATCCAGACGGTGCTCTTTTTTTTTTTTTTCTGATGTGAGGGAGATAGTGCATTTGGTGTTCATTCCACCAGGTCAGACTGTTAATCAAGCTTTCTATTTAGAAGTTCTGAAAAGATTGTGCAACAGTGTGAGACAAAAAAGGCCTGTTTTGTGGCAGACGGGGGACTGGTTTTGCCACCATGACAATGCACCTGCTCATGTAGCCATGTCATTGCGCCAGTTTTTGGCAAAAAACAGCATGCCTCTCTTGCCCCATACACCTGACTCACCTAACCTTGCTCCGTGCAACTTCCTTTTGTTTCCATGATTGAAGAGGGACATGAAAGGACAGTGAATTGCTGAAGTAGAAGAGGTGAAGGAAAAAAAAACGAGGTAGGTGTTGTCAGCCAGTCAAACAGATGAGTTTGAAAAATGTTTTCAAGAATGGAATAGCAGATCTGACAAATGTATTAAGTGTAATGGGGGTACTTTAAAGGTAATAGGTTGTTTTGTAAAAAAAAACTTCAATACATAGCTTTGAAAAGAAAAAATTTCCGGTTTGGGGCCGGGTACCTCCTCGTATGAAGAAAAATGAAGCATTGGGCATGATCGGAGGAAGGCTTATTAACAACCTGTGACATTCAGATGACATTTCTTTCCCTGCTGAAAACGAGGAGGAAGTGAGGACCGTGGTAATGAAGATCAAAGACTGCAGGCTTCCATAGGGATTACAAGTCATGTGAAGAGGATCCAAATCCTCACAACTGGAACAATAAGGAACATCATAAGTGGAGACAAGATAGAATTTGTCAAGGATTTTGTCATGCTTGAATCCACAATCTCATGGAAGCAGAAGTCAAGAGATCAAAATACACATTGCATTGGGTTAGGCTGTGACAAGACCTCTTTAGGGACTGCTAAAATTACAAACTGGTCTGTCTTAGAAGAAGTATAGCTGGTGTGTTTCTTAGAGGCAGGAGGTCAAGGCTTCGACTTATATGACGTACATACTCGAGATGTGTTGTTTGGAGAGAGCAGTCCCTGGACAAATATATAATCTTGGAAAAGTGAAGGGAAGGCAAAAATAGGACGAGCTTGCAGAGCCGGACTGACAGAGTGGCTGTAAGAACTGGCTCGGGCATCGGACAATTGTGAGACACGTATGCCACAGGGCAGTGCCTTGTTCTTCGTATTTAGGGCTGCTATGAGTTGAAAAGGGTATGGTGGCACCTAGCAACACCATCAATAGAATTAACTGATGTACCAAGTGAATAATTGATAACATTCTCTAACATAAATTGATAATGATGTTTCTAAATCGAACCAGAGATACATATAAACCACAGACTTAGGAATGGATTTTGGGATAGCACTTAATTCTATCCCCAATCTAAGAACAATTAGTTCCTAGGACATGTTCCTGCCTGATACTCACCTTCATGAAGAGATCACTGAAGATACTGTTGGCATATCAAAATATGGTGAAGAAAATAGATAGTGCCAGGGTACTAGAAAAGATAGTGTCTAGAGTCTTGAAACTTTGTCTTTAAACAAGCAGCAATTTAAGTGGGGCCTCAACTAAGTCAACATGGAAGAAGCATACCAGCTTGTGTGATCCCCAGATTGTAAATAATAGAATCTAAATGTTTAGGAAAGAATCCATTTGCAGGGTCCTCTGGTGATTTCTCTCTAACATAGTTGATGTGAATAGCCTTGTAATCACAGAGAGCATGGAAAAGTCTACTACAGTATAGCCGAAGTGGTTAAGTTAAAATGTAATTTAATGTGAGCTCCCTTTTGATTCATTGCAAATTTGTTCTATTTTACAATATTTTATGTTTTATTTTCAATTGAGATTATCATTTGTCGTAATTTGTTATTGCTGTTAGTTGTTGTTGTTTTGTTATGCTTTCCTGTATATGAAATCCAGTTTAGGTAAATCTATAGAGAGAGTAACTGGATTAATAGGTTATTCAGGATATGGTGGTGATTGTTGGTGGGTGGGATATTGGAACTAATAACAATGAAAGAGAGAAAAACGTATTCTAAAATTGATGATAGTGATGATTGCACAACTCTACATAATATGATTGAACTATTGAATTGTATGATATGTGGATTCTATGCCAATAAAAGTGTTAAAATCTAAAAAAACTAAAAACTGGAAGGACAAAATCATAGAAACTTTTATTAAACACAGTAGCAACATGTGGAAATGCAGGTTTTGATCTAGGCCTGTGCATTTCTGAAGGTAATGTTTCCATTTCACCAGCCCTTCCCCTGAGAATGATGTGCTGTACGCAATTTTTAAACAGCATTTTCAGCAGCCTCAAAGGGCTCACATCCTTTTAAAATGTTCTTTGAAAACATTCTTTACATTTTGGAAACAAATGAAATTTCAAGGAGTAAGATGAGAATTATAGCTTGGGAATGTGAGTTAGCCAGAGTTTTCTAAAGAAACAAACTGGTGAGACTCACATTTGCAAGCAAGCAGGAAGGCAAAGAGGAGCAAGAGAAAAAGAGACAATTTCTACACCATGTGTATTATGAATAGGCCAGACCTCTAAGGAGACATTATTAAATTGTGACCTGATTGATAATTTGCACTTCACCCATAGCTTCCCATAGGTGCACCAAATGGACACATAGGCTAACCATCAGAGTAAGTATGATTTCTTAATGAAATTTTCATAGTACAGCTCTCTCTACCCTCAAAGAATGAGCAGAGTACTGTGGTGGGAAACAAACAATCAGTACTACAGGTACATTTCCTGTCCTTTATCTCCCCAACACATTTTGGATTTTTTAAACAATTATTCATAATCAGCTCCTGTGATGACCTGTTGAACTCCCTCTATGCACAAGGAGGGTGGGACAAAGTGGCTACTGCACGGAGTGCACTGGAGAGATGAGCACAGAGGATCAAAGGCATACATCTGCCTTGAACGGTTAAAACATTCTCACTTGAACCCCCTCCGATGCATGCTGAATCTAATCTGGTTTTCAATGATTTCTGTATTTTTGTTTTGTTTTTGTTTGTTCATATTAGGGTATAATTCAGAGGTTTTATGTCATTGGAGGTCACCTTCATGAAGTTGTGTTACATGTTTTTCTGTGTTTTGGTATCTGAAACCCAGGATTGATGAACTGACAGAGACAGCAAATGGGATAAGGGTTTCGGGGGGTACATTGGTGGTAGGGAGGTAAAAGGGAGAAAATGTTAAGGAATCCAGGATGAAAAAGAATGTTTGGAAACTGATTGTGGTAGCAATTGTGCAATTCTGCTTGACGTGACTAAATTATGGAATGATATGATATGTGTATTAACTCCCAATTAATAATACATTAACAGAAAAATAAGACTTTAAGATGTGAAAAAAATAAGAAAATAAAATTCATCAAAATTACCCCCTTTGAAATTTCCTTAAAATCGTCTCTATAACTTTCTCTATTGACCTCCCCACCTTCAAATGAACTGACCTATTTCCATCGGAATCCACTCCATTAGACCTTTTATTTTGAAGACATCCTAATGAGATTAAAACATATCGTCAGCAACCATCCCTTGGTCCTAGCAACATGTTTAACTATGCTTGTTTGGAATAAATTCATGCATGTATAAACAAGAATCCTATTACTTTTTTACCTACTTTTGTAATACTGGAAGAGTAATTTTTACAAACATGCTCTAAATTATAATAACAACAAAATGATGCAGAATTTTATAAAACATTCTGTAAAAAAAAATTCAAGGTCTCCAACAAAGTCCCTAAATATCAGCCAAGTATTTCTTTCAAATATTAGCTAATAATGTCTGTTGTATAGTAGTCCCTCTGAACTATTTTTCGTTCCTACCTAAGACATATTCTATGGAAGTAGTAAAATCCATAAATAGCACAGAGGCCTTACTTGTCAGTCCAAGGTAAAGTATAACAGTATCTAAAATTTCTGACCAAAATTTCCACTAGCTATTTTTGATCAAAATGTTGTAGAGAAAGGGGCGGGGGGAGTTCATTATGTTCCTATGAGCTGTTTGAGAAAGTTCAGCCTTCCTTGTGCGTGGTGTCTCTGTATAACACTTGGTGGAATTGTAATGCTTTCACTGTCACCTCTAAATATCATTACACCTTAGCGAATCTGCAGAGTTATATAACACTGTGATGAAACAGAATCACACCCCTTGAGAGCACACACTCCTAGTTTTGCTGATGTAGAGAATGCAGAATCCTAAAATCTCCAGCTGTCTAATCTAAAGTTTAGAGGGAAGAAGCGTGATCCAATGGCTGAACATTTTCAAAGAAAGGCGGCTCCTGTAGCATCAGTGAGAGAGAATGGACAAAAATCAATTAGGGTCTTCCTGCTTCACGTCTAGTCCTTTAAACCAACCATATTTTCTTTCATTTTTGGCTTGCTGCCATAGAGGAATTTAGAACTTGAATGCAAATTGATTATTAAAAAGGAAGACTTAATTCAGAAAACGAGTAAGGTAATTAAGAAAGCACAGGGCTATTTTTAATCCCTGAATGTCCAAGGAGTGAGCTAAACCTGATGTGTGAATCAGGTGGCTTCTTTTACTGCATGCACTCCTGGAAAATAAATAAATAAATAAATAGCAGCACCCCCACCCCCCCCAAAGTATTCTTTGTTTCAGGGATAAAAATGTTATGCTTTCCATAGTTGACATTTCTGTGACTCTCGAGTTGCTGAAGCAAACAGTCCCTTTTCTCATTAATGAGGAAAGAAGTCAGTGTCAGACCTCGGTCATTAAAGTATTGCAATAGATATCACTTATACAGGTCAATTACAATTTTGAATAATTAAAAACAAGGAAGAACATTTTCTTAGTCTCACATGACACTGTCTAATTTGGTGATTTTCACACATTTGCAAACTGAGACTTGAGGCTGAGTGCAAACAGTGCGCAGGCCTGGCTGCCACATCCAGAGTTCTGTGAACGCTGCTGGGGAAGTCGCCCAACCTTCATCCCGCCGCTGACACCTCCTCCCGAGGAGCAGACGCGGTCTACCGGCATCGCAGAAACTCGCCTGTCATGACTGTCTACGTGGTTCACCTCGCTATCTATTCTCTCCACAGGAGAGAATCAGCGTGTATTTGGTGAAGGCTTATTTGCCTACTATTTCTATTTCATTTTCAAATTTCGACTTCTCTTTCCCAGAGCAGGATTTACTTTCATAGTCTGTTGCTAATTACGATGGTTATCAGATACTCTAAACAGGCCGACACTGACGGGCTGCTCCCTGTTTGGGCGCCCTCTTCAGAAGTAGACCTCACATACACAGAACTGTAGCAACTCGACGCTCCAATCTCAATGATCTGGTTTTCTGGGGAAATGTTGCCAACTACTACTGTGCTTACGGTTGGCCTTCATTCTTTTCCTTTTCCTTTGGGTTTGTCCATGTTCTTGCTCATTTAACAATCGATCAGTTCATCTCCACCCTCTGTATCTCTGATCTGTAGATGGGATAGGGGCTAATGATATTTGAAGGAGAAGGAGGCTACTTTTAACACTCTGGATTGGACAGATTACCAGAGTTTGCTCCATTAATGACCCCATATTATTTTCCTATAACATTTTCAGGAAATGCTTCTGTTACATACTTTTTATCCTTCATCTGACACTGCATTTTTTGCTAAGGTCAGTTTAATTTCTAGTGTGCTGGATTTACTTCAAAATACTGTTTCGTAATCATTTGTCATTGACTAACTGTAATTAATGTTAATTTTCTCAGGTATATTAATGCATACAGCACCAATTGGAATTTATTTTCTAGTATATACTTCTCATGTGTATGTGAAAGCCCCTACATATTTACTTATTATTAACTTTTTATTCCTATCAAAGTTGTGATCTCCCTATATTCGTGATTTCACAAAAACCTAAGCTAGAGAACTAATACATAGCTGGCTAGTGTGTACTAGGCTCTTTGCAACCAAATATATTATATATTTCTGACATGAGATGTATGTGAGTTTACATCTTTACATGTGAGTGTAATTAAACAATTATTGCTGCTATGGTTTCAGTTCATACATGCATAGGCATATCTGATAAAAAGACATGTTACAACATGCCTCTGTGATCAGGGATGGCAGCACAAAAGTTCTCTCAGTAATGCGCCCATCTTAGTGTCATTCAATGGAAAATTCACGGCCACGGAGCCAATTCTGACACAAAGCGACCCTGCACAGCACAGTAACACTGCCCCTCTGGGTTTCTGAGACTGAAAATCTTTACAGGAGCGGAAAACCCCATGTTTCTCCTGCTGTGGGTTTGGAGGTTTCAAACAGCTGACCTTGCCTTAGCAACCCAGAGTGCAACCAACTAGCCCACCTTAAAAGAGGCCCCCTCAAAACAGTAGTTTTTACCGGATCCATTGGACCAGTTAAATGCAAGAAAGAGAGGCCAACTCTAAAGATTATGACAACTTATTTTTGGAATTCCAAAGGAGTAATCATGAGTGATTTTCTTGAAGAACACCGATGATCACAAGGGGGAGGTGGGGGAAAAGGTAGTGGTGTTAACAAACCCAGGGACAACGGAACAACAAGTGATCCAAACCAGTGGTGAGCTGGGAGTAGGAGGCCTGGTTGGGCGTGATCAAGGGTAATGGAGAGGAAGTACTGAAACCCAAATGAAGAGTGAGCATGGCAGTGGGACAGGAGGAAAGTCAAAGGAAACAGAGGAAAGAGCTGGGAGGCAAAGGACATTGATAGAGGTCTAAATACAGGCATG
>NW_022111373.1:59108880-59121294 GCF_000313985.2 Echinops telfairi
AAAAAGGAGAAAATTGAAAACTGCATTAAAAAAAAAAGCCAGGAGATTGTATCAAGGCATTGTTTTTCCTGCCCATACAGCTGCTCATTTTTCAAGCTAAGAAGGGCTATCCTACCAGAACTTTGTGGGTAGGACGGGAACTTTATCCCATCTACTCTAAAAGCCTGATCTTCTTCTTTCCAACTTCTTGTCATTTCCCAAACTCAAAAGAACAATTAAAAGCAATACAATTTGTGCTCAAACTGCTGTTTGTAGACTTCTTTTAGAGGGATTAAAACACCATTTTCAGAAGTACTAGACCTAGATAGAGAACTAGTGAAGAAAAGTGTGCTTCATATTTTTTGATACTTCTGTTTAACTATAGTTTCTTTGACTTTACAACAATATGTTTCCACTGATATACCTTATAACTACACAATTTGATACTTTAGAGGGGAAATTACCTGTTGAAATTCATAAATTCATTCTTTGTATAGTACAGAATTCTCTAAAATCAAACCCTTAATTCTTTCTACTCTGCTTCCACACAACAATTGACACTTGAGTCCCTATATGTGTCAAGTCCTTTGCTAAGTGATTTGCCTCCATTTTCTCATTCCTTCTTCACAGCAAAGTGTGAGGGTGTACTCTTTCTTATATATCTTAAAACCCAAGCATATCTCAAGAGCTTATGCAGTTTGTGTAAAGTTACTTTTCTAGTGAAAGGCAGTGTAAGGATCAAATTCAAGTTCACACAAGGTCTCCGTGCAGGCCCTTCCCCAGTGTGCTGGAAGGTAGGGCACTCATCAGCAGGATTTGGTACTCTATTACCAAGTTCACTTGGTTTGGTACTCTAGGTCCCTGGCTCTCCACCCTGGCTGCACATTAGGAGCACCTGAGGAGGTAGAACACATGCCAAGTCAATTATCCCAGAATCTCTGCAGGTGGAGCCTGGTTATGTTTCTAGAAATTCCCAGATGAACATGATCTGCAGCCAAGGAGGGAACATTGCTCCGCGTGTGTTTGACTAAGTCCTGCCTCATTTTCCTCATCCGTTCCCATCAATTGGTGCATTCTGGTTGCAATCTGGAATCTGCAACTAGAATCTGACTGTAAACCGTAAACTCAGGTCTGTTCCAGCTCCTCCAGGAACCATGATAATGCCCTGGCCTTCAACCTCAGCAAAGGTCTATTAGAATTGGGTTACTAGTGATAGTGCATCGGACCCTTACTGGCTAAAGAAACATAGCTTTTTTTTGTTCCTGAAAGCTTTCTGGCATCAAATATAGCTTGAGTAGGGTTTATCATGGGAAGTGATTGCTAGGCTTTATTGACTCTAGATTAGCACCTTCATAGGCTTATCATCAACACCCTAGTTCAATAATTGAATATACATGAATTGAATATACATCCGGCGGAATTGAGTCTTATTGCCCCTGACTGGCCTGAGTTCTGAAATTATTGGTTTACTGGACCACCAGTTCTACTTTAGGGTAGAGTTGGCTTCAACCTTAGCAGACAGCGAATTGTAGAGAGAAGTGTTTCTTCCAAAATAATATGAATGGTTCTCACAAAACAGAGAGGAATCCCTTTAATAGGATTCTCAATATGAACATTATACTAACCATGGCACTTAAAAAACATACAGCTTTCCAACCTTCTAATTAAACTATAGGTGTCCACATGGTCTTAAATGATACTAGCTCAATTCGTTGTTTCTTTATCCATTACCCATCTTCTTTCCAGGCTGGACCCTCAATGGTAAAATCCAACCTGCCTGACTGGAAACTTAATCTCATATGTATAGTTTGCTACTTTTTTCTCACGAAAACCACCGCCATCACACATGGTCCTGAATGATCATGTAAAGATAAATTTAAGCAAGCTGAATCAGTGAACTAAGCCATTCTGGCCCACCTGTCCATTCTAGATGTGGGCTAATCATGAAGAATTTCAAAAAGTTCCTTCAGTTTTCTGAGCCTCAATTTGTCCATCTGTAAAATTAATGAGTTGAAGCTCGAGGGTTCAAGTTTCCTTCAACTACACACATTTCTTCTCTGATCTGAACTGGATTTCACTTAGCCTGTTTTGGGCCCTCTTGAAAAATCACAACGTATTTCTGATGAAAGGTGTCAAGGAAGGCTTTGTGGGAAGAGTTCAGGTGCCACTTTTGTCTGCCGGAAATTCTTAATAGTGTCATGTTTTACTCTCAGAAATGTCCTATTTTGTATGATAAGATGTATGGTTAGGGCAAGGCTCATGTCATAGGAGGTGATTAGATATACTACATATTAAACTTTCTATGTGTAGGAACTTATTTTTGAATGTTTTACTTCAAGTATTCCCACAATAACCCCATGACTCAGGCACTATGATGACCTCCATTAAGCACCTCAGACAAGGAGCTGCAGAGACATTCAGAAATACTCCAGGAGGGTGAGGCATAACGAGAATAACTGATACACGGGGCTATAGGGAATCGAGGGTGGGGTGGGTGACAGGGAGGGAAAAGGGGATAGGGGGACTAAATAATGAAAGTAGGAGGAAGGATGGAGCAGTAGAACTGATTGTGATTGCACCACTCATTTATTTTTTTTTTAATGTAAAAACATTTTTATTAGAGTTCGCATCAGCCAGCCAGGTTCGTTTCAGCGCCTTCACTGCCGGATCTGGGGGCAGAAAGTGCTTCAGCTTCTCGGCCTTCTCCTTGTCGGTGATGACCAGTGTGTAGAGGGACCTGCTACACCGCACCTTGAACTTCACATTGTCCTTCTTCTTGATCTTGACACACTTGGCGTCCTTTCGCTGGGCTGTGAGCAGGAAGTCCTTGATCTCTTCAGCTGTGGGAGGCATGGCAATGAGGCGCGGAGGAGCACCTGCCGGGACACTCACAGCAAGCCACAAGAAGCAAAGAGGGCGGAAGAGACTCATTTTAAAGGGTATTTAACCATGGGGATAGGAGCGGAATGAGAGGGTTGCTCTAAGGTTGATGTGATGGTGACTATTCAATGTCCCTTGGTATGAGTGAACAATTGAACAATTGAATTGTATATGTAAATTATGTGCCAATAAAACTGTTGAAAAAATATACCAAAGATAATACAGTATATAAGTAATAGAGTGTTCTATTCTATTTCCTCTCATACTTAATATATATTTTAATGACTCATTTAAGTAGTTAAAATAACTTAAAAAAATCAAATAAAATATGTACTAACGTTTAAGAGCGCAAATAATACCAATTAATTGCCAAGTATAAATATAAATGCAACTAAAAGATACCACTCATAGAAGTTTAGGGTAGTCAAAATCGTATCAAGAACACCATGCACCCACTGCTGCTGAGTTCATTCTGATCCACGGCAAAACTGGGCAGGGTTTTCCAGGCTGTCAATCTTTTGTGGGAGCAGAGAGACCCCTTTTCTCCCAGAGAAGGACTGGTGAGTTTGAAATGCTAACCTTGCAGTTTAAGACCTACTCAAGAGTACCAATCAACTCACCTCACTGCCACTGAGTCAATTGTGACTCATCATCACCCTATCAGAGAGGATAGACCTGCCCCGTGGGCTTCGGAGACTGTAATTGTTTAAGAGGTAGAAAACCTCATGTTTCCCTGAATACTGCCAATAATACAGGAAAATTAATGACAAATTCTTATACTTATAAAGTGCTTCCTGTGACAATCCATTTGCCTACTTGGCCTTCCCACACCAGTCATAACGTTTTAGTCATAAAATTAAATTAAAATTGTGTACATCTAATAGATCTTGCAACAATTTTAACTAATAATACAAAATGATAGGCATGCTTATTGAAATTGTCTTTTTTCTCTGGTTTCCACTGAACTGCAAACTCCCTGCTCCTTTTACCCCTTTCAGTTTTTGCTTTAAGATGGTGCCCAGCTATGGGAAGATACAGCATCTGAGATTTTGAAGTCTTGAATTAAACAAATGATCATCTAGCAGGGAAGCAACAAAGCCCACCTGGAAGAAGTACACCAGCTTGTGTGATCATGAGGTGTAGACAGGATCAGGTACCGGTCACCAGTGAACCCCAAACAAACAATCATATCAATGCGAACAAGTGGGGTTGGAGTGGAGACCCAAAGCCCATCTGTAGACAATTGGACATCCCCTCACAGAAGGGTCACAAGGAAGGGAAAAGCCATCTAGGGTGCAGCATAGCAACATGCAACATTCCTCTAGTTCTTTAATGTTTCCTCTCCCCCACTATCATGACCCCAGGTTTGCTTTACAAATCTGACTAGACAGAGCATGTACACTGGTACAAATAAGAGCTCTCAACACATGGAATCCAGGACAGTTAAATAGCACCACCACCACCACCCCTAACAAGGAACATTAATGGGAGTAGCAATACCATGAGGGTAGGTGGAAGGTGGGGGGAGGGGGGAGAAAGGGGAAGAAATGGGAACCAATCACAATGTGTATAACCCCCCATCCCCCACCCCCAGAGTGGGAAGAACAGAAACATGAGTGAAGGGAGACAGTGGATGGTGCGAGATATGAAAACAGCAATAATTTATAATTTATCAAGGGGTCACAAGGGTGAGAGATTTGGAGAGGGAGGAAAAAAAGAGGTGCTGATACCAAAGGCTCAAGAGGAAAGAAAATGTTTTGAAAATGATAATAACATGTAAAATATGCTTGATACAATTGATGTATTAATTGTTACAAGAGCTGTTAAGAGTCCCCAATAAGATGATTTATAAAATAAAAAATAAATACTCATGGAATCCTTTAAATTCATATAAAATCAGCATTATTATTTTCTGCTCTTTCTGCTCATATATTTGTTTGTCTCTCTGTGTCCTTAAGATAAGATGCTAAAGATTATTAGAATTGTATCCAAACAAATGTCTTAGAAAACTGTGTTCTCAAATTGTTCCTATTTTGGAGAAATGTGTGATAAACTGGTTTGATACTAATTATTGTCTGGGGAGCCCTGGCCTAGATCAGCTGCTTTGCCTCTCGAGAGGAGAGGCCTAGTAAGTGCTGTTTTAAACAAGTGTCACAGTGGACCTTAAGATCAAGATATTAAGAACAGGAGTATCTGAGGAGAAATGTTTCAGCCTAGGACCAATTTTAGTTGTATCGGATAAAATACAAAGGCTGGAAAGAAATCTATAATATTATTGGATAAGTCTGCATCACAAATCCATCTAAAATATTATAGAATAGATTTATACAATGACAGATATTTAGCTTTTAAATCTGAGTAGATTTATATATTGGGAACTGAATTCACTGAGAAATCAACATGAAACTGCAGTACATAATAACCTCACTGATTTCCCAGAATGCACTCTGTGTTTCCATAACTTAACTGCATTGGCATTAATCCTCATGGTAAGGAATAGTGTCTGGTATATATTTCTTGGCTCTAATGATTTACATTAAAATCACTAGCACTAGATTTATTTACCTACTTGTTCAGTTTTTCTAATATTAACTATGAAAATATACATTCATTTTCATTAAACTTGTTAGAAAACAATTTGGAGCATCTTTGTATATTTTAACAACACAAATTATTTTGTTATTGATGTGATTCTCTCAAACTGTAAATTTTGTCACTTTTGCCACAAAGTCACAAGTCTGTCACGTTTCTCGGTGATTGACAGAGAGCCCTTGATTTAGGCCAGCTGTTGGAGTGCTGTGCACTTATTGCTCAAGCTTTCTGGACGCCTCGGCTATCACATTTTCATCGAATGTGAATTTCTTTTTGTACATGTGCATATTGTACAGAGAACAGAAGAGCTCCCAGCAGCCCCTCAGCGGCATCTGTTCTTTATAGTGAGATGAAGAAGCTGCAGAAGGTTTGTGGAAACTTGCTGAAGCTTGTTGTCACTTAGCAGGAAGTGTTTAGAAGTTTGTGAAGAACAGAATTACAATTTGTCAAATGTTGCAAACTTCGCAGTGAGCACACAATGTTTGATTTTCACCGTTGCTCTAAATAGGATTGAATTTTATGTACTTCCAAAATGACCAGCTTTCTTTTTTGGTAAGCTACTCAAAATTCCAGCACAGGAATTCACAGTCTTCAGGTGAGACTCATTCTTCTTTTCCTTTATTTATTTATCTATTTTTAAGGGGGTCAGGGAGTGTGTGTGGCAGGCAGGCAATGAGGACAGACAATATTGTGTAAGCCACAGCAGGAAGCTCAGGCCCTTGTCTTCTTAATTGCTGATAGGGATGAAAACAGTTTCCTTTTTTATTTATAAATTTTACTTTTAGGTTTACAAGACCATCCTTAAGGAAGTCAAGGAAATACAGAAATCAAGGCTTTCTAATGTGAATTGCACCTAAGAGGCCTTTGTTTGAAACTCTTCACACCTACTGAGAATCCCTTCTTTGATTGTTTTACTCACTGGGCTAGATTTAGTGCAGAATATATTTCATTTTGAAGTTCTAGCTTTTCCTTCTCCATTCTTCCCATCACCCATGTGTGACCTCTGAGTTCTAGGTCAGTTTTTCGCTTAGTAATCTATTCATCTTCCATATTCTATCTTTAAGGGGATAAAAAGAGGCTTGTTTCCATATCTCTTTGTGATTTGGGTTTGGTTGGAGAAAGATTGTATTCAGTTGTTGAGAAGAGAAACTGACAAGTGCCTAGGTAAACCCGCAATACATAACTTATTACGAAAACCTGTAACTCAACCAAATGACTTCGGGTTGTGAGGTGGTTAGGAGGATTGGAGACACAGTGATTACACATTGGGCTGTGATCCTCCAGGTAAGCAGTTCAAAACCACCAGCTACTTTGTGGGAAGCAGGGCTTTGTACTCCTGTAAAGGGTTAAAGTCACAGGGACAATTCCATCCTGTCTTATAGGGTCACTGTGAGTTGGCATCAACTTGATGACAGTAAGCTTGATTTTGTTTGGTGAGAGAGCTGTTGGGATGAATGTTAAAACTTTGGATCGCTCGCTCTCTCCTTTTTCTTTTCTTGGCTAGGTCTACTAGTACGTGACCAGAGAACTTAACAGCAACCTTTAGAAAGTCATCCGTGGACTAGACATGCTTCTGGGGTTAGGAAGAATTTCTTATATTTATTTATTCATTCATCTCTCCATCTCTGTATTTTCTATCGGTCCACATTGGTTCTCCAAAGTAATCCGGATAGTCTAATAAATCTTGAGTTTTCTCCTTATCGTAGGGGAATGGTATTTTCTATTATCTTTAGCTCTTCTCTGAAGGTTTTTGTCGGGATAGTTAATAGTTCTTATTGTTCAATTGCCTAATAGGTTTGTGAACATTGGTCATCGACGAAGGAAGACCTGAGAAGAATCAAAGCATGTGAATTATGATATTGGCAAAGGCTATTGAAAGTACCATCAAGATAGCAAGCAAATATTTCTTGGAAAAGTACAGTCAGAATGCTCCTTATATCCAAGTATGGCAAGACATTGGCTCGCGCACTTTGAACCTGTTATCATTACAGACAAGTTTCTGGGAAAGGGCTTCATCCTTAATAGAGCAGAGAGGTTGTAAAAAGAAAGGAAACTCTGGACAAGCGAGATTGACACAGGGGCTGCAACACTGGGCTCAAGCAAAACCATCATTGTGAAGCTAGAACAGGAATAGGTGCCATCATTATGAAGCTAGAATAGGAATAGGTGTTGTTTTGTTCTGTTGTAAATAGGGTCACTATGAGTCAAAACTGACTCAATGGCACCTGACAACAAGCACAATCACGGTTGGAGCATCTCTTACATGCAACCAAAAGTCCACACCATTCTGTTTGGGAAGAGATTCTTTTGTCTTTCTGACATGGACCTTGAATGAGCCGAAGGGAATGTGCTGGTAAAGGTCCTGGCAGTGTCTCCTTTCCCCTTTGGCCTCTGTGCTGACTTCAGCTAGTCTGCGTCCTGCGGAACAAAATGACGACTCTGTCCATCATCAAGGTCCCTGGATGGCACAAAGATAAGGCTGGCTGCTTCTGTAAAGACTTGCAGTCTCAGAAACCCTTTGAGGCAGTTTTACTCCATACTCTAGGGTCTTTATAAATCAGGATGGGCTCGATGCAGACCCAGTGTCAATCTCTCATGTCCAGGGTTTTCCTCTTTTTTCATGACCACTCTGTTCCATTAAGTTTGTTGCCCTTTTCCAGAAACTGGTCTGTAATGATAACAGGTACAAAGTGCATGAGCCAAAGTCCTGCCATACTTAGATGTAAGGAGCATTCTGGTTGTACTGTTTCCAAGAAAGATTTGCTTGATGGCAGTGTTGTTGTTTTGTTCTGTTTTTATTAAGATAAAAGTTAGGGGTTGAAAATCATTAAGTTGTGTGAGATAGTTTATTGTGCCAGCCTGGCTGATAAACGCAGGTGGGATTGACTGAGGGGTGGTTGGATGGCTTGGTGAGCCTTGCCTTTCTTGTCTCTCGCTCTGTGATCATCGGACCAGTGTGCAGCTGCCTTGCTTGTTCTGTGCTTTAATTTAAAGGCTACAGAGCCTGTGGGACGCCTAGCCTGTGGACTGTGTTGCTGTAAGTTGAGGTCCCTTTAAGACTTCTCTGGAGCTAGGGACTGGCAATTGGTGACCTGCCTTGTGATTGGCTGCTGTGCTGACATAGCCTAGCTCTCTTTACAAATAGAGGAAGATCTGGCATCAGATAGAGACTTGAAGGACTGCTAGTCTCTCAACTTTCTCTCACAGACATGAGTTGCACTAAGCCATTTATGGTGCTTTCTAATTTAACTGTTTATTTCTTGTATTGTATATTTATCTGTCTATGATTTAACAGTTCATTTCTCATTATGTATCTTTATAAATAAATATATTATATTATCAGGAATTTGGTTTTATCTCTCTAGAGAACCCTGTCTAACACATAGTGCTACAGAGGAAAGTCTCAACAAATGGATTCTGGGGAAAAATGTGCTACTAGGGGCTATTGAGTTGGCTCACACATACAGAGACCATATTTAGAACAGAAGGGAATACTTGTCTGTCCTGGAGACTCCATGTAGGACAGAAGGAACCCCGTCTCGGCCAGGCACCATCCTCACAACGGCTCTGCTCCTTGCTGCAGCCTTTGTGTCAACCCATTTTGTTGAGGCTCTTTCTCTTTTTGGCTTACCCTCTACTTCACCAAGGATGACAAGACGCCCCAAGTACATGAAGTGAAGTCTTGTCATCCTCATGTTTCAAAACCATGTGAGCTCTACTTCTTCCAAAGCAGACTTGCTTGTCAACACCATCATTCAAATGCATCAGTTCTTCTCAGGCCTTCCTTACTCCTTGTGCAGCTTTCACCTGCAGAAGGGGTGATTGGACTAGGTGCACCCGAGACATCAAAGAAACGACTTTGCTCTTTCGTACATTTTCTTGTGCGGGTTTGTACCTGCTGTTTCCCTGGCCATTGATTATAGATCCAAGTACACTTAAATCTCGGATAACTTTAAGCTTTTCTCCATTTATCTGGATGTCTATTGAACGAGGTGTGAGTTGTTATCAAAACTATAAAATTACAGTCAAAGAAACCCTATGGATCAGTTCTGCACTGTGACCTTGGGGCTACGATGCAGTAGAATCAACTCCCCAGGCCCTTTGATGATTATTCTTAAGAAACGCACAGTTGGAAATTTATGTGGAAAACTCTAGATCATTCGGGTTTGCCAAGAGGAAATGGTTAGGAGAGAGTCAGTCACTGTGTAGGTCAGAAACGGGCCTTCGGGAACATTGGCTCTAAACCCAGCCCACTGCGGTTAAGGCACTCGTGACTCATGGCAACCCTATTGGATAGTGTAGAAGTGCCCATTTGGGTGTCTGAGGTGGCCAGTCTTCATGGAAGCAGAAAGCCTCACCTTTCTGACCTTTCATTTCACAGGCCAGAGCGTAATTCTCCCTTTCACCAAGGCTCAGCTACTGGTTCTAGAGTGAGGATAAATGATTATTTGATCAGTAGTGTCGAGAGAACATTAGATGTACCACAAGAACTGATGAAGAAACTGATTAGTTCCTCAGAACCATTACCTGCCTTAATGAAAGGAAAATAGCCTATTGGTTCTTTAATAGTCATCAAGTGAAATGCAGGCACTTCTGGGCTTTTATTTTCAATCACCATTTAGAGGAAGCGTCACTGTTTACGCTCAAGTGTAACCAGACACTATTATAAAGCAGTTCAATTTGTACTGTGGATGCTCTTTTTCTATCAAGATTTTATTTGAGTTTGGGGTTAACTTTTTACTCAAATAATTTTTATCAAATGATTTTGAAATCTTAATAATTATCTGACATCAAAATAAGTCTCTGATGTCTGTAAATCTCTGTACTCGTTTACATGACTATAAATGATTCTTAAAACAACCTTAAAAATGTTGAATTTTCCCCTTAATGTTTTCGTGAGACTTTCTCCAAGTCTAAAGAGAAGCAGTTAGGTAGCTGTTGTGAGGTGCCATCAGGATCGTTCTGACTCACAGTGACCACAGGTCCAGCAGAATGAAGCACTGCCCAGTCTGGTGCCATCCCCAGTATTGTTATTACGTTTGAGTCCCGTGTTGAAGCAGTATAACAATCCATCTCAGGGATCCTCTTCCTCTTTTTGCTGCCCTTCTTGTTTTTCCACATATGACATCCTTTTCCAGGGACTGGTCTTTTCTGATAACAGGTCCAAAGTACATGAAATTTCGTCTCTCTATCCTAGCTTCCAGGGGGCATTCTGGTTGTACTTCTTCCAAGACAGACTTGTTTGCTTCTCTGGCAGTCCACAGGATTTTCAGTATTCTTCACCAGAACCAAATCTCAAATACATCGATTCTTCTGTGGGTTTCCTTAAACCATATCCAACTTTCACATGCATATTAGACAAGAGATCATAGTATGATTTGTGCTGGGGACACTTTTGTCCGCAAAGTGACATCCTTGCTCTTCAAGCATTTAAAGAGGTCTTGTTCATCAGATTTGCCCCATGCAACACACCACTTGGTTTCTTGCCTGCTGCTTCCATGAGCGTTGAAGTTGGGTTCATAACTGGAATTATAATTTTCAAATAATCTTCATTTCTGAACCTAAGAATTGAAGCTCACCTCCCTAGAGGGAGCTCTCTCTAGAATTTCTCTAGAGAGAAATTGATTGTCTCCTGAATATATTATTCATTTTCATCTTGATTTCTTTACTTTCTAAAGTAAAATTCCTTGACATGGCGCAATGGCAGAAGTATTTTCTGAAGCTCAGTATGGGGAGCGGTGTGATGGAAAGAGGAGAGCCTTACCTCTGTTAAGAGTTTTTGAACAATAACTTTTGGTGTCCACATTTGACTAACAAGGTACAGTGCCCTTTCTTGTTCACTGCACTATGGTTTCTCCAGTAATGTCTCTCACAATAAGGTTGGAAATGCATGCACATAATGAGAATAAGTAATAAAGTATTGCCTCAAGAATTCTAGGTCATATGTGCATGGTTTGATTCTTAACACAACATCTTTAAATAGCTCTCATCAATCAGCGGATGGTTACAGAGTTCTATCACACAAAAGTCCAATTGAAACAGTGGTTTCTGAGGGGATCTTCTTCTGCAGTTAAATTCAAGGAAAAGGAAATGGCTGAGGAGATTATGGTGACTGATTTTGAAGGTTTCCAAAGAAGTAATCTTGAGATATTTTCTCTTTTATAAGACAATTTTAAGAAAAATGAAAACTGTATTGTGATTAAAGGATCATGAAAGTTGCACTAAGGATTTTTTTGGTTCCATCTGTCAATGGACCTGCTCATGTTTCAAGGGTGACAAGGACTCTCCTCTGAGGATTTCTTTGAAAAACCTTACCCATGCACCTGCTGGGACAGTGACAGTGACAGTGAATTACTTAATGTGGCTCTTTTAGCCAAAGTCTCTAACTCTGAAAAAACAACCTTTTGGTGGGTCTGGTAAGAAGATGTGGGGGAAATACTGACATGACTCACGTAGGGGTAATTTAAATAGGATTCCCTGTAATGCCATCTTGCTGAATATAAAGTGAGCTCTCTGAGAAGCAGAAGGATGGATCTCAAGAGCCAGGAGAGAAGCTTGTCTTCTGGACCCAAGAGTGCTGGGCAGTAAACTTCCTGTATCCAGATGACAGCTACAGCATCGGAGGAGCAGCAGCAGAATCAGGAGTCAAAGTATGGAACAAAGTAGTGGACTCGCCAACTCATGGCACAAGTAAAGCTGAGTATTTAGGTGCATAAAGCTCACTAGTGCATTGGCAACCTATGGGCACTTAATTGGGGGAATTCAGCTTACTGACCCACAGAAATCAAGCTGAGTTCCATAGAACTGAGGCTTATTGCAATGGAGTACCACTGAGTTTTAAGGCAGAGAGCTGGTTTTGCTGACCCACACAGCTCGCGTTGAATGCCTTTGGGTTGAGACCTGTAGTGGAGTCTATGCCCCTTTAGGCATTTATTAGCAGGCTGGAAGCACTTAATAGCATGT
>NW_022111373.1:59123095-59124357 GCF_000313985.2 Echinops telfairi
AACAACCAGGGCTTCATTAGGGTAGGTCCATGTAACTTCTCCTCAGGGATGTCATGCAGGAAGTGGGCCTTTCCAGCTAAAGCAGGGAACTGCTTAAGGCAGCTGCACCCTGGTCCAACCATCAGAAAGCAAGAGACCCGAGAACTGGAAGGGCGAGGCTCACTGAGCGATTTATCTCTCCACCCTTCAATTAACTGCACATGTGTTTACTGGCCAGGTTAGCACAATAAACAAACTACCTCAGTTATCTTCCTTAATAAAGCTTTTAATCATGAATTTTGTCTGTGACTTCCGTGTAGCCATTGAAATGGATAGTAGTTACTTAGAGATCACTTAGAAGGTGCTAATTAAGACAACACAACACATAGAAGCCCTGATCAAGCCCAGATAGATCTTATTTTTCTTCCAACTTCACATTTAAAAAGAACGTGGTAGAAAGCCTTCAAAGTTGTCAAAATTGCAGTTTTGATGCAATATAATTTGAAGATTGGTTAATAAGTAGATAAGTTGTTTAGCTGGTTAATAAGAAGTACTGCCTTTGAAAATATATAGACGTGGAACATTAGTTTGACATTCAACAATTCATACACATTTGTTTTCATCTCAATGTACCATCATTCATCCTGCTTCCTGTGTTTCCTGTTCTCACTGCTCCTGTCTTAACTCTCCTGAACTTTGTCCTTCAAGTATATGCTGCCATTTTAATACCAAATGGTGAACAATTCTAAGGTTGGGGCACCTGATAATTTGGTTACAAGAAAAAGTTAGGTACACAAATGAAAATGTGTTATTCTTTCCTTCATAGACTTGCTGTTTGGAGGAAATTGAGCCACCCTGGTGAGTTCCATCCCAGGCCTTAAAAGTGACTAAGAACAATTGTCTCAATATATTTTCTGGCATTTGCTAATTTTTGTGGTAATAATAATGGATGATTTTAAGATACCAGCTTGATATCACTGAACGTGAACTTGGGAAAAGTTGTTATGTAGACTATAATGATGTTGTTTTCAGTATAAGAATCTCAAGAGCATAGATAATAGAAAAATGTACTAATAATTAGAAAGTGATATTTTGGGGATATTTAGTATATATTTTGGATTAAATTTATTTAAGTATAAACTTATCTTTTGTAACATTTAATAATGATTGTTAAACTATCTGCTTGTAAAAGTTTTGGAATTTTTTAAAATCAATTTATTGGGGCTCATACAATTCATCACAATACATAGATCAATTGTGTAAAGCACATCTATACATTTGTT
>NW_022111373.1:59137251-59153513 GCF_000313985.2 Echinops telfairi
ACTTTGGAGGTGA
The DNA here is from genome assembly GCF_000313985.2 of Echinops telfairi. NCBI lineage: Eukaryota > Metazoa > Chordata > Mammalia > Afrosoricida > Tenrecidae > Echinops > Echinops telfairi. The sequence goes on from NW_022111373.1 coordinate 59,137,265, forward strand.
TAAGATTGTTTTGTAAAAAAAAAAAAAAAATTACATACATAGCTTTGAATGTGTATAAGAGAGCATCCCAATCCAATCCAGTCCAAGCCCATAAGTTTGATATTGGTTCACATGTCCAATCTATAAAGTCCTCTTCAAGCTCAGGAAACACATGCAATGACACCGAATGAAGGATAATCACAGGCCAATAGTTAGAAAGTCTTTTGTCCAGTGGTGTTGGAAGCATCTTAGTGCTGGCAGGGGTCTCCATGTGGCTTCCCCAGTTCCCAGGGCACGGGGTCTATCAGCAGAGTGCCATGTGTTTTGTTAGTAGAGCATTTCCAAGGGAGTCAGCTGAGAGAGAAAGAGAGAGAGAGAGAGAGAGAGAGAGAGAATCTCCCGCTCCTAAGGAGGAAATCCAGGAATTCCCAGAATTCTCAGGAGAAGGCCATGCCAACACAGAGACTTCATTGGCTATGATCCAATTGACAGACTAGACTCCACCCTTCACTCATAATCCTCTCAAATTGACACCAGATTATATAACTAACATATATGCCTTTAGCCTCTAATATATCAGGAAAAAGATTTATCATAATTTACTATCTATGACCATTTAACTATTTTAAATCAATATATTTTATAATTTAACAAAATAATAATTAAAATGTAGTAAAAAAAACTTCATTGGAATTTAAAAAAACCCATTTAAACCAATAAACCTCCTTTGACCAATTAAATTTTGGCATCCAAACATCATCATAATTGACATCTTATCTAAATGGTATCATCCAGCTACTTTTGGATTCCAGTTCAATGCATAACCACTTGGCCACCAGGGCTCCTAAAAGCCATCACCCTGAGTATTCCAAAGCAGTCTCCCATCCCAGTACTAACCAGGACCAACCCTGCTTAGCTTGTGAGATCGGAGGAGATCAGGCGCATTCAGGGTGGTATGGCCATGAACTCAGCTTCCTGTTACAAAAGATGTTCAATGAAATTCTCTTTGTTGAATGACAACCTAGAAAATACCAAACATGTTTTTGTACTTAGGAATATATTATCATCTAAGAGTTTCATAATCTGAGTTAATTTGTAAGATTCCACCAACACTGTCATAGTCTAGATTATGATTGATTCTTTTCATTCATCTTTGGAGTCATCTAATAATTGTAAAATGTCTTCCCCAGTCAATTTCCTAATCTTTTATATAATAGAAACTAAAATTATAGAAAGACTTTACACAGAAATATGTATACATATAAGTACATGTATTTCTGTATATATTTATATTAACAATCTAGCTACATATATTTCTATATCAATCTACATAAAATATATAAGTATAATATCTGTAAACATATAGATATTATAGAATCAAAGTTCTGAACTTTTATATCTATCCAATCAAAGCTAAAAACCACAAAAATGGTGTCCCCAATCTTCTTTATTCCTTTTTGTTATGAAATGTAAACCCCTACCCAATTCACAATTTTAAAAAGAAGAAAAATAATGCAATACTTTGGGTAAGGCAATAAGAAAATTGACATGATTATTGATTTCTCTGTTGTATCATGTTTCTAGTTGATTCCATTGTTCTTACTGTCTTATCTATTTTTTGGTCTTTTAAAGCACAGATGATATAATTGATGAGTAATAATTTCTTGGAGTAAGAACTCGAAGAAAACAAAAATAGCAAAATATCTGAAAATATAGGAAAATAACTCACTGCCATTGAGTTGATTTTGACTCAAAGCTACCCCATATGACATGGTCTCCAAGACTGTAACTCTTAACAAAAGTACAAAGAGGTACAGTCTTGATGGTGCCTAGCTATCAAAAGATAAAGCATCTGGGGTCTTAAATGTTTGAAGATAAACAAGCAGCCATCTAGCTGAGAAGCAACAAAGTCCACATGGAAGAAGCACACCAGCCTGTGTGACAACGAGGTGTCAAAGGGATCAGGTACCAAGCATCAAAGAACAAAAAATCATATCATTGTGAATGAGGGGGAGTGCAGAGTGGAAACCCAAAGCCCATCTGTAGGTAATGGGACATTCCCTTACAGAAGGGCCTGTGGAGAGGAGATGAGCCAGTCAGCATGCAGTGTAGCAACAATGAAACCAACAACTTTCTTCTAATTCTTAAATATTTCCTCCCCACCACTATCATGATCCCAATTCTACCTAAAAAATCCAGCTAGATCAGAGGATATACACTGCTACAGATAGGAACTGGAAACACAGGGAATCCAAGACAGATGACTCCTTCAGGACCAGTGGTGAGAGTAGAGATACCTGGAGGGTGGAGGGAAGGTGGGGTAGAAAGGGGGAACTATTATAAGGATCTACATATAACCTCCTCCCTGGGGGATGGACCATAAAAAACTAGGTGAAGGGAGATGTCAGACAGTGTAAGATATAACAAAATAATAATAATTTTTAAATTATCAAGGGTTCATGAGGGAGGGGGCTGGAAATGAGGAGCTGATGCCAAGGGCTTGAGTGGAAAGCAAATATTTTGAGAATGATGAGGGCAACGAATGTACAAAAGTGCTTTTCAAAATTGATGTATTTGTGGATTGTGATAAGAGTTGTATGAACCCCCAATAAAATGATTTTTTTTTAAAGTACAAAGTTGCATCTTTCTCCCCGGAGTGACTGGTGGTTTTGAATGGCTGACCTCGCAGTTAGCAGCCCAATGTGCAACAGCTATGGTACCAGTCAAGTATCATCTTATAATTTTGAAAGAATATATTGTCCAATAAAGTTTATTCCATATATTTTGTTTTCTGCCTGTAACAAAAACATTTTATTTTAAAGTAAATGAAGGTTTACAGAGCAGATAATCAGGTTTACATTTAATAATTTATACATGTTTTGCTTCAATTCATCCATTTAATACCCTTCAATGTACCATGGCTTATTCCATGTCCTCCCTGTGTTTCCTGTTTTCATTCTTCTTTTCTTAACTTTCTGTCCTTGGGCAAATGTTCCTCTAATGATCTTAAATGATTGGTTATTCTGAGAGGGCAGTGAGTTCAATTCCAGACCTGAAGGGTGACTATGGGTCATGGTCTTGTGGCTCCCATTGCAGCAGTAAGTCTAGTTGAACCATGAACCTGATCTCGTTTATGATTTTGAGCTCTTGTACACATTTTTCCCACTCCATCTTTGACTTTCTAATCCAACCAGACCCAACCTAGCTCGTGTGGTCTCAGAATTGGGTAGAGGGAGACTTGTGCTCAATTGAGCTGATTGTCTCCGTCTCGTTTTAGGCTGCATCATTTCTTTTTTGTCCAGAACAGGAGAGACCACTAGTTGTACTTTAGATGACTGCCCTTGTACTTTTAGGACTAGCAGCCACCCACCAGATTAAACTGTAAGACATTGTCATTGGGAACTCTGCTATGCCATTTGTATTTGTTGTCCCCTGAAACTGTGGCCCTGATGCTCCAGGTTCAGTCACTCATTCCTCAAGATCTTGGTTATGTGTAAGAGTTTTCATAAATGTGACCCTGTATATTCCATTACATTTGTGGATATATTTATAGCAAAGATAAATATACATATATAAATATCCTCTGTCAATCATATATGTATATATATACACATATGCGTATATGTAGGGTGTGTGTGTGTTTATATGTGTATCTCCCTTCTCCCCCGGCTCTTCTGTTCAACCTGAGGGTATATCCAGACATTGACTCATAAACCACCTCCACTGCAGGATTGGATGTATAACATGTTTTGTCTCCTTTTAAGTCTTGCAAACTTCTCAATACCTTTCCTTGCTTCCATCATTTTTACCTAGATTCTCTTTCATTGTGTATTACTTTCTGCCTCACCCAAATTAACACTGTCTATTCTTTACCCCACTCCTTTCTCCTGCCAATGCTGGAAAAGAAAAAAAAATGTTTGGTTTACTATGACCTTTTTATCTTGACTTTTTATGATAGTGGTTCCATTCAATATTTATCATTTTGTGTTTCACTAACCACTAGGTTAGCAGCTTGAAACCACCAGAAGCTCCTCAGAAGAAAGATGAGGCTTTATCATCCCACAAATTGGTAGTCTGGGGAAACCCACAGGGGCATTTCTGCTCTGTTTTATAGGGTCACTATGGGTGAGAATCAACTTGATGGCAGTAATTTGAATTTGTGAATTTCCTTCAGCATTATGCCATCCAGGTTCATTCATGTAATGATATGTTTTGCAGATTCATTATTCTTTAACATTACATAGCATTTGTACCAAAGTTTATCTCTTATTCCATTGGTGTAAATTTAGGTTGATCTATATTTTTGTTATTGTGACTAATATATAGATGTGCATACATCTATTTGTGTCATGCCTCTTATTTCTCTAGGATGCATGAGAAGTAGAGAGATTACCATTCTATTTATATTAAAGCAAATAAATAAATGTTTTCTTTCATCTTTGAAAGAAAGAGTAAGAGCCATTGAAGAAATGCTAGGGTGGCCATGTCTGGTCTCTTCGGTCTGCCCATGAAGCAAAGAGAGTCCAGTTCCACAGCCGTCTCAACTTGATTCTTAGGAGAGGTCATGGTCAGACAAATTTCCACCCTCCAGCCTTTTCACACTAGTCTGAAACCAGCTGTTTTTCACACAGCACTCTAGTTCTCTGCTGGGTTTGGTAACCCATTGCAATGGCCACCCAGAACTCCCAGATACTAACTCTTCTCAATTGTGAGGTTTACTAGTGCAGTTAATGAGTTCCACGTCAAGATCAGGAACATGAATGATATGAAACTCCTTGTTTACAACAGTACTTCTTATCACCCATGCCATGTTTCCGAGGCTGAGCCTCTCTGTCATGTGGCCTCTTGGCCTCTGCCCTGATGGAGCGAGTGTCGCAAAACTCCTTTAGCAATGATAAATGTCTAAAAGGCACCCACTCAGGAAGGTAGTCTCTTGCTTGAAGTCACGTGGTTTCACCCATGTGGTGGGCCCAGAAGACTGCTTCTTCACTGTCTGTGCTCCCTTCTCCACGCAGATATTTGGGTGTGCTCCATTCACGGCTCCCTTTTTTATTGCTTGTCATGTGTTTCTCCTACTTCTGAGATGGTTCACTTTATACTTAGTAGAATGACAAAACTGACCAATTCACTTATATCTGTTCCTAACACCTTATTATAAGCCCCTCCTTGTCATATGATGGGAGTTAAAAGGACTATGAATACAAGTCATACAAATTAATTTAACAAATTAATTTAACTGAACCACAGGCATATAATCTTAATATTATTCACAAAAGACATACTATTAATAATGTTGGGCCCAATGGAAGCTCTGGGATATGGAATAATACATACCAAAGAGGTGGGTAGAGGGATTTGTTGGTCCCTGGGTAGCGCAAACAATAAAGCATTCCCATGCTAACTGAAAATGGCAATTTAAACAAGATGTGCCTTGAAGAAAGGCTGGATATTCTTTTAAATGACCCATGAAAACCTTGTGGAGCACAGTTCTATTCTGTAAAACATGGGGACATTGTGAGTTGAAATTAACATAATGGCAATAATTTTTTAAAGAGGAGTATCATGCAAACAACTGTCTTGAAAGTGGGACAGTTATTTCTCAAGGATTTGCATTTTTGGCTACTTGTAGAATCTCTCACATTTATGTTGCTCCCCTGTTCAATCCTGCTTTCTCTTTGTATCTAGTTTATACCACATTATGATTCTGAGACCATCTTGTCCAAGGTAGCCCTCAGAAAGTAATGCTTATTTTTGTACCTGATCATGTTCCTTAAAAAATAAAAATTAAAAATCTTAGCAGCTGTGTTCTCTTCCCTTCCAAACACACAGAGCACACAGAATTTTGGTCAATCAAAATGTCTAACTGAAAATGACTGATTTTTATCAACTCTTTATTGAATTTGTCCTCTTCCTTCCAGATTTACTCTCCTTTCCATCCTCACAATTACCTCTCACCTCAGCTCCTCTTCAGCCCTTTGAATGGAGGTTCCTGTCCTTGCCCTTCATTCATAACTGCTGTTGTAGACTCTTCTGGGTGTCTTTTATCTTCTGCATATTGATCTGGATTTGTTTTCATCCAGGTATTAATTTCAGCAAATTACTAAATGACTTAAAATTTTCAGAGGCTTAGAACTAGACCTGAGAGTTTCTGAAATGAAATCTTTATGGAAATTGGCAGCCGCCACCTTCTCCCGTAGAGTGGGTAGTGGTTAGCTCCTCAATGCTTAGCCCATAGAGCCACCAGCGATCTTTGAGGAAGTGTCCGAGAGATGGAAAAGCTGCCTTCAGAAATGTGTAGACCTAGCTGGAGAAGATATTAAAGCAGCAGTAGCTTCACCTTTTGGTATTTTTAGTTAATGAAAGTTTCTATGATTTTACACCAATAAACATTTTGCTTTATTTTGTATGCAGCGAGCGCTTCAAAAAGTTCATAGAGAAATTCCACTACCTTTCAGTTATGTTTTTCATTAGATTTTTGAAGTCTGCATCCATTTTATTAGCTTCCCCACTCATATGTATTAGTTTATAGTTGAGATAGTTGAAAATAGAGTTAGAGGAATGATTTGGGTTCCCACCTTATGCATCGAACATCTGTTCAGGTGCTAGTACTGAACTTTCTTAGCAAATAAAAGACACCCAGTGATACCATTCTTTGAGTGGAGCAGGGCTGTCCGATGAGACATTTGTTAGGTAACCTTACTCCACCACTCTACAGCCCTTACATTACCCCTTCAGTTTGATTTTTCTCCCCAATACTCAAGGAACATTGAAAAGGAAGATAATTTAAATCCCCCAAGGATGATGAAACTGCCTTTTGACATGAAGTAAATGGAAAAGCACACAATTCTTTGGGGAAGGGTTAAAAAACAACAACAACAGCAGCGAATAACTCCTAGAATTCAACTGCTATCAGCTACTCTTCAGGAGAAATCTGAGGCTGTCAGCTTTCTTAAAGATTTAGTCTTACGAAGTTTGTCCTTGTTCCCTAAGTGATAAAAAGATAAGGTATAGTTTGATACTCATCATGCCAATTTAGAAGAAACCAAGACTCCAAAATTAATCTAATGAAACCTGGAATTTTTAGTTCTCTTAGGTGCATTATGATAAGATGATAAAATGTCAGGAGTTCACCCGAGAGGCTATAAGTTGCTTTGAGGTAAAAAGAAACATGTGGCAAAGAAAGTGACCTTGCCTCTCCTTGTTTCCCCCTTTCGATAATCCATCACAGTGTGTGCACATGTATAGGTCCTGTGGTTAAAGGTCTGGGATGTGGAGAGGAGTTCCAATGATGGACCACAAAAGTCATTTTTTTGAAGCATGTATAAATTTCTCATGAAGTTATCAATTTACCTATCTGAACATCCATCCATCCATCCATCCATCCATCCATTCTTCCATCCATTAGAGATTGGTTGAGGTAGATATTATTTTATTCCTTTTGTCCATTTTCATAAAACTAATAAAATTAATAAAAGCTAATACCATTATCCAATACATTACCTTTTTTATGATGTCTATTTTCTTTAGAAGAGTGGTTTTCAACCTTCCTGCAGAGAGGCTAGTCAGTTTGAACTGCCAATCTTTTGGTTAGTATCTTCGTATTTTCACCGCTGCACCACCTTCCTTCAAAATACTCATTTTACCCCAGAATGATCTTGAGATAAATTATTATTATTACAGTTAACATCAGAAAACTTAGTATTCACAGGTTTTGAACTTTATAGAAATGGAATCATGCAATACCTATTCTTTTATGTCTGACTAATTTTGTTCATCGTTGTGTTTGCTAGATTTATCCAAATTTTTGCACATAGTAGTATTTGATAGCTCTCGCTGTTGCAAATCATCCATTATAGAAATCAATTTCTATCTCCATGAATGCCTTTTTTTCTCTCTCTCATCTTAGCCAGTTGGTAGACAGTTGGTAGACATTTGTGTATTTCCAATTTGGGGTCTTTATGGATAGTCTTGGTGTGAACGTTCTCGTACATATCTTTTGGTAAATGCATGTACAACATTCTTTAGGGTATTTACAACTAAAGGTGAAGTTTATCAGATATGAAGAAGAAATATGATGTCATTGAGTATAAATATGTTAAGATTTAGAAAACATTACCAATCAGTGATTTCATCAATTAGAAATACCAAGAACAGGATATAAGAAAGAATTTTACCTTTCAGAAGTTATGACAAGATCTCTGAGAGCTACAACTACTAAAGAGAAATGTTAGCACCCGAAACAGTTGTATATTGCCTTTTCCATGCGCATTAATAGTATTATTTTTGTTTGCCTTGTCTTTCCAATTACATTTTGAGATATTGAAGGAAATCAAAATATGTTTATTGTCTCAAATATATGCAACAGTGCCAGGCATTTACTAAGTTTGAGTAGAGTCCAAAGTAGCAAATGTATTGAAATATTTGAGATAACCTATTTAAACTTAAAAGTATAAGCAAAAGGAAACATTTTCTCCCTGGAGAGAAAGTAAAGACTTTAAAAACATTTCACATTGGCCAACATCGAAGGAATTGACTCAATGGAAGTGCGTGAAAGACCACATTGAATCTAGTTCGTCTTCTTACATGACTGTCAAGGGCTCTAAACTCTTCTCAAGTCTATCTTCAGGTGGACAAAAAGGCTACATTCCTCTTAAAACCGTAATTACCCATGATTCTGCCAAGCATAGGTATTTCTACCTCTTGCTATAAGACAGAGGCAACTGCTTTGGCGTTTTCGGTCCTCTCCTAGTATTAAAGTGGCTCCATGTCAATGTAGAGCTGCATAATTTGTTGTGAGTCTGGTATATTAGGTTAGAGAAAGTTCCAAGTTGTTGTCAAAAATGCCTCTGACTTTCAGGCAGACATATGCCATGATGTCTGCAAAGCACACAGAAAAGAAAATGAGGAGAAAGGGTGCCTGGGTCTGAGTCCTATCAACATAAACATTGGTTTTCTTTTAAACTAGTTTGACAGAGAGCAATCGCGTTTGAAGCCAATGAAAACCATTATAAAGTTGTGTCAAACCTTTGCTTGGCCATGAATGAAACCAGCACAAGACATTTGTATCAGAAAAGCGCAGAGTTTAGAAGGAAGTGGAAGCCAAGACCAGACAAGACTGTATGCTGGAAAAGTCTGTATTTCATGGCTCATTTCCTCTGCAGCATATGCATGCTAACATAAGCCTTCAAAGACTAACTCACTCATGCTTTGCCATGCAAGTAATGTGGGGTGCAGACAAAGAAACTTATATGCTTTGTACAGCTACAGGTTGCAGAGCATTTTGAAAATTCCAAGACAGTTTGTGACACCTCCCCCACCCCCCCCACACACCTCTTCATAATAGGAGTAGAACTAGGAGTTTGGATAAGGAGTGTAATTGTATTTCAGAGTAACAAAAGGTTGAGAAAGAGTAAGGAAAATGCAGATGAATTACCTAGGATTGTATTATCACATCCTACTCAAGTTACCATTAATCATCAGACTTTGAGTAGTTTATCTAAGTGCTAGATATCTGCTGGTTTAGGAAACTGAAGGTGATGAAAACCATCTCAAAATGCTGGAGAGGACAGCCCCCTGGGGCTCCTTCTCCATGGATCTACTTCCAGGCTCCAGTCAGGTGTACACAGTCTATCACTTCTACAATTCTAGGAATCAAGGTTCAAGTGGGTTGATTTGACCATTTAGCTCTTCATTTAACAGACAGCTATTGAGCGTTTGGAATTGCAGTTCCATGGTTAGATAGCAACACCGGAAGCATTTGCATGGTGGGCTTGCAGGAGGAGAAGCTGAATATGTGCCCTGCTGTCTCTGTTCAGTTCTTTACAAATCCTCCTGACATCGAAGTTTGTCACTCCAAACTCTGGGTCAGTTTCTTTCCACTCGACCACAGAGCTTCCATTTTTGGATTAGAGTTTGTACACTGTACTCCATATCACCTCAAATGATATTCTTTATTTTTCAAAAAAAATATATGACCCTTAAGGAGTAGGGTCATGGTTCACTGTCAGTTGAAATAGACTAGATGGCCATGCGTGAGTGTGTGAGAGGTTAATTTTACAGTGAATTGCTGAATCTAACTACTCTTTATTATATGTACTTCTTGAGGAATATTTTTGAAATCTGTTTCATTGGAAGCAATGGTCTACTGGCATTATATGATGTATGCTATAATAAATTCATGGAAGATAAAAGAAAACATGTCTAGTCTTCTGTAATTTGCAGTGTATAAATGTGAGTTTATTGAAATCACTTGTGTGTAGCTCACATAATCTGGAACATACTTCAATGCAGTTTTTTTATATGAAAGGGACAAAAATGATGAAATGTGTTTTAACTTTAATAACAATGTATGTCACTGTATGTATGATTTCAACACACTATGACACACACATGGTTTGAACATGGGCACATCAGACACCGGTGCTAACAAATAGTGCTGAGGCATAACAATCAGCATTAGTTAAACATCTATTCTCATGAAGGACACATCTCAGCCCGAGCCATTCCCAAATATTTCTGAATTTTACCTGTTTTCCTTCAAATAAAAGGTGCCTGTTTCAAATTGATATACTAAATGTTTGTGGGTTTTATCATTGCTCAGCAGCCAAACTTTGCTTCAGAACATGGAAGAATCTGAGTGGGGGCTTTTAAGGTAAGACAAAGAAATTGAATTCATTCGTGCATGTATTGTTTCCTAGCAGTGCAAAGTCCCCACTGTTTTACTTCTCTCTGTATTCCAACTTGATTTTCTGCAGGGATCATGAATTGCCTGGTTATTAGCAAAGAAATTAAACATTTACAACATTGAATAAATATTGAAAATATAGTAGCATAGACTATACAGTACTTAGGATTTTCAGCTTAGTGCATTATATGTGAGTCTTATTTATTTCTTTTGCCTCAAATTCCATACATGTTAGGGGTAGTCTACTTTTGTCTGGGATTTGACCTGCCAAGAAAAAGCAACTGTACATGTTATGCCAGAGATTTGGAATAAAACAAATTTTCAGAAATGTTGACATGTTATTGAATAGGCTGATTGTCTTTTCAGACTTATATCAAGGACTGACTTTTGAGTAAGAATTTGTAAGAATGGGATGAGTTAAAAATGAGATCCTAGCGAGGAAAGTGGGAAAATCAAAGCTGGGGCAAAAAGAAAGGCATAGCTTTACTTTACAGTAGATTTCTAGAGTGTAATTTACATACTGTGGGTAGTTCCCAAAATTTCCCGAGACGAAGGAGTTTTATACTCTGGCACCAGTCTTTGCAAGGTGAGATATGTTAGTATTACATCAGCTCTTAAGAACTTCTCCATCTCTTCTGGAAAAACAAAAACAAAACAAAAAAGCCTACTGCCAGTCAAATCAATGCCAACTCATAGTAAGCCCTTGTGGGTTTCCTAGAGTGTCACTGTTTATGGGATCGGAATGCTCAGTCTTTGTCTCCCAGAGCTGCACAGCTCCCATAACTTGAGATTGGTTCTTCAATGATATCTGTGGAACCAACAGCGTCCAATCTTTCTCACTGCCATTGAGGCAATGGCGAATCATAGTTACTCTCTAGGAGAGCACAGAACTAGTCTTATGAATTTCTGAGACTGTAACCCTGTCTTCCTCCCAAGAGCTGACTGATGGTTTCGAACTGGAGACATTGAAGTTAGCATCCCAATTCATAACCACTACGCCACCAGAGCTCTCACATCGCACACTATTTTACCCCTCTATCCTGAGGAGATTTTTTTGACAACTGAGTTTATTAAAGCATTCTGAGAAGTTCACAATAAACTAAGAGTTCCAAAAGCTAGTGAACTAGGAAACATTTTGTTATATGTCTGTCAGCATCCTGGGAACACAGTTTAAGAAACAATTCTCTATAGTGTTATAAGTGATTTATTTTCCTCACACCAATGCATTATGAACTCCCTAACCTTCCTGATTGAATTCACAGTTATCTTTTTGCTTATAACATGACGTGCTCAGTAGAAACAATGCTACACTGAGCTGTTTCTATTTTTTCTGGCAACACGCATCATGAAACAAGCGTTTATTATTTTTTGCCATTTATGTGTGTATCTCTTCCTTGCTTTACTCCCCAATACCATCCATGAAGGTCTGATAATATCTGGAATTATAAACAGAATGCTTGGAAATATAACAAGAAATAAGTACGAGTTAATAATTACACATTAAAATAAATATAGTGTGATTTCTATAATGATTTTGTTTCTACATTTCCATTTGAATGTCTGAGAAAGGAAATTTTGAGGTCAATAACTACACTGTATTCTTCTCAAGCCAAAACACAGTGTATTGAAGTACAGCTGAGGTACTGGCATAGGTGATGTGCTCAATTAAAAGTGGTGATCCAGTTCCGAAAAAGTTATCAATGGCAAATTTAGCAAAATGGTTTCAAGATGCTAAGTGAATAGGTAGATTTCTCACCAGTCTTTAGTAGTGCTTATATTGAGTTAAGAATAATTTAAGTAAAAATTAACTTCAAGATACCACTATCTGATGAAAAATTCTGAAATATTTCTTTTTTTATTTTCATGGAAAAATAGTATACATTGTAGTGATTTAGTTCATAAAAATCAGTACTTTTACATGCTTAATTCAATGGAGGGATGATATTCTGAGCATAGTATAAATATATTTATCAGGAATAAAATTGAACCAAATTGCTAAGGGGACATTTTCTACTTTCTATTTTTATTTTCAGTGTATTGATGTGGAGCTCATTAGGACCTGATGTTTTTACCAAAGACCATGTGTCATATGATCTGCAGGGGTTTATCTAGAAATGTCACGAGAAGTCTGCAATGGCCTGAGGAGAAAGGAGTAAGCCAAGACCTAGGAAGACCATTGACCTGACGCATTCCCAGAGGTTGGGAACCAGCTCCTCCTCAACACAGCCCACTATTGGTGTTGACTACACTAAAATATCCCTCTGAAGTCTTCATCCACTCCAATTCACTAACTTCAGCTCTTGAAAGCTCTAAAGCTCCGACTCTAAACACCTCAGTATAAGACTGATACATATTTTTAAGTATCACAAATTTTCTGGCTCAGTTCTTTCAAGTTCAACATATCTCAAACCAAATATTAACTGCTCTGTAACCTGTTCCCACATTAGCTCTTTTAATGAGTTTTGATTCTACTTATCCTTGCTCATACTGTAAACCTTATTTAATTTTCTTTTTGTTCTCCCTTCCTCAAATCCCACATTCTCTACCTTGAATTTTACTTTTTAGACATGGTCTCTATTAATCTTTCCATCTCCTTAGACAATGACACCTGTTGCTCAGGCCCTTGCTATTCTGGAATTCTATAAAAATACTTGAACTTGTCTTCCAGGCCCAATGCATTTTACTTCTCTACAGGTTTTTTCTTCACTATCCAAACGCGGTAGGTTATCTATTACATTAAGTTATGACAAACACGCGAATACACAACTACTTTTGATGTTCCCTCATTGCTTATAAAATGAAATCAAATTTCTCAGCCAGTTTTTCTGGCTTTTAATCCAAATTACTTCTCTTACACTGTATTAGAAATCCGCTTGTCATTTTTCAAATATTTCCAAATAGACCATGTGTGTCCCCACATCCTACTCTCTACTACTTTATATAATGTTCAATATCCATGGCCTCCATCAGATGAAACCTCATGTATATTTTTACAGAAATAGATACAGATTCTGTTTTTCTTTATAGACTTTCTTATCAGTTCAGTATCTGTGATCCTAAAGAATTTTGCTTAACTCTTTGAAATAGCTCCTGGCTTGTATTAGAATTAGTTATTCCATTTCAATCTTACATATCTCAGTGTAATTAGTTTCCTAGACCCACAGTAAAGTTTTACTGAACTAAATTATTGATCATAAAGAAACAGGATGCTTACTCAGAGAGAATATGTTCACACAACAGCCCATATTTTAGAAATAGGTAAGTAAATGGTGACGTTTATGTTTCAGAAATAATACAGGGAGTGCCATGTTTTTAATCAAAGACCAGTTGTCTATTTCTATGTCCATATTGATTTCAAGTAAGGTTCACACTGAAGATTTTCTTTTATTAATTTCTAAAAGCATTTATTTAGCTATTTCAATATATTGTGATACTTTAAGTCCATTAAATAATAATGAAAACAAAAAGATTACCAATGATTAAACTCCGTACCCCTAAAGGTGAGATCCCTGATAGAGATTAGATTTCTGCAGGAAAAATCAAACAACTTTGTTAAAATGGACCTTCTCCAAAATGTCTTATATTTAGAGTCACAAGTTTTTCAGACAATTAAGTCAAAGAGCCCAAGTAAACTACCCTATCAACCTGTAACACCATTTAACAGTGATATGTATGAAATAAAGCCTCCTACCGATACACACTGCTCTTTTTGTAATCGCTCAATTATCAGAAGAGTAAGAACGCAGATTTCCCTTTCTTAGACACAGCCATAACCTTCCACATCACACTCAACTTTGAGTGCTGGGATTGTGCTGAGATGGTGCGGTCAACACTCCCCGCGCTAAGACACAGACACCAGCCCCCTTGGCAGCTTTTGACCACCACAGACAATCTCCCACCAGTTTGACAATTGACAGTCTCTGCCGCAGAAGAAACCACTACCATCTGTCATGTTATGGCTCTGAAGATAATAAGAATGCCTTGGAAATGTGGGTTGGAAAGAAATTACTTCATTCCAAGTAAAATAAATCTAAATAATACAAATTCAGTGGGAGTGTTGCTAAATTTTTCTGGAGACTCTTGAGGCGCTTTGGAAGAAAATGAATCATTTTAGTAATCACTTTTGTTTCTCTTTCTCCTAACTCTGCCAATTTAAAAATATCATACAGACAGGACCTGTGTTTTAAACTTTGCCTGTACTTCCAGAAGGTTGTCTGCAGGGCTTTGCCTGCAGGGAGGTCACCAGGAGTCAATGCAAATCAGGTCAGTTGCCTCACGGGCAGAAGAGTACCTCCGGGACCCTGGAGGCACAGACAGCTTTTAGAACAGTAACTGTGCAGAAAAAGAAACTCTACCGATGTGTTGAAACAAAACAAAACAAGGTTGTTTATTAGTCTTGTTTAAAAGGAGGGCAAGGATTTTCGTTCAGGTCTTTAACCTGCTGCTCTTGCCCACTGACAGCGATCGCTGAACTAGCAGGCGATTTCTATTAAGAACCGTCATCACAGGGAGCTGTAATAGGCTGAGTTAAAGAGAGGACCAAGTCTTAACTCTGAAATTTTGCTTTTGGCCAGACCTTTTAATGTAATCTTAACATCCATTTTGTTTAATAACTTGTTGTCCAATAGACATAAATAAAGCATAAATATGTGTCTGACAGCAATGAATTCGTTTCCTAACAGGTGCCGGAATCTTTGCCAAGATTCAGCAGGGATCTGGTCAATATAGATAATGCGGTGCATTAGAGCAAAGGCTGGCAGCTCATTGTTCTATGAATAGATATAGATTTAGCATTTATGGGAGCCTTTGAATAGGATGAAGCCCAGCAGCAAGTCACAGACAGTCCTGCCTGTGTTTGATTTTAGTTAGCGCTTTCATATTGGGTCACAGGCTCTTGTTAGGACTAAGAAAGTGTGTGCTCAAATTTTAAAATGCAGCATGTGGGTTTTTGCAAGTGTGTTTTTTGCCTAAAACATTATTGGTCCTATAATATCTAATAAAAATACTTGAACATTTTCTTTCCATTCTGTCCACTAATTTAACTACTTTGTGTTGTTGTTGTTTTCCTCCCTCAAATGAGGAACTATTTTCTGCTATTGTTAGCATGAAGTTGATGCTGACTCATGGCCAAACCCTATAAACTAAAGAGTAGGACTGGCTTCCTACATCAGCAACGGAGCCGTGGACCAGGCCTGGTAGTCTCCAGGATCACTGAATGAGTTCTGTCACCAATCGTTGGCTTAGCACAAAATATTTCCACTACCTACCCACTGCCCTGCATTGATTCCGACTCACAGCGACCCTATTGGCCAGGATAAGCGGGTCTCCTTTGTGTTGCCTAGATTCTAAATCTTTACAGGAGCCGAAATCCTCCTCTTGATCCCACAGAGCAGCTGCGGATTGGATCTTGCAGTTAGCACACAGCACACATCACTCCACCAGGCTCCTTTTGTGCCACCCAAACAAGAGAGGGAGAGGGAAAGGAAGAAAGAAAGAAAGAAAGAAAGAAAGAAAGAAAGAAAGAAAGAAAGAAAGAAAGAAAGAAAGAAAGAAACTCACTACCATCAGGTGGCTCCCAACACAGAG
>NW_022111373.1:59153994-59168356 GCF_000313985.2 Echinops telfairi
TGTGTGTGTGTGTGTGTGTGTGTGTGTGAATTAGGTGTGAGTTTACATATCAAGTCATCATTTTTGTTTCCAAAAACCCAAACCAACTATCAACCTTCCCCAGGAATGGCTCTAGTCCTACCCCCACTTCTTTGTACCCTGTCTCTCAGATATTATCTTGCCCTTCACCCCAGTTTATTGCTATCTGTCCTCTAGTCTAGTACTTTCCCTTACCCTTGTCCACACCCACCCCTGGTAACCATCAAAGTCTGCCTTATGTTTTCCAAAATAATTCTAAATGAAGTTCACTTATATTGTTTTATTGGAATGCAGCGACAGATACTGTAAGGTTAAGGGCATGGAGGGCATGTCTGACCTCCTTTTAATTCACAAAGAGGAAGGAGAATCAAGCTCTGCTGAATTCTACGATGTGGGGGTCTTCACTCTTCAACTGTCTTTACTAATGCTGATACCGCCATCTCTCCCCAGGCACGCTTCTCATATCTGCAGTGTTCAATAATATATTGCACTGGACACACAGACTGCACAGACCATACATGTTGCTATAGAGCAGCAGTTCTCAGCTTGTGGGTTGTGACCCCTTTGGGGGGTCAAACAACCCTTTCCCAGGGGTCACCCAATTCATAACAATAACAAAATTACAGTTATGAAGCATCAACAAAAATAATTTTATGGTTGGGGGGTCACCACAACATGAGGAACTGTATTAAAGGGTTACGGCACAAGGAAGGTTGAGAACCACTGCTGTAGAGTTTATTAGAAAAGTCAATAGGACACAGTTCTTCCAGTTAGGACAATCTCTTCTCAGCCATGCCCATGATCAGGTCTCTCTCTAATTCTTAGCCCCTCAGGTACACAGCCCTTTGGTCATTGCCCTGTGTGGTCAGGGTTACAGCGTTTTAGTTCTGGTGACAAATGCTCACAGGACACATGACTCCACCATAAGCCTTGACCTGAAGGCATTTGGATGTAGCTCTGTGGGCCTGAAAACTTCGCTTCCCCAATTAAGTGCCTAGAGACACCCTACTCCACAAAGAAGCCTCCTGTGCGCAGGTACTCTGTTTACTAGCTAAAAGAGCAAAGAAGTCCATTGCTCTATTTTATATTCTACCTCTGCTGCTGCTTCTTGGATATCACAGCTCAATCCCTAGGATTGAGGAGATTCAGTGCACAGAATGGCAGTGTCCAGAGCATGAACTCCAATTCTGGCTCTTCTTTCTCGATGGTAGTGAGATAGCTACCATTCCTGCTTCAGAAAGCACCATTTTTTAATTCAGAAGGATGACAAAATGACTAAACCCCACACTGTAGTTATACCTATCCTATTTGCATGTTTCCATCCAGTCATTCTGTGTGAGGTACAAAGCTTATGGCAAGGAGAACCATTAAATAAGTCATTATTACTGATACAAATAATTCTTCTCACTAAGTGATCGTTCTCTATATTTGTTTGTTTGGGTCCACATTTCAAAATCAAAGTTTGGAAATCACTGGCAGTCATCTGAATAGTTTCTAATGTAAAATTATAGCTATTCATGATTCAAAACAAAACAAAACAAAACTTTTTCCTTCTGCATCCTGTGTTTTTGCTCTTTGTAATAATAATAATTATTATCCATTTTCTTCTCTGAACTCTGAAATTCAGAGTTCTTCCAATTTCTATTAACTTTGCGAGGACTGCTTAACACCAAAGCCAGTCCTATAAAGAGCAGGGTGTGCTGTCCCTGGATGCTATAGACTTGAGGAAACACTAAGGCCAATACTTATCAATAACTAGTCAATAACTAGAAATCCTTTTCCCTAGAGCAGGAGTGGGGAAACATTTTTCTGCCTAGGGCCATTTGGAAATGTGTAAAACATCATTCGCCAGGCCATAAAGATTATTACCCTAAATATCAGCATACTATATTTAGTGAAATATTTCATTAATTCCCCCCAATGAGATGGATAGAACTACTTCTCATTTGTGAGGTGTGTAATGTTAGCTGATATTAGTGATTTTTGCATGATTTACAAGGTCTCAGGGCCAGAAATTCCTTATCCCTGCCCTCAAGGTACACATGGCTTATTTTTTTTTATGGAGGAAAATTAGGAAAGTAATTTCTTAAATCATTTTATTAGGGGCTCATACAACTCTTATCACAATCCATATGTACATCAATTGTTTCAAGCACATCTGTACATATCCTGCTATCATAATTCTCAAAACACCTGCTTTCTACTGAGCCCTTGGTATCAGCTCCTCATTTCCCCCCCTCCCTCCCCAGTACCACCTCCCCCCTGAACTCTTGATAATTTATAAATTATTATTTTGTCATATCTTACCCCATCCGATGTCTCCCCTCACCTACTTCTCTGCTGTCCGTCCCCCAGGGAGGAGGTTATATGTAGACCTTGTAATCTGTTCCCCCTATCTCCCTCACCTTCCCTCCACCCTCCTGATATCGCCACTCTCTCCACTGGTCCTGAGGGGTTCATCTGTCCTGGATTCACTGTATTTCCAGTTCCTATCTGTGCCAGTGTACATCCTCTGGTCCAGCCAGATATGTAAGGCAGAATTGCGATCATGATAGTGGGAGGGGAGGAAGCATTCAAGAACTAGAGGGAAATTGCATATTTCATCATTGTTACAGTGTACTCTGACTGGCTCGTCTCCTCCCCACAGCCCTTCTGCAAGGGGATGTCCAATTTCCCACAGATGGACCCTGGGTCCCCACTCTGCACTTCCCCTCATTCAAAATGCTATGTTTTGTTTGGGTTTTTTTTGGTGTTTGATGCCTGATACCTGATCCCTTTGACACCTTGTGATCTCACAGGCTGGTGTACTTCTTAAATGTGGGCTTTGTTGTTTTTCAGTTAGATGGCCCCTTGTTTATCTTCCAGCCCATAGGAGCCCAGATTCTATATCTTTTGACAGCTGGGCACCATCAACTTTCTTCACCACTTTTGTTTATGCACCCGCTTTGTCCTCAGCTATCAAGTCTGGACAGGCTGGTGTGCTTCTGACAGTGGGACAAGAGGAAAGGACGAAGAAAAAGAGGAAAGAACTAGGAGGCAAAGAGTAGTCATAGAGATTTAAATACAAACATATAAAGATGTAAATATATTTATACACGACGAGGGGAAATAGATCTATGTACATATATTTGTAGGTTGAGTATTAAGAAAACAGATGGAGAGTGGGCCCCTGATCAAGTTCTCCCTCAGCACAAGAACACTTTGTTCTAACAATTCAGCAGTCTGAGATGCTCACCTTCCTGGCACGGTTGCTGAAGGCAATGGGTGCACAAGCAAGCAAATGTGGTGAAGAAAGCTGATGGTGCCCAGCTACCAAAAGCTATAGCATCTGAAGTCTTAAAGACCTGAAGCTAAACAAGCAGCCATCTAACTGAGAAACAACAAAACCCACATGGAAGAACCCACATAAAGAAATATTGCTTTAACCCTCATTTTCTCTGGGATTTTCCTTGATTTATAATCAGATAAAATGATTGATTAAGCCAAAGAGCAGGGTGGGTGCTTATATAGGACATACTTGAGAATGCTGAGGCTTTATTTCTCTTCTTTATTTTGACCACCTGTTCTGGATCAAACATTGCTGTAGTTGCCCATTCGGCTTGGGTTCTGAATGATTTTAGGCAGCCATAACTCAACTACGCTTCTCCTTATGATCACATTGAGCATCTCTCCTTTTGCTTTGAGGTTCCCTTGTTGATAGTGAGGCATTAGACTCGAAGAGAAATGCTCTAGTTTAACACAAATATAACACAGACGTATTGATGGGAGGGAAGAGCACACATAGAGCAAGGGGTTCAAAACATCCACTCTGCAGAGCAAATATTTGACCAAAGGGGGAGCAAACTCATGAATAAATTTTATTCCTTTCCTTAGCCTAGACCCTTCACTAATAAAGAGTAAATGAGCTGGGTCTTACAGACTGCTTTCACGGCCAGTCTCACTCAATGCCTCCTCTGTAAAACGCCCAATTATTAGTTTTTCGATTCTTTCCTGCTGCTTCATTTCACCATCTCGCAACCCTATAATTTTACTTTCTAATAAAATAGTATTATTTAAGCATGTGTTCCAGGATCTTCCTTTGGAAAAATTCATACTAACACAATAGTCAATATACACAGTAGTCATGAGTGCACAGAATCCTCCATGGTCTGGTGAATTCGAAAAGAGTTACCTAAACAGAGTGGAGTATATTTTATGCTGGGCGGATTGGAGTGGTAAAAGATTATGTAGGCAACATGTATTACTAATTACCTGTTTCTTCTGTAAATCTACAATTGTATGTCTCAAATTCAGTGCTTTATAGAAAGGTAAAAATGAATCGAGCTACAAAAAAACAACACATGTTGGTTCACAAGCCTCCTCTCTTCTCTATTTTGTAGAGGAGAATTGTTTCCAAATGTGAAGGGCAAAAATATTGCTAAAACAAAATCTGTGTTCTAGACTTTTTTTTACAAGAAACCCTCACTCTTAAATGCTTCTTGTTATTGCTAGAGATCGGTAGTAGAAAATGATTTTGGAAATAAAATGTTGCTTAAGAAAAAATGCTTTATAATTAACATGGAAAGAAAATCCATATTTTTGTCTCTCTACAGAAGTTTTAACATCACATTTTCCATACTGATCTAAACAGATTTTCAGAGAAAACAATAAAATATAAATCCATGCATCCGGTGTTTGTTGAGTGTGTGTAGTACTATTTAAGTTTGTAGTATACCAATATTTTAGACAAAGTAAATATGTGAACATTGTGCCTTATCGAAGGGAATAGGTGCTCAAAGTTAAGTGGATGGAACCAAACTGAAAATTAAATAACTATATACTTTGGCTTTGTTTCAATTAAGTAAGAAATCTGGAGCCATTTGCTCCTAGAATAATTCCTAATTCAGGATTAAACTAAGCATCAATACATCTTTCTGTGTCTTCTCCTTTCGAGCTCCATGCTAGTAGTAAGGTCACTATTAATTAGTTTTCTGTTTGCCATATTTTGACCTACAGATCATGTGGGTTCACAGTGTGCTGATCCCATGCAATTGTGTTGAATAAAATGTAAATAATGATGAACTTTAGTTTTCTTTCTCTCAAGCGACTAAAAATGATATCATTTATTAAATCCCTGTGGCCTTTTTAATAATCATTTGTCAATTTGAGGATTAAGAGTGAAGGGGTGGAATCTGGTCTGTCAATCGAGTCATAGCCAATGAAGTCTCTGTGTGGACTTGGCCTTCTCCTGAGGATTTTGGGAATTCATGTCTTTCCTCCTTGGAGGCTGGAGATACACACTCTCTCTACTTCCTCCCTGAGAGATGCTCTACTGAAAAGACACATGGTGCTATGCCCTGGAAACTGGAGAAGCTACATGGACCTACCCTGATGCAACCAGACCTCTGGAGCCAGAGAAGCCACGTAGAGACCTCTGCCAGTGCTGAGATGCTTCCAATGCCACTGGATTCAGAAGACTTCCAACCCGCTGGCCTGTGATCTTCCTGCATTTGGTCAATCCATGTATTTCATGAGTCTGAAGAAGACTTTATAGAGTGGTATTGGACATATGAGCTAATAGTGAATTTATAAACTCAATCTGAACTGGGCTGGGATGTCTTCTCAATATTCAATTGTTCTTGTATATAAATCTCTTTCTTATTTACATATGAGCCTCTATGAATTTTTTTCTCTAGTCTACCTAGAATAACACAGTTCCTATTATACACAAACTATTGTCTGAGATAGATCCTTAACCCTCCTTTAAAATTCACTCTCTTTTGGTAGCAATTGTACAATACTGCTTGATGTGTTTGAACTATGGAAAGGTATCATGTCTGGATTAACTCTTAACAAAATGGTTTGGAAAGAAAAGAAAATCCATTCTCTTTCTCTTGGTATTGTTCATATATCCACCTTTCTGCATTTCCTCATGGCTGGTTAGCCTAGTTCTTTTAGGGAAGGTTTCTGATTCTGCTAACCAATTTTGATCTCCCCTTCCTTTTTCAGATTTAGATATAGGCACCTCATTAAGTAGAGCTCCCTAAAGACCCTAGAGAAAGCTTTATTAATTCTTGAAAGAAGAAACAAAAACTGAACTTGGATCACCTTGTTCTAGACACAGTTCTGTTTGTAGAGGTAGCCCAGAACAGGAGAGAAGGGGACTTGAGCAAAAAGGCTTAGCCTGGTAGAATAGTGAGGTGAAGCACTCTGTCAGCCAACCCCGACACTATCCTACACCTGCATTTCCTTTATTCATTAAATGCATTTTCTTATTGTCTAGGTTGAGGTAGCTTTTTGTTTCTTACAGCCTGGGATAGACTGAGAACACTTCCTCATTCAAAAAGAACTTACATGCCAAAGAGGGGGAACAAGCAAGGTGATTATGTAATTAATTTTATAGTACACTGTCAAAATTACTTCAAGAATAAATAAATTCAAGGCATATTTTATTTATTTTTTCCTGTAAAAATGTTGTCTGTTGCTGGCAACTGATTGCAATTTCGATTCTCCATAGCATCCATTTAAATTGTGTCTGTCGGATTCCTGGCCTGGTCTGTAGAGCGCCGCTGTTGTCAGATTTCATCAAGTCATTTCCCTGGAATCCCATGGACATCAGAGTAAAACACTGACCAATATTGTTTCATCTTCACAAATCTTGTTATGGTTGTGCCCATTGATGTAGCCAATGCATCAATTTGCTTCATGTAGGGCTTTTCTGCTTTTCACTGACACTTAACTTTCCCAAGCATGATTGTGATAGCTAAGATCTGTGCCAACATGGCTGGCTTAACACCTAGTAAGCGTGATAGCTAAGATCTGTGCCAACATGGCTGGCTTAACACCTAGTAAGCTCCATGACCTGACCTAACAATAAAGTCACAGCCAATCTGTTGTAAGACTGTACAATGGGAGAAGATTAGGGTGGAATGCAACACCCTTACCGAGGTCATTGTTCTAATGTAATTATCTGCCTTGAGGATGTGGCCTGCTTCCCATGTAAGTGGATAGTTTAGGATAGATTGCTTGCATTTTGCTGGGTCTCAGTCCTGCACCAGGGTCATTGGACTTGAGTAAATGGTCTGACATATGGCTGCCAATCCTGAGACTCTTCAGAGGCCTATTGTCTGGATGGTTGATCTTGAATCCACTCACCTTTATAGTCATAAGTCTGATGTGGTGAACTGAGGCTCAT
Organism: Echinops telfairi; assembly: GCF_000313985.2. NCBI lineage: Eukaryota > Metazoa > Chordata > Mammalia > Afrosoricida > Tenrecidae > Echinops > Echinops telfairi. Next base: position 59,161,187 of record NW_022111373.1, read on the forward strand.
TTTTTTAAGAAAAATCATTTTATTAGGGGCTCATACAACTCTTATTACAATCCATACATACATCCACTGTGTCAAGCACATTTTTACATTTATTGCCATCATCATTCTCAAAATATTTACTTTCTACTTGAGCCCTTGGTATCAGCTCCTCATTTTCCCCCTCTCTCCCTGCTCCCCCCTCCCTCAAGAACCCTTGATAATTTATAAATTATTATTGTTTTGTCATATCTTACACTGTCCAATGTCTCCCTTCACCCACTTTTCTGTTGTTCAACCCCCAGGGAGGAGGTTATATGTAGATCCTTGTAATTGGTTCTCCCTTTCGACCCCACCTTCCCTCCACCCTCTGATATCGCCACTCTCATCACTGGTCCTGAAGGGGTCATCTTCCCTGAGCACACCAGCCTGTGTGACCTTGAGGTGTAGACGGGATCAGGTAGCAGGCATCAAAGAACAAAAAGTCATATCATTGTAAATGCGGGTGAGTGCAGAGTGGAGACCCAAAACCCATCTGTAGGCAACTGGACATCCCCTTACAGAACGGTTATGGGGAGGAGACAGCCAGTCAGGGTGCAGGATAGCAAAGATGAAACCCACAACTTTCCTCTAGTTCTTAAATGCTTCCTCTCCACCCCCACCCCCACTATCATGATCCCAATTCTACCTTACAAATCTGGCTGGACCAGAGGACGTACACTGGTACAGATAGGAACTAGAACTTAGTCTCATTTTTCTCTGCATCCATCATCCTCTAACATAACACAAGACAGATGCTTCTACCTTAACATCTGACTGACAGATTTAAAATATGGACTTGGAGCTCTTCAACTCTATAACTATGTTAGCTATTTTCTTGATAGCAACTTCTTTCTATAGATACCTATATAAACAGCACTGTTTTTGCCTATGAAAATGATTTAGTTCTCCCAGGGAATGGTACCTCCTATTAAAATATCCAAAATATGTAAATCAAAGGCTAGTCATTCTCACTTCTAAGGAGCATTATGGCTATATTTGCCTCAAGACAGATTATTTGTTCTTCTGGTAGTACACTGAGTATTGAATAACCTTCACCAACACTATAATTCAAAGACATCATTGTATTTCATTCTAACTTAATTCTTTAACATGCATATGAGGCTTGAGTCAGGTACACTTTAATCTTCAATGTGACTTTGTTACTCCTCAACACTTTATAGAGGTCTTAAACAGAAAATGTACCCAAGGACACATGTCCTTTGATTTCTTGACTGCTGTTACCATGAGTACTTATTGTGGATCCTAGAAAAATGAAACCATTGATGACTTCATTTTTCCCCCATATATCATGATTTTGTCTGTTGGTCCAAATGTGAGGATTTGGGATTTTTTTTTACATTATATTGCAATTTACACTGAAGGCTACAGTAGTTAATTTTCATCAGCAAGTACATCAAGTCCTCTGTACTTCCAGTAAACAAGGTTGTGCCATCTGCATATCACAGTGTTGTTGTTGTTGTTGTTGTAGTTGCTAGGGGTCATTGAATCAGAACGCTTAGTGACTCCGCATAACAAAATCAAAATGAAATACTGCCCCATCCTGCAAGGTCCTCACGATTGTTCCTATCCTGAGCCCTGAGCCCGTGTTGTCGATCCATCTCCTGGAGGGCCTTCTTCTTCACTGACCTTCTGCATGATGTCCTGCTCCAGGGACTGCACTCTCCTGACAACGTGGCAAAAGCAAGTAAAAGAAAGTCTCACAATCTTCCCTCTAAGGGACATTCTGGTCTTCTTCCAAGACAATTAGATTTGTCCTTTTATCAGTTCATGGCAATTTCAGTGCTCTCTACCAGCACCACAATTCAAATGCATTTATTCTTCTTTCATCTTCTTTATCCCATGCCCAACTTTCATATGCATATGAAGCAATTGATAATACCGTTGTTTGCATCATGCACCTTAGCCCTAACAGCAGCATCCTGGTTTTCAGTACTCGAAAGAGATCTTGTGTAGAAGATGTACCTCTTACAACTCCTCTTTCGGTCTCTTGGTTGCTACTTCTATGAGCATTGGTTATGAGCAAGACCAAATTTCAGAGTCTCTTCTGACATCAGCTTGTATCTCCCCTCACCCCTGTATTTCCAATGACATCTTTATTTTCTCAGGTATGATATTCTTGATGTCATCTCACAGCTCATTAGTTTTCCATGAGTCAATTCTAGTCTTGAGATCAACTCAAAATGCAGGTGGGATATAGTGATGATCAAGCTTAATGCTTGTGAACTTGTTTTAATTTTCAATTATAAGATAATATAGAGATCAGCTCTTATCTTATACATCAAACGGGTTTGAAAGGGTAAGATATTCAGGAGAAAATGGGATACAAAGTGATAGCCAAAGTTAGGGTGCAGGGGTCCCTGCAGTATAGACACTCCAGGGCCACGATCTTTATTAGGGTCAGGCTTAAATACATTCCCTGCACAGAGCCTGCAACATGTGACAGGTTTTATACAAAGGGACAATTAACAATTTGATGGTTTACAATGAAACATTAACATATCAGCCAAGTTATTCACAGACAGGAGGGAAGGATGAGGCTGGGAACATGAAGTAACTGATCCATTTGCGGACTGTCGCCTTCTGCAGCTTTAATCAGGGAACAAGAGGCAAGTGTCCGCTTATATCTGGTGGAGAGACAGGCCACTCATTCCTTCATCAGCTCCCATGGCTGAACCATCAGCATTCTCCCACGGGACATGAACTGCGGAAGGTGGTGGTTCTGTCCTGTTTGCTTAAGGAGCAAACAACTTTACCCCCACATTCAACCTTAGCCTGAATGTACGTATGAGCAATTGATGGTTCCACAATCACTCTCTGGACTTTTTTTGGGCGCAGACATTGAGCTTTTCCATTGATTCTTTCCACAGATGTACTCAAGTTGATTCCTGTGCATTAGATTTGTTGAAGTTCAAAAGTTTGTGTCATTGAAAAATGATATTTGCAATGAAGAAGTCTGGTTTTATAAAATTTTATCATGTGAGCTGATAAACTATCACCAAGTCCATATTTTCCAGCAACTGCTTTTGCCTCTTTTTGATTGTATGTTTGATGAATTTTGATTCATGTTTGATTGTATGTTTGATGTTTGATCAATTTAGACAACTCGCACATTTCATCAGCAATTTTGAGGATGATGCCCAATGGATCGATGTTTTGTTCTGTTGTTCATGGGGTTGCAATGAGTGGAAACTGACTTAATAGCACCTAACAATAATAAGCATATATGTACATATGTTTAAAGTTAAAAGCTATAAGACCATTGAAATAAATATATATAGGCAACTATATTATAAGTCAGTGGTAAATATCTTGCAGTATACATTTGTTTCCATAGAGAAATGGAAACATACCATATCATCAAAGATTTTCTCATTTTTTTCCTATAATTTTTGGAAGTCTCTTTTTCTTTATTTTTTTAAATCATCTAATTGGGGGCTCATACAACTCTTATCACAATGCATACATAAATCAATTGTGTAAAACACATTTGTACATTCATTGCCCTCATCATTCTCAAAACACTTGCTCTCCACTTAAGCCCCTGGCATGAGCTCCTAATTTTTTCCCCTCCCTCTCCACTGCCCCCTCCCTCATGAACCCTTGATAATTTATAAATTATTATTTTGTCATATCTTATACTGTCCAACATCTCCCTTCAGCCACTGTTCTATTGTCCGTCCCCCAGGGAGGAGGTTATATGTAGATCCTTGTAACAGGTTCCCCCTTTCCACCCTACCCTTCCTCTACCCTTCCGGTATCTCCACTTTCACCACTGGTCCTGAAGGGATCATTCGCCCTGGATTCCCTGTGTTTCCAGTTCCTATCTGTACCAGTGTGCATCCTTTGGGCTAGCCAGATTTGTAAGGTAGAATTGAGAACATCATAGTGGGTGGGGAGGAAGCATTTAGGAACTAGAGGAAAATTGTATGTTTCATCGTTTCTACACTGCACCATGACTGGCTTGTCTCCTCCCTGCGATCCTTCTGAAGGGATGTCCAGTTACCTACAGATAGGATTTGGGTCCCCACTCCGCACTCACCCTCATTCACAATGATGCAAAAGTATATAAGGCTAATATACTATTAAAACAGGTAGTATGAGAATGGGCAGATTATGGGACTTTTATGTATTTTTCCAATGCTTTCTATTGGTAATTATATTTTAAACCAAAAGGTCACTCAAAACATGATGTCATTTATGGCTCGGGAACTTTTGGGTCAAGCCCTTCCTACTGAGGGAACTTTACTACATAAATCAATGCCATGGGAAAGTATGTATGGATTGTGATAAGAGTTGTACAGGCCCCCAATAAAATGATTTTTTTTAAAGGCAAATGGAAACATATATAAAATCCTACAAAATATTCTCTATGGAAACAAATGTATACTACAAGATATTTACCACTAACCTAAGTCTTTTAGTCTTGTAGTATGCTTGCATATATATTTGTTTCCATAGAGAAATATATATGTATGTGTATACATATATACACACATACGTATATGTGTTTCCATTTCTCTACTGAAACAAATGTATACTATAAGACATTTACCACTGGCTTATGGTTTGCTTACATACATATATATTTAATTTCTCTAATAGCTTATACATTTTAGGGTTAATATTTTTGGCTACTGAAGAAGTATGTAGATTTATATCAGTAGAAATTGGACAAGCACTTCTTTAGTGAACAGATAGTGAGTATATAGGGCTATAGACCTTCAGAAGTGAGAGAAGGTCCCCAAAGTGAAGTTTATCCTATTTTGTAAATTTAGTTGAGATGAGTGGGAGAGACATTATAAAATATGAACTATATCTTAAAATATAAGTAGGGTTTGAATGAACAAAGGAAACTGGAGAAAGTGTTCTCCGCAGAGGATGAGAAAACAAAAGGGATATTTAAAGCCAAGTTGTGGAACTGCTTAGCTGTCACAAGGGTGGAGAAAACAACAGGGAAAGTCATTTGCAGTCAAAGTGGAGATGATCTCTAATGACAGAGTAAGGAGCTTGTCATTGCCTTCTAAGGACTGCAGAGCAACTAAAGTTTGAGAGAGGGGTGTTAAGTTATACGAAAGCGCTCTTTAAAATATAGTAATCTAAAATTCCTCCTTACCCCCTCCTTGTCATATTAAGAACTTTTGCTACTTTCTTGTATGATGGTGTACTCTTCTAGTTGACTGTCCCAAACACGTGCCTGAGTGGGGGAAAAAATTGGTCTGCCTTGTCTACATATATATTGTTGCTGGTAAATATACATATTCATGACATGCAGTATAGCAGAATTGAAGCAACTACATGTTCTATGATCCCATTCCTAACCTTTTCCCTGTCTCTCTCCTTCTTAGACTCCTTCCTCATTTCAGGCCTCACTTTACTGTCAGCAGGGAATGATCATCAGACCATTTTTTGCAGTATGAAGATGAGATAGAATTTGTACCAATATTCTCTGGAAAAATTCAGTATTTTACACTGGAAAAAAGTATTAATGGAATCCAAATGGGATGAAGAATTTAACTTTCAAATAACAAAATAGGAGCAATATTAAGGACATTATAGGTAGAAAATATTTATTTTTTGTTGCCGAGCATACACATGGTAAAACATACACTACTAATCCAATGCTTTCTACATATGCAACTCAGTGACATGGATTCCACAGTTTGGAATGGATTCCATAGATGAGTCAGTACAACCATCTCACTTTCCTTTTCCTTCCTTTTGCCCTCCTCTATTATCATAATCTCATTGCACCTGAAGTTTTCTAACAATTCCCTGAGTTGCTTTTAGCAATTTGATCCTATGTAGATAGTTTTGAAAAGTGCATAATGCTCAGACATTTTTCACCAGTTAGGGTAAACTATTGTTTTAAAGAAGACTTCAGGTGATAGTTTTGGTTTAAGAGCTAAAGAAGTTATAGGAGTTATTTTAGGTTCTTCGACTCCATGACAATTTTAATTTCTGCTCCGAATTTTTCCTTTGGACCAGAATTCTCCTATAGAATCATTAATCAAAATGTTTGGTAATGATAACCAGTCAGCATCCAGCTCTTCTGGCAATGAGGTTGTTCAAGGATCCATTTACCACAGATTCTATATCCTCCTCGTATCCCTAACTCTTCCTCTTCCACTTTTACTCCAGGTGAACAGAGGCCTATTATTGGACCTTTTTAGTTCACTTGCAACAAATAAAGGGTAAATCAGAAATCCTACCCATATATTATGCCAATTAACTGGGTTTTCCTATGACACGATGACCCCCAACCTCTAAACTAAGGTGTCAAGTCCCATGAAAAGTATGCTGCACATAAACAGTTTAAGCAGCAGTTATTTTATTTTTTATTGCTTTTGTCATAAATGCATTAAAACCCAACTTTTATCAATTCAAATTTTTATAAGCATACACACCAATGACAATAATTGACTAGGTAACTTACCTTTAATCATTGCTATTTTGCCATCACCATTAACTACCCTTTTTCCTTCCTTCTTGCCCTTAGTAACCACTCATGTATTTGGTGACTATACATTTACCTTTATGTTACTTTTAATGTGCATGGGATCATACAATATTCTCCCTCTGTGGTTGACTTCTTTCAATTAGCCTAATCTTCAAGCCCCATAAGCATCTGCAGCACATGTAAAGATTTTGTTACATTTGTTGCCTGAGTACTATTCCATGGCACATTATTTTGTAAATCCATTCATCTTTTCCAACACTTGTGTGTCAGTGCGTTGCACGCTGCTGGCTTGTGTGTGGTTCTGATGCTGAAACAATTGTCTTGCTTGGAACCCAAATCAACGCTAATGGAAGCAGCAGTCGAGAGATGAAAGGACACACTGCATTGGGTAAATCTGCTAACACAAGACCTCTTTAGCATATTGAAAAGCAAGGTGTCACTTTGAAGACTAAGTTGTGTTGGATCCAAGCCAGTGTAGAATCTATTGCCTCATATACATGTGATGGCTGATCACTGAATAAAGAGACTGAAAAAGTATCAATGCTTTTGCATTGTGGTGCTGGAAAAGAATATTGAAAGTACCATTGACTTATAAAAGGACAAACAAATCTGTCTGAGAAGAAGTACAATCAGAGTGCTTCATAGAGGCAAGGATGGCAAGACTTCATCTTATA
>NW_022111373.1:59168624-59209421 GCF_000313985.2 Echinops telfairi
GATGTACATGAAGCTTGGTAAAGTAGAAGGGCAACCAAGAAGAGGAAGGCCTTCAATGAGATGGATTGACACAGTCGCTACCACAATGGGCTCAAATGTATAACCAATGGTCAAGCTAGCCCAGGACCAAGCAGATCTTCATGCAGTTGTGCAGAGGGGTCGCTCTGTGGCTGAGTCAACTGGATGACCTTGAGCAACAACAGCAGAAAGATTACTGATTAATGTTTGGATAAACAGGCTTTACAGCTTTTGACATTGTCCTGCAATTAACATTGTCGTAGAAGTGTCTCTTTGAGTCTCTGCTCTCAGTTTTTTGGAGTAGATACTTAGTAATGGGATTGCTGGATCACATTATAGTCCAATTCTTCATCTTTTGAGTAACTATCACCTCATTTTCCAAAACAATTACTATCATTTTGTAATTACACAAACATTAGATAAGCATTCCATTTTCCCCAAATTCTCACCAACATTTCAAAGTTTTATTTTATGTTTTCATCTTAGTCTATTTTATTGCAAGTCAAATGGTATCTCTTTGTAGTTTTTGATTTGCATCTTTCTGATGACTAATGATAGAGCATTTTTTCATGTATACAGTGATAATTTGAGTGACTTGTTTGGTGACCTTTGCCCATTTTATCATTGGGTTACTTGTCTTTTTATTAGTGTCAAAGTTTTATATAGGCGAGGAAGTGAAAAATATTGCTGCTAAATAACAGAAATGTTACTAAACAAAAATATCCAAATGTGAAGCTATTGCTTTTCAATATATTATATGATATAATCTGTGGATACACAATAGCTGCTCATTTTGATTTTTGTTTAGTAAAATAGTATCCATGCTTATTGTCTTCTGAAGGAGCCCTGGTGGAAAAGTAGTTACCTGCAACCCACAAAGTAAGCAGTTCAAATCTACCAGCTGTTCTGCGGGAGAAAGACAGGGCTTTCTACTCCCATTAGCAGTTCCAGTCTTGGAAACTCACAGGCACACTGAATTTGGTCTTCTATACCTTTCTGAAGTTGGAATTTCCATAGCTTTTCCCCATAGAGTCCTGTTGGTACTGTTGTTTAAATGTTGGTGTGCTAACTGCAACTTTAGTGGTTCAAACCCATCAGCTGGTTCACAGGAGAAAGATGAGCCTGTCTGTTCCCATAATGCTTTATAGTCCTTGAACCCTGAGATAATTAAGGTTTATTGTGCCAACCTGACCCATAAACACATGTGGGATTAATTGATGGGCAGAGAGATAAATGGCTTGGTGAGTCTCGCCTTTGTGGTTCTCGGGTCTCTTGCTCTCTGATGGTCGGACCAGGGTGCAGCTGCCTTAGCCCGTTCCTTGCTTCAGCTGGCAAGGCTCACTTCCTGAAAGACATCCCTGAGGAGAAGTCACATGGACCTACCCTGATGCAGCCCTGGGTGCTGGAGCAGCCGTGTGGAGACCCCTGCCAGTGCTGAGATGCTTACGTGCTCACTGATTTGGCTTTCCTCCTGAAGTCAATGTCATTGCGTGTGTTTTGTGAGGTTGAGAAGAACTCTGTAGATCGCTGTCAGACATATGGGCTAATATTGGACTTATGGGCTTGGACAGCATTGGGTTGGGGTGATTTCTTAATGTACACTAACCCTTTATATAAAACTCTCTCTTATACATATGAGTTTCTGTGGATTTGTTTCTCTAGTCTATCTAGACTAACACAAACCCCTATGTATAGTGGCTATGAATTAGAATGGACTCAAGGACAGTGTTTATTTGTGTTTTTGTTTACTCTTCCCTGAAGAATCTTTCACTTTTTCTGCACACTTACAAAACGGAAGTTTGAGACTCCTCAAGGAATTCCAATTATATACCTTTTAAATATTCTTTGAGTTTGGGAATACAAGGAAAATTGAAGGAGACAAGATGAGGGGCAAAATTTTTATGAACATAATGAAAGATACATAACTGTGATGGCAAAATAATTCCTTGGTGCAACTTATCTAACCTTTTTCTTACCAATTTAGTTTTTTTCTTCTTTTATTTATTTTTTAATTTCTTCCTAATCAATCCCAGGATGAACCTGTATCTTGAGAAAGTCTCTCAAGATTACCCATATGTTATAAAAAAACAGTCACCATACGTTTCTGAGCTGACCTCTCTACCTGGAATTAAAGTGGCTATTTAGGATGTCTCTGAAAACTACCATTTTGAATGTACTTTTAAAAAAATGCACCATAATGAGACATAGACAGTGTTTTGCCGAGGAAACTTGTTTTCAGCTATTCAATGGTCACAGAAACATTTAAAAAATATTTTGTTTGGGGTAAATCTTGCATGTATAAACTGGAACTCAATTAGTAATAAGTTTTGGCATAGCTTTCTGAGACCGGGCTTCAAAAAGTTGGTGGAAAAATCTTATTATCTTTTGTTTCCATTTTTCCACTTTTTGAACCCCCCTTGTATGTTTTGGTTATTGGTTTCCTATCAGATAGGAAGAGACTTACCTAGTCACTAACTAGACTTTTCACTTGTTTTACGGATCCTTGCTCTTGCAAGGATTAAAGTGCTTGGCAAAGCACATTGCCTTCAACACGCCAGCTGTTTAATAGGAAAAAGAGGTGGAAGTCTCCATCCAAAAAGGTTAATGAACTTGAATAACTTGGGGACAGCTCCTCTCGGTCCACTAAGATCTCTGTGAGTCAGCATTAACTCGATGACAGAGGTTTGGGGCTTGGGTGCTACTATTAACAATGATTAGAGGTTTACTATGGAAGCTCGGAAAGCCAGGATTGTTTATAAGTGTGTCCGATGTGGGCTTTTCCATAGAATAGGTTTTCTTTAGTTGATGCTGTTAAAGCATGCTCAGTGATTTTTGGTAGGCTAAGCAATGTAGTCTGGTCACAAGCCCAAGAATACCTAGGCCTAGTCCCAAGAGAAGTTTGTAATCAAATGCAGCTTCTAGAGAGAGTTTCAAATCTTCCATGATTTTTATAATGAATGTTTTGGATTATCACAGTATGTTTTCTCATGCTCATTTTCATCTAGAGAGAGGGAGGATTGTGAGAATCCATTTGCCTTATACTTTTTATTTTAGTTCTTTTAGGCACCCAGAATTTACTTGCCAGAAAGACCCAGGAAAAAAATTAAAATCCATCTTGAAATTCTACTAAAGGCTGTATCTCTGGGCTGTTTCAAAAAATTGAGTATGGAACATATTGTAATCCTCAGAGCTATCCGTAGACAGACAATATTGCAAAAGTTTTTGCCCATGTGTCTTTGTTTTGCAAATGAATATGCAACATTGCATTAGAGCAACAAAAAAAAATTGATGTTGGAATGCAAAACTCTAACAAATGTTGAATTGAAAAACAAGTTTTTTAACCATAGAGGAAGAGAAAAGAAACATTAAACAATTTAATTAATGTTTTGAATTTTACCCTGACCTTTCCATTGATGGTCAAGGGAAAGGGGAAGGAACTAGAGACTTCATAGAGTATTAAATACTGCTTTAAGAGAGTATCTATTGTTCCTGTAAATACCATGTAATAATGCTAAATTATTCAAATCTTACTTAGAAATGTATTCTTATAAAAGGATTGAGGCATATAGCCAATATAATACCAAAAAAAAAAAAAAAGGAGAGGCAACAAAAACTAAGTGTACCATTTACAGAAACCATGACTGCAACTCTCCGGGCTAGAACTAATATAATTTTCGTGTAATTTGTAAAAATGCATATGCAAACATTCCCTTGAGAATACCTGGTTGGTTAATAAGAGGTTATGAATAATACTTGGAAAAATTACTTTATATGTTTTGGTGAATAATTTTTGTCTTTTTCAAGTTACATCTTTAATCATGCCCTCCTGTTAGGCATTGATCTGGTAGCCACAGAATGGATGTTTCAGACCCACCAATGTTTCTGATAGACATACATGGCCGTCTCTTTCTGTAAAGATAGCCCATCTCAGAAACTCTATATAGGGTTACTATGAGTTGGAATCTACTTTATGGCAGTAGAGTTTTGGATTACTCTTCTAATCAATTATCATACAATGTGGACTCTTGGTGGTAATGATAAAAAATATGAATTACTGGATTTTCTTCAGAATTGAAGATTAAAAATGTCAGAAACCAAGTTGAAAAACCCAAGTAGAAATATTCCTTGATTTCATAATATAGTATAAAATGTTCCCATGCAGTCTTTCTCTTTGGGGTCCAGGATTTCAAATAGTATGACAAACAATTTTTATTTACAAGTGGGTTATTCCTAGGTAAAAACCTAAATTGAAGACTAATAATTAACTGATAGTTCCACCTTCATGGCCTTAAGAAAAACCCTCATTACATTCACTTGGTAATGTTTATGGGTGGTGACAAAAAATGGGTTGACAGAGAACACGATCTCCATCATTTTCCATATTCCATAAATGAGACCACTGACTGTAAGGTTCATCTCCTGAACCTTCCATCTCCTACCTCTCATTCAATTTCTATCACTGTCATGTCTTCTTTAGTATTCTATATCTGTTGTTATCATTTTGATAATGAATTTTGCTATTGGAATGTATTATCTTAATTATATTTACTCAGTCTTCAGCATGATACCCTCATAACCAATCACAAAGGAGAAAACTGACACTCAGAGAAAGGCATTAATCCTGAATTACTGACCAACATATGATTAGCATTCAGTTTTCCTGTCTTCCACTCTTTCTAAGCTACTGCATGGCTTTCTTCAAAACTAAGGAAGTGTGTTTTGGTGAAAACTTTGTCCTGGTCAGAGGTCATGGGATCCATGTATAAAAGCTGCCCATTGTCTAAACTCATTCCATGCCATCCCCTGGATGCTTTAAGGTAAAACCAGAAATGATAGTGTCATTGGAGGTGCAGTTTGATGACTCTGTGTGTGACTGATCCTCCCCTGCCTGGGAGAGCTCTCCTGTCACCACACTAGATTTTGCTGGGATTCTTGCAATGATTCTCCTCTGAGTCAGCAAGTTCTGAGTTAAAGTTGGTGGAAATTTTACAGAGGAAAGCATTAGAAGATTATATTATTAAGTATAGAGTTTACATATCTGAGAGTTGCATAGATATGCTGAAGAATTTCATATAGCAGAATCATAAATGGTATTATTTCTGTTAGAATATTTTGTTTGAATGTGCTTAGTAAAATTGGTTTTAAGTTATTCAAATTTTAGGTATTAAATGATTGTCAGATACTTGTCTTCCAATCAGTTTTGTTGACCATTTATGTAATAATTCCAAGTTCAATTGTATAAATTTCAAATTCACTATTTGACTTTTATTATATACATTGTTTCAACATTTAAAAAGTCCTCATCCCTGCCTATGATTTTTGCTTATAAATCAAAAAGAAATCAAATTAGGGGCAATATCAAAGAGTAAAGGTAAGGTGTGCCATTCTCACTTCGATCCTTCTGCATAATTTACTGCATTTATATTTCTTTATGATTAAAATTATATTTGATAAATCAGTATTTTCAGTTTTTGAATTGTGTATATTGATAAGGTTCTTTGTATGCTTGGGAAGTTTTTGGGTTTTTTAAAATTTGTAACTCAAATATAATTTCTTTCAAAATCTTTCTTCCCTAATTTCCACAAGCAGACATAGTACTTAATAATGTCTACGTCAATTTATATGGATACGTTGTACTTACATTTATTTTATAAAATAATTATCTTTAAGAGTTCAAGCTTGACTATATTATAGAATTTACTATTTGTGTGAATATCATTCAACAACAATTATCAGTAATGTTTGTATAGCATATTTATTGCTCTGCTGCTTATTTTTATTTCTTAGTTAGCTAACATGGTCGAGAACAGCAATAGTTGCATTTAGGAGTAGATGATGAAAAAATATCAATACATAAAAAATATCTGTATCTGTGTGTTTATAGTATCTCCTAAAGAATCTGCAAATGTTAGCTATTAATGGCTTCTGAAAATTAGTCTGCTGTGAATGTGGCTTTCAACTTTCTAAATTTAATCTCAATTCCTACAGAACATGTGGGGAAAAGGAACAAATGTAGTGTGGTCTGAAAACAAACACTCCATGGGCCAACATTTTCCACTTTCTTTTTCTGGCACTCTACTGTGGGCCCAGGGAACTGGTTTTTGTCTAAGCTCTTTCTCCTTCAGAAGACACCTAAGCCAAAAGGGGTTTCCTACAATGTCTATCTGCCCGATAGCTCAGATATTCAATACAGTAGCTTATAATTATTCTTTGCTATGGTACTTCCTCAAAGTGGAAATGACTTTAGCTCCAATTAGGATTTTAGTAATCATAGAATAAAATAGATGTTGAGACATAAGGAAAGTCACCTTTTCATTAGATAAGCAAAGTGAAATGTTTTTCCAAATATTGTAGCAAATAACACTTCTGTTAGTCACATCAAAGGTTGTCTTACAGCTCTTTTTAGGTATTTTTAAATCTAATTTCATAAATTTGGCAGCATAAACCTACTTTTATATTGTTGTTTTTGTTAGGTGCCATTGTGTTTGCTCCATATATTCTACACACAAAATGAAAAAATTGCACAGTCCTGAGCCGTTCTCACAATTTATACTTTGCCTGGGACTATTGATACAAACACTGTGTCAATCCATCTTTCTGAGGGTCTTCCTCATTTTCAAATTACTTAAACTTTATCAAATATGATGTCATTTTCCTCGGACTGAACTCTCATGAACATATGTCCAAAGTATGTAAGATGAAGTGTTGCAATCCTTGCCTCTAAGGAGCACTCTGGCCTTACTTCTTAGAATAAATATGTTTGTTGTCCTTATAATGTTTGTCCATAGTAATTTCAATATTCTTCTTCAGCACCACAATTCGAATGCATCGATTCTTCTACCATCTTCCTTATTCAATGTCCAGCTTTCACATGCATAGGTTGCAATGGAGAATACCATGGCTAGGATCATGCGCAACTTAATTCTCAAAGTAATAGTCTTGTTCTTCAATACTTTAAAAATCTCTTGAGACACAGATTTACCTAATGAAATATATCTTTTGATCTCTTGACTGCCTCTTTGATGAACATTTATTTATTGTGGATCACAGTAAGACAAAATTCTTGACAACCTCAATCTTTTCGTCATTTATCATGATGTTACCTATGGGTCCAGTTGTGAGCATTTTGCTCTTTCTTACTCTGAGTTGCAATCCATATAGAAGGCTAAAATCCTTGATCTTGATCACCAAGTGATTCAAGTCCTCCTCAATTTCAACAAGCAAGGTTGTGCCATCTACATATCCCAGGTTGTTAATAAGTCTATCTCCAATCCTGATGGTGCACTCTTTTTCATATGATCTAGCTTCTCTGATAATTTGCTTAGCAAGCACATTGAATAAGTGTAGTGAGAGGATACAACCCTGATGCACACCTTCCTTAATTTTAAACCCTGCAATATTTCCTTATTCTGTTCGCACATCTGCTTCTTGATCCATTTGCAAATCCATGTATAAATTCCACATGGTCTTCCCAAGGGTATCCACAGTTTTTATGGTCCACACCACCAAATTCCTTTGCATAGTCAATGAAACATGCATCTTTCTGGTATTCTCTCATTTGAGCCAAGATCCATTGGATATCAGCAATGATATCTCTTGTTTCACATTCTCTTCTGGATCCAGACTAAACTTCTGGAAGTTCACTGTCAATGTACTGCTGCAACTATTGCTGGAAAATCTCTTAAGCAAAGTTTGACTCATGTGTGATATCAGTGATATTGTTCTATAGTTTGAGCATTCTGTTTGGAATGGGCATAAATATAGATCTCTGCCTGTCAGCTAGCCTTATAGCTGTCTTCCAGATTTCCTGATATAAATATGTGAGTGCTTCTAGAGCTTCTTCAGCTTTCTGAAACATTTCAATGGGCCTGCCATCAATTCCTGGAGCCTTGTATATTTATGTGTATATGTGGTCACTATTTATATATATGTTGTGCTATATATATAGATACACAGTGCAGTACACATATTTTCTTATTAAAAAAATAAATTTAAGTATATAAACCTCAAATGTCCCATCTTGCACTGAGATTTAGAGATGAAAGAGAGTATGTGTAATTATCTAAAGCACATTGGCAGAGAAGCAAGGATTAACATGATATATAGGATTTATAATTGCATAGAGGAAAGAAAGAAAAGAGGAAATCAGGTAGAAAGAGGAACACAATAAATAAGCCAATAAATAAGAAATAGGAAAGTTATTTAGCCACCAACGAAAGGACCAAATCAAATATATGACCAATGAGTCAATCATTTAAAACAACAAACATGCTACCGTAAAAGTGATAAAAAACAAAACAAAACAAAAGCAGACCAGTCAAAAAACAAAATTTTGTTGTGAGTGAAAACATAAAACATGCAAAGCTGAAATTGAAAAATACTTTAAATAATGGAGCAAAATCTTAGTAACATTAAATATGGAAGGGGAAAATGTAAGAGATTTAGGAGAGTAATTTAGTAGATTCAATACCAGAAAATAAGAATTCCAGGCACAACAGAAGAAATGAAGTAAAACATCAATTGTTGCCTTGAAATAAATCAAGATTTAAAACTTTTATTGAAGGGCATGTGTTTCTAGAATGTAGTGTCTCACTGAGTGCATAAATGAATGCGGGAAGCAGATTCAAACTAAAGTATACCATTACAAAAGTCCACAACCCTGAAAAGTGGGGAATATTTTAACATTAAAAACAAGCAAACGAAAATAAATAAACCAAAATGTATAATGTAAATAAATTTTTCAAGAATGACATAAAAAGTTAAAATCCATACTGTCTTCATGAAAAAATTCTGAGGAAAGTTTTGGTTTTTTTCCTATTAGGAGTCTATACAGGGCAAACTACCCATCTGGGGGGAAATCAAGACCATTTTTAAGAATTCAAATTGCCAAATAATTCATTCCTTTATTGATTAAGTGTTTGTAGAATGCATTCCATCAAATCAAAATTTAAAAATAAATAAATAAATAAACAAACAAAGGAGACTTCCATTTGGGGAAACAGAAGGTACAACAGCACACACAAAAACAGTAGTTTAAAAAAAAAATGATTGTCTTTGGTGAGGTTGACCCTACTAGCTCAAAAAGGAGAAAGCTATTTGGTCCCAAGAAAACCTCCGCCTCAGGCAAGTGAGCCTGACAAGACAATGAATGCACCTGAGCTTGTAGAAGAGCTACTCAATGATCAGTTAAGGGTTTGGAATTGAGTTCTTAATGAATGTGCAGAAAACGCAGTAGATGAGTAAGAGAATAACATGTTATGCAACTACAGGGAAATGACAGAAAAGGAAAATTGAGCGAGCAGAATCTCTGACTCATGTCGAGTCCAGGTAGAACCAAATAGCATGCCGCTTCCAAACCAAACTCACTGTCAGCCAGCAGCCACACAAAAGTGCTCAACACACAAAAAACAATAGGATTCCTCTATACCAGTGAATTTTGAACTCGAAAAGAAATCAAGAAAAGAATACCATTTATATTCACCACACACAAAAAATGAACTACTTAGGAATAAACCTACATAGAGAAACAAAAAGGTAAGAAATATAACATGAACAGACAGACGGATGCACTCCCTTGTGCATCACAGCAATCTTCACAACAGTAAGAGCTGACCAACAACCAAATGCTCATCAGTAGCAGAACGGTTAAGAACACTTGATACACGCACACAGAAAAATACTGTGCTGTAATGTGTTAGGTGCCATTGAGTCTGTTCTGATGCATAGGGACGGGATGCACAACAGAACAAAACATTGCCCAGTCCTGCACCAGCCTTACAATTGTTCCTGTGCTCCAGTCCCATTTTGCAGTTGCCGCACCAATCCATCTTGTTGAGAGTACCCCCCTTTTCACTATCTCCTTTACCAAGCATGATGTCCTTCTTTAGGGACTGGTCTCTCTTGACGACATATACAAAGTACGAGGAAGTGTTGCCATCTCTGTCTCTCCAGAGTACTCTGGGTATACTTCTCCCTGTTGTCAGTCCATGATACTTTCCCCATTCTTCACCAGCACCACAATTCAAATGCATCGGTTCTTCTTCTGTCTTTCATTAATCAATGTCTAACTTCCATTATTCACATGTATATGAGGTAATTGAAAATACCATGAGTTGGTCAGGTATACCTTAAACCCAATGCAGTATGTCATTTCTGTCTCTTAAATGCTGCTTCCATGAGCATTGATTGTGCATCAAAACAAGTCAAAATCCTTGACAACTTCAATATTTTCTCTATTTATCATAATGCTACCTGATGGTTCATTTTGTGAGGATTTGGGTCTTTACATTGAGTTGTAGTCCATACTAAAGGCTGCAGTCCTTAATCTTCATTAGCAACTGCTTCAAGTCCTCCTAACTTTCAGCAAGCAAGCTCGTTCCATCTACTCACTTTCAGCAAGCAAGGTTGTTAATGTCTTCCTCCAATCCTGATGCTGCATTCTTCTTTATATAAGCAAGCTTTTCTGAAACTTCTCTGAATGGAATGCTGTGCATCACTGAAAAAACAGTGATGAAACCACAAAGCACCTAATGACGTGAATAGGCCTGCAGCACATTGTGCTTAGTGGACTCATTCAATCTGAAAATGACAAATTTTTTATGACACTATACTATAACAATCAAAATCAAAATAAAGACTTGTATCCCAAAAGGAACATACTTTGGATGTTTCCAAAGGAAGGAGTACAAGAGTGGGAACAGGAAAACACAGACATTGACTTGGATGAAAGGGAGGCTAGAAATCCGAGGAGGCAGGGTGGGATAGAATATGGTGGCATCAGGGTTCTTAATGAGTGGTTTGAAGTGTTGAATGCAGAGTTGATTATTTAAAATGTAACCCTCCCACGTAATTTGTAATAAAAATTGTTATTTAAGAAAAAGAAATGGAAAACATAAGATCAATATCCTAGGCATGAATGACCTGAACTGAACTATTTCTGGTCATTTTGAATTGGCCCATCATGTGTTCTATCCCAAGAATGACAATTTGAAGAGAAATAGCATCATATTCATCATAATTAAGGACATTTTGAGATCAATTACTCATACTTAAAAGCAAAATGACCCAAAATGCAACCTACAGCACCAACTTGATTCAAACTTGCAGAGACTCTGTAACAGAGAATAGAATTGTCCAGCTAGACCAGAGGAGGTACACTGGTACAGATAAGGTCAGGAAACACAGGGAATCCAGGACAGATAAACCCCTCAGGACCAATAATGAGAGTAGCAATACCAGGAGGGTAAGGCAAAGGCGGGGGAGAAAGGGGGAACTGATCATAAGGATCTACATATAACCCACTCCCTGGGGGATGGAAAACAGAAAAGTGCATGAAGGGAGACATCAGACAGTGTAAGACATGACAAAATAATAATAATTTATAAATTATCAAGGTTTCGTGAGGAGGGTGTGAGGAGGGAGGTGAAAAATGAGGAGCTGATACCATGGGCTTAAGTATAAAGAAAGTGTTTTGAGAATGATGATGGCAATGAATGTACAAATGTGCCTGACACAATGAATGTATGGCTGGATTGTGATGACTATACAAGCCCCCAATAAAGTGATTTTTAACAAAAAAGAGAGAGAGAATACCATTGCTCCTTAGGGCTTCTGAGACTGTATCATAGTTGTTTATTCATTCTTCCTTTGATGAGCACTTAAGTTGTGTTAGGTAGCCAGTTTAGAGTCAGGAGGGTTGTCCCTCCCATGCCTGCATAGGCCTCTATAGAGGAGGTTGGAAAGAAATCAGGCAACTGTGGGACACCAATGGGAAGACCCTAAGCTGAGCATGCACAGACACAAGCCCCCTAGGCCCAGGTAAAAACCAATACTTGGACATGCCCACCTTAGGTACCAGCAAATGGCATCACATAGGTGGGCTAGCTCAGCCAATGGGGTCAACCAATACCTTCGACCACGCCTCTCCAACCAGAGGTGTTGAAAGCCTTCTGCCTCAAAGCCAATTTCTCTCTCCTTTGCTCTCTTTTTGTTGTGGCAGGTTGGAGAGTGGGAGCGCACACGTGCACACATGCTGTACAGGTATGCCCCCTCAGGGCCTGCTCTGGATCTGCTTGGGCCCCACAAGTGCTTGGACTCAGGCTCTCTTGCCCTCTTGCCACCTTGCTCACTTGCTCTCTTGACCTCTCAGTCCCCAGTTTCCCCAGTTCAGCACATGTGGATGTTCCAGTCCATGTGGTTTTTCATTCCAAGTTGTGAATTCCAGTGTGGCTTCTGAGTGGCTTGGCACACTTTCCAGAAATAGTGTGTACCTTTTTTTTTAATTAAAAGATCATTTTATTGGGGACTCTTACAATATTTGTTACAATCCATACATCACTTGCATCAGACGAATTTGTACATATGTTGTCTTCATTCTTTTCGAGATATTTACTTTCTTTTGAGTCTTAGGTATCAGCTACTCTTCCTCCCTCCCTCCCTGCCCCCACCCTCATAACCCCTTGATAGATTTTAAATTATTATTATTTTCATATCTCACACTGACCACTGTCTCCCTTCCCCCATGTTTTCTGTTGTTCTTCCCCTGAAGAGGGGTATATGGTTATGTGTCAATCATTACTATTGGTTCCCCCTTTCTTCCTTCCTCTCCCTTTCCTCCTCCTACCCTTCTAGCATCGCTATTCCAAGTTGTGTTCCTGGATTCTGTGTGTCATGAGCACCCATTCAACCCCCCTTGTTCTCAACAATATGTTAGTGTGTATCTTTTGAGACTGTGAAACATGAAACATTTTGTTTCCTTCTTAAAAACTCGCTTGGATTACAAAACATCCTTCAGTGTGAATTCTTTCAGCAAAGCAAAAACAAATGCACAGTTGTTTCTATATTTTCATCATTGTGTATGAAGCTGCTATGAACATGGACCTACCTATATCCGTTTATGTCACAAGTCTTATTGACTTACACTGTATACTTTGCAGTTGTATTCATGGGTCATGCTAACACCAAAACATACTGCCATCAAGTCAACCCTGACTCACAGTGACTCCATAGGGTAGAATGGATCTGTCTCTGAGGTTTGCTCAGGTTGTAAATCTTTCTGGGAGCAGAAAGACTCATCTTTCTCCAAGGGAGCAGCAGGTGGTTTTAAACTACTGACTTTGTGTTTAACAACCCCACTTGTAACCCACTACATCCTTTGGATCACAATATGTTATTTTCCTTTTGAACTTCTTAACTTTGTTTTGAATTTTCACTCATTTTCCACAACAATTATACCATTAAATAGTCCTACAAACAGTGTGTGAAAATCTCAATTTCTATACACCCTCACCAGCATTTGTTTTCTATCTCATTGAAATCTATTATTGCTGGAGTGAGATATTTCATT
Organism: Echinops telfairi; assembly: GCF_000313985.2. Lineage (NCBI taxonomy): Eukaryota > Metazoa > Chordata > Mammalia > Afrosoricida > Tenrecidae > Echinops > Echinops telfairi. Next base: position 59,181,988 of record NW_022111373.1, read on the forward strand.
GCTGTTTTGATTTGCTGATGAACATTTCTTCATGCATTAATGCTGACTTCTTTAATGTCTTTTTTGCTGATGCTGTTTTTCTTTCTTTTTCTATTTTCCTTTTGTATTTCTATTAAGTTTGCCACCATATTCTCAGATATTGAAACATCACCCTGGTATCGTCATGAGTTCTTTAAACTTTTATGTTAAATTATCTATGGTTATTATTCTTTAAATATGACATATATCTCCAAACTGATTCGTATGCATCTCCATGTAAACATGGAGTTTACAAACACTTAATAATACCTAGCTATTTACCATGTCATGCTAGAAGGCATATTCTGGCATGAAGGACCTCATCATTTGCTCTCCCTTACATTTCATATTATCACCAACAGGCTTTTTAAAGTTTCTTTTCCTTGTCCACACATATTTTAGATTTCTTTTCCTACGGACATTTTCCACTTCACCTTAGAGAAATCTTTAATTCCATCTATTAAAATCTTTAAATTTCCAAAGGAAACAGAATCTCCTTAAAAGAATGTTCTATGCTATCCACAGAGGACTGCTAAACTTTTGGAATTAATACCATGTATTATCTATCATGAATGCACGAAGATCAATATTCTACACATTCCTGACCTTAAATGGACTGGTATTGGCGATTTTAAATCAGAAAATCATATGATTCATTATTTTTGGAATAACACCATCAAGAGAAATGGCATAGTTTTCCTTGCCATAAAGGATCTAGCTAAATCCATCACGGAGCACACTACTATCTATAATTGGATTAAGTCTATCCACCTTCAAGGAAAAATAAGCAATACAACTATTATTCATGTTTATGCACCAAACACAAAAGCTAGGTAGGGGAATGAAGAAATCGAAGAATTTTAACAACTTCAGTTATAAACCGATCAAACATGCAATCAGTATGCATTGATAGTTATTGGTGATTGGAATACAAAATGTGGGGGGGGGGAGGAAAGAACTGTAATTAGAAATTATAGATTTGGTAATGGAAATGAAGCTGGAGAACACATTATATGATTTTGCAAAGCTAATGACTTGCTTACAGCAAATACCTTTGTTCAACAACACAAAGGCAACTAGACACATTGATATCCCAAAATGAATACACAGAAATAAAATTGACTATATCTGTGGGAAGACACAGTGGAGAAGCTCATTATCAGCAACTAAAACGAGATGAGGTACAGACTGTGGAACAAACCATCACTTGCTCATATGTAAGTTCCATATCGGGTTGAAGAAAATTAAAACAGGCCACAGGAGCCAAAATATGATTTGGGTCTACCACACCTGAATATCAAGACCATCTCCAGAACATACTTGACATGTCGAACACTAATGACAGAAGACTTGAGGTGCTGTGGGAGGACCTTAAGACCATCATTCTTGAAGAAAGCAAAAAGTCACTAAAAAGACAACAAATAAAGATTAAAAAAACGGTTATAAGAATATACTCTGAAACTTGATATTAATTTAGAGTACTTAAAGCAAATGGTAGAAAAGGTGAAGTCAAGGAGTTAAATAGAACATTTCATATGGCAGCTCAAGAAAACAAAGCTGGGGAGACTTTACATGTAGCTGGGGAAATCATGCTCAACCTTCACTACACCCCAATTTGCTGGGATCTCCCCTTCAAACGGTTGAGGGAACCCCCGCCTATACCTCAAGGCCCTATGAGTGACTGGGGGAATTCTGAATGCTGTTTATGGTGTTCCCACTACTGCAGGAACATCCGCCCAACCTCCATGGTGATCTCTCCGACTAGGGTAATTCCACCTGCCATCCACAGTACTCTACACTAAGGGGGGTACACCCACCCACCCTCCGTGGCACTCCAGTTACAGAGGGAAACACCACATGCCATCCAAGGCATTCCAAGCACTGTGAGACACACTATTACAGCTTTCTGGGAGATCAGCCAGTGAAACGACATCCTCATGAGCCCACAACCACTCTACCAGTGTCACATGAGGGGACTCTCCAACTCACATTCCAAATAGAGGTATACTGGATGTCTAAGGTAAGAGTCAAAAAGCAAGAAGATACAGCCCGACCCACCAGTACAGCTACCTGCAGGTAGTTCGAAGAAGTATTCATATGAGTCCCCCAAGAGGGAACCCAGTGCTCTTTTACTCTGGAAGATGGAGCCGGGTACTCTAAAACAACACGTAAACTGCAACCAGCCCGAACAGCCTCAATGAAAAAGCATAAAAAACAGAAGACAATGCTAAAACAATCAGGAACTTAATGATGTACATAGAAGAAGCAGACACTGACCTGCCACAGAAAGAAATCTTCAGAATGCTGGTTGGGGTCATACAGACTATGAGGGAAGCAATCCAGAAAAAGGATGAAATGATAGAGGAGATAAAGGCAACACATCAAAGGGAAATGCAAGACCTAAGGATGAAATAACAAAATCCAATTGCAAATTAACAGACTTAGCCAACAGACTTGAGGAGGCAGAGAATTGCACCAGTGACCAAGAGGATAACCAGGCAGACTTCAACAATGGGAAAAGCTGTCAAATAAGACAATCAGAGAAGCTTAAGAACACCTAAGATCCATGGCTGATGTTATGAAGAGGAATAATATACAAATAATTGGACTACTGGAATAAGAAACAACAAAGAAGTCCATAACAAAAATAGCAAGAGGATTCTTAGAGGAAAACATCCCCAGCATAATAAATGAAAACCAGGCAACCATTCAGGAGTCCGAATTTACACCAGCCAGACTGAACTGCAAGAAGAAGTCACCAAAACACATAATAGTTAAATTATCCAACTATGAGGAAAAGGAGAAAATCATAAGAGCAGCTAGGGAAAAAGGAATAGTCATTTATAAAGGTACCCAAATAAGAATATGTTAGACCTATCAGTGGAGATGATGAAGAAGGGGAGGAAGTGGAGTAACATATTCCAAAAATTGAAGGAAAATAACACAAACCTAAGAATACTATATCGAGTCAAATTCTCTATTAATATAGATGGAGAAGTGTGAGTCTTCCCAGACAAGGAAAAACTTAAAGATTATGTAAAAAGATCCTTGCTGATCCAGTATGGGCAGAAGATCAACACCCAACGAGCACAGATAAGAGACCATCCACCCAGAGGGTTGCAAAGAGAAAACAGGCCCCAAGTTAGCATTAGTTCGATAGTGTAAAGAAGTCAAGCACACAACACAAACAGATAAAATAGGTAGGTAGGAAAACACTCAACACAAAGGTACAAGATGACATCACAGCATCCACAAATGGATATAACACTGAATATCAATGGACTAAACCAAGGCAATAAAAGGCAGAGGCTAACAGACTGGCTCAGAAAATATAACCCATGATCTGCTGTCTATGGGAGACACATCTCAAGCATACAGACAAAACCAGGTTGAGAATTAAAGGCTGGAGAAAAATATACCAAGCAAATGGCAATGCAAAATAAAAAACACAGGGGTAGCACTCTTAATCTTTGACAAAATTGATCTCAAAGTACAAACCATAACAAGAGACAAAGAGGGGCACTATGTAATGTTCAAGGGAACAGTAGACAAAGAACCATATACCCGCCCAATGAGAAATCCGGAAAATTCACAAATCAAACACTCCAAAAGATGAAAAAAGAAATCACAAGCTCAACAATTATAGTAGGTCACTTTAATAAACCACTGTATGAAAAATACAGATCACAGGGAAAGAAACTTATCAAGGAGGCTATAGCACAATTGGACAACTGGACCTGATAGATATTTTCAGAGCTTTCTATCCAAATGCAAAACAATTCACAATCTTTTCAAGCTCACATGGTACATACTTGAAAATATACCACATGCTGGGACACAAGTTGAACTTGAGTAAATTCAAGCACATAAATTATACAGACTTCCCTCTCTGAACACAAAGCCATAAGACAACACAAAGCCATTGAAATCAACAAAAGGACAATGAAGAAAACAAGGGCAAACAATTGGAGAATGAATAGCTCTCTATTGAAAAATAGTGGGTATTGGCCAACATCAGAGATGAAATCAGGAAGTTTCTAGAAACCAATGTGAATGAAAATATGATGTACATAAACCTTTGGGACACAGCAAAGGCATTTATCAGAGGAAGGCTGATAGCAATACATGTATACATGAAAAAGGAAGAGAGACTCTGGTTGATATGCTGGCACAAGACTTACACCAATTAGAGTAGAATCAACAGAAAAATCCTATTAATAGCAAAAGGAAAGAAATAATAAAAATCAGAGTTGAGATACTGGAGAGGGAAAACAAGAAAACTACGGAAAAATTAATGCAGCTAAAAGTTGGTTCTTTGAAAATTTTAACAGAATTTATAGACCACTGGCAAACCTAAACAAAAAAGGAAGGAACAAATTCCAACAGCAAGGATGAGGGATTAAACAGGGGAAATCACAATGGACCCTAATGAAATCAAATGGATAATTACACAGTACTATGAAGGACTGTAATGAATTCAACAACGTGGAAGACATGGACAAATACTTGGAAAAATAATCCCTCCTTAGACTATCCCAGATGGATGTCAAGAACCTCAACCGATCCATAGCAATAGAAGAAATAGACAAGGTTATCAAGTATTAACAACTGAAAATTCCCCCAGGCTAGATGGCTTTACAGGAGAATTCTACCAAGCATTTAGGTATGAACTGACACCAATTCTACACAAACTGTTCCAGAACATAGAAAAAGACAGAAACCTCCCAAACTCTTTCTATGAAGTTAGTATAACTCTGATACCTAAAGCGGGCAAAGATCCCAAAAGATTTGAAAGCTTCAGACTAATATCCCTAATGAATATCGATGCAAAATCCTTATCAAAACACTGGCCAATAGAATACAAAAGCATATAAAAAAATAAGTCACCATAACCAAGTGGGATTCATAACACGAATGCAGGGATAGTTCAACATATGAAAGACCATTAGTATTATTTGCCATATTGACATGAAAAATTATAAGAACCACATGATAATATCGATAGATGCGGAAAAAGCATTTGGCAACATCCAACACCCATTCTTGTTTAAGACACTGAAGAAGAATGGAATGGAAAGGAAAATCCTCAATATTATACAAGCTATAGATGAAACACCAACAGCTAATGTGGTAATCAATGGAAAAAAGACGAAAACAATTTCACTAAAAAAGGGGATCATATAAGGCTGCCCCTAGCTAACAACATACTATAAAGAAAAGACATCAAAGCTACTTGTCTGGGGAAAGAGGGGCAAAACTGTCGTTATTCACAAACAATATGATTTTATACTTTGAAAATCCCCAAAACTCCGCAAGTGGAGTGTTGGAAGTAATAGAGGAATGTGGCAGAGTGGCATGATACAAGATCAACAAACAGAAGTCTGTCAGATTGCTATACACATCTGACAAGATCACAGAAGTAGCACAAATTGAAGTATCTAGGGATATACCTGATTAAAAAAACACAAAAGATTTGTAGGAAGAAAACTACAGAAACCAAGAGTGACCTCAACAAATGGAAAAATACCCAAAGCTCGTGGATTCGAAGACTCAATATAGTAAAGATGTCAGTTTTGCCCAACGCACTATTTAAGTTTAATGCTATCCTGATATGAATACCATCATCCTTCTTCAAAGAATTGAAAAAACTGGTTACCAACTTCATATGGAAAGGGAAGAAGCTCAGAATTAGCTCAAACTCCTCAAGCAGAAGTACAAAGTGGGAAAGCTTGCTCTACCTGACTTTAGCACATATTATACAGCCACAGTGGTTAAAAGAGTGTGGTACTGGATAACCACAGATATTCAGATGAATAGAAAAAGCTGAAAACCCAGAAATAAGAACATCAGCATACAGAAGACTGATTTTTGATAAGGGCCCCAAAAATATCAAATGAGAAGTGGATGTCCTCTTCAAGAAGTGGTGCTGGGAACAATGGATATCTACCTGCAGAAAAACGAAGCAAGAGCCTTACCTCAGTCCATGAACAAGAATAAACTCAAGGTGGATCACAGACCTTGAGATAAAACCCCAAACTATTAGGGCCATTAATGAAGGAATTGGGACCAACTTGAGAACTTTGGCACAGGGAGTACATAGGCTATTGGAAATAGGGAAGAATACAAATACAGAGGAGTCACAAATTGATAAGTGTGATATACTGAAGATAAAACACCTGTGTACATCAAAAGAATTCACCAAGAGAGGAATAAGAGAGTCCACACCTGGGAAAACATATTTAGCAATGACGCATCAGGCAAAGGGCTTATTACTAAAATCTACAATACTTTGCAAGCTTACAATAAGAAAAAACTGCCCACTAAGGACATGGGCAAAGGACCCAAACAGAAGTTTCACAGGGACAGAAATCTGAAGGGCCAATAAACATATGAGAAAATGTTCCTGATCATTATCCATAAGAGAAATGCTAATTAAAACAACAATGAGATACCACCGAATACCCTCAAAGATAGCCCAATTAAAAAAAATCAGACAGTAACAAGTATTGGAGGGGCTGTGGTGAGACAGGAACTCTCATCCATTGCTGGTGGACCTGTAGGTATGTATAGCCATTATGGAAATAGATTTGTTGATATCTAAAACAGATGGAAATTGAGCTACCATATGACCCAGCAATCCTCCTACTTGGCATATGCCCAGAGAGGCAAGAAACAAACCATGGCCAGACATCTATACTCCAGTGTTCATTGTGGCACAGTTCACAATTGCAAGGAGCTGGAAGCAACCCAATTTTCCATCAACAAATGAATGGATCAAGAAACTGTGGTACATACATACAATGGAGTAATATGGATCCCTAAAAAGCAGTGATGAATGCATGAAGCACATTGCTGCATCGGAAGAAGTGGAGGAAATCATGCTAAGTGAAGTAAGCCAAGCATAAAAGGACAAGTACAACATGAATCCATTGAGGTAAGCTTAAACAAACAAACAAAACTGGGCATGGGGGAAAAGCTACTATATGCACACATCCCTGGGGTGATGTCCAGAAATTATGGCAGGAGCCAAACCCAATCCAGGGATACATATGGCAGTCAACTAATAAGAGAGTGAAAGAAAGAGAAAAAAATAGTCATGGGTAGTTGGGGAGCAGGGCACTAACCCACCCAAGGGGAGGGTATTGTTTATATCTCCACAGGAGAGGGAGAGAGAGACCAGGCTTCAACTGGATCTGCCAAGACATGAATTCGATATATCGGCATGTACCATGGAACCAATAGAGAGATATGTGGTGCTGCCCCAATCCCAACTATGTGGACCCCTTCCACACCCCCGGCCCAACACCTCAGAAGAATGCACTTCAGAGGACAGCACTGGGGCTACAGCTTAGGGAGAGGAATGTGTCTGATTAGAGTACATGGGAGCAATGAAAAGGGATGGAGAGGGAGGGAAGGACATCCTGGCCCACCAAGCACAGAGGATGATATTCCTGCTCTGAGCAGACAATGCACAGAGAGGACTATAGGGCCGGCCCCACCATGAGAAACTCCGTCCCTCACTAAACCATAGCGCTACAGGGGAAAATGCTAGAGATGCAGTGCGGTAATTGTGCACAATCTGACACCGTCATGCTGGGGCAAAACACTAAGGGAGTGCAACAGAGCAGCAAGGGGAGCAAAGAGATGAAATCCCCAAGAAATACCAAAAATAGACTTTGGAGAGAGAGTGTGGCACCCCATCAGACTTCTCTGGCAAACACTCATAAAGGCCAACAAAGAGACCTTGAACTATTTATAGGCCTTTCAATTTTTGTCAGTGGCTTTCTTTTTGTTGTTGTTGTAGGGGATTAGGGGAGGGTCAGGGGAGAAAGGGGGAATCGATCACAAGGATCAACCTATAACTCCCTCTCAGGGGGACAAACAACGGAAAAGTGAGTGAGGGGCAACAGAGGATGAGGAAAGATATGAAAATAATAATCTATAACTTATCCAGGGTTCCGAGGAAGGGCGGCTAGGGGAGGGAGGGGGAAGAAATGGGTAGCTGATATCAGGGGCTCAGGTGGGAAGAGAATACTTTGAAAATGATGATGGCAGCATATATACAAATGTGCTTGACACACTGGATGAATGTATGAAATGTGATAACAGATTTAAGAGCCCCAATAAAAGTATTTAATAACAATATAAAAGAAGAAATGAAATTTTTTTTAAAAGAAGACAAAGCCAAATATTATGACAAAATGTTCAAGGGCCTAGAACTGAAAAACTAAAGGGGCAGAGGAGCATACCTAGAATATTTGAAACTGAAAGAACTCAAGAAATTTCCAAGCCTCAATTTGCAACTTTGAAAGATTCTATAAGCAAAATATTTGATGGTGTGGGAAGCATCAAGAGAAGATGAAAATAATACAGAATCATTGGACCAAAAAGAGCTAGTCAGCAATCCATTTCAGGAGGTAGCATATGAACAAGAACCAATGGTGCTGAAGGAAGACATTCTAACTGAATTGAATGTGTTAGCTAAAAATGGGCGCCAAGAATGGACAGAATACCCATTGAAATGTTTCGGAAAGCTGAAGAAGCACTGGTAGCACTCACTCGCCTATGCCAGATAATTTGGAAGAGTGCTATTGATCAACTGTCTGGAAGAGATCCATATTTGTGCTCATATCAAATAAAGGTAACCCAACAGAATGCTGGAAAAAAAATTAGAATGATCACACAAAAGCATAATTTTGCTACTGATCATCCAAAAATGGTTCCAGCAGTACACTGACAGGGCACTGCCAGAAGTTCAAGCCAGATTCAGAAAAGCATGTGGAACAAGGGATATCATAGCTGATGTTAGTTGTATCTTACCTCTCAAGTCAGAAAACACAAGAAAGATGTTACTTGTGTTTCATTGACTATGTAGACCATAAAAACTGTAGGCAACCTTAAGAAGGAGAATGGGAATTATGGAACCCTTCATTGTGCTTACTCTAACTTGTACATGGATCAAGATGCAGTTGTGCATACAGAAAAAGGGAGTATTATGTGGCTAGAAATCAGTAACGGTCTATGTCGGTGTTATAGCCTCTCAGCATACTTGTTCAATCCGTATGCTGAACAAATCATTGGAGACGCTGGATTATATGAAGAAAAGGATTGGAAGAAGGATTAGTAACAACCTGTGAGATGCAGATGGTACGGCCTTGCTTGCTGAAAGTGGGGAAGATGTAAAGCACGTGCTGATGAAGATCAAGGACCTTAGCCTTCAGTATGGAAGTAAGTAAGACCAAAATGCTCACAACTGGACCAGTAGGTAACATCATGGTAAATGGAGAAAATATTGAAATTGCCAAATGCTTTGTCTTACTTGGATCTACAATCCATGCTCATGGAATCAGGAGTCAACACTGCTCCTCAATACTTCTTAAAGCATTGAAAGCAAGGATGTTACTTAGAGCACTAAGTTATGCTTGACCCAAGCCATGGTATTCTCCATTACATCACATGTATGTGAAAGTTGGGCATTGAGTAAGGAAGACCATAGAGGAATAGATGCATTTGAACTGTGGTGCTGGAGAAGAATATTGAAAGTACACGGTCCCAGTGCTCCTTTAAGGCAAGGACAGTAAAACTTCATCAAATGTATTTTGGACATGTTGTCAGGAGAGACAAATCCCTGGAGCAAGATCCCATGTTTGGTAACATGGAAAGGTGGCAACACAGAGGAAGGCACTCCAAGAAGTGGATTGAAGGATGTCTATATCCATGGGCCCTGACATAGGAACAATTGTGAGGATGGTTCAAAGCCACGCATTGTTTTATTCTGTGTTCATAGGGTTGCTGTGGCACTTGCTGCCACCTAAACACCATCATCTACCAGTCCGTAGGATATGTGCATCAAGTCATATACTGCTAAACTGTGTATATTTCTAGATGCCTACTTAACACAATATAGGGATATATTTGGCACTCTGGAGTAGACTTTTCTACTCTACAGTCATACATATGACCACAACGTGCTGTCAGTTTAACTGTTGTGGCTCGTGTGTTGCTGTATTGCTTACAACAATGTTCCCAGTCTTCCATATACCAGGAGCATCATCCACAGTGAATAGGTTTAAGAAGAGCTTCCAGATTAAGAACACACTACATAAAACGAATAGGTTGTAGACTTCTGAGAAATTATCCACTGAAATTCTCTAGACAGTATCAACACATTGTCAGTTACTGAAAACCTAATGGACAGAACACAAAGAAAGAAGTCAGAAGGCATTCAAATTATGACTGAGGAAGAACTATCTTCTCAAAGTAAAGTCCACAAAAAGAACACAGGTGGAGGAAAGCCTGGGGGAGTAAAGTCCTAGACACCATTTACTGATGGGCATGACTCAAAAGGAAAAGAAACAGCTGCAGACTTCAATTAAAATAGTAATTTCCAAGGTTCAAAGTATGAATCTAGGAAAATTTATTGCCATTAAAAATGAAATTAAATACAGAGATTGATATTCTAGGCATTATTGAGTTGGAATAGAGTGGTGTTGGCCATTTTGAATCATGAAATCATATAGTTTATTATTCTGGAAACGACATGATCAAGAGGAATTCATCTTCAAAATGTTCAAAGAGAACATTTCAATATCTGTCTCGAAGTACAGTGCAATCTGATAGGATAATGTCCATCTACCTACAAGGAAATCCAACTAATACAACTACTATTCAATTTTCTATACCGATTGCTAAACCTAGTGATGCAGAAATTGAAGAATTATACCAAAATATTTAATCTGAAGTTGATCAAATATGTAACCATTCATGGAAACAAAGAGGAAGCAGTAGTGGTTGCAAACTATGGTCTTGGTGGTAGAAACAAAGATAGACATTGCCCGATAGAACTTTGCAAGACCAATAACATTATAGCAAACAACGTTTTTCAACAACACTAAAGGTGACATATGCATGCACTGCTCCAGATGGACTGCACAGAAAGCAAACTGACTACATCTGTGGGAGGTGATGATGGAAATGATCAATATAAGCAACTAAAACCAGGCCACGGGCCTTCTGCAGAAAAGAAAGAAAAAGGTCTATAAAAAGACAGGACATAAAGAATAGTTTAGTGTGAATGTCAAAAGACATCCTGAAACTTGCTTTTCATCATAGAGTAGTTAAGCTACATAGAAGACTTGATGAAGTCAAAGGGCTGAATAGAAAATGTCAAAGGGCTTCTTGACAAGACAAAGGCAAACATTATAGTGAAATGTTCCAAGACCTAGAGTTGGAAACCAAAGTGGAAGAATACACACAGCATATCTGAAACTGAAAAAAAAACCTCAAGAAAAATTCAAGCCTTGCATGGAAATGTGGAAAAATTATATTGCCAATCTGTTGACTGAGGCAGGACACATCAACAGAAGATGGAAGGAATGCACTGTAGCAAAATAAGTAGTCAACATTCAAACCTTACAAAAGGCAGCACTTGAACAAGAACCAATGATACTGAAGAAAGAAGTCCAAGCTACACTGAAAGTATTACCAAAAACACGGCTTCAGGAACTGATGGAATTCCAATTGAAGTGGAAACACTTACTCAAGTATGCCAGGAAATTTGGAAGACAACGACTTAACCAACTGACTGGAAGTGAACTATATTTGTCACCATTCCAAAGAAAGGTGACTCAAACTGAATGCACAAATTAGAGAACAATATCGTCGATATCATGTGCAAGCAACATTTTGCTGAATAACCTCCAAATACGCTTGCAGCAGTACATGGATGGGGACCTGCCGGAAGTTCAGGCTTGATTCAGAAGAGAATTGGGGACAAGGGTTGTTATTGCTGATATCAGATGGCTCATGGCTCAAAGCAGAGAACACCAGAAAGAGGTTTACTTGTGTTTCATTGATTATGCAAAAACATTCGACTGTGTGGATCATAACAAAGAGGGGATAGTCTTGAGAAGAATGGGAATTTCAGAACACTTCATGGGCTTGTGTATAATTTGTACATGGATCAAGAGGCAGTTATGAGAACAGAACAAGGGGACACTGCATGGTTTAAAATCAGGAAAGATGTGCATCAGGATTGTGCTACGCAATATCAGAAAAAAAGCCCACTACTGTTACTTCAGTATGACTCACAACAACCCCTTATATGGTTTTTGATGGTTTAAATATTTATGAGAACCAAAAAAACCTGATCTTTCACCCAAGGAGAATCTGGTGGGTTTAATATGCTGATCTTGCAATTAGCAGCCCAACTTGTAACCCACGACACCAGCAGGGCTCCTTTTTATTATTTAATTTAATTATTATTATATTATTATATTATTTAATTTAATTTAATTATTAAAATCTACCCAAGAGGATTGAACTTTTAGAGGTACAGCTATGGGATTAGCCACTATGAGTAATAGTAATAATTTTCACTTAACTAACCAGATGTGTCTCATGTGTCCAGCTCAATCCCAGATGAATGTAGCACTCAGGGAATGACTGGTGCCAGTTCTTACGTTTGTTGGGAAGCTTGAGACACAAACGATCTTCATGTGTAATGCAGATAGACAGACAAGCAAGCACTCAGTAAACATTTGACAAATCAACATTTCTATGAAATTGCTGCTAGGGATTTATTCAATTTGGTGAAAAATGTGTATTATTTTTTAGTTCTTTTGCAAGAACTAAAATCTGTTGGAATGTGTATAATCTTTCCATATTCACCTCTGAAAATCCCGTATCCCAAACAGATGAACATAATCCTTTGCCTAGAGATGTTATTTTGGGCAAGAGGTCTGGATATTCCAGAGCTGCAGAGTGTTTTCTGAAAAGCATTCTTCGAAACCCCTGCAAAAGTTTTTCTAGCAAAATTTCCCACAGAATTAAATATGCCAAAGATGGCTTACATGGAGATTAACCTCTGGATTTAAGGGTACATTTATTTTCCCCTTTTATTTAAAATAAGTTACTTCCCTCTGGATTAGAGAGCCAAATAAGGTCAAAAAATCGAATTCACTGGACTTGGTGTGTAAAGAAAGGTACATGGTGACAGCATCTATTCTCTAAAGACTTAACGTTAATCCAATGATGGACAGTCACTAAGGAAATTAAAATGGGCATTTGGGAGAGAATTAAAGAGTAAGGATAAATTCCCAAGCACAGAGAATAAATAGTGATGATTTTGTCACATGTTTCTCTTATTTAATACTTTATTGGCAAATGCATTTTTAAAGTTCTTGCTTAAAAACTACTTTTTATCCACAAATATTCTGTGCTAAAGTAAAGAAATTTTCTTAAAGCACTCACCTTACTAGTGACCCATCAGTTTGAACTTTTTTATTCTGTTCTTTTCAGTGTAAAAATAATTTCTCTCAAAGACCCTGATATTACAGATACATTTCAGATTAGCAGAATGGTTGGGGTTTCAGTCCAAGGCCTTATCAATATGTCTTTGGACCCATTGGACAAAAACCCTTGAGTCCCAAGCCTTGTTTATAATTTGATGAGAACTTGTGCTCATTCGGTGCAGTGTGACTGTAAGACCCCATGTAGAAGAGCGATGTCCAGGGGTGAGGAGTTGCGTCCTTCTGCCTCAGGGACAAGGACATGGAGTTCACGGGACTTCTGTTCAAAATTTGTGCATTGAGGGTGCCCATTGAGGGTGGCACCATGTATTTTTTATTTTCATACTATTTCAAAACTACTATATAATTGCTATTTTCATACTTTATTTTCCTTTTTAGGACACGTGTAGCCTAGTTTTGCCTTTGTAAATGAACATTATTCAACATTTCACCCTATCTCCAACCCACAATTTCAGTGTAAATGATGTCTAGTTACCAAAAGTGTTAATCTGTATAAGTCAATAATCCATCTATTCTGGCCTAAAAAAATGCCATATAAATGTATACTTCCTTTATCTTGACAGCATTTGGAATTCTATAGCATTGGCTAAATTAATGGTAATATCATACCATATGTCCTATGGGGATAATATAAAACATCCTTCAACAAAATAATAATGATGTATTTAAAGTGAATCAGAGACATATAGAAACCATAGATACATGAATGGATTTTGAGCTGCCACCTAACAGTAGTTCTAATCTGAGAATAATTAGTTCTTATGGCGTGGCCCTGCTCAGTACCTACCCTCAGGAAGAGATCACTGAAAACTTGGGTGCTATGACAAAGTGTGCTGAAGGAAGTAGTTGGTGCCTATGTATCAGAAAGGGTTAAGCCTGGAATCTTAAAGGCTTTTCTTAAAACAGGCAGCCATGTCAGAGAGACATTGGCTAAGTCTACACAGAGGAAGCACAGCAACCTGAGTGATTCAAGAATTGTAAATAATTAAATCCAGATCCAGAGGAGGGAATGTTATTAGAGCTTCAAATGAACACCTCATTTGCAGAAGGCTTCAAATTACAGCGAAAGCCCAAAATCCTCTGCAGGATCCCCCATGCGGATTGATTCTCTAGTGATTCCCATTTCACTAGGGGCCACATCTATGAGAAAGGCCTGGCTATCAGACAGATTATCTGTAGGGTAGATTACTGTAGTTCTATTTAGGTCAGAAGGTGACACCTTGTCATTGATCTCCCTCTTATCCAATGTATAATGTCTCCAGTTTCTAATATGTTCCGCCTTGTTTTTGACTGAGGTTTTCCTCTACTTCCTTCTGTCATTGCCATTGATCAGTTTGTATTTTGCTGTGATGGTGTATCTTGTGTTTTTATATGAAACCCAGAGTAGGTAAAACTGTAGAGATAACAAGTGGATAAATAGATTCAAAAGGACTTGGCAGGAGAGGGAGGCAGGAAGGAAATGGCAAGCTAGCAACGAGTGCAAGAAAGAAGCAACATCCTGGATTTGTTTGTGGTGACGGTGCACAACTCTTCTGAATGCGATTAGACTATTGAAATGTATGATATGTGAACTGTATGTCAGTGAAACTATTAAACAAATTTTTAAAAAGAAATAGATTCAGGAAGAGATGCTAAAAGTGCCTTGGTATAAAATCTTTCTCTTCAAGCTTCCTTGAGATGATGAAAAAGTAATCTCATCTTTCATGCAACAAAAGTTAGCAGTTTAAATCATCCGTTTTTGAAATTTTATCATTTCTTGGATTTTCTAATAGTTTCATTCTTCTAAATTTTCAATTTCTATATTCTCACCCTCATAAAATAATCTCAAGCCACTCCTTTTTCTCTTTTTTTTGAAATTCTACACATGCCATTCTTCTACTCTCATAAACCCCCAACTATGTACTTTTCTTTTTTGTTCCTTTGTGTAAATCCATGTCTATATTTCCATCTCCCTTTTCAGTTGGATCCTTAAACTCACCATGCCCACAATCCACTCCATCCTCACACATATGCTCCCCAGGCAAGATCTTTCTATTATGGCAGCTGTCCGAGCCAGCTGCATTCCAAATCTCTGACAGCAGCCCGACTACAAACCTAGGAATCCTCTTTAACTCTTCTAATTCCTCTAACCAGAGAATTGTTTAGGTCTTATTCTTCAATGTCTCTTATAAATACTGTTCTTTTCTTTCTCTTTTACTGATACTTACTTCCACTCCTTCTAAAATTGATTTTTAATAATTCTCTGAGTGATTTCCCTGATATTCATTCCTCTGTTCCCTTCCCAACTTTTGTTCCAATGACAACACCTTCAAGAGACTATTTAGCTTCTACCATGCCATCCATTCAACTTAGTTCCAAACCTTGGTATCTTCCATTTATAACTTCTTTCAGGGCTTCTCTGATTCTATCTCAAAGCATTTTCAGTCCAGAAATGCTCTTCATAATGAGAGCCACTCTTTAGTGACATTTTACTCTGCTAAGTGGTATCCTAAGTACTTTATCTATATTATTTTATTTAATTATCACATAATCTGTTGATGGATGTATTCATTTATTCACTTTTATTTCATTATTTGTTAGAAAGGGTTATGGAGTTAGAGTTAGAAAGGGTTATGGAGTTAGAAAGGGTGCTGACATTTCAGATTGTCACCTCTGCATTCAACAGCTCAAATCTGTTATCCTGTCCCCCTGCCCCCACCCCACACACACCCAGTAGTCTCTCTCTTTTCTCTCCCCAGCTTATTCTTCTCTCTTATGTATCTCCATTCTCTCGTTCACCAAAGTGCATTATCTTTCTTCCCTTGACACCCTCACCAATTACCTCCAATTTCTGTTCCTGTTTGTATGAAAATCTTTGTCTTGGACCCTCCACCCTGCTCCACTCATATAAGAGTGCTCCCCTGAAATATCTGTCCTTTTTGTGCTTGATTAATTTGATTCAGCTTAATGATCTCCAGGTCTATCATGCCATGACGCACTTCGTGGGATCATTGTTATTTTTGGCAATTCGTTGTATTCCATAATATGTATGTACCAATGTTTCCGTATCCACTCCTCTACTGACGGGCATCTTCTTACTATTGTGAATAGTTCTGCAGTGAACATGGTGTGTGCATATAGCTGTTAGTACTTTGGCTCTTCTTTGGACTATATGTCAAGTTTGATATATGGAATCATATGGAATTTCTATTCCCATTCACTTGAAATAATAGTATGTAATTTTCCACAACACTGCTGTCCACAATTATATACCCATCATCAGTGTGAGGTCTCAATCTCTCTGCATTCTCACCAGCATTTGTTGATTTCTGTTTTTTTTAAATCATTTTTTATAACATTGGCTGTTAATTATCAGTGTAAGATGGTGTTTCATCGTTGCTTTGATTTGCATCCCCCACTGAATAATCATCATGATTTGTTTACATATGTTTGTTAGCCATTGGATGTCATCTTTGGGGAACTGTTCTTTGCTCATTTTGACTTTAAGTTCCAGAGATATTATTGTACCCAAACCACATCAATTGCCAAGTGAAGAAATTGGGATTTAAGCAAAGACCTGTAGATGATAAAACCTCAGATCTTAACCACCAATTCAGTTGACGTATCATCATCACTGGTGATATATATTGAGTACCAACTATGTGCCAGGCATTAAACCTAGATCCTTTGCATGAATCATGGCTAATATTCAAGACGGTCCTTTACTGTAGATATATATTCAATTTTACAGATGAAATTGTATGCTGTGGAAATGGAATAAATACAGACAAGTCATTCACATGTATGCATATATGGCATCTTTTTTGCTTTACCTTCAACTCAGTAAAATCTCAAAGGGAGACTCAGTTCAGAGGAATGGTTATACACTGCAGTTGTTGTTTGAAGTTTCTTTGAACCAAAACATACAAACTGAAATGCCTACATGACTACAGCCGATAACATAAATTAGTAAATTAGGGTACAAGACAATAAAGACTAATGCTTCTTGTGGGCTTTGAAAGTATGGAAAAACACTCAGGTTTAATATAATGGCATTTTACATGTAAACAAACACACACACACACACACACACACACACACACACACACACATATATATCCTCCCAATTATAAGTCACTCATCTGCTGGTTGCCTCTTCAATGTCTCCATTATTTTAAGCAATAGTTATTAGTTAGAATAGACAGAGAGATCAAGAGATGTGCATTTCCAATTTCAGGATGAATATGAAGTAATTAATTGTACATTTTAATTTTTATACGTCTAAAACTAATTTGATAAATGCATGGAGATCACAATTAAGGAGTAACTGCTTTGGTTGAATTCTTTCACTTGCACAGTAATGACAACAAACTTTCAGTACTTTATCAAAGAAGAAAAACTAAATTCTGAATAATTTTTCTTTCATTGAGTAGTTGTAAATCTTAAGCTTCAAATCACAGCATTTACTGAGTGAAGGTTCCTCTTAGATTGTAAAGTATGGTGCCAGCTGCTGAGTGGACAGTTCATTGGGGATATCATCAGAAAGACAGAGGCACTTCCACTGCTATTTGACTTTTCAGTGTTGGCAGAAGGGACCTCACTGATTTGAAGTTTAAGCTTGGAAAATTCAGACATAAAGGGTTACTCTCCCATTTAAAATGGTCTTCTTTGGATTGCCTTATCCTGAAAATGAGAAAGAACCCTGTGTGGCCTTCCGGGGTCTCTCTTTATGCTACTTTTGGCAAAGCCGACAATATGTTTTGATGTTAAAGCCCGTCTTTGGAACCTGTATATTACACTACAAGAAAACTAAGCAACTTTCAAATACTCCACATTTACCTTTTGACACCCCATAACCAGTAGCTGAACTTTAATTTCTGGGAAGCCTCCCCATGATTAATGCCTTTACATTTATGACATGAGAAGAATGAGCCGTATGTTGTAGTTGGTCTTCTGTCCTTGGCTAATGGCGGCCTGTCCCAGGATTTTGACGTGTGCTTGCATTCTGGCACCAGGCTTCACACTTCTCCACAGGCACAGAGCTAGCTCACAGAGCCCATTGGGCACAGCACCTTGAGGCATATATCATGAATGTGAAGGGGGCCGGCCTCCTGAAACGTGGTACTCCCACTCTCCCTCTTCCTGTCTGAAGCCTATTGTGAGGGACCAAGACCTCTCTTCACAAGGCAGCCTTGGAAGAGTTGAGTTTCCTAGTTCCTAATTCAAACAAAATATCAATTATATTCTCCATTGACCGCATTGCAAGGGTTGTCTGTTTTTCCTATTTGTACTGCTAGGAAGAAATAATTTTACTTTCCCTATCATGTGTCTCTTTCAGGGGACAACACTGAACATCTTTGGGACATTCCTCAGTTTCTATCTCCCCATGAGACAAGAATGACATTCATGAGTCATGTCTGATAATGGCTTGCTCTGTCCCCCAAACATTTTTTATCCCCCCTGCTCCCTCAGAGACACAGTAGAGATTGTATCTCCTGTCTCATTCTAGGCTATGTGAATTGCCTTGGCCAATTAGAAATGAACATAAGTGACAACTGTTACTTGGACTATAAACTTTAAGAGCCAGTGTGGGAATTACCTTACTTATTCTCTGACTGTTGTAATGATTGAAGAAACACAAGGTTGGGTTTCTGAGTGATTATGATAAAGACAGACCCCCCTAATCACCAGTGTGAGATTTGTATCCCGGGTAAGAAATACATGTTTGTGTGTTGATACTAGAGTTTGGAGATTGCTTGTTACAGCATCATAATCTAGCCTACTCTGATGACATTCCATGTTTACTAACAAGCAAGACCATTGCCTGGATGCTCAGTCCCAGCAGAAATAAGCTCAGTGCTCTCGTGTCTCACTCTTTTATATATCAGCACAGAAATGTACATTTCTGGCACATATTTTTCCTCCATGCAGAAAGGTTACCAAGAGCACCTGCTTTAGCAAGGGTACCATCTTCTATCTTTGCGCTACTTAACAGACTAGAAATACTAAAGTCTAAATCAGGAAAGAAGATAGAAAAACCTATTATGTCCTTTCATTAGCTTTTAAAATTTTTATTTTATTAAATGATAATTTTATTGGGAGCTCTTATAACTCATAACAATCTATACAGCAATTGTATCAAGCATATTTGTATATATGTTGCCTTCATTCTTTTCTAAACCTTTATTTTCTACTGAGCTCTTGGTATCAGCTCCTCCTCCTGCCCCCATGACCCCTTGATAATTTATAAATTATTATTATTTTCATATCTCACACAGACTGCTGTCTCCCTTACCCCATGGTTTCTGTTGTTCATCCCCCTCGAGGGGTGTGTGTGTGTGTGTGATGCAAGGGGTTCCCCCTTCTTCCCCTCCTCTTCTGACCTTTCCCTACCCTTCTAGTATCACTATTCCCATTCCTGTTCCCGAGAGGAATATTGTGTGTTTCCTTGGTGCTTTACTGTGCCTTGGTTGACTCATCCTTCTTTGTGACCCTTTTGTGGGGGGATGTTCCATTTGTCTACAGATGGGCTTTGGGTCTCCGACCCCCCTCACTAGCTTAACAATGTTAATGAATCTGTATTTTGACCCTTAACCTGTTTCTTCTCACATTGTTGTGAAACCAAAGAAGTTTTTCCCCAAAATCCAAAAATTCACATACTTTAGGTCTTTATGTAGAAGAATATTTGGGTATGTATGTAGAGAGCAGGTATTTTGAGAAAGTCCTGAAATGATAGTGACCTAGTGGCTCAAGGATATAACACACAGGATTGGGAAATAGACCCAAGATTCCCACCAGGTCTTCAAATCTGGTTTGTTCTGTTTTGAACCCCAGCTGAGAACTTGCATTTCCACACAGATGTATTGAATCTGCATCTGCATCTTAACAAGAGCCCAGGTAATTCTTACAGATCCTCGGGCGATTCTTATGTATGGAGGGGCAATGCATTTTTTAAATGTGGCTCTTATATCTAAGGTATTTGCCACTAAATTACCTTTCCCTGTATGGTTCTGGTAAGAAGGTGGGCTAAATTACTGATAGGGTTCACTTCTGAGTAATTGCAAACAGAATTGTCTGGAGTCCTATCTTGCTATTTATAAATTAAGCCCTTTGAGAAGCAAAAGGGAAAGATATTATTATAAAAAAGAGCCAGGGATGGAACATGTCTTCTGGACCTGAGAGCCCTGTGCGGTGAGCCCCCTGAATCCAGTTTACAGCTAAAACATCAGAGGAGCAGCAGCAGAACCAAGAACCAGAGCTTGGACTTGAGTGGTGGATTTCCCAATCCATGGAGCCAGTAAAACTGAATGCTGTTGTGTGCAAGGCTGGCTTGTGGATTGAGGTGTGTCTGGGCACTTAATTCAGGGGGCTGGGCTTGCTGACCCACAGATTTTAGATGGAAACCTTTGGGCTGAGGTTTATAGCAAAGTGGTATGCCCTCTAGACATTTATTAGCATATTGACAGAACTTTGTAATGTCCTGATAAACAATTCAACACTGAGCATTTTTCACTTGAATTACAACTGGTTAAATTCCTCAATAAGCCTTTTAATCATGAATTTTATCTCTGAGTCCTGTGTAATAATTTCAGTGGATATTAGAGACCAAGTAGAGATGTAAAGTTAAAAACATTAATTAGTATACATGTATACCTAGAGATTATTCCAAAATGTAGACTTTGATTCAATATTTCTGGGGTGGAAATGCAAATTCTCAGTTAAGGGTCAAACTGAAATGAATGGGTTGGAAGCATACTTCCATGATTGGATTGTACAATATGATAAAGGTTAACCTTTGACTTCAAGTTAGTTGAAAGGAGGATTTTCCGGGGTGGGTATGATTTATCAAGGTGAGCGTTTAGAAGAAAGCTTATAGGTCACAGATGGAAACTGTCTAGAAGCCATTGTTCTGTTGACTTTGGGATCAAAGAGCCATGTTGTAGCCTCCATAGGAAGCGACATGGTAAGGCCTTGGGAGTGGCCTCTAAGAGTTGAGAATGCCTGACAAGTAGCAAGAAAACCAGGATCTCGGTCATGTACAAATTCTGACAATAAACTGGGAGAACTTGGAAGTGGGTTTTCTTAGTTAAACAGTGACAACAGAGCCAGTCAACACCTTGATGCAGCCTTCAGGGACTGGCAAACTTTTGAGACAGATGAGTCAATCTTGTCCCTCACAACAATTTAAAAATTATCTGAGAGCGATATATAGATTTTTACTAACAACTATCCTTTGGATGAAACCATGATAGTTTCATTTAATTTCCAATCCTATCTCCAAGTCATGTATGTACAGAAAGAACTGCAGATGGCTTGTGAGCAGCAGTTTGGCAACTCCTGGACTAGATGTACCCAACTCCTAACCCCTGGGAACCTTGAGGTCATTCATGTGTGGCATTTTAAGCTACTAAATTGGTAGTGATTTGTTATGTAGCAATAAAATTCTAATAGCAAAAGGGATCTGACATAACAGTTCATGGGTATCTGGCTGTTATTTTAATAACAAATAACCCAGAAAACTCCTTAGCACCCAGAAATCAATTTTAACTCCCACTTGGACAGTGAGGTTGGAAGTTCTTACAGTGGTTAAATATCGCCTTTGACCTCATCTGTACCTATTCTAAATCTGTAGTGTCACTCCTCCCTTCTCAGTATTCTTATCCTTAGGCTACAGTTAGTCATACAAGACATAAGCACCTGGGAAGTCAATAAAATGGATTTGGGCCAACAAGGTAGTATATGTCTAAAACTAAACGAGCAATTCTGAACGGAGCTATGATAGATCCATTTGTCTGAATTATCATCCTTTAAGGCAGACTGTAATATTATCATCATGCTTTTAGAAAGAACAACACAACCAGGCTGCAATAAGCCTCATTGCAAAGAGGAGAGAGATTTGTTTGATCAGTTCATTAGAATACTGCATATTTTGAACCTCATAGCTAGACCGGAAACAACCAATATCATAAAAGCACTATTTGAAGTTAATAGCTTCTTCTTTTTTTACATCGATGGGTAAATTAGTTGTATTTTGCATAGAATTAGTTTAAGAAATATAAGCCATAAAGACACCATATTAATATATAGTATATATTTGTTGTATAGAATGATGGGAAAGCATTAAGATGTACCACCTTTTTAATAAGAGAAACTATGCAAGTTCTGTAGGAATTAAGGAAAGGAATCAGTTTTTATGGAGAAAGAAAATCAACAGAAAAAGGGAAATATGTGGAATTGGTTGTATTTTTTTAACCAAGAGTGAAGAAACATCTGACCAAATAGCAGTGACTTTTCACAGCTTTCTTTCAGACAAATTTACCAAACGGAACTCACTTTGTGAGAATAGCTCTAAGAGGGGGGAAACAAGAGAAAACATGTCACATGTTTTTAACAGTGCAATTTATTAAAAAATTTAATAAGGGTGACTGAAAAAAAAACTGATGGCACAGAGGGGACGATAGAGTCTATATTTTCAATTTTTAACTTGAGTCCATGGATTAGAAATTAGAGATACCTCTTGAATTGGTTGAATGCCAACCAATTCTTTTACCAACCCAAACTACAGTGCCTGTATACTTTCTGCACCATTCATTTTTTTGTGACCGCTCCTATGGTCTTTCATTTATAGTAATTCAAGCCTTGGATTTTTCTTGAGTGCTATAAAGTTTGAGGAATGCTGAGACGCTGTTTGTTTGTTTGTTTTCTAACTCCAGTTCTTTGCACATTTTATTATAATATTTTGTTTTCTCAAGTAGTCCTTTGCGACCTTTCTGTTTTGTGTAAGCATCATCACTTCTTTCATTTGCTTGAGGCACTGCATATTTATTAGCAAGTATCAGTCTCTTCTGACATTCTTCCACCCAATTTCTTCCCTGTCTTTGTAATGAGCTTTATTGTACATCACGCCCTTGAGGTCAGCCCACGACTCTTCTGGACTTCCTTCATTATTGTTCAGTCCCCCAAATATACTCTCCAGTTGGTCGAACATGGAAAACCGGAGAAAATTCCATGCATAGGAACTATGATGCTGGCAAAGAATATTAAAAGTATCATGGACTGTCAAAAAAACCACACAAAAAACAAAACAAAACCACCAAGTCTGTCTTGAAAGGAGTACAACCAGAATGCTCCTTAGAGGCAAGGACAAGGAGACTTTATCTCAAGCAGGAAAGACTGGTCTCTGGAGAAGGTTATCAGGCTTGATACAGAGGAGGGGCAGTGAGAAAGAGGAAGGTCTTTGAGAAAATGACCTTGTAACATCTCAGATGGAGCACCTGTAACAATGGGCTCAAACATAAGAACAATGGTGAGGATGGTAGCAGATCAGGCAGGTTTGAATCCCATTGTACATAGGGGTCGCCATCAGTCAGCACCAACCCTAAGACACCTAACAGTATAACATATTGAAAGTTATACTTTGGCTCTCCTTCTCATGCTTTGACTGGTTTTAATTTTCTTTAGCTTCCATTTGAATTTACCTATGAACAATTGATAAGGCTTGTCCACAGTTGTCACTTGTTTTGTTCTTCCTGATAATATAGACGGCTCTCTCAAATACATTGGTAAAGAACGTGGCTTGAGAAATTGATGCAATACAAAAGGAGAGGCTTCAACAAATGTGTGCAATGCTGGAAGTCCACACTCATTTATGCCAAGAAATTTAGAGGATGATTACTTCACCAACTGACTAGAAGATATCTATATCTATGTCCATACTGAAGAAATGCTGGAATTATGAAACTCTATCATTAATGTTACATGCAAATTTATGCATAATGTTACATGAAAATTTTGCTAGTAATTGAAATATGGCTGTAACAATACACCAACAAGAAACTGGTAAAAATTCAAGTGGATTCAGAAGAGAACGTGGAATAATATGTACATTTGTTGATGCCAAATAAATCTTGGCTAAAAGCAGATACTACCACAAAGATGTTTACCTGTATTTCTTTGACTATGTAAAGACATTCTCCTTTATTGAACCTGAAAAAATATAGATAACATTCTGCTATGGGATGACTATGCTTTGCATGTGTCAAGGACATCGATTTTGGAGGTTTGTGTGTGTCTCTGAGACTTATGTGTTGTAAATCCTAACCTGTGATTATAATCCAATAGAGAATGTGTTGTCTTTGTTATGTCAGTAAGATTAGTGTAGAGTGTGTTTTGAGTCAATCTCTTTGAGTTATAGTAAAGTTTAAGCAAGCAAACAAGTAAGCCCAAATGGAGGGAGGAAGATGCGGTTGTCAGGGAGCAGATACTGTGAAGAAGACACAGCATCTTTCTCCAGAGTCAACAGAACAAACAACTTCCTCCAGAGATCACACTCTGAAAGCCAGTTCCTAGCCCCCTAACCTATGAATGAGGAAGACCATTTTATAATGGTGCTGGCAAGTAATTTTGAGTATATTTTGAGTGACCAGAACAATGAACAAATCTTGTAAGACAGAAAGCCAGAATGTGCTTCAGCATCAGGATAGTAAGACTTCATTTCCCTTACTTGGGACCGGTCAGCTAGCACCAAACCCTGGAGAAGGACATCATGCCTGACAAAGTAAATCAGTGGAAGAGTAAGACACCATTAAATGAAATGGCTTGACAGTGACTGTAACAATAGATGCAGACATAGAATGGATTATGTGAATGCCATTTTCTTGTATCATAACTTAAAGGACTATGAGTTGAAACCTACATGAGAATACCTAATAATAGTAATAATGAAGAAAATAATAATTGTTTAACCAAGTCTCTGGACACTACTGGATGTTACTCCTCTCATGGAATAACCAAAAAGATATGAATCAATAATATCAGATTTTCTATCCACTTAGTTTCAACAGTACTATAAATCACAATCTTATTCTGGGTGATTGATGGTGCCAACTAATTTAGAAGTTTGTTGATGGATATGTTTTTAGTTCATATTATTGGCCACTTGTGCAAAAGTCTTGCATATCTCAGAGAGGCTGGTTCTCAGTGTTTCAGTAGATTTGAGTAGCTTGCTAAGGAAACTTGGAACTTATGAAGAGATGCAAGGTAAGCTGGCTAATTTTCTTTCATCTTGATCATCTTCACTAACTCACTTTTGAAGTCTACCTATCTTATTTTCAGGAAGTTTGCATTTCCTATTCATTGCTCAGTTTTATTTCTCCATTTGCATAAAGTTGCCAAAACATCATGCTAGTTTGATCTCAATGAGAAGGATAAACATCTACTGTACTTAATGCATGTTAGTAGGCTCACACTGTGAAGGATCTATCAGTGGCTTAATCTATCAAGATAGATTTACATTTTAAGAGGTGACATTCATTAATCTATGTGCATCTCTATTTGAGCAGTAGGAATGAGGCTTTTGACTTCTCTGACCTTCTTTTCTAGCCACATCTGACACTTTTTCCCCATGAGCAATGAGGATCTTTTACTTCATACTCTACCCCTGAAAAGCCGCCAGTATCTGCAGTGGGTTGAGAACACTTTCCCCCAAAGACACACACATAGTTCAGGCTGGACTTGAAACCACTCCATTATCAGCTTTGGTTCTAATCCAAGTGGCAGATACACAAAGGAGTCAATTAATTGAAAATAAAAATCAGCTTCATTAGTGAGAGTGCAATTGGAGTGGGGCAAACAAACAAAACTTAGACATAAGGTAAAAGTTGACTTGCTATTATTGACTTAAGATATTCTTATCCACCCAGTTAGGGATCATTTGAAAACCACAGATTTTGTCCAAGGGCAAGCTTTTGTTTGTTTGTTTCTCAAACCATAAAAATAAAATACACAACAAAAAGCATTATATGCTCTCTGAAAGCAGGAAGATATAAAAAGGGATAGGCAGGGGTGGAGGGGATAAGCTACTTATTTGTGATTTTCTGAAGTTGAAATATCAACCAGTCACTTTATTTCCAAGGATTGTTACATACTTTATGCATTTCAGTACAAAATTAAAATTCATGACCCTCTTAAAAAAATCTTAAGAATTTCAAGGTGGAAATAGTAGAGCATTAAATCATTGATGGTTCTTCTAAGTGTGGAGTCCTATCCAAGTTTACCGATTCGTATAATCATGTTGTTGTTGTTCTTAGGAGTCACCAACTTACTTCCAACCCTTCTGGACCCTAAGCACAACAGGCGGACATGGTGCCTGGTCCAGAGCCATCCTCACAGCTGTTCCTCGTAGCAGTCCGTTGCCTTGAAGGTCTTCGTTTTTTGTTGTTGTTGTTGCCTCTCTCTCTACCAAGTATGATGTCCTTTTCCAGGAATCAGCCTTTCCTGGAAATATGTCCAAAATATGTAAGATGATTTTGCCATCTTTACCTCTATTGAGCACTCTGGCTGGACTTCTTCCAAGACATATGTCTGCCCTTTTAGCAGTCCATGGCACTATCACTGTCCTCCTCTCTCACACAACTCAAATGCATCCATTCTTCTTCGGTCTTCTCTGTTCAACGTCCACTGTCACATGTAGATGTGGCCACTGAAAATACTATAGCTTGAGTCCGGTACACCCTAGTCCTCAAAGCAGCATCTTGCTTTTAAATACTCTAATGAGGTCTTGTATAACAGATTTACCTATCTTTTAATCTCTTGACTGTTGCTTCCATGAGCATTTATTGTGTATCAAAACAGAGAGAATTCTGATAATTTCAACCTTTTCTCCATATTCTATGATGGTACCTATTGTTCCAGTTGTGAGGATTTGGGACTTTACATTGAGTTTTAATCTATATTAAAGGCTGAAAACCTTTGTCTTCATCAGCAAGTACTTCAAGTCTTCTTCCCTTTGAGTTAGAAATGTTGTATCATCTGCATATTGCCAGTTGTTAATAAGCCTTCTTCTAGTCCTGATATCATACTCTTCTTTATATAAAACAGCTTCTCTGTTGGTTTTTCCAGCAGACAGACAGAATAGGTATGGAGAGAGGATACAACCCTGACACAGACATCTCCTGATTTAAACCATGACACACACTTCTGATTTTAGGTCATACAGTATTCCCGTGTTCTGTTTACACAACTGCTTCTTGATCCATGTACAAGTAAGTACCACATGAGCACAAAGAAGTACATGTGAATTCCCACTCTTCACCAGGTTATACAGTTTGTTATGATCCATACAATCAA
>NW_022111373.1:59210087-59211713 GCF_000313985.2 Echinops telfairi
TCTTCTGCCTCCTCAGACACCGTGTGATTTCCTGCTTAGATCTTTTGCTTTCTTTACGAATGGTGACCTTGATGTCCTCATACAACTCATAAGGTCTACTGTCCTTAGTGTTCAGTGAATCCAATCTGTTCTTGAGATGGTTTTGAAATTCATGTGGGAGAGGCCTAAGTATTTTGTCTCTGGTGACTTATTTTAATTTTCTTCAGCATTATCCTGAACTTACATATTGATGGTCTCTTCTACTGTGTGTCCCTGGTCTGGGTTTAGCTTCATCATCATCTCTTCCCATAGACATAGACAATTTCATTTCTGTATGTTCCATACAAAGAAGTCCATGTTCATAGACTATTGGGTTATTGAGAAATTATATTTTTATGAACAAGTTATTTGTTTGAGATATCCGTTGGGATTGGAGCATTTGACGTCTTCATTTGCTGAGGCAGGACGACTCAAGGTAAGAAGAAACAGCTGCAAAATCTGCTGGTGATCAGAACTTGAAATGTGCATAAATCTTGGAAAACTGGAAGTCTTCAAAAATGAAACGGAATGCATAAAGACCCATATAATCTATGTTAATGAGATGGAATGGACTGGTATTGGAAAACATAAATCAGAAAATCAAACAATTAACTATTCCAGAAATAACACAATCAAGATGAATTGCATGGGGTTCATTGTCAAAAAGCACATTGTAAAATCAGTCATGAAATATAATGCTTTCTGTATTAGGATTTTTATCTATATCCTTCAAGTAAATCCAATTAATATAACTAAAATTCAAATTTATGCATCACCACAAAAGCTGGTGAGGAAGAAATTGTAGAATTCTACCAATGACGTCAGTTGGAAATTGATCAAACATGCAATCAATATGTATTGGTAATTACTGGCAATTGCAATGTAAAAGTTGAAAACAAAGAGGAAGGAATAATAGTTGGCAGCTATGGACTTGATGATAGAAATGAAGCTGGATATTACATGATAGAATTTTGCATAATCACGAAGCTGGCCCTTTTCACTTCTTCGCTAAAGAAGAATGGGTGAAAAAGGAGTCTAACTAAGGGAATGGAGGATATCCAAGAATGTTTTCCATTTAATCATATTCATTTGCGTGGATATGCAAATAATGTGAAAATGCCATTCCCACCCACAACATTTCCAAGATTGTCATTCTCTTAATCTCTTAGGTTTAGCCATCAAATCTAGGGTTCAATAAGGAGATCATTATTCAGGAGAAAAGAATAACTTTTCCCCCCAAAAAAACTATTTTATTAGGAATGAATCATCATGCCATTCCATATTTCAATCACATCAAGCAGTAGTGTACAGTTGCTAGCAAAATCAGTTTCAAAATATTTTGTTCTTTCTTGAATTCCTTGATATCAGCTCATGCATCCTCTCCCACCTCTACCATGCCCTACCAAACCCTCCAGGTACTCTTATTCTTATTGGCTCTATGGGTTCATCAATCCTGGGTCTAATGTACTGAAAAACAGAAAAGCACATAAGAAAGAATCAAGAAGGCTTCACAGATGTTGGTGTGCTTCTTCCATGTGGACTTAGTTGAAGTCTCACTTAGATGGCTGCTTCTTAGTAAACAAGCCTTTAAAACTCTAGCCGCTATCC
>NW_022111373.1:59212008-59214958 GCF_000313985.2 Echinops telfairi
GCTCCCTGCATCCCCTATCATCACTTGTTTCAGTTATTATCCTTATGCATCCACTCCTCATGTGCTTCACAGTTGGGATGCCCACCAGAAAACAAATCACAGTAAGGTGGTAAAGACAAGATCATATTAGTATAAAGACAAAAGTACAAATCATGCCTAAGGAGAAGGCATCCATCAGCATTCAAAAAGCCTGGGAAGCAGTTTCTGTCGTGGAACAAATAAGAGATGCGCGTACCCAGTACAAATTCCGGTTATGTCTATAGGGAGGTCAACTGACAAAGTATTGAGTTTTAGCCAGTAAAATCAAGATTGCAATGGTTTATGCCTGACAGTAAGGCTGTTGGAACGCTTGCTTTTGGCTCGAGCTGATCTGCCACACACTAGTCTGACTTTATAGTCTGCAGATGGATTTGGGGCTCCCACTGTTCCCCATAGCCTTCTAAAAATTGGGAGTTCATAATTTTAGCTCTGCTACTTTTCAAAATGTTCAATTTTTTAATTGTCATCTTTGGATCACCCAAGCTGGTGTGCTTCTCCTTTGTGGACTTAGTTGACTCCTCACTTAGATGGCTGCTTGTTTGAATACAAACCTTTAAGACCCCAGATACTATTCTGGTTGATAGTTGGGCATCATCTGCTTTCTTCACCACGCTTTGCTATAGAACTTGTATCTTCAGTGATCATTTCATAAAGGTGAGCATTAAGCAGGGCCATGATGTAAGAATTAATTGTTTGTTAGTTGGAGCCAGAATTCTGTGTGAGTCCAGAACTCATTCCTGGATCTATGTTTGTTTTTCCCCCTCAACATGCTGTGACCTGGGAGTTAATACATATGTCATATCATTCCATAGTCCAATCATGTCAAACGTAATTGTATAGTACTTCCCTAATCAGTCTCTAGACATACTTTTCTTCCTGGGCTTCTTGATGTTACCTCCTTCTTCTTTGTCTCGCTCTTCTATATCAACCCTCCACCCAAACCCCATTAATATATTCTTTCCCTGTAGGCTCAATGGCCCTGGTTTCATTTACCAAATAACAGAGAAACAAATAGCATGTTCAAGAGGGTGACTCCCGATAGTTGTGTACCTCTGAGATACATCCAAATATACACAAGCATAATAAAATATAACAGAATGACCACCATAGGATTGCTTGAACAATGCTTATCTTAATATGGCATAAGGGCATTGATGTAACAATTGTGCACCAACCAATATTATATGGCTCATGGTATAGCTGTCTTCTGCCTCCTCAGACACCGTGTGATTTCCTGCTTAAATTCTTGGGGTACAAATGTGTCTGAGGTAGAGTCCAGTTCACCCAGTGTGGTTCCCATATGGGGTCTCAACATTGCTGCCTCAACATGACATGATCCAGGATGCTATTTTCTCTGATAACTGAACAGCATCTAATTTCTTCACTACATTTGGCTATAGCACCCATATCTACTGTGTTTCCTTCTCGAGAGAGATTATCGAGCAGACCCATATGGTTAGGACTAATTGTTCTGAGATTTACGCTAGGATTAAGTGTAAACCCCAAATCCACTCCTGAATCTTTACTTTTTTATCTGCCTCTGGCTCCCCTTAGAGAACGCCTTGTTAATTTATGATAGAGAATCTTATA
Organism: Echinops telfairi; assembly: GCF_000313985.2. Lineage (NCBI taxonomy): Eukaryota > Metazoa > Chordata > Mammalia > Afrosoricida > Tenrecidae > Echinops > Echinops telfairi. The sequence goes on from NW_022111373.1 coordinate 59,213,638, forward strand.
GATGATCTCCCTGCAGGAACTTCTGTTAATATTGTCATTGATTAGCCTATATGTTAATTTTTAAAACACTCTTGAGAGAGGGAGATTGATAAAATGTAGGCTAACTACACATTGCCATACCTGAATTATTCACTTGTGCAGGATACATTCTTATATAACTGGACATTATTTGCACAAGCAACGGGAGTTTGTCATGAGGCAAAACCCACAATAATATTCACTGACAGTGATGAAACCATGAAACCCCTCAGGGCCTGAGGATTTGGAAACCATTAGACTGAGTGAAAGCCCAAATTCATAAACCAATGTAAGTTGAAAACTTTTTTACCCAACAAAACAAAGGTTTCCAACTTTAAGTTTCTCTTCCCTTGGTTGATGTTTTGTTTTGTTTTGAAAAGTGACCTAGAAGCCTTGAAGACAGGACCAGAACAGCTATGAAATGCGGAAGGCTTCTGGGAAATCACTTATAGAACCCCCTTCTCTCCTGCATCCAGAGCACTGAATGTACAGGACGCCTGAGCCACAAATGCGGCTGAGTCCATGTCCCTAGCAGAAATCTTATTCTGCAGTAAGAATCTTGATAAACCACTAGCAGACCCAAAACCTAGCTGAGAAAGGGTAGGGGGGAGCCTTTTGAAAAGCTGAGCCCTGAGATGTTACTAGGGCCCTCAGATCAAGAAGAGAATCTGTCTTCTCTTTTTCACCAGAGGACAGGCAGGTGTTTCTGTCACAAAAGTGTCAAATGTCCTTTCTCACACCAATAAATTCATTCCTGTTATCTTCATCCAAGGACTTCCAAGGTTGGAAGCTGATGGCCACATCTTTCTCCCACAGACTTGAAACCACTGACCTTTGGGTCACAGTGAAATGTATCACCACTGCTCCGCTAGGGCACCTCTGTCAGACACAGGATTGTCTTCTATCAGACCTAGGATTGATACAATAACTGTAAGAAATGCTCTTAACAAAGATAGGATGTCTTTGATTTACAGATGTTAATGATTAATGGACAATGGGATTTCTAGAAAATCAGCAAATGGGCATTTACAGGCAAACAGGAATTTTGGATGTCCAAATACAGGCATATACATGTGTAAATGCATTTATATATAACTATAGGGAAATAGATCTATGTACATATATTTATATGTTAAGCTTTAAGGTAACAGACAGACATTGGCCCTCGGCTCAAATACTCCCTCAATGCAAGAACACTTTATTCTAATGGCCTGGAATTTTGTGATGTTCAGCTTCACGGCATGATTGCTGAAGACCAATGGGTGCATAAACAAATGTAGTGAAGAAGGCTGATAGTGCCTGC
>NW_022111373.1:59215058-59216486 GCF_000313985.2 Echinops telfairi
TATCAAAGATATAGCATCTGGGGTCTTAAAGGCTTGAAGATAAACAAGTAGCCATCTAGCTGAGAAAAAACAAAGTCCACATGGAAGAAGCACACCAGCTTGTGTGATCATGAGGTGTTGATGGGATCTGGCATCAGGCATCAAAGAACAAAAAATCATATCATTGTGAATGAGGGGGAATGTGGAGTGGAAGCCCAAAGTACATCTGCAGACAATTCGGCATCCCCTTACAAAATGGTCACAAGGAAGAGATGAGCCAGTCAGGGTGCAGTATAGCACTGTTGAAACATACAACTTCCCTCCAGTTCTTTGGTGCTTCCTCTCCCCGCTCCACTATTATCATGACCTCAAGTCTACCTTACAAATCCGGCAAGATCAGAGCATGTATAGGGGGAGAGATAAGAGCTGGAAACAGGGAATCCAGAACAGATCAACCCCACAGGACCAATAACGAGAGTAGCGATAGCAGGAGGGGAAGGGGAAGGTGGGAGGACAAAGGGGAACCGATCATAATGATCTACCTCCCAAGGGGACGGATAACAGAAAAGTGGGTGAAGGGAGCCATCAGACATGAAAAAGTAGCAATAATTTATAAATTATCAATGATTCATGTGGGAAGGAGAGTGGGGGGTGCAGGGGAAAATTTAAGAGTTGATACCAAGGGCTCAAGTAGAAAGAAAATGTTTTGAGAATGATGGCAACAAATGTAAAAATGTGCTTGACACAATAAATGCATGTATGGATTATGATAAGAGCTGCATGAGCTCCTAATAAAATGATTTTAAAAAAAGAAAGAAAATAGAAGAGCAGTCAAGATAGTTACTCCCTGATTTACATAATAAAACTAATATTGAGGCAAGTGTTAAAAAAAAGGTTCATTCTGATAACCTGGCCAATAGAAACATGGATTAATCCGGTTGCAATTTTGTTGGAGGGCAAAGAGATAAAAAGCTCTGCAGGGACCATCCCTGTCTCTCTTGCTCTCTGATGATCAGAGTGTGCTGGAGTGTTCCTGCAGTTGCTGTAGCTAGGTTCTCTGCCTCAACCTGTGATCTACACTACCCGTGGGCCAGGCCAAACTGTGGATCATTTCACCAGAGCTGGAGATTCGTGGATTCTGTCGCCCTGCATTGCTTGCATTTGACATCCCATCTGGGCCTGCTTCACTAAGCTCCTGAGCTGCTGACTGTTGGTGACCCACCCTGCTGCCAGTTGCCTGTGGGCAGACTGCTTGCCTTGTCCCAGGGAGGACTCTGATGTCTTGCTGTCTGCTTCCTTGCCCTTGGACCTGACAGCCCACCTGAGTTGAAGAAGTTCCAGTATATTAACTGTTGCATAGAAGTGAGTCGAACTGAATCCTCTGTATTGCTGTGTGGACTAGTTAACTGTTATATTCCTTCTTGATGTATATATATATATGTGTATGTA
>NW_022111373.1:59216599-59219583 GCF_000313985.2 Echinops telfairi
CATTTATTACCCTCTTACACACTATATGATTTTCCTTTTGCCTTATGCTTCTTGCTTACTTACTTCCCTCCACTGGAATTTCACAGGGCAAATCTGTTTTTGTTTGTTTGTTTAATTTATGAACTCATATATCCTAGCACCTAGAACAAGGACTAAAATATACTAAGTGCCCAATGAATTTTGGTTCATGCATAAACTAACCCTCTACACTGCTACAGCCATGAATTTCCTGAGCAGTCCTGAGGGGCAGTACAGCCTCCATGTTATTCAGGGGTGACATGAAAAACCTGCATGCCTCTTGTGCCACTAGAAAACTGGTTTCCATTCTTTTGTATAAATCCTTCATGTGTGTTCTCAGGAGCCAATCCTGGCAGACTGACTATACAATGATTCTTTAAATTTTCTTTCTACTTAATTAGTTTGTATTTGTCTTATGGACCTATAACTTGGGGTTGGTTTTCTGAAAGCAATACTTTTCACATGATCTTGATTCTCTTGGATGTAATTCTTTCTACTCTGTTTTTATAGGTACTAGTCAGAAATGATTTAAGGAAAAAGATGAGGTGTTTAATATATGTTAAAGAACGAACTTTAAAAACTGTTCTCAATGCATCTGGAGTTTAGAAGGAGCTAATGTAGTATCCAGCATGCCTAGCATACGCTCAGAGAGGGTTATGTGCACTCCATAGACCTGGGTAATGATGCCATTAACCTTTCCTAGCCTAGCTCTATCAGGCACTTCACCATTGGTTCAAGTGACTCTTTCTCCTTTCATTGCAACTAGCTGGAATTTTTATTAAGTGTCATTAATCAAAAGGGAAAAATTCTCTGAGCAGAGAATTTGTCAGTAAAACTGGCAGTGGTATGTGGAAACATATAAATAAAAGGGTTTGATAATTATATATTAACTCCAACAGTAATAGTCTTTTCAAATCACCATAGGTTGCAGATCCTCTTTGATTTTAGGGCTCTAATTTGGGGAAAGACCTATTCATCTTTTTTCCATTTCTTTGCCTTTCTTATTCGGTAATTGAACTGCTCAGGTGTTCTGTTGATTAACACAGCTTTCCGAGGTGACAGGCTGGCACGGCAGCTCATCCCGGTGCCGCTCTTACGTTGGAAAGGACTCAGGAGCTATTCTGGATGGGGAGAAAGACTAAAGACTTTCCATTTTCTCATAAACACAGATAGACTTAGGCACCAGTGAAAGTGAAGCTAATATAAACAACAGCAACAAAATGCAGTTTTTCTTTGGATCACTGGTATTGGGTTAATGGGGACGAAGTTTTAATTGGAACGAAGGGCTAAAGCAAAGCCATATATAATAAACACATCGGATTAGGGGGGGATAAATTTGATGAAGATCTTTTTAATTAATATGATCTCATAAACCTTTAACAAAAATGACTTATAGGAAGAAAGTTTACTCTGGATTGAGAATCATCCTAGGCTTAGGACTGGTGCCACAATTAGGTGAGTAAAGTTCTTTATATTTTTAATAGGCTCATGTTGCAGATGAAGGAAACAATTTTGATGGCTCTGGAACAACAACAACAACAGTCAGTGGAAAGTAGGTTTTTGGAAATGCAGATCCTATAGGATTAGATCAGAGTCTAAAACTGCCAATATCACTTATTTGTGGAGTAAACATCTGTGCTTTGCAATGTAATCAAGGGAGACAAGTGCAAGGTAAGTTCTGTTTAGTTTGCAACTCGGTTGTTTCATCCCCCATACTGTTTGTGTTAATTGCCCCTTTGTGGATGGGCTACAGATTCTCTAGCCCTCTTAGTGTGCAAATGAATTTGTGCTATGCTTCTCTCAAAGACACCTGCAAAGAGTTTTAATAGCTTTAAAAACTGAAATGTTTCCATAACTCCCTGTTGTATAACAGTCATGACTACCTGAGGTATCATCACAAAAGATAATTTAATAATAGCTATGATGATGTAGGCACCTGAAATTCCATCTGGTAGTGCAATATACATATATATATATGAGAGAGAGAGATATTTTATATAAACTTGACTAGTAATTTTTCCACTGGTGCATATACATGCTGCTTGCTCTTTCTTGGACATCCAAAATAAGATTTCAGCAACATTTATAACAGTGAATCTGTACTGAATTACAACTTGGTGAATGCTTTGACAAATTATGACCTGTTTCTTGCCATCCTGTGAAATTTTCTCTTAATGTTTAAATTTAGTTTAGAATATGGTTAGTTGACTATAGGATGGGAAAAAATAACCTGCTTCACTAGTTCTCATCTTATTTTAGCTAAGGATTTTAAAAGGCAAAAATAAATACTATTGGTACTGAAATATACAAGGACATTTAAAATATTCTCCAAGCTTTCAGTTACTCATTTACTATGCCCTTAAAAGAGTAGGTGGTTATTTTTAAAGGAATTAAATAACTTTAAACAGGCCTGAATTATTTCTTAGAGATCATTACCTGTATTGAATTTATAAATGATTATGTAGAAAAATGACTGAATGAGCTAAATGAATTTGTAAATTTGTTAAGATTTAAAATCCTAGGGTACATTCATTTGTATTTTTACCACAGCTACACTCAGAATGGAGGAGTGCTTAATTAAAAAGCATATCAGAAAAACAAGCATTTAAGGATATATCCTTTACTGGATCCTAGTCACCATTCAAACCCAAGCTCCCTGCCGTCAGCTGATGTCGACTCACAGCTACCCTATGGGAAGTTGGAATAAACCAAACAGGTTGGTTTCTGAGCCTCTAACTCTTCACTGGAGTAAAAAGCCCTACTTTTCTCTCATTGTCACAACTAGGAATAACAATGACATACATTCTACTCATTATTACTCAATTTAAAAAAAATGGGACATAAGGAAGTTTGCAGAGTAATATGCCTGCCATACCTGGGACCATTTTCTTTCTCTATTTCTGATCCTAATGTCTTTGAGTATGACTAAATATTGCATAGAGAACACCTTGGATTTCCCTAACATT
>NW_022111373.1:59220472-59222343 GCF_000313985.2 Echinops telfairi
GGTAGGCCAAGCTCTACCTCATGGCATATGGCTGCAAGGGAAGCTGGCACTCCAAGCATTTAGCTTTTCCAAGATAATGAAAATACAAGTATTTACTGTTTATGACTTATATTGTAGAAGACAGTGAAAAAGAGTGGAGGGTTGAGAATTAGGTCTCTTGTAGCTGCCATAATCCCCCAAATCTTCCTGAAGTGCTATTGAACCAGCAATTTCCATGCAAAACCAATTATGGGAGAACCAAGTCATCTAAGCATCTTTTCAAAGTTTATTTCAGAGAATCTCACTGACAGTGAAATGTCAATTTCTTGTAGGATGCATATATATTGTAATTATCACCCAAGAAATGTTACTGACTTTTATGGGGGGAAAAAGAGAACTTCATTATATTAAGTCTACCTTAAAAAACAAAAAGATACAATTAAAAACGCACACATGTTTAATACAATCTCTTAAACAAATCCTATCTGCTGACCTGTGATGAAGACCTTAACCAAAGGGGTGTGTGTGTGTGTGTGTGTGTGTGTGTCTTTAGTGAAATGAGTGCTAGTATCACTACTCAAATGAGTATTCATAACCACTCACGACTTACTTTCATTCTAGAACGGCAACAAAATGGCAGAGATGACAGCTGCCACATCATATACATACACACACTCCTTCCTACACACGCTATGCTTTCTTTGTACATCAGATGCAGCATAAATACAATGGCATGTGGCAGTTGCTATGGCAACACATTTTTTTAATGAAGAGCAGATGGAATAGGCATGTAAAACTTGCATAAGTTGTTAGTAATCTGTGAGTTAATGCAGACTAGTTGCTGAAGGAAACTTCAAAATTCAAGTTTTTCTAATTTTTCCATAAAATGTGTTCAGTCACCTCTCTTAAACTTACAGTTTCATTCATTTTGCTTTCCAAATGGCAGTCTAAAGATCATCGTTTTTTCACTACCGCAGAATATATATTTCTTTGTTTTGCTTGATCAAATTTTATTACACAGATTTACCTGTTCAAATTGAATACATATGTATTTCGAATGACCTGCATATTAAGTACTTTTATTCAAATCCAATTCACAGAATATAGTTAATAATAATTATGACGGTTTTAACTACTAAAATGTTATCGTGTATGAAATGGGTATGATGAATGAAAAAGCAACGTGTCATACAGGACAGTGATGCTTCTGAAGCATCACCCAAAGTGTGCTTTTAATTAGTTTTGAGGGGCTTGTCTAATCCTTAACCACAAATTAGAGGGAACGCACCTGATTGGTGTGAGTCTTGTTCTGACGCAGCTGATCAGTTACCCTTCCAGCTCTTCCTGAAATGGGCAGGTGAGAAGAAAAAACAAGAGGGCGGGGAAACGGGATTGAATCATATTCTCCTAGCCAGTACATTTTCTATATTAAACAACTTAAGATATTTATCTGTAAAGGCAAATAGTAAAAGAGATTTTAACACAACCCAGCACCCAGCATGCGGTAATCTGGGACGATACAATATTTTAGGGTTATGACACAGGAACTGCCTTATAAGGGCAAGAGACTCATAGGGTAGTCGAACAAACATGCGTGCCTGTATTATCAAATAGACCTCACAAGTCATGAAAGAGGGAGTTTTGCAGGTGGTAAGCAGGAGGAGATTGCATTTGGTAATAGCTCTCTTTGACATCTTCTTATCATTTTGGCACTACTGCTTTCATACAATTATTCTTCAAGTTTTATAACCCTACATTTTCTAGCTACCTTCATCCTCTTTGATGGCAAATTTTTATCATAAAACCCATGAAAATGTTCTGAGGATGTTGGTTCACATGGAGAATTAAAATTACATTAAATCAATTTTTCTTAAATACTTAAGGGTTTGTTT
>NW_022111373.1:59223267-59236787 GCF_000313985.2 Echinops telfairi
TAATTAATCATTTCATGCACTAAAATCAGTAGATTAATCACACCATTTAAATTAATTTTTTTTCTGTATTACTGCAATAGGCCTAAAATAATGACATAATTATGGAGAAGGAAAACAAAGAAAAAGTATTGCCTTCCCTTCAGAATAATATTCTAAATACAAAATGCATTTTTTCCCTTTGTGATAAATTCAGAGAACTACACACACACACACACACACACACACTCATTATTTAAAGGTAAGAGATCAGCAGGATTTTAGCACATACGGGACTAAGTCTGTACCCTCTAGATTCCTTAGAGAATACATAGATGTAATATTCCTGCTGGATTTAAAACTTGAGAAAGTTATTCTCACTTATCAAGAACCAATACACAATGATTATTATAATCACACTGCATTCCTCAATAAATTAACCCTTCACTCCATGGGTAGCTGAGGAGAATTAAGCAAGCTTTGACTTCCAGCTGTTAGACATTTTCAGCAAAGGCTTGGCTTTCTAAGATATTAGTGATAGTTCAACCCCTAGTAAGACACTTAATGTGGTAGGACGTGAGAGATTCATAATTCACACAATCTTCGCCATGAACTGTTTGCTTAGAAACAAACAGCTCGCCTTTACCTTGGCTCTAGCAACTGACAATGAGTTGACAGCAGTTTTGATGGTGAATTTGGTCATGCTTTGCCATTTATTTAAGGATTTGCCATTTATATTAGGATTTACATCCATTATCTTGTCACAGGACAGGTGATGTTGTTATCTATCATTCACTAGCAAAATACATATGGTTGAAAGTTGTCGTATCAGTTTTATAGAGACTGTTATGTAATGAAAAGGAAAAATTATATTGTTTCAAACTGTGATGATTCTCATTGTACAATTCCACAAGTGATGCCATAACTACAGACAGACACACACACACACACACACACACACACACACACACACAAAGAATTTAAATACCAGCATAGAATTAAAGGCTAAATTGGTTTTTGTCCTTTTTTCTTCTTTTCATTTTCTTTTATTGGGGGCTGATAGCTCTTATAATAATCCATACATCAAGTGCATCAAGCCCATTTAAACATAAGTTGCCATCATCATTTTCTAAACACTTCTTTTTTTTTGGAGCCCTTGGTATTGTTCCTCTTTTTTCCTTCCTTTTCCCACCCTTCCACTCTCATGAATCCTTAGTATACAAATTATTTCATATGCAAATATCATGCAATTGAAAGCATCGATTATGTTGTTTTTTCCCCTCTTCATAGAGGAGACTGTTAGTCTTCTGATATTTGAGCCAATAAATGTATTGGAGCAAACTTTGGTGAGCTATGAAATAAATAGGGCCGATATTTGTGATCCCATTCAGCACCATTCCTACAAACATGTTCTCCTTCCTACAAACAATCTTACATGTTCACCATGGGAAGAAATTTTATGTAGGAAAAGAATACAAATGATTGAAGATTAATAGTTTCACTCAGTGTCATGGCCAGTAAGTGGCAATTTGTATGTAATCATAGAATCTTAGTTCTCTGATCTTTAAAAGATACCAACAGTAAAAGGGGTGAAGGAAGATGTCGGGCAGTGTAAGCTATGACAAAATGATAACAATTTATAAATTATCAAGGGTTCATGGGGGGGAGGGTGGGGGAAAATGAGGACCTGAAATCAAGGGCTCTAGTAGATAGCCAATGTTTTGAGAATGATGATGACAACCAATGTACAAAGGTGCTTGACACAATGGATGTATATATGGATTGTGATAAGAGTTGTATGAACCCCCAATAAAATGATTTTTAAAAAAAGATACTAGCAATATCTGCTCTAACTCCCTCACAGGATTGTCTATAAAACATAAGAAGAATTTCTAGGTTGAAGGTGCTGTACATATATTAATTGCTGCTATTTCCAAAATCGGGCTTCAGCTCACATAAATGTAAATAACAGCATTAGCAATTCCCATTGAAGTCATTATGGCAATTTCTCATGAGAATTGGAAATTTAATTTGATGGAACAATTGAAACAAGACAATGATGGTATGTTATAAGCAATGCATTAATATTGTTGGTGTTAGGTACAGTTGAGTCAAATTTGACTCATAGGGACTCCAGGTCAGAATAAAACTTCCCTGTAGAGTTCTCTGGATTGTGGTTTCCATGGCAGCAGATAACCAGGTCTTTCCGTGAGTGACCTAATCGGTGACTTTAAACCACCAACCTTTTGGTTAGTAGCTAGATGCTTAACCATTGTGCACCCAGGTTCCTGTTAGGGATTGTAGTACATTGGATATATCAATAATTTGTAGTATGACAGATTGGTTTTCTATCTTAATTATTTTTTTTCATTGAAAAATCACTTTATAGGGGGCTCGTGCAACTCTTATCAATCCATACATCTATCGTATCGAGCATATTTGTACATATGTTGCCATAAACCTGTTCTAGACATTTACTTTCCATTGAGTCCTTTTTTTCACTCCCTCCCCATCTCCCACCCTCGTGAGCCTTTGATAAATTATAAATTATTATTATTTTCATATCTTACACTGACTGCTGTGTTTCTTCTCCCAAGGTTTCTGTCACTCATCCCCCTGGAGTGGTTGTGGGGGTGGGGGTGGGGGTGAATTATGTGTTGATCATTGCGATGGGTACCCCCTTACTCCCCTACTCTCCCCACCTTCCTCCTACCCTTCTGGTATTGCAATTCCCATTCCTGTTCCTGAACTCCATGTGCCATGAACTCTAATCTCTTATCTGGACCTGTGCACAGGCTCCGGTCTCATCCAAAGTGAGAGGCAGCACTGGGGTCATGATAGCTGCGGGGGTGCGGAAGCCTTGAAGAACCAGAGGAATGTTATGTGTTTTATGGGTGCTTTACTACACCCTGGTTGACTCATCCCTTCCCTGTGACCCCTCTGTGAGGGGACGCCCCATTGTCTACAGTTGGGCTTTGGGTCGCTGCTCCAACCCTCCTTGTTCTCAACAATATGGTTACTGTTTGTTTGCTTGTTATGGATCTTCAAATGTCTGCTACCCAGTCCCAAAATTCATTAAGTGTCTCAGACCTCAGCAGAAAGGCCTACAATATGTATAGCAGGGATGAGAGGTTTAAATAACAGTGTGTATTAGATAGGTGACATATTCCTGGCACTAACTGCTAGTAAGGACTAATACAAAATCTAACTACTTATAGCACTTTGTTGTATTTGTGTATCTCTACTCCATGCCTGCAATAGCATCTTCTAGCTGTTGACCACAGTTTACCCATTGATGAAATAGAGGAAAAGATCATTTGATTTCATTCTCTTTCAGAAAAGACTGGCCCTTAGTACATCCTTGTTTTAAAATAGATTTTGTGCTGTTTCTTCAATGCATTATTTAGAAATAAAGGCAAATATATTTCCTGTTGTGTCTCTAGCATCAGCTTATATCCTGTAGGCATTTTCTAAACGAATCACCATGAAACAGTGTTTCAAACAAGGCAAGTTATTATCTCACCAATCTGTAGGTCAGGAATTTTACCACGGTGAAAGTAAGGACCCTGCTCTTGGTCTTCCTTGGCTGAAATCAAGGTTTTGGCAATAACTGCAATTTTATCCGAGGCTTTGCATTTTCTTCTGAGCTCTCTGGTAGTTGGAAGAATTTAATTCTTGTGCCTATAGAATTGTGGCCACAGTTTCCTTGCTTGCTGTCAGCTGGGGACAGTCGTAAGTTCTAAAAGCACATGCCAATCCTTGGCATGTCTTCCCCACAAAAAGACAGGTTGCTTCTTCAAGGTCAGAACGAGTATCTTTCTCTTTAGTAACTAAGACTAAGAGTCTAATAAAATCTAATAAAATCATGGGAGTGACCATCCCACAAGCTTAATTAACCTAATTAAAAAATAACTACTCAATAGGTCACATGGAAACAAACTTATGGGGCATGACACCAACCACTAAAATATTAAACCCAAATCAAATAAATTCTGACACAGTGATCCTATAGGATAGGTTATATTAATTCTGGGGGTTTCCCAGACTGTCAATCATGAAAGAATCAAGGATCCCATCTTTCTCTCCTGGCCATGATACCAGAGGCCAGAATCTGAGGGTCAATTTAGAATTCTACCCACCACACCCTACTTATTATAGACAAGTTTTGGGGCTCTATTTTTATTTTTATTGTTGAAATTGCAGTGGTGTCACAAGTTATTGATTGTGTTTTAGTTTTCTTTTGTTTTGTTTCTCCCAAAGAAATGTCAACTCTATCTGGGGCCACTGATTTCATCTTTGAAGGCCATGCCAACAATAATTACGGACATTTTGTTCTATTTTAGATTTTCATCCTTGCATATTTATTGCAATGTATTTTGGGTTGATAGAAGAAAAATCTTGAGAATATATCTCTTTTTCTAGTGGGAAGAAAGTGGTCTGTAGCCAGGACTGCTAGTGCTGACCAACATTCCTCTGTCTTTGTATGAGGCAGTGCCTGAGTGCCATTTCCTGTTACCATGCAGGGACAGGCCATGTGCTTAAGTTCTGGGGAAGGTGATATGTGTGAGTTAAGTTCTCTACGTTATTTCTGGTCCTAAAAGGACCCCACCTCCCGAACCAATTCTTTGAGAAGAAAGGACTCTGAGGACTTTGAAGGAGACAGGAGGAAAGGTGAATGTATTTACATGGTTATGAATTCTCTGAATTTCCAAGGCCAAGCATTAACCTGTGACATGGATGAGCAATAAATGTGTATTGTTTTAAGTCACTGAGGAGTCTTTCAGCAACAAGTTTATTATGTACTATTTTTGGTGTGTGTGAGCGATTCTTTTAATTTGTCCTCACATTAAACCTGCGGAGTAATTACTATTATCCTGGTTTCTGGAGATAAAACTCAAGGTCAAAGAAAGCTACAAATGCACCTAAAACTACAAAGATGTAGATGGTTGAAATTCTAATAGTAACATGTTCTAGTGGTCCGAAAGCTTCAAAAAGCTATAGTGCAATTTTCTCAAATCAACTCTGCTTTGCTGGAAATAAATAGTAAGTCATGATTCAATAATTTTGAATTTCCTTTTATAATCCAAGCTCTATGAAAAAAATACTCCAATTTATTTTATTTTCTAGATTTAAAATAAGAGAAGACTAAGCATAAAATAACATTTATTTTTTAAAAATTAAAATTAATCATTCCTTGCATAAATAGAACCAGAAGAAACACTAGTCTTGGTTCATTTTACATTAAAGTACCATGCTAGTTCCTTTTTCCAGGCAGACATTTAGTGAATCATTCTTATTCTCTTTAGTTCCACATAGTTACAACTGGTGATATTTTGGCTTGAAATATAGTTTACTGTCAGTGAATATGTGCTTTATTTTCTTTAAAATTATACATGAAATAAAATATTAATGGTAAAAACTTGTAATTGATTTCTATGGTTTCAAGAGCTTCTAATGTCCTTTGTTATTTTCCATAATAAGTGTTAGGGATTCAGAAGGATTTTTCTTTCAGAGTGAAGGAAAGTCTGAAAAGACTTTAATTAGTGCCTCAGTGGACAGAAGACAAAACTCAGCCTCAATCACACTACAAAGCTAGGTCATATAAACACCATGTATTTTCCTCTGGAGAAAATGAATTTGAGTGATTATCTTATTTATGACATTAACTAAGGAGAAATTAACACACATATCTAGGAAGGAGGAGCAAAGCTTGTGCCCCAGGCAAAGTGTCAGTCCTTGGCACCTCAGAAATGAAGCCAGGATTTCTGTCCTTTATTCCCCGTCATTTTTTGTATCATATGTCCAATTTGCAGAGAAATGGGTCCCTCAAAATGCAGTAACTGAGTGACTACTAAATGGCAGGTACAACATTACAGAAAGTTAAGGCTTACCTTTTTATCAGATAAAACGAGGGTAGGTTTTGTCCTTGAATAGTGAATGCAATAAGCTACATCGAAGAGTTCTTAGATCATGTATTTGTGGTAGCCTGGTGAAAAAAATTACCTGTGCCCTACCCATTTTCATTTATTCTTCCTCTGAGCCAATCCTGTCTTTGTCATGGGGCAGTGACCTTGACCCAAAGCACACTAGAATATCTCTTGCCATTGGGCTGATCGCTTTTATTGACCCTGGTAGCCATACTTATTCTGTTTCTCCTGGTCGACATGGATAATTCACCCTGAATATAATGAAATACATTATATTAAAAAATTTTAAAGAAAAAAAGTACATACAATTAATATTTATCTCATTAGGATATTTATATGCATTTCAGAGCTCAAAGTGACACTAATATATGCTACGACAGCACCAGAACCCATTGAAATGGATGAAATTACTTTAATAAGCAACATTTTCTATCATAACATAACCCAATAAATCATTTGATCTTCAAATATTACTTTACACCATACATGGATCAAGAGGCAGTTGTGCAAAAAGAACACGGGGATACTAGATGGATTAAAACCAGGAAAGGTTGTTTCCTGTCACCATACTTATTCAAACGGTATTCTGAGCAAATCATCAAAGAAGCTGGATAATATGAAAAAGACCCAGGCATCAGGATGAGATGAAGGTTTATGACCAACCTGAGGTGTGGAGATGACACCACCTTGCTTGCGGAAAGTGAGGAAGACATAAAGCATTAGCTGATGAAGATTAAAATTGCAGTCTTCAGTAAAGATGACCCAAACACTCACAACTAGACCAATAGATAACGTCATGATAAAGGGAGAAAAGGTTGATGTTCTGATACAGAAAACTAAAGAAGAATGAACACATTGGAATTATGGTATTGGCCCCAAATACCGCAGATATCCCGAACTCTAAAAGGACAAACTGATCTGTATCTGAGGAAGTACTTGCCTACCTTGATATCACTTTTCTGTGATATTTATTAAATGTTCACCATATGTTAAAAGGTGCCTTTAACATATGTCTTCATGTTAAACAGAGGCCTAGTGGTTTTATTGGTTATGAAATGCACTGCTACTCACAAGGTCAATAGTCAAATTTAACAGCTACTCCTCAGGGGAAAATGAGGTCTTTCTGCTCCACAAAAGGTAGAAGACAAAAGAAGAATCTATACACTTGAATTGTGGGACTGACGATGAACGTACCACGGACTGCCAATAGGACAGACTGATGTGTCTGGTAAGAAGTCAGACCAGAGTACTCCTCAGAGGCAAGGGTGGTGAAGTTCATCTCACAGACTTTGGCCGCGTCAGGGAGACCAGTCCCTGGAGAAGGACACCGTTCTCCGTGAATGGAGAGGCAGTGATCCAGTGGAAGCCCTCAGTGAGATGGGCTGACACAGGTGCTCAGACAACAGTCAACTTAGGAACAGCTGTGAGGACGGCGCAGGCCCGGGCAGTGTTGCCTTCTGTTGGGCACTGGGCCCCTGTGTGTCGGAACCAGCTGGATGGCACCTAACAACTATTTCTATTTTTCTGTTGTCATTAAGTTCTTTTGTAACTATTACTTCCGTATGTTTACTATCTCACTTGCAAATATAGCATGCTTATGATATTCAATATTTATGGATTTCCATCTTTAGTTCATGAATGACAGCAATAAATTGAGACTACTGAAGCATCATACTAATGTCCCCAATGCTAATCCCTGAGTGGTGCCAACTCTTGTATGTTCCCCTACAAACCGGTGTTCCTAACCCAGGCCGATGCCCCAGAAGTCAAGGCTGGGATCTTCCAAAAGGTCACAGCTTTGAAACTCCTAAGGAGAAGTGGGGTCTTCCTGAATCAGAACAACTAAACACACCCCACTATCATTAAAGTAAACGTGAGTTCCTATTGAGAAATTATACTATTATTTCCAACCTTAAGACTACTCTCATCTTCTCCTCTTCCTTATCTGTAAATTCTCATGCCCACAACAAAAAATTGGTCTTATGACATTCAGCATCATCTGTTTATTTAATTATTTCCAGTATACATGTATCACAATTATTCGCTGCTTGTAGGGAGCAGCATTATTAAAAACAGTGTTTGTGTATAGTTGCTTTTGTCCGTTAGAGTCTTCCCTCATTTCCAAAGTTTCTTAGCCTATTTTGTTGTTGTTGTTGCTCATCCTCCACTGGAACCCCTCTCCCATTCCAACCCTCCACCCCCCACCTCCCCCACCCCCACCCCAGTTAACAAAATTTCCCCACACATTTGTAATCGAGTTAGATTCTCTTGTCACTATCTGAATTCCCTTCTGGGATTCACTGACCTTTTAAGTGACTTTATACTTTGTGTGCTCCAAGTTCAATATGGGTTTCTGCGAATGCGTAAGATCATGTATCCACCATTGCAATAACATGCTGAATAGTTTCACTGCCCTTCACACTTTAGCTATTCAATACCAATGTTCATACCAGTGATCCACTGACATTTCCATTCTCTAGGGTTTTGCCTTTTCTAATAATTGCAAGTATACTTCAAGAAGTCTTTTTAGACTGCCTTCTTTGACCTAGCAATATTCATTTAAGGCTCATTCAAGTATTTTCTTAATTTGATAGCCTCTCTTTTATGACTGAATGATAAAGCATAATTTGTACCACAACTTGTTTATCTCATAAGTTTCAAGTTCTGTTTCATAAGAAAGGGTATGTGGGAAGTATAATTTCTGAGGCTTACCCATCTGTTGCCTTTAAAAATAATAAAAATGTGTTTGTGTACAAGATCTTCATTGATACAAACTTTATTCTCAAAAATATGTAAGGATAAAAAAGTTTGTACGTGAAGTATATTTCACAAGTCTAAGGGACACATTTTTATGTTCTATTCTTGCTAAAATTATAATGAAATTTATAATAAATAGCCTGATACAATCACTTTATGCTGGCATATTATGACAATTTGGTTACACATACACACATCTGGTCATATCTTTTTATTTGTCATCACTTCTATTAAGTAAATGCATTCGTGTTACTGTACATATTGAATTTAAACATCATGTCAAATATCTTCTAAATACTTTAAAATTCAAATTTTAGGCATGCAGGTTTGGTTTCTAGAAAGCATGATAGATCATGACAGAAGGTAATACATTGCATGATAATGCAGGCATATTGATGGCTGGTAGAACAAATGTACATATGAGAGGGAGAGAGATGGAAAGATTTAAAGAGTTGTGAGCCGTCTACTCAATTCTAATGCATAGTGTCCAGATAGCATTATGTACCACTGCCCCACAGGGATTATCTATCTATATCTATCTATCTATCTCTATTTATCTATCTATCTATCTATCTATCTATCTATCTATCTATCTATCTATCTATCATCTATCTATCATCTATCTATCATCTCTCTGTCTTCTATCTATCATCTATTTATCATCACAGGAAGGACAGTACCCTGAAATAGAAGACTGAACCCTGTTAATTATTTATTACAGGTATATGTGTACAGATTTTGCCAGTCACAGTCAAAAAATGCCACTGAAATCACAAGAAACTGCCACAAACCTTGGTGTAGCTGAAATTAATTTCAAAGTAAATGAGAGGCTGGTGTGATGGATTGTCACTCAGGATTATGATTAAGGCATTATGTCACAGTTTAATTGGTAGTCTTTTTCTCCCTTATTAATAGTAGATTAAAATAATGGTGTGTTTTACAATCCTTGAAATCTTATATAAAATAAAATTTTGCACTTATGACTTACTGTGCAAGATGGTCTATGTACTCACCATCATTTAAGTTTTGCTGCCACCCTATGAGGTTGGTATGACTGTCATAATTTATAGATAATGTCATTTAGAGATAATACATAACTTGTCCAAAGATGCAAGAAAATAATTAGCAGAATCTAGACTTGAGATTAAGTCTTTGACAGAAGAGCCTCACGAGTGCTCTTATTTGTTGCATGTAGTATTACTGAGCCATTTGAAGCATGATCTTTCATTGGTTTTTGTAAGTCCAATATTTTCTACCAATTTCAGATTATTTGTAAACTCTGTTCTTCCTCATCATCTTCTTTCTATTCAAGTATCCATAAAATCACTATGAGTTTAAAATTCCAGGGGCAAAGAATGGTACATAATGTCGCTTGAACTGTGAGGCAGTAAACAAGACTCTCATCAAATAAGTACTGATGTTTTATTTACTTTTGTATTGTTTCTAGATCATGAGGACAGTCATTGATAATAGTCAGCCCCTGCACTCAGTTATCTTAAGTCGTAGATAATAGTTAGACCCTGCACTCAGTTATCACTGACAATCAGCAATCTTCATAAATTGAGAGATACTGGGATTGGTTTTTTTTAAGAAGGAAATATGGGCTATTAGGAAAACACATCATGTGATATTCACAGCCTGAAGGTTGAGGAGGGGGATAGCATATGATTTTGGCCTCCAGGAGAGCCTCCGGTAAGATATCAAAATTCCAAGATGAGACTAACTTAACTGTTCTTCCCATTTTAAATCTCTCATGCCTACACTTTTAGCTCGTGCTTTCTACACTCCAGGTTTCAAGTGGTTATACAACCTCACTTACTTGTGGAACTCAAAAAAGCAGTGATACTTATTTTAGTTAGTTTTGTTGTCGTTGTTGCAAGAATACCAAAATCACACTGCCTTTGATTCTCACTCAGTATATAAAGTTTGCAAGATTATAAATCTTCGCAGGAGCAGAAAGCCTCATCTTTCTCCTGCACAACAGTTCTTTGGTTTGAACTGCTGACTTTGTGGTTAGCATCACAGTGCTGACAACTACATTTTTTGTATGTGTGTGTACACGTCTCTGTGCGTGTGTGTCTGATTCTGTGTGTGTATGTGTGTGTACTGGAAAGTGGACAGAAATTATTGAAAATATATTTCATTGTGTCAATTCTATAAAGAGGTTGGTTGTCTCCGGTAGGGGTAAGAACAGGCAAACTGAGTGCTGGATCACCAACGTCCTAGAGAAGGTTCAGGCACACGGGTTCCCAGGGTAGCAATCTATTCTTTGTATATTACTTTTTAAATGTTCTTTGTAAATCACTTACTACAGGATGCAAAGATTATACAATTGCATTTGCGTTTCAAGACACACACAAAAATCTATTAATTCTCATGAAAGTTAGTGAAAATTACAGTGAAAAGAAATCAGAGTAAGCCCCTCAGGAACATTTTTAAACTCTACCGTTTTGTGCATATACTTAGAAGGATTTAATCATTATCTTAAAGACTGAATTACATGAACACTTAGCCATTTGCAGATATTTTCTTTTATTTTTTTTATTTCCTTCATGTAGCGGTTTCCAATTTTGGATACATACCTACAACTAATCTACAACTAACATATCATGTTAGTTGTACTTAATAACATTTTAAATGATTTAATTTTCTACTCTAAATACATATATATGCATGCACAAACGTTTCTTACACTGTCATTGAGTCAATTTGGACTCCTAGTGACCTTATCAGAGAGGGTGGAACTGCCCCTGTGGGTTTCCAAGACTATAACTCTTTATAGGAGTACAAAGCCCCTTCGTGATCCAGATTGGTAATTATAGTATTTCAAATTATTATAAATGAGTTTAATGAATGGTTATGGGATATTTACTCAGACAAAAATAAAACTGAAATATGTACAATTACATATAAAATGAAACTTCTCCATAGAATTTTCTTTCTTTCTTTTTTTTCAGGGAAGAGCTCAAACACGCAGTCCCCCACTACCACAAATTATGCAGTTGGGTTTCCCCGCATTTGGGAAAATCGCAGGGGTCAGCACACCTGGAGTGCAATGGATGAGCCTTGCCCTGGGAAAACCACCTTTCTGATCCTGGTGTCTCCCCTGCCAGGTAAGTAGAGTTTACTATCTTTAAGGAAGCAGATGTCTGTCCTACCTTTCTCACACAGAGCCACTGCTGAGTTCAAACCACCCACCTCTTAGCAGAATGGCTTCACCAGTGTGCCTCTTAACGTGTAATGTAACAAATACAATCATGAAATATACACATATTTCCCTTTTGTAGTTATTCTGTTATCCCACTCACACCCCACAATGCTAGCGGTGTTGTAAATAAAAACAAAAGGAAATACAACAAGCCAAAATGACGGAGTCCAGTATAAAATATGTAAAATTTAAATTTAAAATAAGACAACAAGGCTTTGAGGGAAAACATATTTCCAACATTACATATAAAGATTAACAATAATCTTTATTGAAAAAAATGAGTTTTCTCTCATCATATCATAAATAGCCATTTCATAAAAAAGAACATATGTGGATAGATATCCCTCAAAAGAGAAATATAAATGTTCACTTATTATTTTAAAATTTTATAGTTTATGCTAGTAATTCTTATTTTTGAAACTTATTCTAAGGAAATGTTAGAATTGTGTGTAATGATACAGATACAATAATGTCAGTGTTCTTTTTCTACCATTACATATGGTAATATGATTGATGTATGGGTAATGGGTTACTAGTTTAGCAAACTTTGTAGGACAAAGAAATAGCAATTCTATTTCCTCCAAGTGATTGTATCATGCTAACATTTTTGAAAATTGTCATGTAAATATACAGATAACTTTTGGTTTAATAAATTATGATTAAAATTATGTAGTCATTTAACTATAGCTAGCTGAATGTTCAATGATATTGAAAAATGCTATTGACATATGAATGGGAAAAGAACAGGTAACAAAGTAAGCTAAAAAGGATGGCCTCCACTCTCTTCTGGTTCCTGGCTCTCCAATGGCACCAGGTTTGGGTGCACACATGGCCAAGTCCAAGACTCACCCTATGCCCAACCAACCCCCAAATGCACAGAAATGGCCCCCCAAAAATCCTGATTACAATGATGTGACTCTCTTAAGGTGGTGAACCCCAAGTTACTAAGAAACATGCACTCCACCAAGAAGCACCAAAAGAAGGGCCTAAAGAAAATGCAGATCAACAATGCCCAGGCCATGGGTGTGCTTGCCCAGGCTATCAAGGATCTTATAAAGGCCAAGAAGATCAAGCCAAGATCTCAGTGGACACCAACCACAGGCTCAATGGATGCACCTACAGAAACCACCACAAGCTTGGGAAGTGTGGTTGGGAACATCTTGCCTAGGATATGAGACCCTGCTAGCCAAAGTTCAAAGCCAAGGCTCAAAATAAGACCAACACTCCCACCAAGACCTCAACTCAAGTTCAGGTTCCAGGTGAAGCTCACAAAGGTTCCCAGGCTCCAAAAGGTCTCCACAGTATTATTCTCCATCGTGAGGACAGAGGGACAGGTGTGATCCTTAGGCTTTCATCTGCATGGAACTGGTGTACCCCTGTGCTATTTGTACAAATAAACTTGAGATAGGTGATATATATATATATATATCCCAAGGTGCTTAGAACCCTACTCTCATGGTGGTTCAGTGATTGTTTTTATTTTTGTAATTTTTTCTTATTTTTTTAAATCATTTTATTAGGGGCTCATACAACTCTTATCACAATCCATACACACATCAATTGTGTAAAGCGCATTTGTAGATCATTCTCAAAACATTTTCTCTCCACTTAAACCCCCAACATTAGGTCCTCATTTTTCCCCTCCCTCCCCG